>NC_050447.1:74766290-75423790 GCF_903995425.1 Onychomys torridus | reverse complement strand
AATTCCCTACAGGGTGAGAAAAAAAAAGTCAAGAAACTTTGATATGCAATATGAGTAATTCCCAAAAGAACTCACAAGGCCTGTTTTTGTTTATTTTTACTCTGAGTATGCAAATGGACTCTTATCTGTACCTTTAATCTTTTCACAAACATTCATTGACAAGTCAGAAGAGAGCCTTATTTATTAATTAATTCTATCCTTTATTATTAAGAAAGAGAAATATTGGATTTGAAATAAAAAAGAAAGAATGGAATTGCAGATGCTAGCTCCATATGAAATTGGAGAACTGTATCAGGAAAACATCTTTTGAGCCAAGTGTGATAGCTCACACCAATAAACCTAGCCCTTGGAGGCTAAGGCAGGGGAGTAGAGCACAGCAAGTTCAAGATCACCTTGGGCTACAGAATGAAACTCAAAAACACAAAAATCTTTTGAAAATCATATAAACATCAAAAGCAAGTAATAATACATATTTTGAAATGCTATATCCCACATACTAGAAAATGTCAAAAAATATGCATCAATCATCCACTATTTTTTGAAATATAGTCACTTTAAAAAATCTTACACCTGCAGAAAGTTGTATATTAGTTTCCTAATCCACTATTTTCTCATCTGGATAATCGTATATTGGTTTATGGTTCTATTATCTCAAGCCTCAAGATTGATAAGTAAGTTGGTTGACTTAAACGTTAAAAACAAATAAGTAATGTTCTTACCTACACATGGGACCAATATTCTCCACCACACAAGTGCCACCATTTTTGCAATAATGTATTGGACACTCTGAAAAAGAAACATCACAAAGGCCACAGTCGATTATAACATTTTTGCAAGGAAAAGGTATGTACTCATATTAGCTATTGCATTAAACTTCATCTGAGGATAACCAGCTTCTTGGTTACTAAAAGCAAAAAAAATTCCTCCTGTGCACACGTCTCACTCCCAATTTGACCAGTGGTCCCTGGTGTTCTAGATGCTTCTTGCTCTTTGTGTGCCCAAGTGATTTACTGAAAGAAAAGATGTTTCCCCTCTAGATTAGGCACAATCTATTTATTTCTTAGATGTCTGCAGGACATGTTTTTGACCATACTAGAAGTTTGTGTTTACTGAAACATTTTTTTTTTTTACGTGCCACAGAAGCCATGGAATGATGGGAGATTAATGTTCTGCATGGGTGGCCTTGTATTCCTGTGCATACCTATGGCCTGCCTTTGTATCTGTGAGAGACACTGACATAGTTCACTTTGTCCCACTAACCCAGGCACTACATTGAAGGTGTCACTCCCTCATTCACCTTTAGAACGGACATTTATTTTCAAAGATGGTCTGCTTACAGGTTAAATATTTCAAAAACAATTCATATATTTTCCCCACACTTTGTGCTTTAGCTCTCTGTGGTGCATGGATTGACCCTGTCTCCTTGATGCAGCAAGGGTGGCCAGTGTTAATGCTTCCCAAGGTCCAAGTTGCTCCTCCCATCTTTCTTTTCACATAGCCATTCTCTCAGGATACCATTCTCCCCTGCTTGGGCTATTGTAGCTATAATACTTAATGAAAACCTCTATCACTTTTAAGTTTCAATACAATAATACAGTGTTTATCCTAGCCACCTATAAAATGCCTGACACTGAGGTACGCCCTGAGAAAGTGGTCAGTAATAATACTGGCAACTTAACACTCTTGTTGAGGCCTTTGTTACTGGAGTCAGTTGTCTGAGTTAAAATCTCAGCTCAACTAAGTAGCTGTGTGATATTGTGGAAGGCTGTTAAATTCTCTGTGTGTTTCCTCTCTGCTAAAGAGAGTTAAAATAGAACCCTCTTCAGATTGTGTTGAGGATGTTTGAGAACACCACATGATGTCTTCATAAAGCCATGCAAGTATGGAGCCTGTTGTATTGATGTTTCAGGCTTACAGAGGAGGCAAAAGAATAGGCATCAAAACACTGTACAAAACAATGCAGCATCTTAGATTGGCACAGAAAATTGACAGGAATAACAAGGATGGGACCTTAGTTAAATCAGGGCACGTTCTGTGCATTTCACTCAGGACACACTTATGCTGGCAATCACACACTTGCATGAAGGTAAGTCTAGGGACCACTAGGCTTGCAAAAATGAATTCAGTGTGTTTGAAGAATGGGGCTGGGGAGTTTATCCTGGTTGGATTTGTGATAATTTGAGGGTCAGATGTACAGGAGTTCAAAGCATATAGATTTATGGAAGTTAGGCCTTTAAGAAGGGACCTGGCACCTTCCTGCTTAGAAAGAAAACATTGGCTGCAGTCTATCCAGTAAAGAGGTAGATCAAGAATAAAGCTGACGCAGTCAAGAGTCCTTTGTAATAATCTGCAAAGCTAAGGCTAGGGTTGGGACAGAGGGGTGAGAACTGTACGAATTTATTAGCAATTAAGATTCAGAAGTTGAAGTTGTTCCATGATTATTCAGAAGAGTAGAGAATGATGTTCCAGTTTCTGGCTGGGCCACTGGCAAGCTGGTGGCTCCAATCACATAGCTGAATGACTGATGAGGAAGAAAAATTAGACAAGGAGAGATGATGCTGTGTTGATCTGGTTAATGGACATGCCATGGGATGCACTCCATGATTCTCTATGGCATTAAAATCTGCAGCTCTGACCCCATATGAAATATGGCTTAGAGACACAAATTTGAAGCTTTCTTTATGGTCATTTATATAGATGCCAAGAAAGCATACCAATAGGAATTACCCAAGTTTAATGAGGAGAGGGGGTGAGAATAAACTTTTACTTGAGAAACGATTATTTATGAAGAAAAATAAAAAAAAAATAGAAACTTCATGCAGACATTGTGGGTGAAAGTAGAACACGGAAGGAAAGACTGTCCTGCCAGTCACACAACATTAGAAAGGAGCAAGTGTGGGATGGGGGAAGGGTGTCTGAAAATACCATGTGTTTCGTATCTAGTATCAAGTGCCATTTTGGGTTTCCAAACATTTCAACAATTTGCTTTTCTAGTAGTGTCTTCCCATTTTGGCCTCCTTTGGTCTCATTTAACTAAATGAAGGCTATAGAATTGGCAAGGAGAGTAAAAAGCCATCTTTCCTTATAGTGATGTGCCTTCTTGAACAGACCATATTTGAAATTTCCTCCAGAAACAAGAAACCAGATGCTCTGAGAAAAGGAGCCCAATAATCAACAGGACACAAATAGACACAATCATTTCCTACTTTCCTGGTGGATGTCTTTCTGTATGCTCTGAATATATTTTGTTCCCATGGGTTAATGCATAAGTGGCTTTGACCTATAGCAAGGCAGCTTAGAGGCAGGCAGGAAAGGAGAGAGACAGGAAAGAGAAAGGAGGAGTCTGGGGAGACACCAGCCTGCTCACCAAGAAACAACATGCCAGCAGACCAGTAAGCCACAGAAAATGTGGCAAACCATAGTTGAATAGAAATGGGTTAATTTAAGATATAAGAGCTGGCTAGCAAGTGGCCTGCCATGAACCATATAGTTTGTAAATAATACTAAGCCTCTGAGTGATGATTTTATAAGGGACTGGGGGACCACAGGGTTGGGAGTGACCAGAAAAATCTTCTGACTATACTACCTATTTCTCCTAAGTATAGTTTTAGTCTTTCTCAAGTAATGATTTTGTACTATTGCAAAAAGTAAAATCAACCAACCAACCGAAACCAAAACAAAGAAACAACAACAACAAAAGCCACATCTAAGTGTGACACTCCCAGGCATCACATCACGATCCACAGGACAACCATTGCCTACTTCCTTCTGGAGTCACTAACATTCACTGTGATCACAATGAATAAGGCAGCCTTGCTGCTCATCAGCATGACGCTATAGGAACCTTGGTACATGTTTCCTTGTGGTAGCCAATGGAGTGCTGGGGAAAGAACATGGGTACTGACTAGAGAAAGATGCATGTGGAGGCCAAAGGATAAGGTCAGGTGTTCTTCCACAAGCATCCTCTTCAATGGCTCTGTTGTTGTTTGTTGTTTAACTCTGTTTGTTTGAGACAGTGTCTCTAAATGGCCTTCAGTTCACTAACTAGGCACCCACCTGTTTCTGCCTCCCCAGGTCTTAGATTAGCAGGTACCTGCATGGCAGGCTTTAATTTTTGTATTTTATTTATTTATTTTTGTGTGGTTTTTGTGGATCCATTTCTACTCCGTGAGCTTTCACAGCAAGCACTTTATAGACTGAGCTATCTCCTTAGCATAAATGCTGGTGTTTTCACAGAGCTGCAGATGTTTTTTCTATGAAGGGTTTACAAATTCATCTCAGATCATGAAATTGAAATACAGACTATTTCCATTTTTAATCTTCTCAAAGCAATTTTGAAGACTAAATTAAATGGAAAAGGGGACAGATATAACTTGTTAGGAATGAAGAGGCCCATTATTTCTAGAACAAAATAGAAGAATCCATGAGAGCACATTACAGTGAGCACAAGGCCCTTGTACTTTGGCCACAGTGACCTCTCACTGCCCTAACACTCTGGCCTTGGTTATTGTGATCCTGTGTCTGGAGGCTAATACAACTCATGGACTCTCTCATTTGTGAGAGAATTTACATTTAATCCTGTTCTGGTGTTTTACTTTGGACAAAGAAAGGCACACATACAAGCACAGTTATAACCTTTACCCTTAAATATGCAACAAGGTACCTATTTTTTCCCTGAATGAAATAGAGGTTGGAATCTGTTATTTGCTCTTTGGAATTTTTCTGGAAAGATGGATTGCTGTGGGATGGTCTTTCTGTACACTGCAAATATGTTGCTACTGTTGGTTAATAAAGAAATTGTTTTGGCCTGTGGTAAGGCAGGATAAGAGCCAGGCAGGAAATCCAAGAGAGATACAGGAAGAAGAATGGCGGAGTCAGTGCAGATGCCAGCCTGCTGCCTAATGAGTAAGATGCCAACAGACTGGTAACACCATGGCTATGTGGCAAAATATAGATAAATAGAAATGGGTTAATTTAAGATAAAGGAGCTAGTTAGCAGTAAGCCTGGGCCATAGACCAAATAGTTTGTAATTAATATTAAGCCTCTGAATGAATATTTATAAGCAGCTGTGGGACTGAGAACTGATGGACAGGGCATAACAAAGCTTTCATCTACAATGGATAACTACAAAAACTGATTTTAGCTCTGTGCTACCTGGGATCAGGCACTTATGACCTCTGTGAATTTGGGACTTTAAGTGCATATTTTTCATCTATAATATCTATCATATGTCTGTCTGTCTGTATCATCTATCCATCTATCTATCATCTATCTATCTACTTACATATCATCTATCTGTAGAGAGATATAGATATAAATACAGAAAGATATACGAGAGTTGGAAAGAAGAAAGTATAATTCTATCATTTCTACTCTAGTGAAATTATTGGGCTAGCCTTTAATAGTTAAAAAAAAAAAAAAAGGTTTCTGGGCTATGCACTGCTTTGATAGAACTGCTTCTGTTAGTTGACGGTACACATGGCTCCAGACCCAGAGCTGGCAGTAAACTGTACCACTGCCACTTTGTGAAGCTGAGGTGGGCGGAAACAGCAGCCACAGTGGCGTTTAAGTCTTACAAAGATGGATATTATCTGATTTGTGTTGTCTTTGGGATTCTTAACTACAGAAAAAGATTTGATTGTAAAAGCTGTTGAGTTAAACAAATATGTAAATTTTAAAGGTACCTTGACTTCAAAATTTGGATATAAGGATATGTTGCTTTCAAAAGAGTTTCTGCTTTTGTTTCCACAGAAAGCCAGAGGCTGTGGATTTGTTCCAGATTAAGATACATCAGGTTTGATCAGCCAAGACCACCTGAAAGGTCTCCAAAGACACCATGGCCCAGATGATCCAACATCCAGAATGGTTTCAGGCAACTGGCCTAGAGGTTTACCCTCATGGACTACTCCATTATCCTGAAATGTTCTTTGTGTCCCCATAAGATAAGCAGCCCCCTCCAGCAGGAAGTAGTAAGAGAAACTATGCCCAAATTCCCAAAAATTATCAGGCTGGCTTTGGAGATGGAATTGGCTCACTCCTTCTCTAAACCCAGACATATTGCTAAAAGAAAAGGTTAAGAGATTCTTATGTCCCAAATCAGAAGAGCCCTTTGGTGTGGGACAGAGAAAAACCAATATTTTTATTTAAATCAGGTTGATTATAAATGTGATATCTTTACTTTTAAAGAACAACAACTTGTTTAAAATGTCTTACATTGGTATAGATTTTAGTCTATTGATACAAACTTAATTTTGTTATACTGTGTATATATATTTCTACTCTTATTTGAGGTATTATGTTTATGCAACTCATGTAATTGTAATGGATAATTAAGAAATACAGATCAATTAGTCTTCCATGATAGTCAAACTTATAGCCATGTTAAGTTTTCTGGGTATACATAGATATATTTCAGATAGACAGGTAATCTTCAAACACTTCAAAGGTCTACAGAATATGGCATCTAAAATATTTTTAAAATTTAGACGTTCTGGACAGTGAGACATGTCTGCTCCTGGCAGCACCAATTTACTTCAGAGAGGTGGATGGGCATTGAAGACAATTCATATTGAGTTTATCTTCACCTTGGCAAAAATAGCCATTTGGGCAAGAAACTGTTCTTGCCTAGACTGCTTGATCAATTGGACATGCAGGACCCATAGAAAGGTGCCCACTGAACTTTGACAAAATGGTCCTTCAGGTTCCTGCTTCACAGAGGAAACTGCCAGACATTCTATAGGACACTGAAAAAAGTGACCAAGAGACTCTAGTCCTGTGGGATGAAGACAAATGCCCCAACTTTACAAAGGAACATTAGGTGATTGTCCAGGCTGCCAGCTGTCTCTGTCTACCCTGCAAGACTCCCAAAAGTTGCTTGTATCTTCCTCTCAGTTCTCAGGTAATATAATTTCCTTCTGAGGTCCTTGATGCGGTTGAAGACTAGATAGTTATAATTTCCTCAATTATGATAAAAGATAAGTTAGATATAAAACCTTAGACTCACAAATATAAGATAGATGGGATATCTTCTTTAATATTGTAACTGTAATTCTTGATTGATAATTGTTTTTTATCTGAAATTTTACTATATAAAAGTTAAAACCTTGCTTTTTGTAAAAAAGAAAAGGGGAGGTGCTGTGGGATGTTCTGTATGTCAAATGTGTTGTTCTCATTGGTTAAAATAAATAAAGTGCTGATTGGCCAGTAGCTAGGCAGGAAGGATAGGGTAGGCAGGACAAGGAGGAGGAGAATTCTGGGAAGTGAAAGCTGGGTGGGGAGACACTGCTAGCAGCCACCATGATAAGAAAGATGTAAGGTACTGGTAAACCATGAGCCATGTGGCAAAGTATAGATTAATAAAAATGGGTTAATTTAAGATAGAGGAAGTAGATAACAAGAAGCCTGCCACAGCCATACAGTTTGTAAACAATATAAGTCTCTGTGTGCTTGCTTGGTTGGGTCTGAGCGACTGTGGGGACTGGCAGGTAAGAGAGATTTGTCTTGACTGTGGGCCAGGCAGGAAAACTCTACCTACAGTGAGTTGTACATATAAGGAATTAAATAATTGTTCTCACTCATCTCTGTTTTGATTAGAGGAGGTTTGTGAATGGCCAGGAAACTAAACTAATTTCCATCACTCTGCATTTCCAGCTTCTCCTCATCCCTTCTCCTATTGCTATCATCACTATCTCTGGTATCTGAAGGTCTGCTGTGAGACAAATGCAATCAAAACAGTTTGGCATATATTGCTTTTCTGGGCACCCAGAACATTGTGTAGAAATGGAAGCCTCATGGGATTAGTCAAATTTATTTTAGTTATTAGTAAAGAAACAAGTAAACTATAACTAAATCTTGGTCATCTAACTCAGAGAGCTGCTTGTCTAAAAAATCTCAAATGTTTTCTTATTTAGTTCAGCTTCAATATGTGATATTTATGTACTGTGGAGACAAGAAATATATGTACAATATGTGTGTGGTTTAAAGAGATGTTTGGATCCTAGAACTTATTTATGCAGCATGCAAAACACCAAGGACAGATACTTTTTCATATACATACAAGTGTGTATGTGTGTGCAACTGCTTGTTTATGTGTGTATGACTTTGAAGAAGCATATAATAGCCTTGTGTTTCTCAGGAGGCACCATCCATCCATCCATCTTGCTTTTAAGATGGGATAGTTCACAGGTACCTAGGTCTCACCATAATCTGCTAAGATATCTGGTCAGCTAGAGCCAGATAAATGTCTGTCTATGTTTCCCAGCACTAGAATTATAAGTATGCACCACAATGTCTGGATTTATTTTTACACTGGTGCTGTGGATCTGAACTCAGATTCTCATGCTTTCATGAAACACTCTACTTATCTCTGGATCCTCTGTTTTCTATATCTTGAAGACATACTGCAAGGAGTGTAGGAAGGAGGGATTACTGTGTCTCAGAGACTTGAAGTGGCTCAAGATCCTTGCTGGGAATTGTTAGTGCTTTGGTTTTGTTTAAAACCATCTGAAACTTCATGAAGCTATATCATCATCATACATTACATATGATGTTGTATATTTTGATGTCTCATCCTACAAGTTTATATTTTGATGTCATTTTCTAATTCTCTTTGCAGTAGAATATCACCATAATTATGGTATTACTTTAGCACAAACTACTACCACTGTACATAATTAGAAAAATCACTTCTAGTATAATTTCAGCTGGAAGAATCTTGATATTTTTTTTCTGTTGCATCAGCAATAAAAACCTGAAAATTCCATGGCCTTCTGATGTGATTTAGGTACAGACAAAATTCATTGAAATATTCTCACTGTGCTTGACTTTAATGTTTTTTTTTTTTTGTTGTTGTTTGTTTTTTTGTTTTTTTGTTTGTTTGTTTTGCAGGGCCTTGAGCTTGCTAGGCTAGCACTCTACCACTGAGCTAAATCCCCAGCCCCTGACTTTAATGTTCTTAATGACCAACTTAAACCCTGAGACATGTGAGGCCAGATGCTCACCCTCTGCTGCAAGGCCGCTATGGGGAGTACTGGACCTGAAGGATAGAGTTCCCCCAAACCTATGTAAGGCTGACCTTAATAGCAGCTGATGTTTGGAAAGCAGAAACGTGTGGTGTACATTGCCAAATCTGTATCATAGATCTATCTTAAAGGCTTTCTTCAAAACACAAGTGTTAACTTTATGTATTTGATAGAAGAGCCCAAAGTATACAAAATGCACATAGAGAAAGCAAAATATGGATTTGTGACAATGGCTTCACTAGCTGTTTGTGTCACTCTGACCCAGTAGCGATGTCAACGTGACCTGCACTGTGTGAGTGGACGGTAAGTGATGGGTACTTGACTGAAATAAACAGGGTATCTATCACACTGCCTGAGTGGCAAGTCTTTTGTTTCTGTGACCTCATTTCATGTCAGAGCAGGCAATAAATCATAGCACAGTTTGATTTGTGCCCATTCAAGGATGTCCTGAAGAAAAATCTCACCTTCACATAGACATAAGCAAAGTGTTAAGAATTTCAAAGGACAGAATTGTATTATTATCACATTATTAATCTCTTTATTTGTTTTTTTTTTTTAACACCAAATCTCACTGTGTAGCTCAGGGTGGACTCTAACACACAATTTTCTTACTCCCAGTTCCTGAGTGATGAGACCTGAGTCTCCATATGTCTCTACAACCAGCTTCGATCTCACTGCCTTTCAAAGGAGTAACAGGTCTTCTTTTGGGGCCACTTGTCTTTGGGGTCTAAGATGCTTAGTAAAGGAATAAAGGGAAACAACAATGCTTTTGTAGATTATCCTTGTGTATTTTGTATATGGGAATATATATGTATGTATGTATATATATATGTATATATATGTATGTATGTATGTATGTATTGGGACTAGATCTGATGACTTATTCATTCCATTTTATACTCATCAGAATCAGAAGTGATAAATGAGCCTTTTGTGAACTACAATTGGTTCATGCTTGTGTCACATATTTCATAATTCCATGAGTATCTTTAAAGATATAAAATATATTCTTATCTACATTTGACATAAAATATTTCCAACATATTAAGAAATATGATCAAATATATCTTTCATTACTGATTTATATTATTTTTTAGTTTCAACAGGATTATATTGCCTCTAGCTCTCTATTACCTCACAAAGCCCCTGTACAAAATAAAAATTTGATTACTCAGGAGAGAAGATAACAATGGCCTATACCATGGGATTTTATATAACATAAAATAGGAATTTTTAGAGCTGTTTTTATATACACAGGACAACTGCTGTACATTATCAGCTCTTATGCTATATGAATGTTACAAGGTCTGAAAAATAAAGAATGTTTCAAAAGCAACCTAAGATTTAATATACTTATGGAAAATATATCATTATATTATGTAATACTCTCATCAAAAAGTATGAAAGTTATGCAGTTTCATAAAGATACTAACATTATATTGTAGGCTCTCCTTATTGTAGAACAAAACCAATTTTCATAGATTATTAAATACTAAGGACTAAAAATTATACTGCATTAAAATTGCACATTTTTTTCTTTGTGTTGTTCTGTATGAGTGGTGCTTTATTGTGTTTTCATGTGTGTGTAGAGGCTGCATATTGATGTTGTGTGTCTTCCTTTTTCTCTCTCCAACTTACTTTTTTCAGCTAGGATCTCAATGAAACCAGGTACTTACTGATTCAAGTCCCAGTGATCAACTTGCTTCCACCTCCTCAATGCAAAAAATTACATTTAGCTGCCAACCCATGCCTAGATTCTTTCCTGGATGCTAGGGACCTGAACTCAGGTCCTCATGCCTGCAGGAATAGCACAGCATGAACTGAAACATCTGTCTGATTTCCAGTTATCATTATTTAGTGAATAATAAAGAACCCATTACTCATTTATAAGCTTTTAACAAATCTAGGATGTCAACATTCTTCTTGCCTCCAAACCACTACCATAAATCCATGTCTAATGTTATTTAGAAAATCCACTTTGAATATTTTATCACCTGCAGATTTAATTAATAGTTTGTATTGCAAAGAAAAGTTTAAAGGAAAAGGAGTACCTGAGCAACTGGACTCATCGAGTTGGAAGTGCTCACAGTGAACCATACCATCACAGCGCTGGTGAAAGGGGACACAGCTGTCTGATGAGTTGCACACCAATGCTCCATCAGGGCAGCTCTGATTGGCTGAATAAAAAGCAATGATGGTGAAGATAAGAAATAATAGCAACTCATCTGTTTTTAAATGAGTTTCTCATAATGAAATGACTGTCATTTTAACCTTTATTTTTTCATATTCTATTTTAGAAAAACAGTTATTTGATATATTTTCTTTATTCTGAGCTGAGAAATAGCTCAGCAGTTATGAGCACTAGCTGCTCTTTCAGAGGACCCAGATTTGATTCCCAGCATTTTCATGGCAGTATAAAACTGTCTATAACTCCAGTTCTAGATAATCTGATGTGCTTTTCTGGCCTCTGGAGGCACCAGGCACACAGATGGTACACAGATAAACTTGCTGGCAAAGCACTCATACACATAGAATAAAATAATTTTTAAAAAGTGTTTTTTTCTTGAAATTTCATACATGTGTAGAGTGAAATATAATTACATTATAGTCATATTTCCTGCCTAACTTTCACCACATCCCATTTGACACATTCCCCTCCCAACTTCAGGTCTTTTTAAGAACCCACTAAGTCTGCTCAGTGCTGCTGCCTCTATGGGAGTGGGGCTTCTACTGGAATGTGAGAATCCTCTCAGAGCCCACATCCTCAAAGAGTGATTTTTTTCCTCTTCAAGCAATTATCAACTGTCAATAGCTTCTCAGTAAAGGGAGGGGCCTTGAGATCATCTACTCTATCTATGCCACATTCAAATGGCTTGATCCTGTGCTGGTATTGTGCAGGTAATAGTGCTGCTGCTGCTGTGAGTCCATGAGAATACCACTTATGTCACGAGAAAACCATTCTTTTTAAATATAATTTAAATTAACTCATAATTTTCAGCGAAGGAAGAAAACATGGATATAATCATTTCTCAGGTATTGCCAGGGACTCCATTTCATGCCCCCCCCCCCCCCCCAACTGATATTGAGAACCCGTAACAGGGCTGTATTTCTACATAAAGAAAGGAATTAGAGATAAATGAAGCAATCAGGGTAAGACCCTACAAAATGTTATCAATGTCCTTATGAGAAGAAATGAGGAGGGAGAAGGGGAGGGGAAGTGGGGGGAAGAGGAGGGGAAGGGGAGGGAGAGAAAGAGAGAGAGAGAGAGAGAGAGAGAGAGAGAGAGAGAGATCAGGGTTTGCCTAATCAGAGGTAAGGTCCTGATCTCTAGATTCTTAGATATTGCCAGAAGATGATAAATACCAAAAGTTCTTTGGATTTTCAATTTCCAAAAAGCTTAAAAGCTGTGAGTGGTCACTGTGTGTCTGTTCAACCATACCTGTTCACTAACACTTTGTATGTAGCACTCATGGGCCTCTACTTCCCTGGTCTCAGCATAATGGATGCAGAGAACTCTCTTGCTAGGATTTCTAAGGAGAGGTTGGCCCAACATTAGAGTATATGGATAGGTTAAAAATGTTATGCTCAACTCCAGGAAGGCTACCTAGAAAACGGGACCCTAGGAAAGACACAGGGATCACCCAATGACAGAGAAATGGATGAGATCTACATGAGCAACCTGGATAACAGTGGGAGTAATGAAGGGCAAGGTTTGAGGGAAAGAGAGCTTAGGGGAGCAGGCGATCCCAGCTGGATCAAGAACAGAAAGGGAGAACAAGGAATAACAGACCATGATAAATGATGACCACATGAGAACAGGAATAGGCATAGTGCTGGAGAGGTCCCCTTAAATCCACAACGATACCTCCTCTGTAGACTGCTGGCAATGGTCAAGAGAAAGCCTGATCTGACCTAGTCTGGTGATCAGATGGCCAAACACCCTAATGATCATGCTGGAACTCTCATCCAATAACTGATGGAAGTGGATGCAGAGATCCTTGGCCAGGCCCCAGGGGGAGTTCCAGGAGTCCAATTGTCGAGAAAGAGGAGGGACTGTGAGAGTGTGAACTGTTGAGGCCAAGATTGGAAAAGCACAAGGACAAATAGCCAAACAAATGGAAGCACATGAATTATGAACCAAAAACTGTGGAGCCCCCAGCTGGATCAGACCCTCTGGATATGTGAGACAACTGAATAGCTTGAACTGTTTTGGGAGGCATCCAGGCTGTGGGACCGGGACCTCTCCTTAGTGCATGAGCTGGCTGTTTGGAACCTTGGGCTTACACAGGGACACTTAGCTCAGTCTGGAAGGAGGAGACTGGACCGGCCTGTACTGAATCTACCAGGTTTAAATAAATCCCCAGGGGAGTCTTGGCCCTGGAGGAGATGGGAATGGAGCAGAAAGAGGGGCTGGGGGGGAAGTTGGGGTTGGAGGCAGGAGTCGGGAGGACAGGGGAACCCATGGCTGATGTGTAAAATTAAAACACAAATATAATAAATTAAAAAAAAAGATGTTATGCTCACAAATCCCTGGATTGTCATGGAGAGAACATGTTTATTGAACCTCATCAGAACACTCTGAAATGTGAAAAGTGGAGATTCTTTCCTGTCTCAGAGAGAACATTTTCTGTGAATGAGAGAGCAGGACTATAAGAGACAATCGTTTTGAGAAATGAATAAAATGGCACAAAGAGATCACTGACAGACACGCCTTCCACAACATTGGCACTGAAGTGGGATCTAGGATTAATGGATAGGGTTATTGATTTTCAGGGCTTTGCACAAGTTTAAATGTGGCAAGAATATGGACTCTGAAGTGTTTGCAATTTTAGATAGGAATATCAATAGTAGTTGATTTTTGAAGGCCTTTTATTGTAACAAAATCAAGTTTACTAGCTATCAGAGTGTTCTATGAAGTTGTGGTGAGATCAATATTTAAAAATAATTCACATAAAGTACCATCCTGCCAATGGAAATATAACTTTTAATAAACTAAATTGGTATGTATTTTTATCAAGAATCACTTTTTCCCTAGAAAACTAATGGAAAAAAAGGAAATACTGTTAATCTGTGGGAACAGGGTCTTGCTGTGAGGGCGAGGCTAGCTTAGAACTTATGGTCCTTCTGCCTCAGCCTTCTGAATGCTTGGATTGCTGGGGTGTTCCACCCTGTCTGGCTTAACATGACTTTAATTCTACAGCATGATAAAAAAAACAGTAGGAAGGTTCTCCTTGTTGGCAATCCCCTGACAGCTGTCTATATTTCTGGAAGTTTTCATGATTCCAGTATTTGTTCCATCAGTCAGAATCTACTCACCTCCCTCCAAATGGGTGTTACACTGATACTGCATGCGTGACACAAACGTCATAAGGTGCTGTTTCTCAGATAAACAGCATGCACAAAAAGCTATGAAAGTTAGTATCAGTGGGGGTGGCCAAAGACTGTGAGAACAGTTACCTGAAGCTGGAGTTCAGGAATACATTAGATAAGGGACTTGGAGGAGGGAGAGAGGATGGTGAGAAGATGTTAGTGAGCAGATGAGTGGGAACAATGACTTGTCTTTTATAGCACAGTAAGGTAACTAGGGACGGCAATGATTATTTCAGAATAGCTAGCAGACTGCAAATGTTCTTAATACTAATAAGTGTTATATATCCCAAGTGAAAGATTTGCCAAATATCCTGACCTGATCAATGCATGTTGAGTACATGTGTTGAAATGTCACACTATAGTCCACGAATAGGCATGGATGCTGTGTAACAACTGAAAAATAGATAGATAGATAGATAGATAGATAGATAGATAGATAGATGACAGATAGGGGCATGATGTGGCATTTGAATAAGGGAAGGTGATCATTCCAGATAAACTCATGTTTTCTTCCCAGTGTGTTGAATTTCTGCTGATCCTACCCATTAGTCAAACTCAGCCATACACTGGGCTACAAGTTAAAGAAACTTGTTATATATGTATCTACAACCTACCCATGTTAGACAGAAATATGAGAAGCAGACATGGGCACAGGGAGTTGACCTATTTCTCACTAGTAGCTGATGTGCCCCATGAAAGTTAATGATACTTTTGGTGATGTGAAATGAATCTCTTTCCTAAGATCATCCCTTATCAATATTATTTATAATTGGCTGTTATATCAGCTATGATATCAATATTCTTAGTTCTTGCCACCAACAATGTGAATTATATTCTGAATTAGTTAACTCTTCTTATAATAGTCACCATTGGTTATTCTACATTAAAATAATGGTAACTAAATCCACTTTATAGAAGTCTAGGAAGATCGGATGTAATGAATATGGTTAAGTACATAATGCACACATAATAAATTATTTTTTTTTCAGCATTACCTTATTTTAAAGTTTCACTGATCATTAAACTGCTAAGACATTTCAATAAGAGTTCTGGTTAGATTTAATTCAAGGACAAAATACACATCTGTACTGCCTGAGCTAGATTTGCATATATGCTGAGTCATGTAGTTTTCATTCTAACAGCCCCCTGTCACTTTGCTGTTAAAAATGCTGAGTTCCAGGACATATCAGAGGAGTTGCATATGTGAATTCAAAGCAATTTGAACACATGCACAAGACCTGTGCAAGCTCAATTTAGACAAAATCTCAGCATCGAGAGATGGAGAGGCATGAATCCCACCACGATTGGCATTTGATAGCTTCTAAGAGAGGGAGAATCAGTTTTCGTTAATGACATAGTTGGTGGAAGATAGTAACCATGTTCAAATAGACTGTATGAAATTCTCAAAGAGTTAATAAATTACAGTTAAAAAGAGAGATACTAAGTTCCTCTATTCTGCCCCCCACTTCCTTTTGTTCTACCAGCCCATTCTTCTGAACCCAGGGAATCCCATAAACTAAGTGCACGTTCTGAAGTGCACATTCCTCCACTGAGCTATGTCCTCAGTGCCGTTATTCATGTTTCTTATACAACTATTGTAACCTAGGAACAGATGTACTTTCAGAGAAACCATTCTGATGAACCATTCATGTATTGTTTGGTTTTAAAATAATATCTACAAAGTGAATGAGTTTATAGCTACAAAATGATTTATGTCATTTAGGATTACTTTAGAAAGAAATAATAGCAATCTCTAAGACAATGATAGACTGGAATAAATATGCCCACAGACATTAAAGCATGATGTTTGAAAATAATATGGCAAAAGATAAATTCTTCTCAGGAGACATTTAGAAGCCCAATTTTTCTATAAATTTCATG
Source organism: Onychomys torridus (assembly GCF_903995425.1). Lineage (NCBI taxonomy): Eukaryota > Metazoa > Chordata > Mammalia > Rodentia > Cricetidae > Onychomys > Onychomys torridus. The sequence continues at coordinate 75,407,518 of NC_050447.1, read as the reverse complement.
GCCTTTTTGGACTGATTTTGGAGTGTTTCTTCATTGCATAAATATTTATAGCAGAGGTTATAGAAAAATCAATATCTTATGTCATTTCCTATATTCAATACAAATTCTTTGTTTTATAAGTGCTGATAAATCCAACTGTACTTGCTTTTTGTTGCCTACTTCTAAAATTATATTTGTAAATATTCATTAAATATAATGTGGCAGCATATAAAAATACATAGAAACTAAAAATGTATACTTAAAAATACTGTGTGTATATATTTATACATAAAGATAAACATATAGACACATTCACATATACTCATTATTTATAAACATCTCTGCCTTTTAAAGGAGGAAGAAAATACTATATTTTCTGTTTTATTTAGTTTGAAGTATAATTTATTTACTATTTTATATTATATAATGATTTAACCCTCTAGAACACTCATTACATTCTTTCCCCTGAGTGTTTAGTTACCCATCTCTATGTATGGTTCAAGCCTTGATAACTTTAGCCCATCTGAACTATCTCTTAACTTATACTAATTGATTGTATAGGTTTTATGCCTACCCAGTTTTAAAGGATTGTTTTGTAAATTAAAAATTTAAAACATACTTTAAGATTTCACTCTTTTAGACATACTTACATGGAAAGAATCGTGTGTGTGTGTGTGTGTGTGTGTGTGTGTGTGTGTGTGTGTGTGTTTTGATACAGTCTATCTACATAGCTCACCCTAAACATTAACTCAACACTTTCTTGTCCCTTTTTCATAAGGAAACTTCCTAGTTTTGAGCTGGATTATGTTCTGGAAAGCTTTCTATGTCCAATACTTCCTTGGATGTATATTCCTGATGCTGATGTTTTATTGAGTAAATTTTGTAATACATTCCCTTTGTTATTATTTTGCATTGTAATATTACTATTTTCTTTCTAATTCAGTTCTGTTCTCTCATCTAAAACAAATTCTTCCCTCTGCTCTTTACTGGAAGTGCTAAGTAGGACATCTTACATTACTGGAAATTCAATAACAGATATTAGTGTGAACTGATATTTCAGCACCTTAGGAAGGATTGCTCAATACAAAGTACTGCTTCAATTTTTCAGAGCCAGCAATTCAGTCAATGGAGATACATAGACTTAAAAAACACCATTTTTCATGTCCAAGTTCACATTAAAATTTGATAATAAATCTCAAAACTAAATTGGATGAAGCACCCCAAATAATTCTTCTTGCTTGATTGTACTTCCAGAAGGGAATATTATGTGATATAGTTGACAAAATCTTTATAAGAGCCATGTATACTGATCTTTATTCCTGGAGTGCAAAAATTAACAATTTGCTTTGAATAGACTGTGAGTTAATTGTCTTTGATCCAGTGCAAGGAATTTCCCACTCTATTCTTTTTTAAAGTTTTAACATAAGGGTTTGACTAAGGTATTCCAAAAGATACTGTGTACCACTGTATTAATTACATCAGATAAAAACGAAACTGTTTTTGTAGAACTAAATTACATTTTAAAAAGCTCTGAATGACCAATATTGCCTTTGACGAATCTTTTTAAGAACCTTAAAACTCAGAGGAGCAGGGTGAGAAAGAAATTTAGATCAATATCAGTTCTAATTGATGCTTTGGAATAATACGCAAACTTTCTAGAAAAATGGTGCTGTAAGTCATAGTTTAACATATTCCCAACACTCCAGACATGCAACACTACCAAACAGAAGAGAAGCACAAAAAAATGACTCACAGAAAAGATCAGCATGAACACCAGCAATGACTTGAATTAAAATAGGGCCAGAAAATAGAGGTAAGACCAAAGAGCCCAAAGCTGATAGTTTCCATGTCGTAGAAGTAAGAAGAATAAATGCTATTTTAGATATGAGAGCAGCCTGAAATGAGAGTTTCTTCTTCAGCCATTACTCATAAAGACATTCTAAACCAATGCTCACTGGTTTACAGAAAGCCATACACATAAGGAATTTAGAGAAGGGAAGTAAGAATATCAAAATTAGTTTCCACGTTGAGGACTGTTTTTCCTAAAACACATAATATACAGAATTGAATTAATCTGGAGTTGCATACCAGGGAGTAGACTACTTTCCAGAACGATTAGGTTTATTTGTAGTGTGGTCTACTCCCATTGGCTTTCTTTAAGGACACCACAACCTCTATCTAAGTTCATCACTTTGTTTTTGTGGCTCTCCTTTGTCTCTGGGATGTAAAACATATCTCTTTTGTGCCTTGACTTTTTTAAGGGAAGACACTTGGAAAGCGGCAGTTGGGATATCACTTCAACCTCTTTAACAACATTAGATAAAAGTCCCATGTGAAAGACACTCTCCGTAATAGAAAAAAAAAAAAAAAAAAAAAAAAAAGCAACAATGTTATCTCCTAGGGCAAGAAGCTGAGAGCAAAATAATGCTGTAGATTCCTTTTTAGAGCATCTTTTGTCTCCCATGCATCTTCCATCTTTACAGTTTATCATAAACACTGACCAGACTGCTTCTTATGGTTTTTAGTTTGTATGGGGGGCCTCTGTGCCATGCAAACCCTTTTCCTTCTGCTAACCCATTTCTTACTTTGCTAACTTATTTTACAGTTTAATTCTTGGAGCCACTTGGATCTTAAAAGGACAGAAGTGAGGGTTTTCTCTCCCCTATGACCATGTCCTCTCAGTACCTTTCAATATTTGCTTTGCTAAATCAATTTTTAAGCTAGCAGACAAAGTAATGAGTATTTAAAACACTCTTTTAAATCATCTACATTCATTTGCCTCCGTGGATCTGTGCACTTGTGAATGCAGGTACCCATGGTGACCATGAGAGAGCATCTGAAATTAGAGGCCATTGTGAGCTGCCCCATGTATGTGTGCCAGGAACCAAACTCAGGTTCTGTGTACGAGTGTTACACTCCCTAACTACTGAACCATACCTCTAGTCCCAAAGCTTGGGCTTTACTATAACATTTCAAATGTATTTTTTATTAATTGTTCCCCTCTCCCAGCCTTCTCCTCTTGCCACACTCTTTGTTGGACCCTCAACAATACCCTTCTGTATTCATGTAATCAACACCTGTTTGTATTTATTTTTTGCTTATTTACACTTCAGGTGTTTCTTTGGATTTTATCTAGCTTTTCTTAAAATTATTTTATCTCATCTATACCTGCAGCTGATGCCAAGAATCTTTCTATGTCTTGTGTTTCTCTTTTGATCTCTGGGTACACATTTACAACCACATTCTGAACATTCATCTCCATGTGAGTATATCATAGGTTTCACAAATAACATATAATATGAAGTCATGATCTTCCCACAAAACCTTCTGTTTCTCCTATTTTCTTTTTTTTTAACCTTCTAATTGTGTTATATTTTTTCTTGTCCTTGAGTCTTTTTTCTATTAAGAAATTTTTTCATGCATTTTAGACACCAATCAAAGATCTCCCTTTCCCCTCCTCCAGCCTTCCCCAATCCACCCCCACTCCCCACTACAAGAAGGCAAGGCCTCGAATAGGGAGGCAGATCCAGTAGAGGGAAACCCAAGCCCTTCCCTCTCCCTCATGGCTGCATGAGGTGTCCCATCATAGTAGTGGGCTCCAGAAAGTCCACTCATGCACCAAGGATGGATTCTGATTCTACCGCCAGGGGGCTCCCCAAGCAGCATGCTACACAATTGTCTTGCCATGCAGAGGGCCTAGTCCAGTCCCAGGCAGGCTCCACAGAAATTGGTCCAATTTTCCTGAGTTCCCACTAGTTTGGTTTGGTCATCTATGCAGGTTTCCCCATCATGATCCTGATGCACTTGCTCGTAGAATCCCTCCTCTCTCTCTCTCTCCTGCTGGACTTCTGGATCTCTGCCTGGTGTTTGGCTGTAGATCTCTGCATCTGCCACTATCAGTCACCAAAGAAAAGTTCTGTGATGACAGTTAGGGTATTCACCAATCTGATCACTGGGGCAAGCCAGTTCAGTTCAGGCACCTTCTCCACTATTTCTAGTAGTCCAAGCTGGGGTCATCCTTGGGGATTCATGGCAACTTCCCTAGCACTCATTGGGTTTCTCTCTATCCCAATGATATCCCCCTCCATCATGGTATCTCCCTCATTGCTTTCCCACTCCAGCCTTGTTACAGCTGGACCATCCCATTTCCTTATGTTCTCATCCCTCATCTCCTACCTTCCATTGCCCATCCCTTACCCCCAGTTCACTCATGGATATTCCATCTATTTCCCTTTCCCAGAGCAATCCATGCATCCCTCTTTGGGTCTTCCTTGTTAGCTAGCTTGTCTGGAGTTGTCTGTTTCTCTTATTTTCACAGCTGCCACCATGGCACATGAGCTACCCTGATGGCTAAATAGGGAATTTCAGTCATTTGAAAGTCTTTTCTTATTTTCCTTATGCAATAATATCATAAATAATTCATAATCTTTATCACATACCACATTTTAATCAATCTCTGTACTTTGAAACTGCAATATCTAACTAATCTCTCTCCTTCCAGCCTGATCAATACTGATCCACATTGATCTCACTCTCACATAACTCTGGCATAGATGTAGCACCACAGTCAGAAAGTGCCTCATGCCCTGTAATATAGTGTCTATCCCTATCCTGTCACTCATCACACAGTATTACATTCCTTTATTCATTAGTCTTCTGCATCAGTATAGTATGCACCTACATCCTGAGACAAATGCATCTATCGGTATCAGTGATACCTGTCTTAGTTAGGGTTACTATTGATGAAACACCATGACCAAAAGTAATTGGGAGAAGAAAGGGTATATGCCACTCACAGTTCATCAAAAGCAGTAAAGATAGGAACTCAAAAAGGGCAGGAACCTGGAGATAGGAGCTGATGTAGGCCATGAAAGCATGCTGCTTATTGTCTTGCTCCCAATAGCTTGCTCAACCTGCTTTGCTATGAACCTAGGGCCACCAACCCAGGGATTGCACTACCCACAATGGGCTAGGCCATCCCCCATCAATCACTAATTAAGAAAATGTCCTACAGGCTTGCCTATAGCCTGATCTTCTTAATTAGAGTTCCCTTCTCTCAGATGACTTTAGCTTGTGTCAAATTGACATAAAACTAGTCAGTATAATGCCCAGAACAAGATATAGTGTCAATGAGGGTTCTACTGCGGGTCTGTGAATAAATGATTGAATTATAATTTACACAAGACGTTGTAACTGAATAGCAGAGCCTAGAAATAAAATATAATGTCTTGAAATATTTGACGAATTGTGTTCATTAGCCACTTCTGTGATTTTGCTGTAGCATTTTACCCTTCATGCACTCCTTATGTGGATTCCATTTAGGAACAGAACTTCATAGAAGAATGTATTCAGATGCTATGTTTCCAATGAATACTTGAAATCATAAGGACACAGCAGTCTGCTAGGCTTCTCTTTAACTAGCGTTCTACCTTAAAGTCAAATATCAGATGACATCAGATAACTATATTGAACATATTATTTCTGTCAGCCAAATTACATTAGAGCTACGATGGGAACAGCAATAAATAATTTGGCAACATTTATCTGGAATCATCTCCCTTTGCTTACTTCACCAATAACAAAATAAGACCTGAATTTTTTTTTAACTGCAGCAAGAAAAACAAGGAAATAACAAGAAGCAGAACAATCCTCAAGTCTAAGGCAGAGAAATGGTTTTACTAATGTGAGACTAAAAATTTTAATTCCCAGAGGCTGTCCCCCACCTTTTCATTGCTTTACTCCTTTTCCAATAATCATATTTCTAGATGCCTAGCTGATTACTAAATCCCCTTGCACTTTGTTCCTTGATTTATTCATATGGATATGTCCCTAAATGGCTTTTCTTCATGTGAAACTATAATCTCTATTATGTTTTTTGGAATTGAAAAAGAACCAAGCAAATAAACAAATAGGATGCTAATGACTTTTGAACATCAACATGATTGGCTAATCATCTTTAACTATATGCAATTATTTCTCAACATTTTCCCCCTCTCTGTCTTAAATAGACTACACAAAGCAAAAATGGCAAGTGTTGAGTGCAGAGTTTTGGGTTATATGCACTGACTCAAATTCTATTATTCTGGTAGTTTAGGTATTACTGACTTTGCTATATGGATGAGGAATGACATTGGCAACACTAAGATATTTTCCTTGGATTTTCAAATTATTCTATATTCTTAGTATTTAACATACTATAAGCCCTTTTATATTGAAAATAACTTGTTTCATTCAATGTATTCTGATTATGGTTTCATCTCCCCCAACTCTAGATCTTTCCCACCTCCTCATCCATAGAACTATATGACTTTATTCTCTCTCTTTATAGAAAACAAACAAGCAAACAAATCAGAATTATTAAAAAAAATAAGAGAAATCACAAGAAAGACACACAGAGAGCGATATACACAACCAAAAGCAAAATGCATGAAAACACGAAATATGAAAACATGGCAATAAAATAAAAGACCAGCAAGACAAAAATGGCCAAGCAAAGAGTTATGAGACAAAAAGTCTACAAACATCATTGAGTTCATTTTGTTTTCACCATCTCTTGCTTGTTGTTGGGCATAGCCTTGCATGAGGCTAATATACCCAGTGAGACTGCACTAGAGGAAACTGGCTTTTCCTTTACAAACAGACATAGCACAGAAGTTAGGTATAGAATATGGGATGAGGGAGAGGGAGAGTGACACTCTCCCAAGGGAGGGGAAATGTAATATACAGTTGTAGAGAAACGGGGGAGAGTAAAGCCGGAGGATAAAGTGGAGAAGGTGAGGAAAGATTTGGGGTAAGGAAGGAAATACAGGGAGGGACAGCTAACACCAAGGGCTGTTTGAGGAGTCATATGAAAACACCATGAACTCTTAATGACAAAACATCTGCTAATGTAATTTTCCAGTCCTAAACCTGTGTGTGTGTGTGTGTGTGTGTGTGTGTGTGTGTGTGTGTGTGTGTGTTTGTCTGTGTGTCTGTGTGCCTGTGTCTGTGTTATAATCAATTATTTGTCTATGTCTTGAATTGGGCTATCTTTCTTAACATTTAAGATAGAAATAACCGGGCGGTGGTAGCGCACGCCTTTAATCCCAGTACTCGGGAGGTAGAGGTAGGCAGATCTCTGTGAGTTCGAGGCCAGCCTGGTCTACAGAGTGAGTTCCAGGAAAGGCACAAAGCTACACAGAGGAACCCTTTCTCGAAAAACCAAAAGAATAAAAAGATAGAAATAAGTAATAACTGCTCTACTTTAATACATTTCCACAAATGTGTTAAAAAAGATAACTAGAAAAATGGATGAGAAAATAAATTTAATAGAAGTTAGTGTAACCTCAAATGGAGTCTTTACAGAAACAGAAAGCAAGAACCACACAGTTTGTTTAGCAACATAAGACACAAACATGCTGTTATTGATGATATGGTTATGGGGATATTCTAGAGACTTTGACTTCATCTGTCAAACTCCATCATTTCCAGACAGAATTTCTTCCTGGAACACTGAGTTAGTGAAACAACTCACCACAGCTGGATTCATCTTCATTAAAGTGGCAGTCAGCCACTCCATCACATAGCAGGAGAGATGGGATACACTGGCTTTCAGAGCATTGGAATTCTGTATTACTGCAGAGCTGAGGAGAAGGGCTGAGGGAGCAATCGATTTCATCAGATCCATCTATACAATCTTCCTGTCCATCACACTTCTCTGAGGCAGGGACACACTGGACTGTGTACATACAAGCAAACTGGTGTTCTTCACACAGTGATGGCTGAGGTAAGGCCAGATCTGAAAAAAGAGAGCAAGGCATGTTGTTGCTGTGATGCTTTGTCTATATCTATGCCCAGCACTGAATCATCCCAGGGCTTACTTACTGTTGTATAATTATGAAACAGTTCAAAATTCAAATAAATTAACTTCTAATTGTGAATTATCAATTGTACAAAATACATAAATATGATAAAAGAATATACCTTATCTACCCTCAGAAGCTGTAGTATTTAACAGGGGCGTTTGTGGGAACTGATAAAATGGTTCAGCAGATATGAGTACTTGCTGCCAAGCCTGCTGACCTGAGTTTGGTCAACAGAACCACAGAGAGGAAGAAAGAAACAACTCTATCAGGTTGTGTTTTGATCTCCATGTGTTTATTGGGGGTATGCTCCTACATGTACATGTGCACAGACACACAAAGAATAAATAAATGTACTAAAAATAGTTAAAGGGTGTTAACAATGTGCTGGAACAATGGACATGTAATGTGGAAGGAGGAAACTTGATGGTGTCTTATCCTGAGACACAAACCTTTGCTGGGCTTCTTGTAGGGCTAATGCAACCTAAGAGCTCACCACAGCATTGTCAAAAGTCACCTCCAAACACGAACTCAGCTGGACCCCAATCATTTCTTCTCACAATCTGTTTTCTTTCTTTTGCTTATCTGTGGGGAGAATTTCCAGGGAGATTTCTCCAAAGAACTTTCTCAGCAGGAATAGGCCTCCTGAGTTGGCCTCCTGAGGACCCTGATCTAAAGCACAGCCAACTACCAACACATTCCTTGTTTAAAATTAAACCTCCTCTGAATTCCTTCTCAACTTTTCCACTGAAATAGTTTTGATCCAAGAAGAACATGAAGTTTCACTTCTCATGGGAGTCTAGGTAGGCTCTAGGCTAGAGGCACTTTTCTGTTAGCTCAATATTTCTTTTAAGTCTCTTGTTTTATCCTCATGTCAATTCTGCATTTTAGTACAGAATATCTCCACCCTGCTTTTGAGATAAATGAGTTTTATCAGTGTTCAAATAAAATTAAAATTCCTGTAAGAAACACTTTGTTTACCTTTAGATCTGAGTGTAGTATTTTGCTTGCATATTTTAAGAAAATTTTACTTAGGAAATTTTTCTATTTTTTTTTTCCGAGACAAGGTTTCTCTGTGTAGCCTTGTGCCTTTCCTGGAACTCACTCTGTAGACCAGGCTGGCTTTGAACTCACAGAGATCTGCCTGCCTCTGCTTCCTGAGTGCTGGGATTAAAGGCGTGCGCCGCCGGGCGCCGCCACCACCACCCAATTCTAAAATTGAAAGTTTAATGATTGATTATGTGCTATGATTTATGGAATCATACAATTATTTAGCTTAACATTTCTCATTGCACTTTGTGACAACTGTTCCATTTTTACACATTGAACATCCTAAGTCCGATCTTGAATTCTTACTGCAAATGAAAGAAGACAGTTTCATAAAGCTGTACACTGTAGTTTCAACTACATGATATTCAGAAAAAGAATAAACCATGGAAACAATGAGTTCTGGGAATGCCAGAGGTGGTAGAATAAGAAGGAAGGGAGAGGCAGAACACTGGGGCTTTTATAGCAGTGAAATTACTCTATATCATCTAATGATCAGCTATTTGTCAAAATACACTGAATTGTCAACACCAAGCAATGTCAATGCCAGGGTGAACCCTAATGTAAAGTATGAACTTTGTGTTATAATGAGGTGTCAGTGTAGAGCAATCTTCTTGACTGTAGTAAATGTACCACTCATGTTAAGATGCTTATGACTGAAGAACTGCTTTATATATGGCGAGTATAGTAAATCCCTATGCATTCTACTTGCTTTTGCTGTGAATATTTCAATGTCCATACTACATAAGTCATATATATGTATGGTTATGCATCCAACACAAACATTCTATATATACTGATGTCAGTATATATAAATAAACGCCAACACTAGTGTTAAGCTTTATGTGTATATTTGCATGCACAATTACCAAAATAGGACCTATATTTAGCCTGTTATTCATGTCTAATAACTCACTCCTAAAATTTCTATGTATGAACCTCTGCAAGTTCATGGAATGTAGAGATACAGGTTAGAAGCAGGTAAATGTAGTGTGTTCTGGTATAGCTCCATGTCTCACTATGTCCAAAAATTTGCTTTGTCAGATGAATTAAACTAATGGCATTGAGGTTCAAGGACAGTGTAAGCAGAAGGGAAATTATGTCAGATGAATTTTTAACTATAATGAGTTTCCTTGAAAATGCATTGCATTAGAGAGCTACTTCACAAGAGAGTATGCCATGCTCTTACAGTGAAAACTTTGTCTTACATTAGAAAAACAGCATATTCTATGTTGACACTGTCCTGTTGTACCCCATGGAATACAATTTAAATAGAGAGGTTCAAAGAGTCATAAACAAAGAGAGATGCTCAGAAATATTTGTGGGTATGTGTATATGTGAGCATGTGACAGAGAAAAGAGAGAGAGAGAAACAGAGATACAGAGACATAGAGAGGCACACACCAAGAGATATATAGAGAGACAGAGAGAACTGAGGAATATTGATTCAGTTTGGCGTGATGCTATACATTATGTGAATTAGGGTTGTTCTCAAGCTATGATTCTTCAAAGGTATCATACAGTCCTGATGGCAGGGAAAGAGAATAGAATTAACTCAACAAAACTCACATCTTATAACCTATGAAATTTCTCAAAAGGAGGATCACAAGTTTCTAGTGCTTTGAAATCTGCAATTATAATTATACAAACATCTTATCTAGGTTGCAGTAGATTATTCTTTCTATATTAGAGCTGATTCATGAGTGTAGCAAATGAGTTTATTTTCCTTTATTTATGTCCCTAGCAAATACGTTGTTTTGGCAGCAGAGAGTAAAGGTAGAAGTTGACAAGTGTTATCTTGAAACTGTATAAGGGGCCATTGCCCTGACTCTGCTGTAAGCACGTGACTATCAGCTTTTTTGCGTTTTAACAGCAAATGGGCTCAGAAATACTGATGTAGACTTTAGGTCTTTACTGCATGAGCTAGAGTTCAGAACAGGCATTCTGAAGCAAGATAAAATCTCCTAAAACAGTATAGATCATCAGGAAACTTCAGTTGCTCTCCTACGTTAGTACCTGAACAGCATCTTTCCTCCAACAGAGCTTTGAATTCACATAGAATTTGGAAATTCCAAGTTGAAGAGGGGAAACATTTGCCTTTCCTTTGAGAAAATAGTGGTATCTCATTACCCACATACAGTTGAGGGCATGAGTTCAATATATATATTTCTCTATTTCAGTATCTTAAATATTAGTTATGCATTGCCTAATGGACTATTCCCATTGACTGAATATACTGTAATAATAATGAACAGAGAAGCAATATCTATATCTGTATCTATATCAGAAAGCTCTTTTAACACTGTCCTCCCCTTATATTTAAATAAATCTAGTCTTTCTCAACTAAAGTGATAATTTGTATCTAGATGCTGGGGACTCTACCAATTGTTTCAGAACTATTTGGAATTATCCATAAACAGCTTTGACAAACAATGTTATATGTGAGGTTTTAAATTTTATGATTTTTATGTGTATGAGTGTATCTGCCTACATGTAGGTCTATGCACCACATGCATATCTAGTGCTCATGGAGGGCAGAAGAGGGAAGTAAATCCTCTGGAAGTGAGGCTACTGACAGTTGTGAGCTGCCATGTATGTGCTAGGAATTGAACCTGGGTCCTCTGAAAGAACAGCCAGTGATCCTAACCATTGAACCATCTCTCTAGTCACCTAAATGTGAGGGTTGTTTTATATAAGAGATTTGTTTTCTAGTAGGTTTTAGAAGGGAAGAAAGAAAAGTATCTTTTAGAATAAAACAATGTTTCTGTGGAAACAGGTTTAATAACTGTCAATTCAGCTTCTCTAGTAAACAAACTTCCCTTTGACCCCCACATTCCACTTCATTTTGTGTTCTGTAGACTGTTCCAGTGCCTGACATTGTGACTGTCTCTTTGTCCTTCTTAGAGCACTGTTTCATTGTTCAGTCATGTTGAGAGAGAAACATATGCTTCACAGCAAAGTGATTGCATAATGACACTTAGTGGGGCATTCTCAAGAGTTCCATAGATGTTCATTACAAGCTCATGATTGCCAAGGATAACCTGGTAAGTGTTATCTATATGATGAATATGCCTAGTGAAAGCAACATTGATTGAGTTGAAAGGAAAATGGACACAAGAAATTTTAGTTCCAAAAATCAAAAATTAATCTATTTGTAAATAGGACCATTCTTGGTGACTCAGTATGGATACTTATTGTAACATACAAGATATCAGTTATAAATTGGTTATTATATTGAGGATATTATACCATCATTAAAAATATTGTATAAAGTTATACAGTGATAACATAATTTTTAATCATAATTCATAAAAACTCTTGGCTAAAGATAACTTTGGATTTTTGGACATGTGCTAGTATTTCCCCAAGATCTATTCACAACGTATACAAATACTAACTTAATTTTTCAGAGTATTCACCTGACTGCCATTATGGATTGAGTGATTGCCAAAGAAACCTTATTCCAGGGTAAGGGTATTTATTATACTCAAACATCTTTTGTCAGTTAATAACTACAAAGAAATGCCATCAACTTTTCAATGCCTTTCTGTGTTCATCTAAGTACCCATTTTAAGACCTATTATTTTGGTCTTTATTTATTATTTATTTATTATTATTATACCATTTATTCTGAATATACTCTGAATATATTGCTGAACAAATTCTTTAGGTTTTTATTTAATTCCTTTTGGTTTCATTTCATTGACTTATCATGACTCATAGATTCTCTGCAACTATTTATGTAAACACACACACACACACACACACACACACACACACGTTTCCCAGTGCTAATTATATTGTAAGTTTCAGAAAGGTAAATCTCTTATCATTATTACCACAATAAGTAAAAGATTATTTTATACAACAAAAGGAAATCCAAGTCAAAAAAATAAGTATGGATTATATGAAGATAACATTATCAGAAGATAAATATTTATCAGAAGATAAATATTGCCTTTGAGTTTGGCCTTTGGAGCATGAGATTCTATCCCCTTGGCATCACTATGAGTATTCTCTAGTTGCCTCTATATTTACTATATCATAATAAAAAAAGTGCCAATTGGAAGCATACTTTGGCCAATCCTAAATCAGTAGTCATCTATGAGAGTCTCTTCAGTCAAAATAGCATATTTATTTTCACACTACTTTACTTTGGGCTATGCATCTTGTCTTCTTATTTTCCTAATCACTCTTGAAAATGATATAACATTTACATCAAGTGATAAAACACACTATATTCTAATGACAGATGGGGAGAAAGAATCACTGTAAAAGCAGTCAAATACATAAATTCATATAATACATTGTAGAAGAAAATTACTGAAAGATTCCAGCCAACTCCCAAATTAGTTTTTTACCCTTTAACACTAACAGTTTGTTATCAATGTCTATAAAAATGATCCTTTCAAAGTAGATAGACCTCTTGTTTTTTTTCTAGTGCCCTCTTGTTTGTTTTGTTTTGTTTTGTTTTGTTTTTTCCTAGTGCTCCTATCTCCATAACTCTAGTCCTGCTGAATGTCTGGCTAAGAACTCCCTGCCCTTTATCCCCTCTTGTGAAAATCCTTCTTTGATTTCAAGGGCAAAGCCAAAGCTGGCTTCTTCAAGAAGTATCCTTAATCCTCTCCACAGGAAGTTGCACTCTATTTTAGAACCCTTAGCTTTTAAGTTTGCAATTCCCTTGTGTGTTACTGTGCAATTTAAGACATTCATAGTTTGTTGTTGGACAGTTTGCTTTTGCTGTATTAAAGTATCCCCATTGCCATTACCCCACTTTGTTAATTTTCAATATAGCAGTAACAAGTGATCTTTGACTTTAAGACTGATTGGGAATCATATAAAGTTTAAGTCAGTACACATAACATGTATGTGGTAGGAGTTGGAGATAAAATTTTATTTATTTAAAATAGTTTGAATGCATGAATCAATTTTATGGTTTGGCATCAACTCATAAATTGACCTCGTTTTAAGGTGAATAGCAATGAATGAAAAAACATGCTCAATGAAAAAGATTATCAATCAATCTTAATTCATCTATTGGATTATGGAAGATTAATAGGCTTTAGAGCTGTTGTGGGAGTCATAAAACTCTTTCTGTCTGTTAGAAGATGGCATTGTTCTGCTTTTATAAGTGGATTCCTTAGACTTGAAGGTAAGAAAATAAGAACCAGAATCTTTCATTAGACGTGAGAGTTATGCAGGTCCCAGGGGCCAAACCTCCATCCTTTGTTCAACTTCCTTTGGGGACTCCACCTGCCATGGCAAGGAAAGGGTGCTTGCTCTTGCTTCCCTGCTGAGCATTAGATAGGAAGGAATTCAGACAGATAAAAGGAAGAAATCCAAAGGACAACCATGGAAAAGCCACCCACAGTGTGAACTGTATTCTATTACACAAATGTGATAAAGACCTCAGAGTAGGCCAAAGGTAGAACATACATCACAGAGAACTATCAGCCTTCCTCTTAGAGATGAGTGGTTGAAAATGGCCAATGGTATTGATCACATAAATATATAAATAACTTAAACTTTGGGATTACATCTCAGCTGGAATTATTCCTTGGGCTTGCTGTGTAGGTCCAGCGATAGGAAACAAGAATGTGGCCTCCATTCAGGAATGAGAAAGAAAGTTATTTTTCCGCAGTCATAATATACCAAAACAAATAAATGAATACCCCTCCACAAGATTCCCTAGCTTCCTTGTTTTGAATTGCCCCAAATTCTCTTTTATACTGTTAGCACCTTGATAGTTACCAGCAATTTTATTTAGCAAGTCAAGATAAAAGGGATACCCTGGGTGAATATTTCTTTCCTTTCGAATCTGTCTTGGGTATTTAAGGTTGATTTTCTTTCCATTTAACAATAACAACAAAAAATTAGATGTAGAATTAAATGTCCATGTGAGTCACCCAAGAGAGCCTTCTGAACTTTTGGAAGCCACCAGCAAAGTTGGATGTCTATTGTGCTTATGTAGTGGGTAGGACATCAAACAACATATTCTGGTGACCAATGACTCATAGCAGTGAACACTGACAAGTAAAGATGACTAGAAAAAGTTGTGTGACTCAACTGGCCACACTACCAGCTTCCACGATGAGATGATGATGATGATGATGATGATGATGATGATGATGATGCCTCACTAGGGGTAGTACTTCCAGGTCAAAGCTGGAACAGCTACTCACTACAGGAATCCAAGCACATGTGGCTCCCTGTCCCCTGACCCTGCTTCTCAGAATCAGTCTTTGAGTCCTTCTCCTTTATTGTCGTCATCTTCTTCCTCTTCTTCCTCCTCCTCCTCATCTGCTTCTTCTTATTTTTCTTCTGGTTTGGTGTTTGGCTTTTCTTTTAATTTTTTGGGGGGAGAGAGGAAGGTTGCAGGGGCCAAGTGTGGATGTGAAGGGATGGGGAGATAAGTGGAATGGGGATGCATGTTGGAAAATCCACAGATAATCAATTAAAAAAAACAATTAAAAAAAGAAAATGTATTATATGAAAATGAATGCATTCCTCTGTTGATTTAGAATTTGTAGGACTTGTTAGATGGTCAACAGAAAATCATCCAAGTTAATGACCTGTCTTACTGATGTTTGAACTATGCCAACTGAGGGAAGATGAATAGAGCAAGCAATCTAGACATCAGAAGAGTTTTCATTTTCCCTTTGTGGAGGGCTGAGAGATCAATTAATACTGGAAGGAATTATGAAAATATCTATCTCCCACTTCACACACCAAGCACACATTGTACAGGGTCCCATATTATAAGGATATTTCAATGGAAAACTGTGTCCCACTCTCAGGATTTCTAGTCAACAAAATATGTATTTTAGAGTGGAATTTATTAAAAGTTATCAGTTTTTAAATCTTACATAAAGCACTCATCTTTACTCAGCAGAACTGGTAAATAGTTTTCCTTGTTTGCTTCTTCTGTCTCCCTTCCCTTATTTCTTCCTATACCTTCTCTCCCTCTGTCTTGCCTTCCCTCTTTGATACTTTCTTGACAGGTTCTCATTCTTTAGCCAAAGGTGTTCTAAAATTAAAAATCCTCTTGTCTTAACCTCAGTGATGCTAAGTGCCACAGACATGCACCACTGGACCAGGTAGGAAAGAAAGTTGACTTTCTTCATACTGACTGCTTCTGAGTTGTCTTAGCAAATATTTCTCAGAAGTTAATAGTCCTGTTCTCTTTTTGAAAGTGTACAAATTCTGAGTTTTTGGCTGCTTCCTGGAAATTTCACACAACTGGAGGGATGTTATTGGTGCAAAGAAACTCAAGGTGACCTTTTCTTACATGGCATAGATATTTCTGCCACACAGTGTAGAAGGAAGGATCAGATGACTGAAAAACAAAAGATGGATCATCCACAAGGTTTATGTCGAATGATTCCTGGGATAGTAAACAGCTGAGGCTTCATGAAACTTTGTATTTCTCAAAGTTTTAAAAAGCTGGGTTTTTATTGTTTGAAATAACAATGAGAAAACATGACTCAAAGAAATGAAAGTAAACCCATTTATGCCATGGCTTCTTATATTAGTTCCAATAAATAATTTTTTTGGGGAAAGATTAAAATAATGATGTAAAGTTTGAGGTATAGCATAGAGATAAGAAAATGTGTCTAGTATGTACAAGGATCTGGGTGTAATCCTCAGCAACACACACACACACCAACACACACACACACCAACACACACACACACACATACACACACACACACACACACACACAATAATGGTAATAAAAATAAATAAAGCAATGATCTTCATATAACTTTATTTCATATAGAATTCTTCACAACTAGAAATAAAATTGTTTCATGTAGACATTTAACAATATAGCAAAATATACTAAGAAAAAAATAATAATTATTTCCTTTTTTCAGAGTCATACATTATTTTGTGTGCTCTTTCTGACAGCACAGATGGTATCTGCAGATTATTAATATGATTTCATATTTTTTTGTCATTTTCTATATTTATTAAAAAGAAACACAGTTTTCTATTGATATTAGTTATGTTCTTCACATTCACCGACATATTATGAATATTTTCTCCTATGATATTTTCAATGGATAATTTACCTATTCAATATGTCGCTAAAATTTTCATTATAGCACTAAAATCACATGGAGGGATATTTGTACCAGCACTAAAAGAACATTGCTTAAAGATTTTAAAATATAACTCTAACATTACACTGTACATTATAGTTACATTTATTTCAAATGTTATTTATTTTATCTTTGTTTTCTCCCCAGATCTTCCAATGAAGCTGTTTCAGGTTTACTGGGTAGTTCTAAAGACTTTCTGGCAGGTTTCTGTGGAATTTGACAACTGGTCCTTCAGAATTACTATTTTAGTTTATTCCTTTCTAAAGCTTCTGACCCATCAGCAAAGACTCCCTCTGTCTGGAGGCTCTGGACTTGGGAGTATGTGAATGGCACTGGGGAGAGGCACACGTAATCCACAAGGTTGACAGAGAAGATGCCCAAGGTTTCCCAGCCCAGGTATTAGTTGTTTATGAGCCTCTCAGTGGTAAGTCTACTATATAATACATGTAGAAAGAACTATCACTCCATCAGCATCAATCAGTTGTTCACATATTCCCTGGCATTAATTCCAATGAGTAATTTTATTTAGAGAATATGATATGATAATTGTTATTATATAGTAAATATAAGTAGCAATTTTCAGGCCAAATATAGTTTCTTCATTAAGCGTAAAATATGAGCTATATCCTTTGATTCCTGAAGATACAAAAACCAGTGTAACACACACACACACACATGCACATATTCATATTTACACAAACATATGCACACATACTACAGACACTCATGTATCTTCCAGTCATTCTTAGCTCTTATTGTGTATATGTATATATACAATATACATATTATTGTATGTGAGATTGCCAGAGAACATGTTTAGGCAACAGCTGCTAGGAGATGTTGAGAAAGGAAATGACTAGGGCTGTGCATTTACTCTCAAATGGCAAGAGAGTTACCTTTAGAAAAACAATGGTAAGAAAAAGAGTATCTTTATTTAGAAATGAAAATAAGAAAATTGAATTTGTTCTGCTTCTTACAAGAACATCTACAGAGTGCAAAAAGCCATAGAGACAAAGGAGATGGACTCAAAGACTGCTTCAGAGGAGCAGGGTCAGGGAACAGGAAGCCACATTTGCCTGGGTCCCTGCAGTGCCCAGCTAAAGTAGTAGGGAAACACTTTCTGTGGTCCTAATTTGCATGCCCAGGAGAATTCTTTGAAAATCACAAAGCTATATATTCTCAATTTTGAAGAAATATAAAGCCATTGTGATAGGCCATGGAACTGAAAAACAATGTGTATTCTGTTGCTAAAATATTACAAATATAACTATTAATAAAATATAACCAAGAGAACTGAACAACATTGATGGAAGTGATTACAATTGAGGCAGTCCGGTGTTTCATTTGGAAGGAATAAGATTGCCTTATTAGACTTAGCATCTGGAGTTAAACTCAAAGGTTAAGAACTCAATGTTTTTCTTTTTTAGTTTTATGTATGAGATGTGTATGTATGTATATGTATGCATGTTTGTATCTATGTGAGCATGTTTATGTGTATAACTTCACGTGGGTGCCTGCACATTTGGAGACCAGAGGTTGATCTCAAAAGTCATCCCCTATTACTCTTCTGCCTGATACCATGAACTCCTGCTTCCTCAGTGACAGAGATCAAACCCTGAGATCACCGATATGGCTAGTTTTGTAAGCCAGCTTTTCTCTGGGGTTTCCTGCCTCTGCTTCCTGGTCTACAATTGCAGGTGGAGTACCATGCCCACCTTGCAATTGCATTGGCTGTAGGGATCTAAACTCTAGTCTTCATGATTGACAACAAGTATTTAACCACCAAGGTGTGGTAATATATTGTGTCCTCCAAATTATTGTGCACCCTAATAAACTTATCTGAAGTCAGAGAACAGAGACATAGAGGCTAGAAAATGGTGGCACACACACCTTTAATCCTATCACTTGGGAGGCAGAGATCCATCTGGATCTCTGTGAGTTCAAAGCCACACTGGAAAGAGCAAAGGGTGGTGACTCACTCCTTTAATCCTAGGAAGTGATGGCAGAAAGCAGAAAGGTATAAAAGGCATGGAAACCAGGAATTAGAGCTGGTTAAGCTTTTAGGCTTTTGAGCAGCAGTTCAGCTGAGATTCACTTTGGATGAAGACTCAGAGGTTTCCAGTCTGAGGAAACAGGATCAGCTGAGGGATTGGCAAGATGAGGTGGCTGTGGCTTGTTCTGTTTCTCTGATCATTCAGCATTCACCCCAATACCTGGCTCTGGGTTTATTTTTATTATTAAGACCTTTTAAGATTCAAGTTACAAAAAACAAAAAACAAACAAACAAACAAAAAGATTCATGTTAGAACCAAGGCAACTTCCCAGCCAAAGAACACATTTTAAAAGAACATGACTCCTGTCTACTAATAATTGAAGATTTACAAGAGAACAAACAGCCCCACTGAACTGGAAACATTCTAAATAGCAGAGATTCAAGTGTCAGTTAACAGGATTTTAGCTGTACAGCTGGAATACAGAGACTATTCTAGGTGGTTTGAGACAAATAGAAAGAAAGAAGCAGCTAGAGGAAGCAAAAGACTGACACAACATGTGAGGAGAACATAGTTTGCAGAGTGACAGCACCTGAGGCACCTTTGCCTTGGGCAGTTATGGTAAAGTCTGGAATAGAAAGGTAGGCAGCAAAACTGTATCAATTAAAGCATGTTCTCTTGGCCTTTCTGAAACTACTTTAGTGCATTGTTAATTTGCTGCCTAAAAGTCATGAAATTTTCATGGCAAAGTTCATGGACAGAGAGGCTGCCTCTTAATATATGCAATATATATTCATCACTTAGGAGTAGGACTTTATTCAGAAGTAAATGCAATTCATCTGAATCTCCCAATTACTGTATATTTAGATATGAAACTAATATAAACTAAAATAAACTAATGTTTATTCCTATTTTCTGAAGGAATCACTTACCTCCAGAAGCACACTCAGGGGTAAAAGTGATGTCATCAATAGCAATAAAGATGTCTTCCTTTCCACCCAAGTCAGCCTCAAATGCCACCTTGAATGGACTGTAACTAGAGAAAGGTACATGTGCATATGTCCATCCAGTGTTTTTATTTTGGATCATGGACCACATCAAGATGTTTAGTCCTGATTCCTCAATGATATACACCTAAAAAAATAACCAGAGAAAATAACTTTTTATGGTTGGATATTAAATGATTTGTATTATTCAAGTCATTTAGTAATCAGAGTAATATGTAAAAAAATCTTTAACATTACAATATAAAATCTCCCTGGATTAATTACATCAATATTCAGTTTTAAAGGTAAAAGCAAAAAGACTGACACATGTAATGAAGATATAACATTTTTTATTATAATGTTACAGTTAAGATTTTTGACAAGTCTACTAGGCTGGGCTGACTCCCCAGGGGAGACCTTGCCTTGGAGGAGATGGGAATGGGGGGTGGTTTGGGGCCAGTGCTGGGAGGAGGGAGGACAGGGGAATCCATGGCTGATATGTGAAATTAAGTTAATTATAATATATTTAATATATATATATATATAACAAAAAAAATATTTTTGACAGATCAACTCCAAATACTTAAGTATATGAAGAAAACTTAATGATATCTATGAAGAGGCTATATGAAGATTTTATATATATATATATAAAAGCATTCATGCTTAGACTACAGAAGAATAGGCTGCTTTAGTAGCGATTATGCATCCAGGTAAAGGTAGAAACAAACTGCTTAGCTTTCCTGAACTCCAATGCTGTATCTCACAGAAGCTCCATATTCCTGTAGCAGGGAAGGAAGTTTTCTGTGTTGACTTGGATTCCTGGAGTGGATACCCTGGGATATCAGAAACACTTCTCCTTTTTCATTGAGTATCTAGCTCATTAAAGGTAGTGGAGAGAAGGGATGAGTGAGAAGAGGGTGCGGCTTGTCTTAGCCTCAGCAGCTCTCAGTGGTTCTGCGTTTAATTACCATAGATGGGTCAAAGGAGAAAACCAAGATTCAGCTTCATCCTTAGAAGTGCATGGTTTAACATAGTTTAACTTTAAAAACAAGTACTCCAATATATTTCACAGAAAGAAAATATCCAGAATAGCAAACATGTAGATTTCTTTTCAGAATAAGAGCTTAATAGAGGATAATCTAAGTTAACAAAATATAAAAATAACAGCAATGCTGTCAATATTAAAAGTTTAACCCATTTCAAAATTTTATTTGATGAGCTTCAGTTGGTATATGGGTATAAGGTAGGACTATAAACTGCCATCTTGAACTGTGCAGTTGCAGAAATGGAAATCTAATAATTAAAAAGGAACAAAGAACAAAGATACACTGTTGGGTGTAATATACAAGGGGCTTGGAAATCACCATCACACTCCTTACAAATGAGAACAGCATCTGAATGCAGTGAAACTGAACAACTCTTCACAGATCCCTGGAGGTACAGAGAAAACCACTTCGGTTTTTTGTTGTTGTTGTTGTTGTTTTTTTTTTTTGTTTTTTTTAATTTGGTTTTTCGAGACAGGGTTTCTCTGTAGCTTTGGAGGCTGTCCTGGAACTCGTTTTGTAGACCAGGCTGGCCTCGAACTCACAGAGATCCACCTGCCTCTGCCTCCCAAATGATGGGATTACAGGCATGCGCCACCACCACCCGGCAAAACCACTTCTAAAATAAAGAAAGACAGGGAGTGGGGTGGGAGGATGCTGTGGATATCGCTCTGTGTAAATAAAGTTCTGATTGGCCAGTGGCCAGGCAGGAAGTATAGGCGGGACAAGAGAGAAGAGAATTCTGGGAAGTAGAAGGTTGGAGGGAGACACCGCCTACCGCTGCCATGAAAAGCAACATGTAAAGACACTGGTAAGCCACAAGCCATGTGGCAAAGTATAGACTAACAGAAATGGGTTAATTTAAGATAGAAGAAGTAGATAACAAGCAGCCTGCCACGGCCGTACAGTTTGTAAGCAATTTAAGTTTCTGTGTGTTTACTTGGTTGGGTCTGAGTGACTGTGAGACTGGCGGGTAAGAGAGATTTGTCCTGACTGGGCCAGGCAGGAAAACTCTAACTACAAATGGCGTCCAACGTGTTGGCAAGAGTTTCCACCTAAAACCTGAGAAAAAAGATTCTAAGACGGAGCTAAAAACAGCTTCCTAATTGTCTCTCTCAAGTAAGCGGCAGCCTGCCGGTTTCAGCTACTATGGCGGGTTCCTGGCATGTGCGTCTGACCTGCTTTATGGCGGGAATGAGGAGTCTACAAATGGCACTTTACTCTGCTGCGTGGTAGATTTAGTCTTTGCTAGTTTAAAAAAAGAAAAAAAGTTTCTGGGCTATGCGCTGCTTTGATAGCACTGCTTCTGATAGTTGATGGTACACATGGCTCCAGACCCAGAGCTGGCAGTAAACTGTACCACCACCATGTTGGGAAGCTGAGGTGGGTGGAGCCAGCAGCCACAGTGGCATTTCAGTCTTACAAAGATGGATATTACACAGAGAATCTGGTTTGTCTTGTCTTTGGGATTTTTAACCACAAAAGAAGATTTGATCATAAAAGCTGTTGAGTTAAACAAAAATGTAAATTTTAAAGGTACCTTGACTTCAAAATTTGGATATAAGGATATGTTGCTTTGGAAAGGAGTCTCTGCTTTTGTTTCCACAGAAAGCCAGAGGCTATGGATTTGTTCCAGATTAAGATATATCAGGTTTGATCAGCCAAGGCCACCTGAAAGGTCTCCAATGACACCATGGCCCAGATGATCTGACATCCAGAATGGTTTCAAGGCAACTGGCTCAGAGGTTCACCCTAATGGACTACTCTATAATCCTAAAATTTTCTTTGTATCCCCATAAGATACAGCCCCCCCCCCCAGCAGGAAGTAGTAAGAGAAACTACGCCCACATTCCCAAAATTATCAAGCTGGCTTTGGAGATGGAATTGGCTCACTCCTTCTCCAAACCCAGACATATAAAAGAAAAGGTTAAGAGATTCTTGTGTCCCAAATCAGAAGAGCCCTCTGGTGTGGGACAGAAAAAACAAACAAACAATATTTTTCTTTAAAGCGGGTTGATTATAAATGAGATCTCTTTCTAAAGAAGAAAGGGGAATATGATATAGATATAATAGGATGAAAGGGTAGATTAGGGAACTTACTTCTAAAGAGCAACAACTTGTTTAAAATGTTTTACATTGGTTTAGATTTTAGTCTATTGATACAAACTTAGTTAATTTTGTTATATTGTGTGTATATTTCTACTCTTGTTTAAGGTATTATGTTTATATAGCTCATTTAAAATTGTAATGGATAATTAAAAATAGATTAATAACTGGTCATCTATGATAATCATACTCATAGCCATGTTAGTTAAGTCTTCTACATATACACAGAGATATTTCAGATAGACAGGTACTCTTCAAACACTTCAAAGGTTTACAGAATATGGCATTTAAAATATTTTTAAAATTTAGACTTTCTGGACAGTGAGACATGTCTGCTCCTGGCAATACCAATTTACTTCAGAGAGGAGAATGGGCATTGAAGACACTTCATATCTTATCTTCACCTTGGCAAAAATAGCCATTTGGGCAAGAAACTGTTCTTGCCTGGACTGCTTGATCAACTGGACATGCAGGACCCATAGAAAGGTGACCACTAAACTTTGTTTGACAAAATGGTCCTTCAGGTTCCTGCTTCACAGAGGAAACTGCCAGACATTCTACAGGACACTGAGAGAAGTGACCAAGAGACTCTAGCCCTGTGGGCTGAAAACAGATGTCCCAACTGGAACATTAGGTGACTGTCCAGGCTGCCAGCTGTCTCTATCTACTCTTGCAAGACTCCTGAAAAATGCTTACATCCTTCTCCCGGTTCTCAGGTAATATTATATCCTTCTGAGGTCTTTGATGTGGTTGAAGACTAGATAGTTATAATTTCCTCAGTTATGATACAAGATATCTTCTTTAATATTGTAACTGTAATTCTTGCTAGATAATTGTTTTGTTATATGTAATTGTACTATGTAAAAGTTAAAACCTTCCTTTAAACAAAAAAGAAAAGGGGAAGTGCTGTGGATATCGCTCTGTGTAAATAAAGTTCTGATTGGCCAGTGGCCAGACATGAAGTATAGGCGGGACAAGAGAGAAGAGAATTCTGGGAAGTAGAAGGTTGGAGGGAGACACCACCTACCGCTGCCATGAAAAGCAACATGTAAAGACACTGGTAAGCCACAAGCCATGTGGCAAAGTATAGATTAACAGAAATGGGTTAATTTAAGATAGAAAAGGTAGATAACAAGCAGCCTGCCACGGCCGTACAGTTTGTAAGCAATATAAGTCTCTGTGTGTTTACTTAGTTGGGTCTGAGTGACTGTGAGACTGGCGGGTAAGAGAGATTTGTCCTGACTGGGCCAGGCAGGAAAACTCTAACTACAGGAGGAGGAGGGAGAAAGGCTGAATAACAATTTATGGGCACAGATCTCAAGGACAAAATAGAACCTGCGAAAAAATTGTAAACGATACAACCCAGGACACAGTCTCATGCGAAGAAGACTGAACCTTAATTCAAAGAACCTGAATTTTGGGATCAGGAGATGGTTTATGGACAAAATCACCTATTTGAATGCCTGACTTCCATCCTTTATGGGGCCCACAGTACAAGCAAAAAGTCACTAGCAAAAGTTGTCCTTTGACCAATACACATTAAGTGGCAGGAATGTGCTACACTGAACACACACACATACACACACACACACACACACACACACACACACACACACACACATACACCACACACACGGGCATGTACCTGAATAAGTATAAAATAATAATAAGAAAAACAAACTGAATTTTAAGCCAGAGGATTACAGAAATCTCTGTTACTGACTCTATTAACCAAATAAATGAGGTTTTTGTGTAACAACAGGAGGCTACACCTCAACAAAAGCGCTTATTTAAGAAGTAATTTCTTTGGAAACTCAAAGATAGCATGTATCCATAGCAAATTATAAACAGACTAACCTCTGGTCATAAAACCTCATACTAAAGGGCTATGCATCCAGTTGCTTCTATGTCCTTATATAACAAGCTGTTAACAACAAAACATTTACATGAAGTAAACAAGGCAAAAAGACAGCATAACCTAAAGGACTGGAACAAACCTCATTCAGACTTAGAGATGGGAAAGAGGCTGGTAGGGAACTTGCTCAGGAATTTAAGCAGCATTTGCAAACAAGAAAAGATGTACAATATCAGATGAAACCTCCAATAAAGACAAAAAGAGATTGATACAAATAAATAGTATAAGAGGAATGAATAATGTGTTTAGTGGAGTTGACAGACTCAACATAGTAGAGGAAAGAATCAGGGAACAAGAAAAAAAAATGTCAATAGAAACTTCAAAACTTTAAGTGGAACCACCCACAGAAACATCAACCAAACAAAAAATAATAGAACAGGCTATTTGAGGCCTGTGGACCAACTACAATAATTTCTCTAATGATAGACAACAAAGCAAAGATCTGGACTGATCTGAAAGCATCCAGTAAGAAAAGAAGTAGCACAGGTGTCTATCTAACCTAACATTTAAATTCTGGAGATGCAAAGAAACAAAGAGAAAAGAACTTGCAGAAACCCTATTGGGAAAAATATCCCTCCATTTTAGATGAGAAAGTAGAAGAATACATGGGCCTCCTTTTCAGAGATTTGACTATGCAAGCCAGGAGTGTGCTATAACATGGAGGATGAAGGATTTTTAAGTGCTAAAATAAAAAAAAATTCTACTTAAAATTCTTATCATGCTAAATATTATCAAAGAGTAATAAAGCCTTGTTCAGATAAGTAAAATATTGAGGAAAATCTTTGTAGACCTAATTTTCAAATAAAGCTAGGAGGATTTTTTTCAGACACAGGGGAAATAATACAGGCCAAAATCTCAGATTAATGTAAAGTAAGACTGTTACAGAAGAAACAAATTTAAAACTTGAATTGTTTTGCTGTTGTTGTTCCCCTTAAGTTAGTCATTCAGATAGTTTGATGCAAATAATAATAATGTTATTTTTCTCTGTTGTTTTAGCTTTTGGATATGAGAAATTAATGACTGTTACAAAGGAAATGTAGGTAAAATTCAGAGGATTCTATTCTAAAGTACTTGAATTGCCTAGAAAACTGTAAAGCATTATTTGAAAGTGACATTGGATTAGTTTTAAGTGCACATTGACAACCCATGAGAAAACTAAATATAGTTTGAATATCAGAACCATTGATAGACTAAAATAGCAGAGCATTTCAACCTAGTAAAATGCTAAAGTAAATCATAAGTAAAAATATAATGGTGAGGGTGGGATGTGGAGGCAAGTAACAATTATGGTAGCTGTTTATTTAAGTATCAATGCCTGCTTTAAATGCAAATATGCCAACTGAAAGAAGGTATTTTCAGAGCTAACTAAAATTTATATATTCAAGTATGTGATGCTTCGAAGGAACCCAATTAAATATCAGGGCATAGATAGATGAAAATTAACAAGATGAAGAAATATGTACAATGGTAACAGTAGTTGAAAGAAATGTAGAGAAGCTGTTGGACAAAACAGATTTCAGATAAAGAAAAATTAACAGGGATAATAAAGTCATTACTGTAGACTCAATGTTTTGTCCTTCCTATAAACAAACCTTCTGAAGACCACAGGTGATGTTATTAAAATGTACAACCTTTAGGAAGTTATGAGATCTAAAGGGCTACCCTCCTCATTTTGATTAGTACCTGAATGATGGAAACCTCTGGGAATTTGCTGGGGGTTGTTCTCACGTAAGGATGGACTAGAAATATTTTTTTTCTACTTATAAATCACTAATTCTAAAGTCTTTTGTTATTGTGGCCCTGTGAATTGAGACAGAATTATATCATAAAAGTTTCCTAAATGACATACCTATCCTTAATGTATGTGTACCTAACAACTGCTTATCAAAGACTTGAGGCAAAAGTGCATATATCTACAAGGAGAAAGTAAATGACTATGATTATAGCTGAAGGCTTCAACCTTTCTTTACCAGTGATTGACAGATCAGAGGGGAACAAAGCAGTCAAGACATGTTTGAAGTGAAAAACATCAAT
This sequence comes from Onychomys torridus, assembly GCF_903995425.1. NCBI lineage: Eukaryota > Metazoa > Chordata > Mammalia > Rodentia > Cricetidae > Onychomys > Onychomys torridus. Next base: position 75,380,468 of record NC_050447.1, on the reverse strand, counting down.
CAGCTGGGTCTCATTTACATTTCTACAATGCTTCATTGAGCAACAGAGGAAGAATAGTCTTCTCAACTTATACATGAAAATCATGGAAATTGATGGTATTCTGGAAAACAAAACACACTGTAGCCAAGTGAAAGGAAGAGAGCCATATCACACTGTAGGAAGTGATATGGCTCTCAGACCACAGTAGAATTAATCTAGAGGATCATGATGGGAAGATAACACGTGGACCAAAGAAGTCTCAGAGGAAACTAAATTAAGTTTCAAAATAACTCAAACTGCAGCCATCGGTGTTTACAGGATAAAGTATAGAAGTGTGTGGTTTGTGGGGCAGCAGTGTATTTATATTAACGGGATGTTAGGGATAAGTCTATGCCCTATGTTTCACAATCTAGATGTAATGAATGGGTCAATTCCTTGAAACATTCACAAATCAGCACTCACAAACAGAAAAATCAGTCATCAAAATAGGAATTTGTTACTGTTTGGTTTTGCTCTTTTGGGAGCCCTGCCACCCACCTTCCAAATAAATCACACATGGAGGCTTATTCTTAATTATGGATGTCTGACGGCCTTAGCATGGCTTATTTCTAGCCAGCTTTTCTTAACTTTAATTAACTCGTCTGTTTTTTTGCCTCTGGGCTTTTCCCATTTTCTTACTTCTGTAAATCTGTAAATGGATGAGATCTACATGAGCAAATTGGACGTGGGGGGTGGGTAATGAAGGACAAGGGTCGAGGGAAAGAGAGCTTAGGGGAGCAGGAGATCCCAGCTGGATCAAGAACAGAGAGGGACAACAAGGCAAAAGAGATCATGCGAAATGAAGACTCCATGGGAATAGGAAGAAACAAAATGCTAGAGAGGTCCCCAGAAATCCACAAAGACACCTCCACAATAGACTACTGGCAATGGTTGAGAGAAAGTCCGAACTGACCTACTCTGGTCATCAGATGGCCAAACACCCTAACTGTCGTGGTAGAACTCTCATCCAGTGACTGATGGAAGCAGATGCAGAGATCCACGGCCAGGCCCCAGGTGGAGCTCTGAGAGTCCAATCAGTAAGAAAGAGGAGGGATTGTATGAGTGAGAATTGTTGAGACCATGAGTGGAAAAAGCACAAGGACAAATAGCCAAAGTAGTGGAAACATATGAACTATGAACCAATAGCTGAGGAGACCCCAATTGGATCAGGCCCTCTGGATAAAGGAGACAGTTGATTAGCTTGAACAGTTTGGGAGGCACCCAGACAGTGGGACCCAGACCTGTCCTTAGTGCATGAGCTGGCTATTTGGAACCTTGGGCTTATTCAGGGACACTTTGCTCAGCCTGGGTGAAGGGAGGAGGGAACTGGACCTGCCTCAACTGAATCTACCAGGTTGAACTGAATCCCCAGAGGAGTCCTTGCCCTGGAGGAGATAGGAATGGGGGATGGGCTGTGGGAAGGGGTGCGGCGGCAGGAGGAGGGAGGACGGGGAATCCATGACTGATATGTAAAATTAAATTAAATTATAAAATAAAAAATAATAGGGTCCTATGAAATCAAAAGTAGTAGGGCAAAGGATTCAGTTAATGGTATTGAAAAAAATGGCTGCTCTGTGGGAAAAATATCTTGAGATTCTAATCTAACACCATTTCTTTTTTATTCTTTATGAGTGTCTTTTAATGAGATAATATGCAATGTTATGTCTGTCATGAAGCATTCCATTGATTTAGTCACAGTTACTATATACTGACCAGTAACTGTCAAAGTAACTGAAGGGCACTTCTTACATTACACTATAAGTGTAAAAACTTTTGTGATCACACTAGTCAACTTATTTCAATATCTAACACCATTTCTATGCAAGAACAAAACCTAAGTAATTAGCTAAACTTAGAGCTCCAAATTACAGAATAGTAAATGAGAACATTTTACTCTTTAATGATGGGGAAGGGCTTGGTAAGTAAGATATCAAATGCAGAATCTACACGGAATATAAAGACTGGTAGAATTCACCAACTAAAAATGTAAAAGAAAAGTTTCTTTAGCTTCCAGTATGTTAAATAGTTCTTTGAAGAAGTCTTACTCAGCCTGAGACCCAGACTTCTAAGCAAAGCTGATTTAGGTTATTTCTCAAGGTGACTTTGTACCTAGTCCATTTATAGTCAGGTGTAAGAAATACTGTCTTTTGCAAATTCCCACTTCTATGTCTTAACAATGTGACTTGATTTTAATTTCCAGGAGGAATGCTCTTCAACTAGAGGTCACTTTTCTCTCTTTATTACACTGTGAAGGGGAAGTCTGTGCAGAAGGTCAAATTAGATTAGCTCCCTCCTCTTGAGTGTCAACCTCTGCATTTGTGTGGTGCCCTACTGTCTTGTGTAATTTATAATTTAATAGTGTTTTACAGAATTTTTTTTTCTTTAAGGTTTTTTTCTATTATCTGCAAGGATACACAGACTATTCCAGCATCTTTTTCTCTATGTCAGATGTCAAAGTATACCCTTGTTGTCAAATCCTATATACCCAATTTACCAAACTGTTAATATGGGCCCATGATTCTTGTCATGTGATAGATGATGGGTGTGTGCAGATAATTCACAGATTTATCCTATCCAGATCCTGTGCATCTCTGTCAAACATTGGTTTAATAAAACATGCCAGATTAATACATGGGACATTCATATTATATAGGGGGGATTTAGGATCTATTTTCAAAATAGGCAATTTAACACCCCCCTCAAAAAAAACCACATTGGATGTCCCATTTAGGACTGAGGACTCCACAGTCACTTATTCTCTGTGCTTTGACCAGTTGTGAGTCTATGTTAGTTAGCATCTGCTGCACAGAGAAGATTCTCTGATGAAGTTTGAGAGACACAGGAATCTGTCATTATGAGAAGTTATTGTGGGTCATTTTCGTACTATATGCATTAGCAGAGGAATAGTAATACGTTCTTTCATAGGACCTATGGCCTGTCTAGTCACAGGTTCTTGGCCCCCATACTGTGCTAGCAATGGGTTCTATATTGTGGAATTGGCCTTACTTAAATCCAAGCAGAAAGTCGTTCATTGTTTCCATGATATCTGTGCCATTATTACCCCAGTGTGCATATCTTGCCAAAGAGGTCTTTATTGTAGCAAGTTGGATAAACATCTGGCTAAAGAAAATATCTTCTTGGGGTTGGGGATTTAGCTCAATGGTAGAGTGCTGCAAGCGTACAAGGCCCTGGGTTCAATCATCAGTTCCAAAAAAAAGAAAGAAAGAAAGAAAGAAAGAAAGAAAGAAAGAAAAAGAAAAAAAATCTTCTAAAACTCAGGAACCATTGTGAAAGATGAGGTGGAAAGACTGTAAGATCCAGAGGTGGTGGACGACCACACACACACACACACACACACACACACACACACATACCTCCCAAACAGTGTTTTATGATCACAGCAGAGCAGTTGCAAATATGAATTCACAGTGATTGTAACAACACCCACAAGACCTATACAAGTTCAAACCAGACAAAATCTCAACCTGAGCATGAAGTCATGAAGTCTCACCCCTAGCCAAGGAGATATTGGTAATTGCTAACTGCTGGAGAGGGAGAGTCAGTTTTTTTTTAAGGTAAAACCACTTGTAGGTCTCACATGTACCAATGGATAATCACACATCCAAGAGTATATTGGCAACAATAATTGGACTCCATAAATTTAATACAAAGAATGATAATACAATGATGGGTGGATATGGAATAGAGGGGATAGATCTTGGAGGAAATGGAAGGAAAGGTGAATATAATCAAAGCATGGAATTCTCAAAGAATTAACCAAAGAACAAGAAAACATCGTATCTCATTTTAACTATGGCTATAGCAATATTATTTGTATTACAGTACAGAAATGTCTGCAGCACAGCAACAGGTGTATTGGTAACTACAACCATGCTATGTTACTTTTATTTCTACTTAAGTTAGTGAGAATTGACTAATTTTATTGATCAATATAATTTGGCTTTCTTGCAGGTCTGTTTAGAGGGCAGATATCTGCTAAGTGTTTTCAGCCATTCCCATGTATAACACACTATGGGGCCATTTATACATCTCATTGTTTCCTCTCTTAAATGCTTGCTAGTATTATTCACCAAAGCTGGTTGTAATGAGCGGTGCCACACAGCTTGTTTAAGCAAGGATGGAAGAAAACTACTGGCTCTGAGAAGTCAATTAAAACTTACTTTTAAAAACAAGCCCTCTAAAAAAAAAACACTGATAAAAATCTCTACAACTTTCATCATAACACAAAATTCACTTTCATCCTAAATAGCAATAATAAAAGTAATTTAAAACTCTGATATATTGACCTAGGTCTATCTTACATGAACTGTTGTCTATTTAATTTTGAATAAACATCCTTTATAAATACAAGTATATTTTCAATTCAGCATATTCCTCTTAGCAGTTTTAGGATTTTGTTATTGTTCTTGTTTTGGTTTTTGTTTGTTTGTTTGTTTGTTTTTAATCTCTATTTTCTCCACTTCTCTATCCCCATGACTGGAGCTTTCTGCAGCAATAGTGATAGCTGTGAAACGTGTTGACCTCTTGTATCTACACAAGCCTATGGGAACAGCCAGAGCCTGTGGAACAGAACATTTGCACAGTCAATTTATAAATTACAACCTGGCTGCACTAAATTCTAACCTAGTGCCTGATTAATATGTGAATATAAATCCAAGATATATCTCTTCCATTACTAAGCAGACTTCCTCATTGTATTTCTTAGGGTCATCATTCATACTATCACCTATATACAGTTGGTGAGGAGAGTTGTGAATTGTGAATTAGAAGCTCTCTGCCCATGGCTGGTGTCTCTGGTCCACAGACATCTGGGTTTTAAGACACAAGATGAATTGGAATGAGTCTCATCCTTCTGTTATTTGCTATTTTGAGGTTTGTAAGGCTAAGGTGTCACCAGAAGCAGAGATCTGCTTGAACTAGTTGACAGTAGAAGCCTTTAAAAGTCTGACTGTTCTCTAGGCAGTGGTCAACATGACATGGTATTGGTGAAATTATTAAGGCCGCTCCACGTAGTTAAAAGGGAGGTTTATTTTGTGGGGTAACTTACAAATGAAGGGATAGGTTGCAGGGTCTGGCAAAGGTATGGTGCAGTCCGGCTGTGTTCTCTGGAGAACTCTGCTTGGTCTACCTCCTGCGTCCAGCATCCCAGAACCAAGCAAGACCTCTCCTCTTGATCTTGGGTCTCCCGCTTCCTCCCTCAGCCCCGCCTTGTGGGTGTGACCATTACTGAAGCCTCAATGGGGGTTGGAACTTCAAGGCCAATGCTGGGATGACTACCCACTGCAACATGCTTCATATACAGAATCTTTTTCTAAAGAACTACATTCCCATGACTATTTACAGAATATAAAGGCAATTTTTTAACAATAAGTATGTAAACATACTTTATAAAGTCACTAAAGGCATATCTCAGTTTAACAATGAAGATGCTATCTTGGCTGCTGTCCTTCAACCATTTATCCAATAGATGATTATATGAAGCTACTAAACAAATTAACTAAATGTGTTGTTTCATAGGAAACTAGGAAGAACAAATAATTCATCATTCCTTCCACTTCTTTCTACACATTTTTACATTTGTAGGGACATACAACTATTTGACGTACCACTATATTTTTGTAGCATTTATAATTAAAAGCAAATTTGTATTAAAGACTATAATATGTCATATACAGAATCTTTTTTTAAAGAACTACATTCCTATGACTATTTACAGAATATAAAGGCAATTTTAAATAATGAGTATGTAAACATTAAATAGGCTATGAAAACAGCTCTCTTAATATGAGAGGTGGGAAGACACAAGAGTGAAAAGCAGGCAACAAAGCCAGCAGATGTGGGGAAACTAAAGTTTATCACCCCATAATTTTATGATAGTGAGCAGATTCTGGAAGCTTCTTCTTCCTCCTTGTCATCTATTATAACATACATGACACCATTGGAGGAGGAATAGATTAATTAATTCATGTAAAATTTTTAGTTTTTGATATGTAAAATAAGCTGATATTGTTATGTTTTGTATTGTTCTTGTATTTTTTCAGTGCCACTCCTATTTTCCCAAAGGGGATATCATGATCAGACTATATTGTATGAAAAAATTTCAATAAATACATACATATATGGAACTATCTCCCTGTATATTATAAACACATTTATTATAGGTCGCTGAAGCTTGGAAAATGCACAAACACACAATCAGATTGATTAAGCAAGTACTTATCCAAAGGTTTCTCAGAAACATTAACTTCATCACCAGGAAGAATACAGAAAGAAAGTTCATTAAGCAAGACGCAGGGCTAATGATGTGCACATGAGTAAACCCATGAAATTTTAACAGTCATTGTAACAACAATATCCATGGCTTCTTGAATAATAATATTTACTATTTCTAAGTAACAAATGGGAATAATTTTAACTAAATCTATCACCATAGTTTATGAAAGGTTCTTGGGAAGTAGTAGCATTATTGTTGTTTATAGACATATGATTAGGTAGCCTATGAATGGTCCTTAATGTACTAGTCCCTAAGGGAATCTCTAGAGCTTGTAGGATATAGCCATTTTCTTTGAATTTCAATTCGGTTGGGGATTTAGCTCAGTGGTAGAGTGCTTGCCTAGCAAGCACAAGGCCCTGGGTTCAATCCTTAGCTCAAAAAAAAAAAAAAAGAAGGCTGTTCAATAGCACAACTTTATTTGATATTTGCTTATCAGTAATTCGTTAATGATTTCCTATTGTCTGAAATAAGAATACAACTCTTGTTAATCTTTGATTTTTATGAAGTATTTATGTCAATAAATGCCTACAATGGGGACAATTTAAAAATAATATTTACATGCCAAGTGAATTTGAATTCTATAGGCTTTAATAGAAACTGTTTAGATCTATGAAGTCAACTTTAAAATAAGAGCTATTTCAGAATGGAAAGGTAATTATTCTTAAATATGAACATTAGACCTCTAATGTGCCATCCAGATTTGTCAAGCCATCTGTCATCAAAAAAGGAAGTTTTAAGAAGTAGCTCATCTCCACCACCACCCCCAGCAACTATGAAAACTTACATATTGCACAAAATTTTAGGAAAATTAAGTTTTGTTAAATTTTTTCATATAGTACATTTTGAGCATATTCTTCCATCCAACTCCTCCCAGATCCTTTTTACCTCCCTAAACACCCACATTCATGTTCTTTTTCTCTTTCTCTCAAAAAAAGAAGAATCAAAAGAAAAAAAACAAAAACAAATCCAGGGAAAACAATACAAAATGAAGTTTCTATGAATTACACAAAATGTTACAGAGTATAAATTTTGAAATGTATGTATTAATTTCTTTTTATTTCATTAAGATGAATTTGAAGAAATAATAGTATTCACTTTTTTTTTACTGATATTACTTTTAAAATCTGAACATGTCAGAGGCTAGGAATCTGAACTACTAAAGCCCAATATTCTCAGGGAAAAGTAATTTGGCTTCCTTTAGCGCTCTTAGGCAATGTGTATCAAAAGAAGACCACTATTATTTTAAGAAGAGAATTAAATTTCATATGTGGGCATGTAGCTGAAAGACAGAAAGAAACTAACATGATTAAGTTCTTCTGTATCAACTGCAAGAAAAAAAGACAATAATCAGTTAAATAGACACTGGTATTTTCCTGTAATTTCTTGTCTTTGTATCAAATCATGCTGATGGCTTTGTAAAATATTATTATTGTCCACTTACTATAAAACAGTATTGAAGGGTTCCTAGTCCTTCAAAGTATTCGGTTTTATCATGCACCCTTCTATATCAAAGGATAGGATAAATCAGAGTAGTTTGGTTTGTACTCCATAATTTAGCATGAAAATCATGTTTAATTTTACCCGAATTTATCAACTGTATAAATTTATATTGATTGCTTTAGTTTTATATGATTAATCTTACTAGCGTGGTGATACAACTTAAGCATGCTTTATTTGAAAATAATCTCAATACGCTGGTGAAGAAATGTCCTATTTGCTATTTGCAGGAATTTTTCCATAGCAAACTGATAGTCAATGTTAAATCATGCCAGGCAGTCTCTTGCCTTGACTTTTGATATCCTCTAACTTGTTCCTTTGAAACAGAGTGAATGCTAATGGCTCTCCCCAGTTCATATGTTGAATTCTACCCCTGGGAAATATTATTAGGAAGTAGGGTTTGGGGAGATCAGCATCACCATATGAAAACCACCATACTCCCAAGGTTCAGTGCTGGCCACAACCCTTCCAGTAGCTAACTACTCTGAGAGTTACTGGCTCAAATAAAGAACAATCCAGGAATTAGACAAAGCCGATCTCTCTGTCTCTATTTTTCTTTCTGTGTAGCATATGCTTGCATGTGTGTGCGTGCATACGTGTGTGTGTGTGTGTGTGTGTGTGTGTGTGTGTGTGTGTGTGTGTGTGTGAATGCACACACATGCATAGCAGCTTATTTTTCTCTCAATTCTTTCTCTTCAAGTGGGAAAAATGCTCTCAAAGATATCAAACAACTCCAAGCCTATCAGACACCTTACAACTTCAGAACTAGAAGAAACTTTACATGCCAAATCAAATTGAAAAGACTAGAAATACCAAACAAAAGTCACTGAGTTAACCAACCTCACCAAGACAGTTCAGAGTAGAAGGGAGTCCATCATCATCATATCACCATTATCATCATCACTATTGTCTATCATGTTGACTGCCAATTCCTCCCCAATATTCTTTCTAAAATTACTTGAAGACTACCCAGAATACAGAAATATTTTTCCTATAGTGCTGCCCTCTAATTAGAATTACCATAAATCACCCCACAGCAAGGAATCACAAATCATGACTGAGACAAACATTTGTAATTTAGAGACTATTTAGAGACACATGACTGAAAGCTAGGTGCTATGTAGTTGGGTACCACAAACAGATGACTAACCAACTACTCACAACACTATGGTTGGGTGTTTGTTCTGAACGGAGGAGGATAGAGAATTATGCTAGTAAGTAAGTAAAAGCTGCTTGATTTTGTGAGTAACAAATCACCATGGAATCAAAAGACTTATAATGCAGGGGTGGCCAGGAAGTTAGACTGCATAGAATTTATTATAACCATAAGTTAGTATCCCAAATTACTATATATTGTGTGTAAATCTAGGAAAAATCCACAGTATCAAGGTGTTGGATTGACTCACATGTCCCTCAACTATTAGAATGGACTTTCATTTCTACTGGTTTCCATTTAAAAACAGATACTCTCATGGATTTGGGATAAATACTCCATTTTCTTTGCATGCTTGAGAGACTCTGTCAATGATTAGAACTGACATGTCTTTTCTTCTTTTGTTTTCTCTTTCAGACTTCTTGGATAGACCACAGGTTGAGAAGTAATAAATGCTAGATTTTTTACATAAGATTTTCTGCTAATTGTGTACTCTAGAAAGAAAAGTTGCTAAACATTTTTTGGGTCTGGATTTCTTTATTTTAAAGCTTGAAAGATATACCTCCCACATTAGGTGAATGTTTGAACTACAATCAATAATACATACAATGTGTATAAAATATGTCCCAAAAGACAGAAAGCAGTTACAAACAGCTGTCACCATTTTCCAGAGACAGTGTTTGAGTTAAAGGTAATAAAACCAGTCATGGTGGTCTAAACAATTAATTGCTAAGTCATAACACTGGGAGTTGTATTCTAATATACACATTTAATTAAAAGGAGAGCTCAAAATTGGTTCATCCTGTTTTAAAAAAAACTCATTAGTCTTTCATAAAAATAGAAATATAAATACTGTGACTTCTTTTAAAGACTGATGTTTTATACTTGGAGCAGATCTAAATTTAAAATTTCAAGGTTGCTTTATTTTTTTGCTTGAGGTAGAAATTTCTCTATCATTACCTCTTATATCACATTTCTTCATTGTCCTTAGGCGAGTCCTTATTTGTAAAGCACAATCTACTCAGACTCCTTTATCTCCAGGTACTCTTTAAATAGCAGACACTATAATTGAGTTCAGATGGCAGTCATCAATGAGTTTAATCCTGACTCAGATGGAGATGAATGACACAGTGCCGTGTGCCAAAGTCCCACAGCCCCAGGTAGAGATGAGAAATTAATAATACTGCTTTCAGCAGCATGTTTACAAAAGGTGGTGGTGGGGGGAGAACTTTAATGATGAATATTTCCATGGACACAAATATATCTCCTTCCATACCTTTAATATCCCCATAATCCAGGGATCCACCATGTAGAACCAGAAACGAACATTACACATTCCAAGGCTTGCTGGGAAAAACTGAGAGGTAAGTATTCTTGCAGTAGACCCTTCCTTGGAGACAGAAGAGTTGACATACAGGAAATGCCGACCACTACCTAGAACAGATTGAGAAAAAAAAATTGCTTTTCAGTGCAAAAATGTATTTTCCTGAACAATAGAGAACGTGTTTCAACCATGCACAAATATCATTATCACCTCAAACATTCTCCCTTTCCTGCCGCCTTCTCCCCACTGCGCACACACTTAAATAGGATTTATCTCTTAGAAGTCATCTCTCTGTTGTAGCACTTTCCTCCAACTATTTTAAACCTGTCTGTTTCAAGCCATAGCATTTTGTATGTTATACATACTAAACAGGTACAGAGTGTACACTAAGGAGTGATTGTACCTTATTTTCAGTTGATCTACACTAGCAAGAGTAGTAAGACGTGGCTACAGTTTCAGTAGAATGTGATTCTGCAAATGATTACATGGTTTGTTTGTTGATGCATGTATGTGTCTGTGGGCGGTGTTTGCCCTTGTAAGCATATATGAAAGATACAGGTTAATAATATATGTATCCTTCTGTCACTCTCCACCTTACACATTGACACAAGGCTTCTCACTGGATCTGGAGTTTGTCCCTTAGGCTAATCTGTCTGGCCAGCAAGCAATAGGGATCCTCATGTCTCCATGACCAATAGGTTACAGATACATGCTACACAGTCTGGCTTTTGAATGAGTGCTGGGGATCTGAACTCAGGTCCGTGTGCTTGCACAATAATGGCTTTACTCACTGAGTCCCAAGCCCCATTATATTTTGTTCCACTGAGCTATAAATAAATAGTGTCTGTGCTCCTCAGATGCATTTGTTTGTCAAAGGTCTCTATATTCAATAAAATTGGATTTGTTTTCTGTTTGTAATCATTGTCAAAACATCATTGTCAAGCTGCTTTTCTCTTCCTCGCTTTTTCTGAGGTAGCAGATAAGTTACTTATATAGTTCCAAACAAGTCTAATGAATTATTTTCAACTTAATACAATATTTCTTTTTGGCTTATCAGTATTCAAAGATCAGCACCAATGTTCTCCCTTCACTTCTGACAGAACTTTGTGCTCTCTTTTGTTGTTCCAAGTAACTTGGTCAGAGTGCTTTCTTTTTTATTTATACTTTCAAAATTATCTTCTAGCTTTACTTATTTTATTTCTTTTACATATTGCATTAAGAATTACTCATATTAAACACTTTCACTTCCTTCTTCCTTTGGTTTTAAACAGCCTTTAATTTTTCTTAGATTTATTTTGTAGATTTTTTCCCCTTCAAATGTTCAAATTTTTCCTATGTATTACAATGTATTCATTGAAATACACAGATTTTGATGCTCTGTTCTCTTTTGAGTTAAAGTATGCCAAGATATGTATTGCAACTTACTTGACCCATGAGCTATTTAGAAGCTGTATTTTAATCTGTACGTGGTTTGGAGTTTTGAAATCATATTCCTATTGCTCAGTTCTTGCCTTATAAGGAGAAATGTGGAAACATTGGGAAAGACTTGAAAGACTTATCAATTTTAATCACTGGTAGAAATGGGGTTCTTCTTAAGTTAGGTGAACATATAGAGAAAGCAGAGAATACCTCTGATTTTATGTGAAATATCTGTTCTCCCAAAGGGAAGTTGTAGAATGTGGACTGTGTATGGCTTCCAATTCTATAGCTTTATTATGTTTCATGGCCCATGACATGTGTTTGTCATATGGTTTTTCTATGTTAGTTGAGACTACAGGCACTCTGCTGCTCTGGAATCAAGTCCCTGCAGATGTTATCAGGTCAAACAATTGACTGTGCTGTTCTGGTCAGCCATGCTCTTCCTGATACTCTGCTAGCTGGATCTTTCCATTGCTATGCAAGTTTGATTCCCCAGAAATAATAGTAGAGTCATTAAGTTCTCCTTAAATTTCTTTCTAGATTTACTTGACAAATTACTATTTTTCTGGTGTTAAATACTTATATGTAAGAGATTATTTTTGTTTTCTGGGAGGAAGGACCGATTGATTACCATGTATGTTCCTCTTCATCCTTAATAATATTCCTTGCTTATGAGTCTTGGTCTGAACTCCTAACATTCTTTTGATGTGTTTCCTATCTTCAGTTTTAATCTCTCTGTCTTTATATTAAGCATAAATTCTGCACAGATAGTATTATGGTCTTTTTTTTTTCTACTCTGACAATGGCTTTCTTTTAATTAATGAATTTGTACTATTTATCTTTATTGATATAGTTATACTACTGATAGAAATATTTCAATATCTATAATGATTTTTTATCATTTTGTACTCATTATTCTTTATTTCTTTTTTCCCTCCATTCATTATCTCTATTTTGTAGCTTTAATTAAGAATTTTGTAGGGTTCAAATTTTCATTTTTCTGTATACTAGTTGTCTATCTTGTAAAAAGCACCTTTGCTAGTAAATGACCTTGAGCCTGAAAAATACATTACATCTAACTCTAGCACTCCTTTAAATGCCTACTTATCTCTGCAAGGGTCACAAAGGGGAGTACTGTCTAACACCACACTCCCATTTAAATCAATCCAACTTTCTTACACTGCTGAACATTTATCTTCTCCTGTGTCAGTTTAGTTTTAGTGGAATGGTTTATTTTGAGGTCAGAACTTCTTGAGAAAAGAATGCTCATGGGTGTTCCCATGACTGTATTCCCCTCCCCCTGTGAAAGCTGAGAGAACTCCTATTCTTCTATGTGAAAAGCTGGTGGGGATTTCAGAGTAGATGTTTCCCTAAGACTGCTCCTCTCTGAGTTTCATCTCCTGGGTTTCCATGTTGAGCCCACAGCTACTGGACAATTATGGATTGAATGTCCTGTCCAGTTGCCACAGAGATTCTGGCCCAAAGTTTTCTGTCTTAGCATTTGTGACCCTGTGTGCATTTGTTTGTCTCTTACAGAAGCAGCGGTTGTTCCTGTGACCCCGGCTCTCTAGTGGATCCATGAAAGGTGAAGGCTTTTCAGCTGCACAGCTTGTTCATTGTTAAGAGGATGGGCAGTTTTCCTCAAACCTCCTGACATGCTGGGTAAGAACTGAAAATAACTTGCATCTATTTTTAAATGTTCCTTACTGAAAATCGCTCACGATGCTTTCTGAAGGCTTATTTTTTGTTTAATATCCATCAAGAAAAATATCTAGCAAGGTAGGGTGGCACACACCTGCTATTTTAGCCTTGGGAGGTTGAAACAGGAGAATTACAACAATTTTGAGACCAGCCTTGGCTTTAGAGTCATCCTGTCTCAAAAATTCAAACCCATTAAATCTTGGTCACAAGACAGAACAGAAAGACAACAGCAAAATAAATAGATATGTATTGAGGGAAGGTGGCTAACAGTGTTCAGAAGGAGATAGGAGAGGTCAGGGCAAGGGTGAGATTAACCAAAATGCATTAGGTCAAACTGTGACATTATCAGGGAATAAATTTGGCAAAAATAAAAGGACATCCACAATGAACAAATAAAAAATATAAAATTGCCACTCCAAACAAAACAATACACACACAAAAGCAAAACAAAACAAAAAGGAAGAAGAAAGAGCTAAGGAATATGATTCAAGAATCATTTTAATGAAGTTTCTTCAGGATAAAAAGTGAAGGAGTTGAGACAACTTGGAAGTTGTCTTCCTTCCTAAAGTCCCCCCAAGGGCATCTCACATGCTGCTAGATTGGGAAAAATAACCAGAGTATTTTCTTTAAGTCACAAGAAAATAGTTCTAGATTTGAAAATATTTTGTTACATCATTTGGAAACAAAAGTTTTATGTGGCTCACTCAGCCAAGACATAACTTGACTCCCCCTATAACTTTGTAAAGGACAATGGCTTATTCTTTGAAAATATACTTTAATTCCATGCTATCTTTAACCAAATAGAAACACATAATCTGCCTCTCATCTTGTTGCCTTTTATATCCATGAGGATTTCCAGTGCATTATAACCACATGGTCTTATCTTAGATGTGAAGAAATAACTAGGTAATGTGTTTGGATAATGTAATCATAGGTTTTATAGTTTAGCTCTTAAATAGTATACCATGCAAAATGGAAATGAATATACTTCAATTTCAAGCTTTTTCTGCCCTAAGTTCTAATCTGACATTGACTGTCAAATATTTAGAGCCATAAGAAAAGCAGCAATTACATTCACTGATGCAAATGTAATCAAGTTTACAGATAGGAATTGAATTCTGATTTAAAACATTACATTTCAGCGTATTTATTCTTCACTCTCTATATAGAAGAGTCTATGTATGGAGCCATCCCATGGGTCATGGACAACCTACTGGTAGCTGTGTCCCCAATGGAGAATGGTCTATCAATTGCCAATAACTCTTCTGCTGTGCTTGGGAACTCCTAAGCCCCTCTTGCATTCATGCTAAAATTCTGACTGGCTTCTTCTTGTCATGTTGTGCAAGCAACCACAGCTATGGTGAGCTGTTGTGTACAGCATCCATGTCAAGTTTAGAAGTCAGCATTTCACAGTTCTCTGCCACATCTACTTGGTTCTTATATTCTTCCAGACCCATTCGAGAAAATTCTCTAAATCTTGGATAAGGGGTGGGGGGTTGGTATAGATGACCCATCCACAGTAGAGTACTGAGTTACTTATGGGCTATACTTTAACAACTAGGAGTCTCTGCATTAACACTACCCCTTGTAAAAAGAAGCTTCTTTGACCAAAGTTGAGAGTACAAATCTATGAGTACACACAAATATTTAGAATGTGGTTTGGCAGCACATTTAGCAACATAATAACAGACATGGGCTTTTGACCAGATTAATAGTGCCAGGTATGAAATCTATGCAAATCATGCCTCATATCCAATAAGAAAGTAGTTGGTTACTTCCATAACATTGCCATGCCACTATTGTATCAGAGGGCACATCCTGTGAAACAGGTAAGTATTGTAGCATTCAGGGGGCATGAGTAAGTCATTGATGTCTTTATGTCTCATCAGTCTAAATGAGCTTCTTCTGCCACAATGTAAGCTAGTCAGTACAGAGAACATTCCTGGTCAATTTAAGGTTGAATTCTCTATACCCTGTCTATAAAGCACCAAAGTGATCAATGTCCTCAGTAATACACACACATACACACACACACACACACACACACACACACACACACACACACACACACATATTAGAGAGGATAGCGGAACATTAACACCTGCACATAAAGGGAGGTGGAAATAGTAAAGATTAAAGTTTTACTTGTGCATAGGTGGGCTAGAAAGAGAAGAGGGTAAGGGATGGGTTTTACCACAGCATAAGATAAACACTTTTGTGAGATTTAACAGCAAAACCTGCAGTCAGTTCTAATTACAAGTTAGGGGACTCTGGGCTAAGTTTTCAAAGTATAATCTGAATAGTCTGTTATAATTTACATGCTCAGTGTGGGTCTTACAAAGTCCTATAAGAGAACACAAAAATCAAAAAAGGTGACTACTGGCTGAAGTATTGATGCAGGTCTATGTGAAGATGAACCCAGTTTAAAATGAAAAAGCAGCTTGTGTTTTTGACAAACTGTTATTGTAACACTTGCCCACACATATATTTGATCAAAGAGACAACTTGTGGCATTGACACCATTTTCTCTCAAAAATTAAAAGGTATTTCTGAGTCTGGGTAACCACACTCAGGATGATATTTTCTAGGTCCATCCATTTGCCTGCAAATTTCATGATGTCATTGTTTTTTTTTCTTTTTTACTGCTGAGTAGTACTCCATTGTGTATATGTACCACATTTTCTTTATCTGTTCTTCAGTTGAGGGGATTCTAGGTTGTTTCAAGGTTCTGGCTATTACAAATAATGCTGCTATGTACATAGCTGAGCAAGTGTCCTTGTGGTATGATTGAGAATTCCTTGAGTATATGCCCAAGAATGGTATAGCTGGGTCTTGAGGTAGATTTATTTCCAATTTTCTGAGAAACTGCCATACTGATTTCCAAAGTGGGTGTACAAGTTTGCACTTCCACCAAAAGTGGAAGAGTATTCCCCTTGTTCCACATCCTCTCCAACTTGAGCTAGCATTAATGTTTTTGATCTTAGCCATTCCGACAGGTGTAAGATGGTATCTCAGAGTCATTTTGATTTGTATTTCCCTGATGACTAAGGATGTTGAGCAATTTCTTAAATGTCTTTCAGCCATGTGAGATTCTTCTGTTGAGAATTATCTGTTTAGATCTGTAGCCCATTTTTTTTTAATTGGATTGTTTGGTATTTTGATGTCTCATTTCTTGAGTTCTTTCTGTATTTTGGAGATCAGCCCTCTGTCAGATGTGGGATTGGTGAAGATATTTTCCCATTCTGTAGACTGCCATTTTGTCTTATTTACAGTGTCCTTTGCCAAACATTGTATGTATTCACTCATAAGAGGACACTAAGAGTAGAGCAAAAGATAAGTAGACTATAATCCACAGCTCCAGAGAAGCTAGGTAACAAGGAGGACCAGACACATGGAATGTCCTGGGAAGGGGAAATAGATGAGATCTCCTGAGTAAATTGGGGGTGAGGGGAGGCAATGGAGAGTAGGGGATGGGAGATGGGAGTATGGGAGAATGGGATGATTGAGCTGGAACAGCTACAGAGTGGGAGAGCAATAAGGCAGATATCTTGATAGAGAGAGACACATCATGGGGATAGGGAAAAACCTGGTTTGAGGAAAGTTCCCAGGAATCCAAAGGGATGACCCAGCTTAGACTACTAGCAGTGGCAGAGGGGGTGCCTGAGCTGCCTACCCTGGTAATCAGATTGGTGAATGCCCTGTCATCATAGAGCCTTCATCGTACCTGATAGAAACAGAGGCAGAGAGCCACAGCCAAGCACCAGTCAAAGAGAGGGAAGAGGGATTCTATGGGCAAGGGCCATCAAGATCATGATGAGAAAACTTACAGATATAATGGAATGAAGTGGGAACTCATGAACTTTGGACCAACAGTTATGGAGTGTGCATAGGACTACTGGGCCCTCTGCATGGGCAGTTGTGTAGCTTTATCTGTTTGAGGTGCCACTGACTGTGGGAATAGGATCTACCCCTGGTACATGAGCTGGATTTTTGAAGCTCATTGCTTATGGTGGAAAACCTTGTACAGCTTTGATGCAGTGTGTGTGTGTGGGTGGCTTGGACCTGCTAAATGTGCTGGGCTTTGCTGATTCCACATAGAAGGCCATACCTTTTCAGAGGAGGAGATGGGGGGTAGGCTAGGGGGCAAGACTGTGGGGAGCAGGAGGAGGGATGAGGGAGGAATCTTTGGTTGGTATGTGGCATAAATAAAGAAATCTTAAAAAAAAATAAAAGGTACAAAGTTGCTTAGACTCCCAAAATTATTAACAAAAATATGAGTTTTCCAGAATAAGTACTATATCACAAAGTGATAATGCTTTACACTGAATATATATTCAGAAAGAGAGCCATCCTTTATTTAGCAAGCTTTGGATACCCTCACTTTTAAACATTTACCTTCATTCAGTTGCTTACTGAAAACTAAACATTAATATCTGGAGAAAACCCTTGTGGAAAGGTCAGTATAGACTCTCTAAACAGTTAAAAATTCATTACAGAAAAAAATAAAGTCCTAAAGTCTCAAGTGCCAGAACATATTTAGAATTTAGTGGGAAATCATTAAACTAGTTCATTTCCGTTATTTACATGAAGCTGTATGGAATGATCAATAGCATCCAAGGAGGCAGTAATTGCAGAAGCAAAATTCTGTGATTATTTGACTCAGAGATGTCTAACAACTTCCTATCTGTTATCTTAAAATTTCCTTACCACTCATACATCTGATCGCAAGACTCTCAGCTGATCTTATAAAATCCGTCCTAGTTCAATGAGGTCATTTCAGTAAATATTTTTAAATTTTACTCTTTTCTTTCTTCCCAAATATTTTTTGCACACTTTAAATTTAGGACTTCACCTTTGCTTTATGATTTAAAGCTCCTAAGATTCCTAGTGTAAAGATTCTTATATTTAACAACTAATTAGTTACCTTGGGGAGTAAAGACAACTTTCCCAGTAATATTCAACTTTCATTTTAACAATTATTTAAAGAACTGAGCACAATTTTGAAAATTGGTGATCACCTAATATCCAATGTACACAGTACTCATTCAGCATTGAAGTGTGCTTTGTTCAGAGACAATGATAATTTCCTGCTGTAAGGGAAACAGTATATTAGATACTTCATACTTCATAGCCATTCTTGTATGAGCAGAAACTAAAGAGTATAAATTGGTCTTTTAGATGTGAGAAGCTACCATCTTATTTTTGAAAGTGTCTTATTGAATTATTGTGTTAAATGACAATAAATTTGACATTTTCTCTTTTAAAAGGACAGTTAATACTCATAAAGAAAACTCTATTTTTATAAGCCCTCTACCATAAGAAAAAGCATGATCATTTGCTCACAAGTCAAATCATAAGTGACAATTTCCCACATTAAATGATCTGAATTTAGTCCTTGGTTTAAATTAGAGGTAATTTTCCTCTTTTTTCTTCTGCTTATAATATAAAGCTGCCTAATGGGTTTTTTTTTTTAAAGTGGTCTGGGTATATAATATGCCTCATTAGCAAAACAGTGAATTCTCCCTGCTTCACAGTACAATATCTGGCCCAACATCCTATATAATTTCTGCCTGTCCCTTCCTCTAAAACAGAAGGGTATATAATGACTATCAGTTAAAATGCCCTCAACCCCTCTTGTATTTCCATTCTCCTGCTGGATTTCTGAGCTACTGGAAATTTGTGTCCCAATATTTCAAGGGTGCAAAATGTAAACATATGTGGAGCACAAAAGTTTCATCAAAGTTGACAAACTGGAAGTCTTAAAGCATCTTGCAAATCAAGCAAAATTTTGTTCAGATAGGAAAGAATAGCTGTCATTATCTTATTTCCATTGTTTTGAGCAATATAATGACTAGATTTGGGATTTCTTAATTTCTGATTTTTCTAAAGTCATTTATTTCTGAATTTCCTTTAGTCATTATTTTTTGAGAATGATTACTAGGATATAGTACACTTTCAACAGAATTGTTTTAATGCTTTGACTTATACAATATATGGTTCTGTAAAAATTTCATTATGGCTTTTTTTTTTTTTTTTTTGGTTTTTCAAGACAGGGTTTCTCTGTGTAGCTTTGCTCCTTTTCCTGGAACTCACTTGGTAGTCCAGGCTGGCCTCTAACTCACAGAGATCCGCCTGGCTCTGCCTCCTGAGTGCTGAGATTAAAGGCATGCACCACCACTGCCCAGCGATTATGGCATGTTTTAAATCAGTTATGAAAACAAAGCTTCCCATAGAGGCATGTTAATGAAAGGTAGTTTCATCTCATTTCTAAACACACTGATTTAATAAGTGGAAAAGATAGCTCAATCACATGAAGATAATAAACAGATGGTGTGAGCTGGCACTTCCACCAAATTTAAGCAGAAGCAGGATTCTGAATTTCTAGTCCTCATATTGAAGGGATGAATGCCATTTATTTACCAAAATGTCTTGGGAATGATGCATTGGCCTAATATATTTCTGCAACTTGATCTCATTTTCCAACTTGAGAATATAAAGAAAACATTTTTGTAGTCACACAAGGAAACAGTAGTAAAATGAATGAGAACCTGTTTCTTTACGTAAATAAAACAATAACTTGTAGAAGAGCCCACCTTCATTTGTATTTCAGATGGATTGTGCCTGAAAGAGTGTGAAAAACAAGTAAGAATGGCGTCACCATTCTCTCTTAATCTGAGCATGATACCACATTCTTGTAATGACTTTAGAATCAGCAGACACTTAGAGGAAGATTGATCACTTATCCATTGGCACTTGAGCCACAGGTCTGATTTAAACCCTGACTTTACTATTCATTGGGTGTGCAATCCTGAGCAGCCCTATTTAAATTCTCTAAGACTCAGAAGCAATAAGAGATAATTACCATAGGTACTTTTCTCTCATGAGGTTGTGAAAAAAATAAATGCTATACTACAGGCAAAGTGCTTAGAACACAGTTGCAAATTAGAGAGTTTTCTCTTGGGAAATTTAGAGAAGAGATATAAAGTGATTCTAGCAGGGGTAATAAGTTCATAAACCACGCATCACTGATTAGACAGCTACCACGAGCATGTGTTATATCTTCCATTTTTACTAGAGAGATCAATAAGATCCAATAAGCAAAGTATTAGGCACATACAAGAAATCCTACAATTAAAGTAACACTGGAATATTTTTAGAATGAGTATAGGACCATGCAAACTGGGTTTAAATGCAAATATTTCTAACTCTGTAACCTTGGGACACTGTCTCCATCCCAACTATGTTGCATAGTAATTACCTCTCAGTGAGTGGTAATACTAAGAATGCAGAGGAATTATGAAAGATTAGTGTGAGTATGAAAGAACATCCTGATAAAGACTGGAAATGCTAGGTATTTCAATAAGTGGAAGATGGTAGATAAAAGCAGGCCTCATTGGGTTTGTGCCTAGTCTTATTGCATATTCTCATGCCATGTTCAGTTGATACCCCTGGGAGGCCTGATCTTTCCTGAAGGAAAATGGAGAGCAGTGGATCTGGGGAGGTATGGAGGGTGTTGGGAAGAGTGGAGGGAGGGGAAACTGTGGTAGGGATGTTTTGTATGAGAAAAGAATAAATAAATAGGAAAAGGACAGGCCCCACTAACTCATCATAAGGAGCTATAATGTACACACCATCATCTTGTGGACTTATTTAAGGGAAAACCTCTAGTGAAGTCCAATCCTGACAGCAGGGCAGATGGCATATCACTGAAGGTGGAGAAAGTTACATGAAGATCTAGGGGACTGTGGCTAGAAGTACAGACTGCTTCTTTCTGTGTGGTTCTCAGTGTCAGAGTCAACCAGTAGCTTCTGTGTTGTGACTGGGGGTGATTAACCCTTTCTATGCATTCCCTCCCTCCCTAAGGATTAAAGCAAGAGAACTTGATTAAATTAGAGTGTGCAGTGAATAGGACACTGAACAGCAGCTGCAGAGGCACATTAGTTTTTGGCATGATCTAGTTGGACAGATGTAACAATACTTTCTATAATTACTATACTGTTTGCTCATTTATCTATCTATTTGTGTGTGTGTGTGTGTGTGTGTGTGTGTGTGTGCATGTATGCATACTTGTGTATTCATGTAAGGATCCATGCACCACAGCTTGCATATGGTGGTCAAAGGATGAGTTTCAGGAGTCACTCTATCATGTCAGTATATAACTCAGGCTAGGACTGACATCAGGTTGTTATGCTTGGCAGCCAGTACCTTTGTGTGACAAGACATCCTGCTAACTCAGCAATTCTTATTTTAGTTGTATACTGTTCTTTAAGAAGAAAAAGAAAAAAAACAACACCCACATAAAAAAATTCTATTTTCCCTTTTCCTTTATTTTTCTGTATGAAACCAGACCATTATTAGGATTCATTTAAAAAGAAATCATTGAATTAATGGATTCTTAAATATTAGAAACAATTTAATTTTATAATTTCAGATTAAATGTTGTCAAATAATAAAAATCAAGATAAAAATACTTAGCATCTAACAAAGACTATCCTTTATATTACATATTTTATTATTATATCTATAATGAGTCCTTTTTTCTAATTTGTATATATTTCAATGAAATAAAAGGAAGGAAGTCAGAGGACAAGAAAGTAAGGAAGTATAAATAGGAGAAAAAGAGAGAAAACACTGAAGAGTTTAAATGTAGATAATGTCTTAATGTAGATAATGTGTACAAATGCCATCGTATATAACTCAGTATTCTGGATACAAATATTGGCAACAAGAGAAAATGAAATAGCAATTCTACTAATGATAAAAAGCATCTTCCCAGGGTAGGATAAAGATGTGAGAAGCTCTAAAAATGACACAGACAAGATGAAACTTTTAAAATAATTTGGGATACATTCACATGGAGTTAAAATGTGGTTTTCTGTGATCTTGGACAAATTTTAAGAAAGTGTTATCTAATTCACTAAAAGAAAATACTCAAAGACGATCAAGACTATGGACTAAAGATGGTCTAGCCAGACCAGCCACAGGTGTGGAAGTCACATTTCTACTCCAATCCAGCCCAGTTACAGGGGAAGGCAAGTTCTGCTGTGTAAGAGGGTTCAGAATATGACCACTAGTGAAACAACTGACATTTTAATAAGGAAAACTATTCTGCCAACAAGTGTTATTTCAGCGTAGCACTTAAAAATGATTTCAGAATATCATTTTAAAATTCAGACCCTGCAAAAATATAAAACTTAAAGTATAGATATTGAATAATTCTACATAATTAAGTATAAAATGAGGTGTTCCATCATACAGCAGTAAGCACATATTTAATTGGTCAGTTGAAATTCTGTAATTTTATTTAAAAGAATTGCCTAACAACTTTGGCTTTATGAAGGAAAAACATGACTTGTAAAATGAAATAATGATGCTAGATATGTAAAATGTCGAGATAACAAAGCCTTGTATTCTGAGAAAGTTCAGAAATCAGTATTTGTAGATACAGTCCTTGTATCATGAAAAAATGAATATATTAATTTACCTATAGGATATACCCTGGTGATAAAAATAATTTCAAAATATGAGAGTTTTGTCTGTTGGCCCTTTATACATTGTATCCTTTTCATAGAACTTTTGGCTTATTGGCAGTTAAATAAGTAGCCTTTATAGTATCTAACTGCTCTTACATGAAGTCATTAGCAAGAGCTTGGTGATATGCAAATAGATCTAGAGAGGACTATGATTCACTCTTTGTTTAAATAACCCACTGTTCTATTCACTTGGCACAAAGCACCTTCTCCATAAAAGAGGCTTCCCTATGTATACACTTCAAGAAGGGTTAGGGTTAGGGCTATATAATAGAAAAAAATGTGAACCCCTGATGGAATGGCAGAAATTTTTGTAGTCACAATTTCCAAAAGGAAAAGAAACTATGAATTATTTTATTTAATTCAATATGTAAATACCATTTATCCATGTGATCAGTATACAAATCATTAGCAAGATATTTTATATCTTCACATGATGACTTTGGAATCCAGTGTGTCTTTTACAAGTGTAAGTAAGACATCTCAGTTTGGACTGGTCATGTTTCTTGAACTAAAAAGCTTCCTGTGTCTAGCATTATCACATGACAATATAGACTACAGGAAAGTGTTTGGAGCAACAATTTGGCATTCCTAATGGCGCTCATCCATCAATGTTACTTTGGTAAGATTTTCAACATTTCCAACATAGAGCAGATTCTCTACACCACAGTTGAAAGGTTTAAATGAGTGACATGCTCCAATATCCTTACAATTTCTGGCTTGTAGTAAAGTTTTAGTGATGTTAGCTCTCTCCTCCTTAATCTCTATTTATTTTATCTGAAAAATTATTTTACTTACATGACTGAATAAGAAAATGTCTAGTCAACGTCAACACATAACTCTTTGCTAACTATAAGAATATAGTGATGACACCCTCATTCCAGTGGCTGCATATGGAACTGGCCACAACCCTTCTCTTCCTCTCCAGAAACTTTTACTTGCCCTTTCTTTTCATTGAATTTAACCCCTTCAAACAGAATTCCAGTTCCAGAATTGTAGATTCATACATTTATTTTCTACTTTCCTCTATTACACCATTAGCCAATGATGGCAGAGCTTTTCCTGATTTGTTCAGCACATATTTCAAGTTCCATAAGGAGTTCTGGAAATGTGAGCCTTGACAAATACTTATCAAATTAGTGAATGAATGATTGAACAAAAAAATCTCGACATGCAAATGGTTATCATTTTTATTCAGAGTTATCTGCAGATACTCTTCTACTTAGTCAATATTTCTATATGGATAGGAACATCACTTCAGCCTTAAATGCCTACATTTTCACATCTCAGTCATAACATTAGAAAACTTACTTAGATATATCTTGCTATTATTGATTTTGTGGGTCTGCTTCTACCTTAGGTTCACCTCCTTTGGGTTCTCTGAATATTCAGTTTTTGTTACCTACTAAATTTCATATTCAATATTTGTGAAAACAATTTTCCTTTGATTTTTTCCATTGTAAATTGAATTTTGGCCTAACATGTAAGCCAAGTTAATCATATGCTTTGAGATTATTTAAAATGATGCACTGTGTACTCAGCTTTTTAAAATTTCATTCATCTTTAAGGCAAACACTGTAGTAACTCATACTATGTCTTGGACTCTCCATGTAGTCAACTGTGACAAGCTAAGCTTAACGCATAGCTTTAATCTTAAATTACGTCCTTCTGTTCTTTTTTATAACCCTCAACAGCCCGGACTCAGAACAAAGCACATGTGAGAGAAACATGGTACCTAGATCTAAGTACTCGATCGGAGTCAGTGACTTTGAAAGTGATGGATGACCTGTATGGTCCATAAGAGTCTGAATATTGCTTGCTGTTCACTGTCAGTGGCATCAGAAAATGAACTTCTCTTGTGAAACTCTTTCCAAGATAGAATAAGACAAAGTACCCATTCCTTTCCCACACTACTCTTAATCTGCTGCTCAAAGCAAGGATGGTTGTTAGGGAATCTAGCTCATGTTGGTTAAAAAAATGTCAGTCTTTCTTAGGATGCACTGCCAAAAATGTAAACTTTTTAAAAATACTTTTTTATTGAAAATAGATTTTTTTCATGCAGTATATTCTGATTAGGGCCACCCCCACCTCTCCTCACAGTTCTTCCCTACTTTCCCTCCCATCCAATCCACATCTCCTTTGTCTCTCATTAAAAACCAAGCAGGCATCTAAGGAATAACAATAAAACAAGATAATCAAAACAAAAAAAAAATCAGAATATGACAAAACAACCAAACAAGAAACACATAGATATAGACATGCACACATTGGCACACACAGGAATCCCATTAAAAAAACAAACTGGAGGCTACAACTCATACTTAAAAGTCTTTACAATAGGGAAAAATAAAACAAATAAACAAGCAAACAAAACAACAAACACACACACAGAAAAAGCCTTGACAGGGTTATGAGACAAAGAATCTCCAAAGATGCCATTAGGTTCATTTTTGTTGGCCACCTACTGTTGAGTATGGGGCTGACAATTTGAATACCCTGTCATCACAGAGCTTTTCTCTGATGACCGGTGGAAGCAGGTGCAGAGATCCACAGTCAAACACCTGGCAGAGCTCCAGGAATCCAGTCAAAAAGAGAGAAGAGGGATTCTATGAGCAAGTGCATCAGGATTATGATGGAGAAACCTGCAGGGATGACCAAACCAAACTAGTAGGAATTCATGAATGTTGGATCAATGGCTGTGGAGCCTGCATGGTAATGGACTAGGCCCTCTGCATGGAGAGATAATTGGGTAGCTTGATCTGCTTGGGGGACCTCCTGGCAATAGAATCAGAATCCATCCCTGATACATGAGTTGGCTTTTTAGAGCCCACTACTTATGATGGGACACCTTGTGTAGCTTTGAGGGAGGGGGAAGGGCTTGGACATCCCTCTACTGGATGTGTTTCCCCAGATGGGAGGGCTTGCCTTCTTGTTGGGGTAGAGTGGAGGGTGGGTTGGGAGGAGGAGGCTGGGGGGCAGGAGGAGGGAAGAGGGGAATTTTTGATTGGTGTCTAAAATGAATGAAAAAATGTCTTAATTTTTTTTTTTTTTAAAAAGAGTGGTTTGTTTCCCCAGTAAGAATCCCTTGGAGAAAAGTAATTTTTTTTCAAGTGGCTATCAATTGTATATAGCTTCTGGGTTGGGGATATGTGTCCAATTCTTTCAGCTCTAGGACCACAGGACCACATCTGGTGCAGACCCATGCAGGTGCTGTGCATGCTCTCTCAGTCTCTGAGTTGATTTGTACACTAGCTCTGGTTTTTTTTAGAAGGCCTTAATTCCTTGGTGTCCTCTACCAACCCTGGCTCTTACACTCTTTCTGCCTGTTTTCCACACAGTTTCATGAGCCCTGAGGGGAGTGATTTGACAGAGACATCTTTTATAGGGCTGAGTGTTCCCAAGTCTCTTACTCTCTGCATATTTTCCGTATGTGGGTCTCTATATGTGTTCCCATCTACTAAAGGAGGAAGCTTCTTCTCTTGTGATGCACTGATCTATGAGTATAGCAGAATTCATTTGGAGTCACTTTATTGCTATGTTCCTTTAGCAGAACAGTGGTATTTCTCCCACTTTGTCCCTGGCTTATATAGACTTAGGTTCTTGGTCACCCAAGCTGCATTGGATTTGGGTCTTAAGTCAATTTGAGTGGGCCTTAATTCAAATCAGATACTAGTTGGTTACTCCCATAAGCTTTGTGCTACTATTGATTCTACCAGCATTTCTTGTAGTTAGTTCACAATTGTAGATTGATGTGTTTGTAACTGGGTTGGTGTTTATCTTTATCTTTGATTGTGTGCAGGGTACCTTCCAGTATCATGAATACGAGTCCTTAGGAGTGAAGGTTCCAGGTAGGCACCAGTTCAACTTTTCTATGTACAGTGAGTTATTTAGGAACTATCTTCAGCTATAGAGCCTACCATCAGTTTGTGGAGAACCAACAATAGCTATGGCAATAGTCTGGGCTATTTGGAGTTTCCCATATGGAACCCTTTTGGCCAGTACTTCACCTTAGATGTAATCCATTTCCAATAGTGTAAGCTTAATTTGGTGATTAGAAATGTCCAGTTGGAACTCTGTATAACTAATTATTTGGAAATTTCATGTACATGTTATCAGAAGTTCCTACTGGATTAGGTTACCATATGACCTATCAAATAGCCCTTAGTTTTATTTGTCTCTCCCATAATTCCTTCCTCATCCTGTTCTCTCCTCTTCTTTATTTGGTCCTCCCATTCTATTCCTGTTACTGCCCATCCATAGCTATCTCTTCTAATTATCCTTCCTGAAGATACCCTCCCATGCAAGTCCCTTTCTGTCTAACCTCTGTGATTATATGGATTGTAGCTTGCTTCTCAGTGACTTAAAAGCTAATATTTACACATGTATGAATACATACCATATTTGTCTTTCTTCATCTGAGTTACCTCTCTCAGGATATTTTTTTTCTGGTTCCATCCATCCATTTATCTAGAAATTTCATTTTTTCACCTGAGTAATGCTCCATTGTATAAATGTACTACATTTTTTATCCATTCATCCATTGGTAGACATCTAGGTTCTTTCCAATATCTGGCTATTATGAACAGAATAGCTACGAACATGGTTGAGCAAGTATCTCTTTAGTAGGATGGAATATCTTTTGGCTATTTGGCCAAGTGAGGTATGAATCTTGAGGTTAATCTATTCCCATATTTGTGATGAAATGCCAAACTTAGTTTCATAGTGGCTGTACAAGTTTGCACTCCCAAAAGCAATGGATGAGTGTTCTCTTTACTGCATATCCTTGCCAATGTGAGCTATCTTTTGTTTTTTTTGATTCTGGCCATCCTGATAGGGATGAGATGAAATCTGAAAATATTTTTGATTTGCATTTCCCTGATTAATTAGGGTAGTGAACATTTCTGTAAGTGTTTCTCAGCCATTTGAATTTCCATTTCAAGAATTCTCTGTTTAGATATGTACCCCATATTTTAATTGTGTTTTTTTTCTTGATGTCCATTTTTTGAGTTCTTAATAATTGGATATTTTTCCCTCTACTGCATGGATAGTTGTTAAAACTTTGTCCATTCTATAGGTTACAGCTTTGTCCAAATGATGGTGTTATTTATCATACAGAAACTTTTGAGTTTCGTGAGGTCTTATTTATTGTCACTCTTAGTGCTTGTGTTATTGATGTTCTGTTCAGAAAGTCTTTTTCTATGCTAATAAGTTTCAAGACTATTTCCACACTCTCTTCTATCAGATTCAATTATCTGATCTTATGTTGAGCTCTTGGATTCATTTATAGTTGAGTTTTGTGCAGAGTGATAGGTGTAGGTTTATTTCCATTCCTATATATGTAGTCATCCTGTACAGCATCATTTGTTGAAGATGTTGTCTTTTTTTTCAATTTTTCTTGCTTCATTATAAAAAAAAAACAGGTGTTCATATGTATGTAGATTTATATCTAGGTCTCTAATTAGATTTCATTGACCAGATCATCTATTTTTGTGCCAATACCATGCTGTTTTTATTACTATAGCTATGTAGTACAATTTGAAATAAGGGAAGGTGATACCTCCAACAGTTCTTTCATTGCTCAGAATTGTTTTAGCTAGCCCATTAAACTTTTATTCCTGTATTCATATGAAGCTGAAAACTGTCTTTTAATAGACTGTGAAAACTGTGTTAGAGTTTTGTTGGGAATTGCATGGAATCTATAGATTGCTTTTGCTATAAATCAACCTTTTTAATGTTGAGGTATAACCCTTGTATCCCTAAGCTCTCTAGTAACCTTATCATGAAGGGGTGTTGGATTTTGTCAAAGCCTTTTTCTGCATCTAATGAGATGATCATGTGGTTTTGTCTTTCAATGTGGTGAATTACATTTATTGATCTACATATGTTGAACCATTCCTGCAACTCTGGATAATTCCTACTTGATCATGGTGGATGATCATTTTGATAGGATCTGGAATTGAGTTTGTCAGTATTTATTGAGAATTTTTGCTTCTATGCTCATAAGGGAGATTAATCTGTAATTCTCTTTCTTTATTGTGTCTTTAAGTGGTTTAGGTATCAGAGTAACTGTTGCATCATAAAAAGAAATAGGTGATGGTGGCTCACACCTTTAATCCCAGCACTTGGGAGGCAGAGGCAGGCAGATCTCTGTGAGTTTGAGGCCAGCCTGATCCACAAAGAGAATTCCAGGAAAGGCGCAAAGCTACATAGAGAAACTGTGTCATGAAAAACCAAAAACCAAAAAGAAAGAAAGAAAAGAAATAGGCAATGTTCCTTCTGTTTTAATTTTGTGGAACAATTTGAGGAGTAACTAGGATTAACTTTTCTTTAAAAATCTGGTAGAATTCTGTGCCCAAACCATCTGACCTTAGGCTTTTATTGGTTGGGAAACTCTTAATAGCTGTTTGTATTGTATTAGGGCTTATAGGTTTATTCACATTGTTTACCTGATCATTATTAACTTGGTAGGTGGCATATATTGAGAAAATTATCCATCTCTTTTAGATTTTCCAATTTGGTGGAATATAGGTTATTAAAGGATATCCTTATGATTTTCTGGATTTCCTTGGTGTCTGTTGTTATGTCCCCCTTTCTGTCTCTAATTTAATTTAGATCTTTTCTCTGGACCTTTTAGTTAATTTAGCTAAGAGTTTCTCAGATTTATTGTTTTCCTTAAAGAACCAACTTTTTTATTTCATTGATTCTTTGCATTAATTTTCCTTGTTTCTATTTTATAGCCATGAGTGTGGTTTTTTTTTTTCTTTTCATCTATTGCTTTGGGGAATGACTTATTCTCTTTTATTCTATAGATTTCAAGGGTACTGTTAAATTACTTGCATTGGAGCTCTCCAATTTTTTCATATAGTTAGTGCTAAGAACTCACATATTAAAAATGCCTTCATTGTATTCAGGAAGTTTTGGTATGTTGGGCTTTTATTTTTATTCATTCTAGGAAGTTTTAATTTCTTTTCATTATTTCTGTCTTGACCAATTTTTTACTCAGCCATAAGTTATTAAGTTTCCATTAGTTGGTAAGCTTTCTGTTGATTCTCTTGTTGATATTAAGTTTTAATCTGTTTTGGTTAGACAGGATTCAGTGTGTTGTTTCAATTTTTTTCTGTTGAGACTTCCTTTGTTGTCAAGTTTGGAGAAACTTGCATAAGGTATTGAGAAGAAGGTATATTCTTTTGTATTTGTTTGAAACATTCTATATACATCTGTTAGGTCCATTTGCTTTATGACTTCAGTTAGCTTCAGCATTTCTCTGTCAACTTCTTGTCCAGATGACCTGTCTGTTGGTAAAAACTGTGTATTGAAGTCTCCTACTAGCACTGTGTGAGTGTTGATATGCGGTTTAAGCTGTAGTAGCATTTATTTTATGAACTTTGGTGCCCTAGCATTTGATACATAGATGTTAAGAATTGCCATATCTTCTTAGTCAATTTTTCCTTTGATGATTATGTACTGACATTCCCTTTCTCTTCTGATATTTCAGATATCTCTTTCCATCCTTTTACCCTGAGGTGGTGTCAATCCTTGAAGTAAAGGTGTGATTCTGTAAATCTGTATCCACCTTCTGCATATTTTCTTTTAGTGCTGTGTCTTTTTATTTGGGAATTGAGATTGTTGATGTTAAGAGTTATCTATGAGAAATATTTGTTGATTCTTGTTATTTTGTTGTGGTGGTGTGGTTTTTGTTGTTGCTGTTTTGTTCTCCCCCATCTTTTGATTTACTGTCTATTATTATTTATTCCCTACACTTCTTTGGTCATGGTTAGCTCCTTCAAGATGAAGTTTTCCTTCTAGTGCCATCTGAGGGCTGTATTTGTAGATAGATAGTGCTTAAATTTAGTTTTATCATGAAATATATTTTTTTCTCCATCTATTGTGATTGAATGTTTTCTTGACTATAGTAGTCTGAGCTGGTATCTGTGTTCTCTTAGCGTTTGTACAACAACTATCCAGGCCTTTCTGGCTTTTAGAGTCTCCATAGAGAAGTCAGATGTTATTTTAATAGGTCTGCCTTTATATGTTATAGGGTGTTATTCCCTTGTGATTTTAATATTCTTTCTTTGTTCTATATGTTTAGTGTTTTGATTATTATGTGATTTGGGAAACTTTTTTTTTTTTTTTTTGAGCTGAGGATTGAACCCAGGGCCTTGTGCTTGCTAGGCAAGCGCTCTACCACTGAGCTAAATCCCCAACCCGGAAACTTATTTTCTTGTCCAGTCTGTTAGGTGTCCGCTATGGTTCTTGTGTCTTGTTGGGCATCTCCATCTTTAAGTTGGTAAGAATTCTTCCATGATTTTGTTGAAAACATTTTCTATGCCTTTGACCTTGGTTCTTCTCTGTATATTCCTTTTATCCATAGATTTTACACTTTTGTATTTTATACAGTGTAATACTGAGATGACTTGATATGCATGTAATACATAGTGAAATGCTTACTATACTCAATAAAATTAATGTATAACTTATATGGTTATCTTTGATGTTTGTTTCATAAAGATCACTGTAGACTTTTATCCTTGTAAAATGTACACTGAATAGTATAATATTAAATTTCACTTGTATTTGCCCATAAGATGTTTCCATCTATTTATCATATGTAATTGTGTGCATTTTGGAATTCCTTGTTCTATCCCCCATTCCACTACTGTGGATACCTCTTCTATGATAGGTTTTTAATTATTTGTTTTGCTTATTTTTATCTTTTTAGATCCTACATATCAGTGATACTATGCAATAAGTTACTTCCTATGTCTTCTTAATATCCTATATGTTAGTCAATGTTTTTGCAAATGAGACCTTCTTTTAAATGATGCAAAGTTATGTTCCATTTATACCCCACATCTACATATGCATTTCCTTTTTGCCCCTAATAACACTTATTGACTTTTAAAACACTAGATTTTAAAATATCAGTACCTGGTATTGATTTTCTATGTTCCAGTACATAGATATTGGGATAGTTATATATTCTTTAAATTTATTGTACATAAATAATATATACTATCTGTCTCAATCTTGGGTCTAAAATGTAGTCTTGTTAGCAAACTAAAATGTGCTAACTTATTAGTCTTGACAAAGTTATCTTTATTTCACTTTGAAAACCTGATGTGTTGCTCATGCATGACCTCAAGCATACACTTGTCTCTATTCCAGATTGTAATTATGTCAAGCTCATTCATTCCTAGGCTGGTGTTCAATTTTCCATACAGCATTTTCTTTTATCATCAACCTAATAGAAGAGTCAACTTTCATGTGTATTTAGCTAGATTGAAACAGTGCTTACTGGCAGACATATGTAAAGAGGACATGACCCATCTCTTCTAGGCATTCTAAGTGTTGTTTCTCAGTTAATTCCTTGAAATTTTCTTGGTATTTGTATGAATCTGCTAGGGCAGTCACAGTTAAATATCATTTACTGAGTGGCTCTAAATCAGAAATGTATGTTCTCACAATACCTACGACAAGAAGATGAAAAAAGCTTAATACCCAGTTTCTACTGGATTCTTTCATTGGCTTAGAGATAGCTACCTCTATCTCTGCCCTCACATGACTTGTTCTGTTAGAGCCCATTTCTGTTGTCTTTCCTCACAATGACCCTGATCCTATTGAAAAAGTGTCCCATTATTTTCAGTTAATTTAACTTGAATTACCTTTTCCAAGTCTCTCTCTAAATAGAGTCAGGATAAGAACTGGAGACTTAAAGACACACAAGCAAATATTTGGGGGAGTAACACAATCCAGTCTTTAAAGGCAATTTTCAATTTGATTTTAAGATATCTATGTATGTTTCTTTGAAAGTTTCCCAGAGCTTAGATTTCTACTGTGTCTGCTTCATCTAATCGGACCACTCTATCACCATCTTCTAACTCTTCCTTTCTTTTTTCTCTTCCTTCTACATCACCTCCTTCTCTTCCCCTTCCTAAGTTTTTCCTCTTCCTCCTCCTTCTCATGAACCCTTAAAATTGTTTCAATATTTCTGGGTCTAAAAAAGATTAATACTGTATAACAACATAGACATCTGTTTTTTGTACATCCATGTGTAGATATGTATGCATGTGTATAGAGCATTATAAATGGAATCAGAATGATATGCTACACATATTAAGAACTAGCTTTTCTACATCAAATTACGAGTTCTTGTCTGCCAACATTCTTAAGTAAATGAGTATTGAGGTCTCCCTGTTCCTTTTCAGAGAACAAAGATGAAAGCCCACAACTAACTAAAACACAATGGCCTTGAATAGCAAGTTTAGGGGAAGCCAGGTATGGAAGTATAAAAGCAAGAAATAGGATGGTGATACCCTGGAGAGCTTGGATTAAGCTTTATGATCTGGTTTTATTGTTCAGCCTTTGTTAATTCATTATACATATTTATACAAATAATTTATTATCCATGTTCCTTCATCTCTGGGAGTAGGAAGAAAAGCATTTATCCTTCTAACAGAAAATAGTTATCATGTACATAAGATGCATGATCTTCTAAAATATAAAATTAAATTATGTCTATTGAATGTTTTATATTTATTATTGTTGGTATGGAGCCAGGCATGATGTTGTATGACTGTTATCCCAGTACTTTGGAGGTTATTGTCATCCTTAGCTATATAGTGAGTTTTAAGCTTATCTTGGATACATGGGTCTCCTTCTCAACACATGTGTTGAGTCTAGGTAACAACATGTCAGTCCTAAGATTAGCAAGTGATAGTCATAATAATAGGTATTGAAAATAGAGCTGAACAACGATAGACATTCTCTACATATGAAGACCATTCACAGTATTTAGTAGAACTACAGATTTCTTGTTTTATAAATTAACCAAAGAACAGTGCTGCAACAAGACAAAACAGGATAAATCCAGTAATTTTTGGCCTATGCATACAGTTATCAAGAATGATAAAATGCTAGAAGGAATGTATAAACTATAGAAGATGTGATTTCTTTGTCACTAGAGTTTACAGTCCAATTGTGGACATGATTAATTATATCACTAAAGTAAAAATGACACTATGAAGAAAAGGAATGGAAAGAAAGAAGTGCTGTGTGTTATTCCTACATTAATTCTAGACATGCAAATTAAGCTGAAAATATATTGAGGCTAAACATTAATCTTCTGTAGATGAGAGGGTAGACTGATGCTCATAGCTCCTCTTTACAATTATGAAATGTATCTAAAATGGTTTATGAATAAGCCTGTGATGAATATTGGAACTGCCTTCCTTATGTTTCTAATCCAGTAGGTGAAAAGGTCTATCAATATAACTTTAATTAATAACAACACTATAATGTTTATAAAAAGGCTATAGGCCTTTTGAATGTGTTGTCTTTTAAAAAATTGAATCTACCAAAGGGTCAAAATTAATTTAGGTTCTTAATAGTTCTATGCCAGCCCATTGTCTCTGAGATGCCTAAACAAATTTACTGAGATATATTCTTGTATCAAGATGATATAATCAGGTTACTTTGAGAAGAGCACTCTGAAAAATATACTATCTCAAGTATCGATTAGCACAGAGGATAATCAAGTACCCTGTCAGAAAGATTACATTCTTCATCTATGGATAACATAGTTACAGACAAAACGGCATAAACGACCGGACTGAGAATTTTCCCATGTACTCAAATGAACTTACACAAACTGTGGAAGTTCAATAAAGGAAAAAATTACTCCTATTAATAGCCCTTACTTATTTCATTAAAAGGCATCATTGATCACTCATCTGGGACTTCTTGAACTCTGATGTGGCTTTTCTCATATCTATTGACCAGCTCTTCATCTTTCATAGTTGAGCTTACTATAGTTTGGTACTATCCATAATAATAGATGACTAGAAATGCACAGCAGCTTTTCAGTACCTTCTCAAGATAAGGGAAGACATCTGAACGTGAGTCAAAAGAACTCAGAAATTTCTATGTCCAGGTTATTGTCTGGGTTACAGCAGAACAAATGAACATCAGCTTATTTTTCACCTCAACTCATGGAAAAGTAACATGTATCCAAACTCAGAAATTATCATCTGATTCAGGATACTGCCATCAGAACTAAGTTGCTAAAATATTCCCCAACATATGAACAGATGTGTACCATATTTTTAAATGAACAGATATAATAAAATCATATTAACATAATAAAACAGTTTTGGACTTTTTTTTTTGAGACAAAGTCTCACTATCACTATGTAGTCCAGGCTGTTCTGGAACTCTATATGTAGATCAAGTAGGCCTTGACTCAGAGAGATCCATCAGCCTCTGCACCACAATAGCTGGAATCATTAGTATGTACCACCACAACCAACATAAAATACTTTGAAAGCCTAATACATTAAGAACCAGAAAGTAGCTATAAATGGCTCATACTGTTTGTTAGTTTCTTTTCATATTCCTGTAACAAGAATACCTGGTAAAAACAATTTAAGAATAGCCCACTCTAGCTCAAGGTTTAAGAAAGAACATAATCAGTTGTGGTGGACAAATCATGGTGGTGGGTCACATTACGTTAGGAAGCAGAGAGATGAATGGTGGTGTTCAGCTCACAATTTTCAGTCTGGTACCCATACCCATTGGATGGTATCACCCAAATTCAGAGTGAGTTATCCTTACTCAGATAACATTTCTGGAAACACTTTGAAATGTTTGCATGATGGTTATAAATCCAACAAAGTTGACAATGAAGATTAAATACGCACACCTTGGGAAGCAGAGCAGAATAATTACTAAGGCTTTGAAACCAACTTAGGCTACATAGTAAGTTCTATGCTAGTCTGGAGCATAGTGTGCAAAACCAAGAAAGAAACCATGATAAAACAATGAGAAAAGGATAGTATCTAAAAACACAAGCTTAGCAAAGATTGTACTAGGACTTATCATTGTACTAGAATTAGAGGAAAAACTATCCTTTATCCTACTTACTGATGCTAATAAAATTCAAGTAGTATATTTCTTATTGATATAGTATTTATAAAATGAAAAACTGAAGAAATGAAATATTCAAAGTTAGAAACACGAACTCAGCTACTTGGTTCATTGACTCCCCTCCTTACAGCCGGGTTTCCAACAGGATTTTCTTGGTGACCTATTTTCACCAGTCAGTGTGCACTGTGATCCTACCTTGGTACCCAGGCACACACTGGTGATATATTGTGTATCCCAATAAAGCTTATTTGTACAAGAATCTAGATGAAGCCTTTTTTTTTCTAGAATTAGTTAGTACTCTATACATTATCCACTGTCTTTCCCAATCCTACTAGCTATGACTTTTTACCTTGTCTCATCCAACTTGTAACCAAGTCATGTTTTATTAACCATGTCTATCTATTGCCTTTTTCCTATTTCGAGAATGTAAGCTCCGTTATGACAAGGTTCTCTTATTTAATCAGTGGTTTATCAACAGCAGCTGGAGATGTACCTGATATTTAATACATGAATAAATGAATATTCAAAAGGACATAAATGATATGGGATAGGTAGTAACTTAGTTCTTTTTTGTCTATAAATATTACTAAAGTATATATCATTATACACATGCCCTTATGTGCTCTTTTTACATAACTCTTCAGCCAGAATGCTTTCTAAATTGATTTAAAAAATGATTGGGTGTTAGTAAGTAGGTTATGGTTCTCAATAAGATTATAAGATTTTATTATTTTCTTCTTGTATTTATTTGTTCTACCTAGAATGTATGTCTACATATGATATAGTACATGGTTGAAATTCATTTCCATCTGACTAGATGACCATATATTAAAAAACACACTCCTTCTCTATTGAATTAAACTATTCACCCTTGGTGATATATTAAATATATTAAATCCCAACTGATCTTAGGTTCTTGATTCTCTACCCTGTTTAACCTATGATCTAGTGTACACTGATTTCTTATTTTCATAATGGAAATGAATCTTAGGGTGAAAAGAAGATGGAATAGAACTTAGTCAAAAGGCAAGAATATTTGAAGTAAAGATTAGTTAAAAACAACACAAAACAGACAAAAGACATGACTGATAAAGCATATGACTTGGAACACATTGATGGATACAAGGAAAGAAGTTTTACTATAAGCAACATCATGAATGTTCAATCTGCTTACAATCTATACAAATAAAACAATGTGTTCTTTTATTTTTTTCTGATCATATACCGGCTAAGCCAATCTATATATTTTCTTTGAAATGTTATTTTATTATCATATTATTCTATGCTTTGTTACTGTTCTCATACCTCAATTATTTGAGGGGACTACTGCATTAGAGTTCTCCAGTAAAATAGACCCCCAAACCTGCATATGTATATAAACATGCATACTTAAATATTTAAGAAGTGACAGAGAAACATAGAGACATGGAGAGACAGATATGAGACAGAAGTTTTTTAAGGAACTGTCTTGAGAAATCAGGAGAGTGTTAAATCTGTAATTCTCAGAAGGGGCTCCCAGCCCGGAGTCCCAGAAAAGCTTATGGCATAGATGAAGTCCAAAGCCAGCCCAGTGAAGGTTCCTTAACTTAGTGAAGGAGCTGGTCATTTTTGTTCTACTCAGCCTGCCAACCCACATGAGACTACATTATGGCAGGCAATCTCATTCCTTCAGAATTCAACAATTTAATGTCAACTTATCTCGGGCTGACAAATGAAATGAAACACATTAAATATTTCAGGCCACTTCTTAACCTTAAAAAAGATACATTTCATAGGAGAAAAAAATGTATATACACTTAAAACAACAGTTAAAGAAATGGAGGCCATGAATTTGAGAGCAAGAATGTGAGTTATATGGGAGAGATTGGAGAAAGAAAGAAGGGGAAAGGTTGTATTTTTAAATTATAGATTATAACCAAAAATTCTAAGCATTTTTTCAGCGAGGGTCAAATGGTTTTTAATATTTAACAAGTCATCCCATGCTGTCTTTAGAACCAAAATGTCTGGTGAAGTGTGTAGTACAGTCACTGAGGGTTGATTATAATTTGACCTTTCTATTATAATTTTTCTTTTTTTTGTATTTATTTGTTTTCTGTTTTTACATCCCAACCACATTTTCCCCTCCCTCTTCTCTGCTCAGTCCCTTCCCCACCTCCTGTCCTTGTGTAGCTTTATCACTTTACACCCTCTAATTTTTATTGAGAAATGTGATTCTGTCAGGAGTTAGTTACATGTATCTAAACTGAAGAATAGATAAAGAAAATGTAGTACATTTGCACGATGGGGTATTTGTCAACTATTAAAAATGGCATTGTGAAATATGTGGTCAAATGAATGGGACTGGAAAAATCATTCTGAGCGAGGTAATCCAGACTCATAAAGACAAACATGGTATGGACTCATTTATAAGTGGACATTAGCTGTTAAGTAAAGGTTAATCACACTTCAATCCAGACCCAGAAAGGCTAAGTGAGAAGGAGGACCTAGTGGGGACAGACTGAACTGCCTGGGAAAGGAAAATAGAATAGATTTTGTAGGTGAACTGAGAATAGGTAGAGATGGGTACAGAAGGGATCTAGTGGGAGAGGGAAGGACAGAGGGAGAGATGACTGGAATCGGAGAGGGGTGTTTGAGGGGAGGTATGGAAAACTAGTGCAGTGGAAACTTCCTGGAACATGAGGGTACCCTATAGCAAAGACTCCTAGTAATGGGGGATACATAGCTAGAACTGGCCGACGTCTCTAACAAGGCAAAGCTGACAGAAGTGGTACTGGGAGACCCAGACATAAGCTTCAACCTACAACCTATAATGCCTACAAGATTCGCTGGGTCAATAGTGGAAGTGGCTAATCAAAGACCAGTCTAACTTGAGGCCTACACCAAGAGTCCGTGTCCAAGACTGCCTGGCTAGGAACTGGAAGCCAAAATGGCTCATAGATCTATGGTAGAGCCTATTAAGACTGACCCCCCATACTACCACAACACACACACCAAAAAAAATAAATAAATAAAAGAAAAGAAAAAAAGAAAAAAGAAAAAGAAAGAAAGAAAGGAAAAGTCAGTGAAATCATTCCTAATGATACTCTGCTATACTCACATATTGGCACCTAGACCTGTTGTCATCAGAGAGGCTTCATCTAGCAACTGATGAGAGCAGATGCAGAGACCCACAGATAAATATTAGATGGAGTCAAAACCTTGGGGAACCCACAGAAGAGGGGAAGAAGAATTGTAGTAACCAGAGGGGTGGAGAACATGGCCCACAGATCAAGTAATCAGGGCTCCTAGAGGCTCACAGAGAGTGAAGCTACAACCATGGAGCCCACATGGGTCTGTGTTAGGCCCTCTGCATATCCATTGTGATTGTTTAGCTTGAGCTTGTGGGATTCCTAATAGAGGGAGTGGGAGTGTCCATGACTTTATTGTCTTTAGGATCCTTTTCCTCCTGCCGTGTTGCCTTGCCCAGCCTTGACATGAGGGTCTGTGCTTAGCGCTTAGACTTATTGTAACTTGTGATGCCAGGTTTGGTTGATATCTCTGGGAAGCCTGCTCTTTTCTGAAGGGAAACAGAGAAGCAATGGACCTGAGGGGGAGGTGAGGTGGGGAGGGGGACTGGGAAGAGTGGAGGGAGGCGACTCTGCTGTCAGGATTTATTGTGAGAGAAAAGAAGAGATAAAAAAGAGAAAACAATACTTAAAAAGGTGCCTTTCTTTCATATTTTCTTTCTTTTTTTTCGAGACAGGGTTTCTCTGTGTAGTTTTGCGACTTTCCTGGAACTTGCTTTGTAGACCAAGCTGGCCTCAAACTCACAAAGATCCACCTGCTTCTGCCTCCCGAGTGCTGGGATTAAAGGCCACCACCGCTGGGCTCAGATTTTAAATTAAGAAATAGAGTCATGGGCTTCCTTGTGATGGTGACAGCTGAGTCTGTAAGATTTCAGTGATTAAAACAGAAGGGACAACTCTTTCACTTAGCTTTCCAAGTTCTACACTCTAGGAACATTCATACCCTTTGCTAGCTTCCCTATGGCTGCAGGACTTACCTGGTGTGTGATCAGAATCTTGGTTCAAGGGTTCAGTAGGAATTGTGCTGCCAATGGCCCAGTCCAGGTCATCTTCAGGATCTTGAGTGAGACCACAACCTGCCATCCAGTCTCCTGATGCTGTTTCAAAATTGCAGCTTCCTGCTGTGCTTATGTAATATCCTAGTGAAACAAGATCTTCATATAAGCTTCACAATATGCCTACAACATCCATGCCCCAGTATAGTTTTTGATGATTCAAATCATTTTATAATTGTTTTATTTTTAAATTTGAAATATTTTGGTGTGCATAGTGTGTGTGTGTGTGTGTGTGTGTGTGTGTGTGTGTGTGTGTGTGCCTGTGTATGAGAGAAACACATATGAGTGTGTGTTTGCATGGAATGAACTAAAGCCATGGAGTGTGTGGAGGGCAGAGAACAAACTCAGATGTCAGTGCTTGTCCACCATCTTGTCTGAGACATCATCTCTTTCTATTTGCTGCTTCCTATGCCACTATGCCAGGTTAGTGGCCTGGGAGCCTTGAGGGTAATGTACATACACACACACACATACACACACATATCTGTAATGTTCTCTCAAGAAATCTAGGAGCCTTGTTTGCATGGTGTCATTTACATGTCACATAATTAAGTAATAATGTTTAGAGATGACATATAAAACCATGTCTATGCTCAAACAATGTGTAAAACATTATGATGATTTGAAACATTTTGGATGAATAAATAAACTCAATCTATTGTCCCTATTGTCTGGATGCTCAGTATAACCAGATTTGTTCTGGTGTTTGACCAGGATAGGTTATTAGCAAGGCAAAGGTGCTTTTGAGGAAATCAGTAGGCCATGCTGTCCACAAACCATCTGGATCATCAGAGCACATATCTAGGCTAGCCACTAAACCATGAAAGCAGATACCCTCCAAAACTATTGATTGATAACTCATTCAAAATTAAATTAAGTTTTTTCACAATGACATAAATTAGTAGGTGAGAAAGTCAACTAGTCACTTATGAAGTGCTCTAAAAAATGTTCCTGGAGCCAGACTTTCATCTGGTCTCTGTTTTCACATAGGAGTTAGTAAATTTTGAGCATACTGTAAAATCTGACTGTTACATAAACAGAAAGAATTCTTATGTTACTTAATCAATATGCATCAACTGAGATAGCTATCAGCATTTCCTTTCTTTTCAAAGGATGGTTTCTGTTACCCCTTAAATTTCGTCTTGCCCATATCCTTTTCTTAATAAAACACACAATCTCAGCTCATTTAAGCTTAATCAGCAAAAAGCTCCATGCTAAATGAATACCAAAGACAGAACACACAGAGCTCATGTTCTCTGTTACCCTATTGAGTTCCTAAGAGAATTTCCATGAACAATTATTTTAATTCTTTAAGAATTATTTTATCCCTAAAAACCAAGAATTTCAATCATTCTTTTCTTCTTTTAGTACATTTTTTAACTCATTTTAATGACTGCATAATCTCTGTATTTTATGTGCTTAGTTCATTATGGACTTTGTTTTGTATGCATGCCATGCTAGTATTCTATAATACAGAATAGAATTCTATTATGCAAAGAAGCAATAAACTTACCAATACCAGCATTTAGTCAACCTATCATCGAACATTGAAAATCTTCTTGTGTATA
Organism: Onychomys torridus; assembly: GCF_903995425.1. NCBI lineage: Eukaryota > Metazoa > Chordata > Mammalia > Rodentia > Cricetidae > Onychomys > Onychomys torridus. The sequence goes on along the minus strand of NC_050447.1, from coordinate 75,338,922 downwards.
CTTATACTTATACTTTCACACATGGTTTCTGTGCTATCTGTATTTCTATGTACCTTACTCCCTGACCTGTAAAGCTAATGCTCTTATTCCACTCCCTTACCTCTAGGATGAACCTGTTCCTCCTGGCTCAGTTTATCTACCATACAACCCCTTTAAAGACACACATGTAACTAGGGTACGTTTTCTTACCTTTTATTCTCTCTGTCTTAAAACAGGTGACTACTTGTGTTCTAAAGCGAATCTCTGTCTCTTATCCAGATTCCTCATCAGAACTTTATTCCTTTCCAACAGCTCATTTCCTTTAAGGTCATCCATGTTTCCTTGTTTTCCAATGGTACATTCCCTGCCCATTTCTTTATTGTAACCCCCATCAGTCTTCCATCTTCATTTTAGAATGCATGTTCTTATGTAGGTTTTTCATGCTGCATACCCTCACTTGTCCTTACCATACACTTTTAAATAGGTGCCCAGCAAATATTCACACATGATGAAATACAGACTAACATATTCAAATGCTTCTGGAATATTCCACTTAGAATATGCAACCATCACTTCCAAACTGTTTCAAAGTTTTCTCCAAATAGGTCCCTGTGAGATTTCCATTTAACATAAATCGTGCCTCTTTTTGTAAAGGTTCAAATCTGTAGAATCACTATTGGTTCTATACTCATATTTATAATACCCAAGATGTTGCCACATTAATCATCCTTAACACTGTTCTTTTATCTTGGCTAAAATAGTCCTTTTTTTTTTTACACAGTGTGAAACCACTCTTATAAATGCTAGCTTTGAATGTGATAACCTTTACTTGGATGAATCTGTCTCATCTTTACAATTGTCTCAACCCTGACCATGTGTTTGAAGATCAGCTCTCTAAAATAAACTGACTTTATGAAACATTTATGCTAAGATCTATATCTATATTTTTAAAAATACTTCACCAGCAGTTGGTTACTCTTTACTTAACCATTCTTTCTATGGTTTTCTTAAGATAAAACTTTTATTTTATTTTTATTGTGTGTGTGGGTGTTTGCATGCATGAATATCAGTGTACGCATGTATTCAGTAGGACGGATCATTTTAGTCTAAGTAATCACCTTTCTTCACTGAAGGATGTGTGTCAAGCTAAAACAGGCCCCTCCCCAGGTGGCTCATGATTTCACCAGTTAAACATGATGTGAACCTTTTTTCCTTCTCTTTGCTAGTTCAGGAATAGTTTGGAAAGAAAATATAGACAACAGCATCTTCAACAAATGGTGCTGGTAAAACTGGATGGCTGCATGTAGAAGAATCCATATTTATCACCCTGCACAACTCTAGATGGATCAAATGTCTTAGCAGAAAACCAGATGCACTAAACATGATAGAAGAGAAGTGGGGAATAGCCTTGAACTCACTGTTAATAGGAGAAGACTTTCTGAACAGAACACTGTTAGAACAGACACAAAGATCAACAACTAATAAATAGGACCTCATGAAACTGAAAAGCTTCTGTAAGGCAAAAGGCACCAGGGTCTGGACAAACAGCAGCCTATAGAATGAAGAAATAGTTCTACTAATTACACATTCAATATAGAGCTAATGTATTAGAAACTTCTTAAAATATATACATATATGAAAGCAATTTAAATGAAATTGCCAAATGGTCCCAATGGATCATTTCTTGCCACCAAAGTGTACAGGAACTGAATTGCATCTAATTGAGTTGTTGGCCAAAGAGGTCTCATGGCAATCCCCAATAAACCCAAGTTATTGCCAAGCTTATAGTTTGCTCTCCACAAACTGATTGCCAGGCCCCATTGCTGAAGACATGTACACAATTAATTTAACATGGATAAGCCAAGCTGTGCCTACATAGGCCCTTCACCCATCAGTTCTATCATCTTTGGCATAGGAAGGTACTCTGCATTCTACTAAAAAAGAAATTTAGACACCAATCCAGCCACAATTACTTGATCTACAATGGTATACTGCTGAAAAGCTATGCTAGGACAATGGTGGCACAAAGATTGTGGGAGTAACCAACCAAAGTTCAATTGACTTAAGGCCCACACCATGAGATGGAACCCATACCCAACCCTGCTTGGATGACCAAGAAGCTTAGACTAGATAACTCAGAGACCTAGGGTAAAACCAAACACTACTGTTCTAAAAAAACAAACAAACATCAATCAAACAACAACACAAAAACCATAGTAATAGAATGACTCCTAATAATATTCTGCTATATTCATAAATCAGTGCCTTATTCAACCATCATCAGAGAAACTTTCTACTGTAGAAGATGGGAACAGATGTAGAGACTCATAGACAGACATTATACCAAGAGTGAGAGACTTTGGAACACAAATACCTCTCCTCAGGGCATAGGGAGATAGAAAAAAAGTGTAAAAGCCAGAAAGTATGGACTACACCAGGAAAACAAGGCCCTCTGAATCAATATGATTAAAACTCATATGAACTCAGAGAGATTGAGGCTGCATGCAGAGGGCCTGAATGGGACTGTACCAGGTCTGTTGCATGTATTTTGTGGCTTCCATTATACATGTGTGTTTTTATAGGACTCCTGGGTGTGTGAACAAGTGGGTCTGTTTCATGTGCCTTTTATTGCACTCTTTTCCTTCTATTCATATGTTTTGTCTAATTCTGTGTCTGTTTTGTCTAATTCTGATGTGTTAGTTTTTGTTTTATGTTATTTTATTTTATAACTAACCTTAGAAGCCTGTTTATTTACAATTGAGAGACAGAAAAAGAGTGGGTATGATGGGAGGGGAGGTGTGGAGCAAATGGAGGAGTAGACATAGACAGAAGGGAAAAATCATAATCAGGTAAATTAGGTGTGAAAAGAAAATTTACTTGAAATAAAAGGAGGGAAAATCAATAAAACAAAACAAATAGGAAATACAGACAATGACAACTATTGAGAAAGAGATAGATAGCTAAGAAAATTTTCTTAAATCAGAAGGATGAAAAATTAGTTTCTTTTTCTTTTTATAAAAAATAGTTCTATCTTTATATTTAAAAATAATTCCACATTTATACTTTACTGGTGCATTTCGTCTTTGTTTATTTTACATTTAGGAATACATACTGACATACTTCAGAGATCACTGTCCTAGGGAGATGATTTCCTCAGGCCTTTGCCTTTGCACAAGTTGCTCATAGAGAGATGCAGAAGTTGAAGTCAGTGAGAAATTCCCTTTGTGGGTTTTCTGATATTGGACAGGAGTTTTCAATCTGCCATAAAGTGGGTGACTTGCTGGGTGGCTTCTATTAAAACACTTCCTGTGCTGTTCATGTTGAGATGAAGGTCAACATCCTTGCTGTACCAACTGAACCCACTGTGTCAGCTGAGATACACAGATCTCAACATACATAACAACTACTTTAAAAAAAATCAGTAATGAGGCCAGACCAGTTGTCCCTTAGTTTCTTCGGTGAATAATACCTGTAACAAGCACACAGCACCTGTGCTGTGACCTCCACCTACTTGCTTTTGTGTCTTACAGTTTACAAGCGCAGCTTCTGTACCAGAGACTGAAGCCTGGGTATGGAAATTTCTAAACTGGGAAGCAGATATTTTAGACTCTGTTGTAGATTTAGCTGCATTAAAGGAGTTATTTATTCTTATAACAAAAGACACAAAGGCAGTTGTATTTTTAGGATCATAGGACCTTTGTCATGCAAGCAGGTGATAGCTGAACACATGTTAAATTGAACTCAGGGCAGAGAGTTCAGACTAAGCCTGATAAGTTTCAAAGTGTATTGTTTGGAGGCATTCTGGCAAGTGAGGAAAGGACTGGAGATTTTCCTTCTGTGAACTTCTGGTGGTTATGGATTTATATCAAGGTCATTTTGTTACATAGCCCAGGAATGGAATTGGAACCTGGAGGGTATTAAGGGTTGTATTGGTCTGTACTCCACCTACCATGCAAGATTCATCTGGAATTTTTAAATGTTAACTTTGGAGATCTTTATCTTTCTAACATTATTCTTGAAAAAAATTATTTTCAGCTTCAGGATGTGGCAGCAATGTTCTAAAACGTTCCATCAGTAGCTAGTTCTGTAAGAAGGCAACTAAAAGATGTAATTCATACTATTTATAGATGATGATGGCATTATTAAGCTAGATTTACTATTAGAATAATAGCCATTAGCTCTTAGATTTAATGTTGTATGAGATGGAAATTTAAAACTTGATGGATCTTTCTCCAAGCACCAAATCCCAACTTACAATAGTTTTAAAGCATATCAATGATCTATCTCAGCTAGTAAGTGTGGAAGTTTCCAGTTTTGGGCAACTTCAGGTTAGACTGTGATGTAACTTGAGTCTTGGGTCTATCCTTCCATCTTCCCTCTCAGTCACACTCACAAGAGAACTACCTTCTTTCTGGTGTCACACGCACTCACCACATAGAAAGAAGGAGGAGCTAAGGAGAGAGGTATGTTTTCCTGGTGTGGACATTTTCCTCACGAAGCAGATTCCTTCCCCAACTTGTGATGTTGGGTTCACCAACCTCTTCAGCTGTGTAGAAGTTTGGATGGGTTTTATCTACTGTCGCCACAGTGGTGCCTCCAATAAAGTGAACATCATACTTCGAGTGGAAAAGAAACCTTCTCGGCACTGCCAGAATGGTTGAGGAATTTCTGCTCTGAGCATCTTTCATGCACCGTGTTTTCCCATTTCATGTCACATCAAATTCATCCTTGAGTGAGGAATTTAAATCTCAGGTCTTTTGACCCAGAGTATACTAATTCTCAGAACAGGTTATATCTGAGTCACTTGGAGGAAATTATAGCTGTTATCATGTATTTTAAAGGCTATTCATTATTTTGCATTGTTTTATATTTATATTGCATTTAATTGTTTTATAATTTGAGTTATTGTAAACATTTCTAAGTGATGAGCTAGTATTTCTGAGCTGTATTCTATCTGTGGTAAATAGTTCAGTAAAATTTCACTTTAAGATAGATGATATGAAAGATTTTATATTTCCAGATAATGGATATGTATCATGTTTTTCAAAATAGCAGTTACTTTAGAAGACCTCTGTTCAAATGATGATCTTTGAATGAATTTAACACTTCATTGATATTCTTTCAAACAAGAGCCGTGTTCCCAGTGGTATATTATTTAGCCACATGGCAGTATGATTATTGTAAATACTTATTAACACAGAAATATGTCCATAGTAAATTATTTTTATACCTCATCTTCACATAGTCACCTGATTTAATCACTTCACAATGCAAAGTACAGGAATATTTGTGTTACTTGTGGTAAATAATATTTTTAATTCTTGTCAATTTTCATTGAGAATTATTTCAAATAATCTGGATGAAGTGACAAATAATACCATGACTGAAAAATTCTGTGTGTACCTGGCGTAAAGGAGGTGAGAATGTATCTGTCCATCACAACACTGGACATCTTTAGCTTAGATACTATTACAACAAATATGAATAGTAAACTAAAAGACAGAATTTTAAAATTAATTATTAATTCTTTTAAATTAATTGCCTCCCTTCTTAGAAACTATGTATTTCTTCAACAGGCGAGACAGAAACAGAATTTTATATCTGTTCACAACCTATAGTAATACTGAGTCATAAAGAACAGCTACATTTCTTTGTTGTAGTAAAAAAGACCATGAGATGCAAAATATGATTCAATACCAGCAACAATCCGTAGAGACACAGGTATAGAGTAAGGGACTATGAAGAACCTAAAAGTCTCATTAGGAAAGGGAAGTAGAATAGATAGTTATGGATGGGATGAATGGGTTTATAACTGGCAGGTCAAGGGGGATGGGTGTGAAGAGGGGCTCAAGGTGGGAATACAAGGAGAGATGGCTAAAATTAAGGGGCATTTGAGAGGCAGAATGGAAACTAATACAGTAGAGGCTTCCTAAAATATATACATATATGAAGGGAATCTAAATGAAATTGCAAAATAATGGGGGAGACAGAATCCCAAACTAGCAACTTCTTGTGACAAAACAAAGCTTTCAGTACTAGGATTGAGGTACATCTAATTGAGTTGTTGGCTAAAGGCGTCTCATGGCAATCTGTGCTAATCCAGGCTGCTGCCAAGATCATTGATTTCTCTCAATAAACTGATATAAGGGCACTACTGCCATAGACAACACCTATACAATTCACTCTACATAGTGCCTACAGAAAGCCTTCACCACTACACGCTAGGATCTTTGGTACAGGAAGGTACTCTGCATACTACTAAAAAAGCATATACACCAAGCCAGCCACAAACACGTTAATGGACAATGGTGTCCTGCCTGCAAGACATACTAGGACAATGGCATCACAAAGTTTGTGGGAGTAATCACCCAATATCTGATTTGACTTAAGGCCCATTCCATGAGATGGAACCCATACCTGATACTGGGTGATCAAGAATCTGAGAATAGACAGCCTAGGGATCTAGGAGAAAAAAAAATACTACTGTTCGCTACACTCATAGATCAGTACCTTTCTCAGCCATCATCAGAGAAACTTCCTCCTATAGCAGATGGGAACTAATATAGAAACCCACAGCCAGACATTATGCAAAGAAAGAGATCTCAGAACATCCAGCCCTAAATCAAATATCTTCAACAAATCCTTCCCCTCAAGGTTCAGGGGACCCCACAGAAGAAACCACGGAGTATAAGAGCTGGAGGGTGGGGAGATGGGAGAGGGATGGAGAACACCAAGAAAACAAAGCCTCTAAATCAGCATGATCAAAGCACATATGAACTTTTAGAGACTGAGACCATATACACGGGGTCTGCACTAGTCCTTTGCACATATATTGTGGTTTCCAGTTTAGTGTTTTTTTTGCATAATTCATGAGTATGTAAACTAATGGGTCTCCATTTTTTTTGTAACTTCTGTTGAACTTTGTTATTTTTTCTGCTTGTTTTTTTTTCCAGTTTCAATGTGTTAGTATTTGTTTCATCTTTTTTTATTATTTTATATATCCATTCAAGTCTGTTTTCTAATAAGAGAAAGAAAAGGAGCAGAATTGGATGGAAGTGGAGGTATGAGAACTAGTAGAGGAAGTAGACACTGTAATCAGAATATACTATGTGAGGAAAAAAATCTATTTTCAGTAAAAAGAAAAGAAAAAAGAAAAACTTCAAATGAGGGAAAACATGATAAAAAAGAAGATGCTCGTATGACCACTCACAGAATATTAAACCAACTTATCATTCAATTCAATATATTCAACACAAAGGTTTATTTAATATGTTGAGTTAATTCTTATAGACCTCTATAGGATGAATGACATGTATACTACACAGATGAGGAAAATGAATCTCTTGGAATGCAAATAATTGTAGTTCTTTGTTTTAATTTAATTTAATTAATTTAACTTAAATAACTGAGGGTCTTATTCAAAATAAAGACTGCATTTTAATAACTCCAAATTCAATTCATTCTGTTTATTTGTCTAAATATCATTTATGTTATTCATATTAAGATATGTAGTTAAATGAAAGAATCCACATTTCATACCCATAATGCATCTATAAAACAATTGAAACAAATATCAGTGAATTGAACTTGGAAAATAAGTATATTACCTATCCGTATGAGTGTTCTTTAAGGATGTGAAAAAAATCCTTCAAGTTTTTTGAGCAAATTGCCTGTGTCATTAATAACACATTGCTTTTATGTAAAAATTTAAATACTCCTTTCAGTAGATCATCAAAAGGGTAAATACCATTTGTCATATAGTTGATTTAGTTTCTGAAAACGAAGATCACATCTGTATATTATCAAATCAATACCTCAACTATAGGAAAAGTAAAATTATGTAAGTCAGCCTAACAGTAAAGCAAAAAGAAAATAGTCACAATTTATATTTGAAAAATCAAAATATTAAGTATTATCTTTTAAGCTTATAAGTCTGAATAATGCATATGCAAATGTGTGCATCTTACTTCATGCATGTGTATGCACACAATGCACACACATTCTCCATTTGTAATGTACAAATAAATAGTAGTAAACTCATTGATAGCATTTGTTACAATTTTAAGTTAAACTAAGAAATTTCATTATGTAAATCATAAAAACCAAAGAACATTATAATTCAAAGTAATTTTCTTTCCACCTGATTTTTTTCATAATAGAAATTGATGTTTAGAAGCCTAAGATGCCTTATTTATATTTGGATATTCGGGGTTTTTTTTATTCCTAACACATACTATGAACAGAAATTCATATAAGAATTTAATGTTTATATAAATATTTCAATACATATGCTAAACTAAAGAAAGGCAATTTAATATTAGTGGTATTTAGATTAGATTGTCTACTTGATATAATCTAGAGTCACTTGGGAAGGCAGTCTCAATGAAAGGTTGTCCACATTAGGTTAGCCTTTGGGACATATGTGGAAGATTATCCTAATTTAGTTAAATTGATAAGTTAACTGACTCCAATTCAGTTAAATTGAGAGGAGCCAGCCCAGTGTGGGCAGAATCCATCCATAGGCAGAGGCATCCTAAATTTATAAGATCGAGAAAATGAGCTGAGCACTAAGCACGCATACTTTCATTCTCTTTCTGCTCCTCACCAAGGATGCCATGTGACCACTTGTCTCAAGTTCTTGCTGCCATGCCTTGCCAAGTATTTTGTTATAGAAACAAAAATGAAATTATTACAATGTATTTAGAGCCCTTTATATTAACATGACAATGGCATTTCTTTCTACTCAATTACACATGTCAAAGGTACTGTGTTCAAATTATGGTTCCTTTAGATTTTGCACAAATTAATCCACCTTTCTATTGAATACTGGTGCTTCTTAAATTCTATACTCATTACATCTTGTGGAGAAGAAAAATGTGAATTCACAAATGTTTTAGAGCATCCTTTTAGAACCTTATTTGAATTATTTCCTTAAATAATGCCAAAAATATTTTTTTGCTCACTAAAAGTAGTTAGAAATAGTTCAAGAAGCTAATATTCAGTAAAAGTTTAAAATTTACTTAAGAGAACTCATTGGTCAATATAATTTATATGATATCAATATTATAATAATACAGCATTTGTAATTCAATCTGTAATTTATGAGAATTCTTTTCACATTTTGCAGTTTAATTTAAAATTAAAACATTAACATAGCCAGGCATGGAGGCACACTTCTTTAATCCTAGCACTTGGGAGGCATAGGTAGATGGATCTCTGTGAGTTCAAATGCCAGGCTGGTCTACAAAGTGAGCCACACAGAGAACCCTGTCTCAAAACACCACATACAAGCACACACACACACACACACACACACACACACACACACACACACACACAGAGAGAGAGAGAGAGAGAGACAGAGACAGACAGAGACAGAGATACAGAGACAGAGAAAGAGAAAGAAAGATTAGCTAAATATTGAAAACATGTCTAGTGAAATAAGCCAGCAACAAGATACATTTTATATGAATTACTTAAATAAGTCACATAGAACACACTAGTTCACAGACAGTTAATGAATGCTGGTTGTCCTGGGCTGTCATTTTAGGGAGTTACTTTTTAATAGATAATTTCCAATTTTCTAAAGATCTAGAGAAGGATGTTGGTGATGATTGGACAACAGTATAAATATGACTAGCTTCACTATAATCTATATTTAAAATGATGTAAATGCAAAATTTTCTTTCATGCTCATTTTACCAAAGAAAAAAGAAATAATAAACATGACCAAAAAGGGGGGAGGGGATGAGTGCTGCAAAAGCATTGTCACAGATCTCAGGAATGAAAAATATGGTGAGTTGAACAAGTCAAACTACTGGTCTGAATAAAAAAGTAGCAACAATTTTATTTCTAATCATATTTTGTTATACTCATAGATTGGTGCCTTATTCATCCATCATCAGAGAAGCTTCCTCCTGCAGCAGATGAGAACAAATACAGAGACCCACAGCCAGACATTACAAAGAGAGTGAGACCTTGGAACACACAGCTCTAAATGAGATGTTTCCATTAAATCCCTCCCTTCAGAGGTTAGAGAACCCCTCAGAAGAGGAGGTAGAAAAAGTCACTGAGAATAGAGGACACCAGGAAAACCAGGCCCTCACAGAGCAAAGCTTTTACAAGCTCACAGAGACTAAAGCAGCAAGCATAGGGCCTTTACAAGTCTACACCAGGTCCTCTGCATATATACTGTAGCGTACAGCTCAGTACTATTATGGGACTCCTAGATGTGTAAATGAGTGGGTTCTTTGATTCTTGTGCCTTCTCTTTGAATCTTTTATTTTTCCTTTGGCTTGTCTTTTCAAACTTTCATATGATGCTTTTTATTTTAACTTATATTTTATTTTGTTATTTTTTAAATTATATTTGTGTTTTAATTTTACATATCAGCCATGGGTTCGCCATCCTACCCCCACCCCCACCTTCCCTCCAGCCCACCCTCCCATTCCCATCTCCTCCAGGGCCAAGACTCCCCTGAGGATTCAACTCAACCTGGTAGATTCAGTACAGGCAGGTCCAGTCCCCTCCTTCCAGGCTGAGCAAAGTGTCCCTGCATAAGCCCCAGGTTCCAAACAGCCAGCTCATGCACTAAGGACAGGTCGGGTTCCCACTGCCTGGGTGCCTCCCAAACAGTTCAAGATATTTAATTGTCTCACTTATCCAGAGGGCCTGATCCAGCTGGGGGCTCCACAGCTTTTGGTTCATAATTCATGTGTTTCCATTAGTTTGGCTATTTGTCCCTGTGCTTTTTCCAATCTTGGTCTCAACAATTTACACTCTTACAGTCCCTTCTCTTTCTTGACAATTGGAGTCCTGGAGCTCCTCCTGGGGCCTGGCTGAGGATCTCTGCATCCACTTCCATCAGTTATTGGATGAGAGTTCCAGCATGACAGGTAGGGTGTTTGGTCATCTGATCACCAGACTAGATCAGTTCAGGCTTTCTCTCAACCATTGCTAGTAGTCTACAGTGGAGGTATCATTGTAGATTTCTGGGGACCTCTCTAGCACTTTGCTTCTTCTTGTTCTCATGTGGTCTTCATTTATCATGGTATGTTATTCCTTGTTATTTTTTTTAAGAGAGCAAAGTAGAAAGAAATTTGTTTATGTGGCATCCTGTCTATAATAATATCATTAGTTCTCATCTCCCTGTGATATAGGGCATATTTGCAAGTACAGTTCTTTTATCTCTTTAAATCTAGACTAGACTGTTAATTTACTTGGCAATCAGCATGGGTTGCCTGTGACATTTGGAATATCTACAGTTAAGCAAAATGAGCTTTGGTTAGATCTCTTGTGTCTCATGAATGGGGCTTCTAAAAGGATCAATTCTAATAGAAGCCAGCACCCTATAAGATGACTTTTCAGTCCTGTGTGGTGGCCATAGTATGTGAGTACAATCGTATGTCTTACCCATAGTGGATAAGATTCTATACAAGGTAAGACACAGAAACCAGAGTATTAGTTGTCCAAGTTGAGAAAGGAAGAAACTGCCCAGAGCTTATTTTCCAGTTTTTATTCATAATCGATCTGCCAAAGTGAATTATCCACTCACAAAGTGACCAAATCTGAAGCTATTGTCTGCGGGAGACGCCTTTATGTTTGTTGTGAATGTGTTGCTCTGATTGATAGAGAAATAAAATGTTGATTGGCCAGTAGCCAGGCAGGAAGTATAGGCGGGATAAGCAGAGAGGAGAATTCTGGGAAGCGGAAGGCTGAGAGAGGAGATGCTGTCAGCTGCAATGGGAAGCAAGATGCAAAGTGCTAGTAAGTTACAAGCCATGTGGCGACTTATAATCAATAGAAGTCGGTTAATATAAGAACTAGATAGCAAGAAGCCTGCCACAGCCATACAGTTTATAAGTAGTATAAGTCACCGTGTGTTTACTTGGGTCTGAGCAGCTGTGGGCCCAAGTGGGACTAGAAAAAACTTCAGCTACAATTGTCAGGACCAAGAGCTTTTTGGGTAGCTTATTTGTGGCAAACAATAATCACAATAGATACCCTGTGTAGTCTCAGGACTCCATGTTGATGTGCTGTACAGAGCTCCAGTCCACTGGTAGAATATATACTTATTATGTACAAGGCCCTGATTTCAACCAATAAATGTGAAACAAACAACAATGAAAAGATTCTATTTGGAGGCAGGCATAGATGCACAGGCCTGATATTTTAGAACTCTAAGAAGTAAAGGTATGAGAATAACAAGCGGAAGATCAAGTTGGACTATTTTCCAGTAGGATTTGGTATAGATGTTTAGCAGTCATATGCAGATGAAACTGAATTTAATGTCTGGTACTTTCAAGCTACAAACTTTTTTTTTGTTACACTTAGAAGACTTCAATTTAAAAAATGAAGGGAACCTTTTAGTGATAATGCAGTATAATTGATAAAAATTATATTTACTTCTCACTTTTTTCTATCTGATCTATAAATAAACCATTTTTGAGAGAAGAATTCTGAAAGAAATGTAATTGATAAAAGCAAATGTGCAATGGATACAACTTGTTTATTGTCTTATAGTTCTAACCTCTAATATAGTTCTTCACAAATGTATGATGGTGACTTTTTGTAATGTGATTCCATGGAGTTTTCTGTACAGAAGTAAAAGGGATGAGAAGGATGCTGTTTGGATATTCTTGTAGAAAAGTTGGGGTGGTGATTGGCAATCTAAATTTAGTTTTATAAATGAAAAAAGTAATATTAATAGTGTTAGTATTACTAATCTATGTGTGCATATTGATGAGAGGTGGACCTATTCATATGTGTGAATATGATTGTGCATATTCCATGAGACCAGTGTGAAGGTCAAAGGGTAAGCTCAGTGTCCATGGATTTCATTTTACACATTTGAAACAGGGTCCCTTGTGCTTTTCCCCTGTGTATTTCAGGCTGACTTGCCTACCTGTTTCTGAAGATTCTCCTGTCTTTGCCTCCCATCTTCCCTTATGAGCACTAAGAGTAGAGACATACCAATGGTCAATGGCTAAATTTATGTGAATGCTAAGGATTCAAACTCAGGTCTTCACACTTAAGGGAAATTATTTATGAGCCACCCATCCAGTCCCCCCAAAAATCATCTGTTCTGATCCATCCATGCCACTAGAGAAAAACTGAACTGACCATGCCACATAGTGGCAGGCAAATGCACTCACCACAATGAGCTTCATCAGACCTGTCAGAGCAATCAGGCTTGTAGTCACAAACGAGGTGGGATGCAATGCATTTCTTGTCCTGGCACAAGAAGTCTGTGACTTCTGAGCAAATCTCAGTGATTTCTCCAACTATGGAAAGCAGAAACAAAAACAGCATTGACTCAATATTGTCCTTCCAGTTGAAGACTGTTGGTTGCTACATACATTTATCATTGTAAAGTTAGTGTTTTTGGTAACTGACCAATGTTGACTTCTAGACAACATTCTATCTTTCCTTATACCTCCAGTTATTCATCACATCATACAACACCTGTATTTTCAGGAAATAAATTTGCTTTAAAGCAGTTCTGCACATGTAGTCAACACATACCGACCACTGTCAACACCCATGTCCCTGCCTATACCAATTCTTTTACACTTGTTTGTGACCTTCTGCTATTAACCAGGGCAGTCCGCACAAGAATAGGTTTGAAACTATCCATAGGAGCCTAGTGGATTCAACAGTGGGTACACAACTAAGAATAGTGGCTACTTTTCTCCTAGAACTATCAATAACCAATAGTTCAGAGGGAAGAGGTAGGGTGTATCTTTCAGACTAAACACCTGTTTTATGTCAAATATCCTTTATTGTTGTGGGATCAATTTCATTTTATAGAACCTTTCTCCTAAGCTCTGTAGTTAAATTGTGCCCTCTGCCTGAAGGTTTCACACACTTTTTATATCCCTATTAGTTTTTACATGCTATCTCCTCTCCTAGTGTGATTTCCCCATGCAGGTCCTGAATAGTTTGCTGCTCAAGCACAAATTCAAAGAAACAACTTGTTTCTTGTTCACTTGTCTAAATCATCTTTCTCCTAGGCCTGACATCCTTGATTTCATCTCATGTAAAAGCACTTTGATTCCTGTATTTGAATTATTTCTACTTCACTAAGCAACGTTCATAGTTCCTTCTCTACACTCTAAGCTCATTATAATCTACTGGGCCTAACACATCCTTCCATACATAATTGGTAACTAATAAGTATAGGTTATAATAGCTGAACTCATACTGCTTCCATTAAAGGGAAGTTAATAGATATTCATAGAATCATCAAAGTATTTATATTTTTAAAATTCCATTGTTAGAGATACATAAACAAATGTGTGAAACCTTCAGGCAGAGGGCACAATTTAATTGCAGAGCTTAGGAGAAAGGTTCTATAAACTTAATAGTGGCTTTAAGTTCTAAAACTATTTTTAAATGGCCTTCAACAACATAAGTAAACCTAGAAATGTCTTTATTACATAGACCAGTGGTTCTCAACCTTCCTAATGCTGCAGCCCTTTAATACAGTTTCTCATGTTGTGGTGATCCCCACCCATAAAATTATTTTGTTCCTACTTTATAACAGTAATTTTTCCACTGTTATGAACAGTAATGTAAATATATGATATATAGGACATATGATATGTGACTCCTGTGAGAGAGTTGAGAACCAATGACATAGATGATTATAGGCTGGTATGCCTGAGGCTAGGTTAATTTACTTAATTTTAGGCTGGATTTCTGTGAGTGAAAAGACAAAACTTTGTAGACTCCATTTTAGTGCGTTCCTATTTCATTTGAGCCATCTTTCTGCCACAATAGCCAACCCCTGTATAACTTCCACAAATAACTACTGATGGAATAAGATTGTGCAAAGATGAAGAAAGAAGGGAAGGCAGTCCTACAGTCAACAACTCAACTATGTGCTCAGAGGTCATGTTAACAGAGTACTCTAGAAACCTTGTAACATTACCTAATTAACTCTAGTGAGAATTTATAGTGAACCCAGCACAGAATGTGAACACTCTTTAGTATGCAAGTCTATGCCATTGGGATTTTTTTTTTTATCTATGCCATAGGATATGAATCTATATAATTACTCCATGGGGTAAATGTTTTTTGACTTTGAACTGCAAATAACTCTTCCTTGAATTATTTAAAATACAATAAGTGCACCAAATCTTTGAATAAGGCTTTTTTTTAACCAATATGATAAATAAAAGCTATTGATTTGGGTTACAAATGTGTGAAATGAAAGATATTCTCACATATTCTACAGTTAATAATAACAGAAATGGAAGACCATTATTGCTCAGAATAAAATTTAAAATGATCTGAGTAGCAGCACATGGCATCTAAATAAAACAAGACTTGGTAGTTAACCGACTAATATAATGGCTTGACAGAGTTTATTTAGTGTTCATATTTTAGGCCTAACTATTTGCTATTAGATAACCTATCTCGAGCTATTCCAGAAGATTCATTCTCTTTCTCTCGGCAGCCATTAGTGAAGAGCCTATAGCTCTTCATCTTGGTAGAGCCTTGTGAGATTTCTTTCATCCATATTGCCATGCCAACTCCTGTTGGCATTGTGTGGGTCTTGTTGAGGTCATTTTCATGGGTACAGCTCCTTATAATAAATAGCAGATACTATCTCACAACAATCACCATGGTCCTCTGGCTCTTGCAAACTTTCTTTCCCTTCTTGCAAGATGTTCCCTGAGACTTATATGTAGAGTCTGTCATGTAGATGTGTCATTTAATCTACAACTGGTCAAATGGAGAGAATAATTGATAATGGTGAATTATTTGTGAGTCTTTATAGTAATAGCTGTGCATTGCAAAGAATAGCTTCTCTGATGTGGGCTGAAAGATGGACGAAAAATCATAGTCTAAAGATAATAACTTAGGGGCAGCTGATTACCATGTCCATTTAGCAAATGACTGCACTAAGTTCTCATCTAGGGGCTGTGACTCTGCCAGTCATAGACTCATTTGAAGGCATCCTGTTTCCTGCTTCATTCATTTTTTGCTAAGTACTGTGACTTGCAAATCCATTAATTTGATATGTTTTTGTTTTTATCCAGGTATTTTATTATTGAGCAGCCAGTTCTTGAGATTTTTATCCATAATTATATTCAGATCAATGAAATGAAAATGTTCTAACAGCTACACCAAACTTTCAACCTCCATGTTAGTCTTGCTTGAAAAGTGGAAAAGGACTATATTAATAATCAACAACATGTAATAAAATAAAAACAATCTCATATTCAAGGAAATTGATGGCCTTTCCAAAAATGTATGGTTTTAGGATCCCTCAGACTTTTATGCCACTACTGGGCTTTCATGAAGAAAAAGGCTTTTCAAATTCTGAACAATCTGATTCAAAACTTTTAATTAGTCTGGTTTGTATATTAGTTTTGTAGTGAGATCACTTCAGCATAATAGTATGTAGTTTTCAATTTACATGCAAATTTCAGGGTCAAACCATGATCAACTTATAGTTTTTTCTTGAATAAAATGGATACAAACACTTCTATTCAAAGAGCAATATTATGTTGACCCTTTCAATGAACTTTCTTATATTTGGAATATGCATAAAATTTTTATCTGAAAGAATTATTTGATGTTGTATTTCAGTCAGATCCCTCAATGTTACTAGGCTTACTGAGGAATGAGGATAAGTTTTGAAACTGGGACACTGGAACATATTATGTTACATTTTAACTTTATAGCTAGTAACAAATACCTTATAAACAAAAAAGAAATTAAAAAACATTTAATTAAATTTTAAACCTCCCTGAATATAATCTACCCAAATTTTATAATTTAATTCATCTTCTTGAGCCTCAGTTTTCTCATCAGACAAATGGACGTTCTATAATTCATATGTGAATGGAACAAGTAAGTAGGCATCAAATGATCTAATGCATAAGCAAGTTTCAGTTTATGTTTCAGGTTTGATAAATGTTTTTCTTCTGAATTTTTATTCCTTTCTTTCACTTCAATTTAGTCTTTATATCCTAAAAATTACTTTATGTACAATTTAACTAAGATAAAAATAGAGAGCTTATAAAACAACTCTTCTGTAACTTTTAAAAAAAAAAAAAAAAAAAGGTCCTGAATGTCCTGATCTTTTTATCTCCATCATAATTCCCAGAACAAAACATTGTTTCCCAAAATATTTTAAATAACCCTTTACTTTTTGGGCTTATAAATACTTAGTCTTCACATTATTTTTCAATAATAGGAGACAGATTCTTGGTGATGACTTCAGATAACAGCATCACTGTACCTGGTGAATGTTCATCATGACAGAAAGCACTAATTGTCAGAATGTCAACATTAGCAGGTTGAAAACAGAGACGTGCTCTCCAGTAAGCAATATTGTTACTAACGTGATTGTGGTGAAACAAGACTTGTTACATATGAAGCACTTTCCTGGAAATAAGCTTACTGCCTTCCCAGGGTGCCAGAGACTCAGGGAAGTGGCAGGCTTCTTCTGAATGTCCAGGCCTTGGTTCCCTGTTGAGGTCTTCTATGGTTCTGATGAGGGAAGATCTTTTCTCTCTTTCATATACTCCCCTGCTTATTGGAAAAACCACATGTGGTGATCAGAGAAAGCTGAACTAATCAAACTTCATTTCAATGTGTTTGTAGTTTTTAATATATAGGAGATAACTTTCAATCTCTGATTCTACTCCCCAAAATACATGCAAGCTTAAGATAATTTACATAAAGATGATCCAGAGCTACATTAACAAGATTTAGAAAGAAATTAGTTGGGGATGAAATTACTAATTTTTAATGCTTCCATTTCTTTTTCCATTTTTAATCGTTCAAATTACATATTAATCTTACTATAGATTAAAAGAACCTTTTTAATACTTTGGATGATGCTTCCATTTAAAGCAATTAAAAGAATGAAAGCATCATCTAGCCAGATGAATTCCTGTGAGTCTCAGATAATCAGGATAATCACCTAATTCCACGTTTGAGCTTCTACCAGAATGGGACAATTAAGAGAATTCTAATTAACCACTGAGAAATCAGCAACGAAAATAAATCCAGGGTGTTCCCTTGAGCAGAGCACAATGGATTAAGAAAGAAATATGTAGATGATGCAGCTAGGGGAGCAAAATATATCAGAGCTTTGTAAGGGGGAAAAAATCAAAGAAATACAAGAGAAAAACTCTCAAAAGACTGGATGAGGTCACCAGGCCAAAAAATACAAATGTGGCACATCCTTTCTCATGTGTATTCTCTGGCTTCAACTCTTTGCTTTGTGTGTTTAACTTGTGGAATGTAGAAAACTATAAATGGACTGAAGGGTATATATCTAGGGATGGGGCTTGCAGAATAGAGATAAAATGGAAATCATGACTGGAGTACTGGAGGAAGAAAGGTTCAATAAGGTAGTAGGATGATGGAGATGGGAGAATGAAGTGGGGGGGGGGATGGCGGGGGCGGGGCGAAGGTCAACGTCAACCAAACGGAAATGTGCATGAAGAACTGACTTGGGAACCTGTGATCTTGAAATTCAAGGAAATCATATAATGAGAGGGTTGAGCAGAACAAATGTGAAATGAAAGACTATCAGTTTGGGGGAAATTCTGGGGGCTGATGCTTTAAGCAGGGATGGGAGCAGAAGAGTTGAGGAATGGAAGAACAGAGAGTGAATTAAGTTAAACTAACATCATGTGAAGATGCTTTATGAAACGCACTACTTTGTAAAATTACTTAAAATATAATTTACAAAGCAGACTTAAAAAGAAATACCCTACATGGGTGAACAATGCTGCTCCCAGAAACCTAGAATAGTAATGAAAATCTCAGTGGCAAGTATAGGTGATGGTTATTGCCCTATGAGTTATTTGTCAGGGAGGATTCAGAGGCATCCAAAATAACACAGGCTATTGCCATTGCTCTTGGTTGCCAACTATAAGTAGCTGATAAGATCCTATTGTTGAAGACACCACACATATTGGTTGTAGGAGATAGAGGAATAAATCTTGAACTGACCAGGAAACTCTCCCTGCTAGATGACTTTCATAGTACTAGTAGGTGCTTTGCAAGTTACTCAAACTGGGAGGGGAAGACAGCCATGGTCTCATCTAATCCTGTACTATTACCAATACATTACCAACTTGCCAGACAAATGGACCCACTGGTGCAACAGTGAGAGGACTGTTTACGGGAATAACTAACCACTCTCTTAATTGGACCTGAGGCATCTCTACTAGAGGGAATTCATATCTGATATTGTGAACCCCATGGATAGGGAAGTCATAAGTCCAAAGAAAACTTTATTGCTATTCTTTGCTTTTAATAGTCATATTGTCAAAATGCCTTCCAAATATTTATTTTATTTTATAACCATATATTTGTATGAGTCAGAGAAGTTTCTTTTTATAGTGGGTAAAAATAATACAGAGGCTCAGAGCTGTTCTAAGTGATAAGAATAAGTGACAGTGAGTACTTAACCAGAGAGAGGTTATCTACATCTCTCCTCCCAAGGCTTGGAAAAAAATCACAGAAGAGATGGTTGAGAGAAAGTAAGAGCAGTGGGGCGAAGAGTTCTGTGATGCTGTCCTCTTGACATGGCAGGGCTGCTGCACACATGAATGCACAGTAGCTATGTGCACTCACAAGAACTGCAGAAGAGCAAGCCAGATAAAAACTCCAGCAGTGTGTGTGTGTGTGTGTGTGTGTGTGTGTGTGTGTGTGGTATGTGTGTGTATGTGTGTGTGGTGTGTGTATGTTTGTGTGAGTGGTGTGTGTGTGTATGTGTGTATGTGTGTATGTGTGTGTTGTGGTGTGTGTGGTGTGGTGTGTGTGTGTTTTTGCATGTGTGTGGTGTGTGTGTATGTGTGTGTGGTGTGTGTGTGTGGTGTGTGTGCAGTGTGGTGTGTGTGTATGTGTGTGGTGTGTGTGTGTGGTATGTGTGTGTGTGGTATGTTTGTGTGGTGTACGTGTGTGTGTGTGGTGTATGTGTGTGTGTGGTGTGTGTGGTATGTATGTGTGTGTGTGGTGTGTATATGTGTGTGGTGTGTGTGTATATGTGGTGTATGTGTTTGTGTGGTGTGTGTGTATGTCTGTGTGTATGAGGTTTGGTGTGTGTGTATGTGTGGTGTGTGTGTGTGTGTGTGTGTGTGTGTGGTATGTGTGTGTGTGTTAGGTCCCTCTCCTAACTGAAGAGCTACTGTTAGTTAATGTTAGAGGAGGGAGTATGCTTTTTTTTGGCCAGTGGCTACTGGTAGGTTATCCATGCCACAATGAAAGTCCCCACATTCATTTACATATGGACAGTACTAATTGGACTCAGTGAGATATAAAGAAAAAAGAAGGAGGAGGAGAAGGAAGAGAAGGAGTACAAGGAGGAGGAGGAGGAGGAGGAGGAGGAGGAGGAGAAATGAAATTGGAAGGAAGTATGATTGTGATAGATCCCTGAGGGGGTATGGAGGAGGCCAGATCAAGATCAAGACATACTACACATTTGAAAAAGAAAAAAATTACATGTGGTCCATATTTAAATAGGAGGTTTGAGAAAGCAAGTAACGAAAATATATGCATAACAGAGACATGGTGGTGTGTAGTGCTTAGCCATCCCAGCCTTGGCCTCGAAGTTCCAACCCTCATTGAGGCTCCGGTAATGGTCATGCCCACAAGGCGGGGCTGAGGGAGGAAGCTGAAGACCCAGGATCGAGAGGAGAGGCTTCTCTTGGTTCCCAGACCCTGGACACTGGAGGTAGACCAAGCAGAGTTCTCCAGAGAACACCTCCGGACTGTGCCATACCTTTCCCAGACCCTGCAACCTATCCCTTCATTTGTAAATTACCCCACAAAATAAACCTCCCTTTTAACTACATGGAGTGGCCTTAATAATTTCACCAATAGTGGTGCACATCTTTAATCCCAGGACTCTGGGAAGCAAAAGCAGTTGAAACTCTGTAAACCTGAGGACAGCCTGGTCTTCATAGTGGGTTCCAGGTCATCAGGGCTGTGCAGTGAGACCCTATCTCTAATCATCATCATCATCATCATCATCATCATCATCATCACAATAAAGATAATATAAACATAATTAAAATTAGACAAATACAAGTAACAATCTAAATTTAAGCATTGTACCATTATTGACAACTGGATTGTGTTTCTTCTTACTCAAAAATTTATATTTTGATATCTCAACTACTTTATACTACAAATAGATCAATATTTAGGTACAATATCTTAAAATAAATAATTACAGTAATGATCCCTTACCTGAAAATATATATTCCAAGATCCACAATGACTATTTGAAGGTATGGATGAAACCTAAATATATTATATCTTTCTTTTGTAGATATCTGTATGATATTTTTAATCAATGTTTTTGGCATATTAATAGATTAACAATAACTAATGGTAAATAAAATAAAATATACAATTTTTAATAAAGATAATCTTGCTGTGCCATCCTTTATAGTATTACATTGTAGATCTCAGTAACCTCAACATGTGATTTTTTTTTCTTTCTGTTTCTCCTATTTAAGAATCACTCACCAGGCGGTGGTGGCATATACCTTTAATCCTGGCAATCGGGAGGCAGAGCCAGGTGGATCTCTGTGACTTCGAGGCCAGCCTAGTCTACAAAGTGAGTTCCAGGAAAGGCTCAAAGCTACACAGAGAAACCCTGTCTCGAAAAACCAAAAGAGAAGAAGAAGAAGAAGAAGAAGAAGAAGAAGAAGAAGAAGAAGAAGAAGAAGAAGAAGAAGAAGAAGAAGAAGGACTCATGACTTCTCTTTGACACACCCACATCACCTGCATCAGCCCTCTTGTATTTTGGACTTTGGTAAGCAAAAGATTGCCATAACCAAAAAGCTGAGATCCTGTAGTGGGTTGTAGGTAATAAACTGCACAAATGGGAGTACTTAGTAAGAGTGTCCTATTGTCCTATAGGGTGAATGAGATCACATGAGAAGGCTGCAATTCATGCACCTCTGTTTGGAGGCAGAGATTACAGATATGTAATTAGGTTAAGTTGAGGACATTAGGTTAGGACTTTGATGCAGGCTGGCTTGTACCCTCATCAGAGGAGGGAAGAAATGTCAAGAAGTGTGCCAGGGGAAAGATGATGGGAGAAGTGGATAGAGGTGGATAACAGTAGCTGTGGGAAGAGGTCTCTCAGCCTATTGAACTGAGGAAATATATTTCTAGAGTTTAAGCTGACCAGACTGAGTTTTTTTGTTTTTTATTATGGCAATCATAGTAAACTAATACACACATTTAAATATGAAGATAAGTATCTTAATTAGCTGCCATAGTTATTGTTATGGTAAAAACTTCATGACCAAAAGTAGCTTGGGAAGGGAAGGGTTTGTTTATTAGTCCATCACTGAGGGAACCCAGGACAG
Organism: Onychomys torridus; assembly: GCF_903995425.1. Taxonomy (NCBI): domain Eukaryota; kingdom Metazoa; phylum Chordata; class Mammalia; order Rodentia; family Cricetidae; genus Onychomys; species Onychomys torridus. The sequence continues at coordinate 75,316,585 of NC_050447.1, read as the reverse complement.
GAACTTGGAGCAGGAACCAGGAGGCAAGAATAGGAGCATAGGCCATAAAGAATCACTGATTCCCGGCTTGTTCCTTGTGGCTTGCTCACATGCATGCTTATAAACCTGATTATATAGCACTCAGGACCACCCACCCATGGGTACTTCAAATGATAGACCACTAGCATCACAGAAATGTTCAGTAAAGGATGAATTAGCAAATTTCATGAAAAAGAAAAATGGCCCATAACAAGGACAGAAGTTATAATGACATTATTTAACCTCAGTGTTAATCATAGAGGGATATAACAATGATCTATTCTGTCAATGCAATTAGGAAAATGTCTTCTTATAAAGTTCACAAACACAAACTGTTTGTGAGGATTGAAGGAAATAAATTATTTTTTGAAATAAAATAGAGAGCTGGGCAATGGTGGTGCATGCCTGTAATCCCAGCACACGGGAGACAGAGGCAAGTGGATGTCTGTGAGTTCGAGGCCAGCCTGGGCTACCAAGTGAGTTCCAGGAAAGGCACAAAGCTACACAGGAAAACCCTGTCTTGAAAACAACAACAACAACAACAAAACAAACAAAAAGAGGTCTTTCTAGAAGTGGCAGAACTATAAGCTAAGTGTTTGGAGCTATAGAGATAAGGTAATCCCCAAAGTCCATGGAGAGGTAAGTAGTAAGCAACCCCCATAGACAGACAGAAATGGAGGAGATTGGAGAGTTTCTTTCTTAGACAATACATTTTGTTTTCCATCCCTACATGCTCTACATCCACATATTCAGTCTTGGGGAAATATCCACATCTGTACTGAACATGTACAGGACTTGCTGTTTTGTCATCATTTCCTAAACATTATCATGTAATTGTTTATATAGCATTTGCATTGCATTAAGAATAGGTAATCTAGAGGTGATTTACAGTGTTTGGAAGACATACCCAGGTAGTGTGAACACACTATGCCATCTTGAATGAAGGGCATGAACATACATGGATTTTGGTATCCCTGGGAGTTCCTGAAACCAAATTCTAGTGGCTAACCAGGGGTAGCTGGATACATTAGACTGTTACATATTCTCAACCTCACAGATTGCCTCCTAGAAAGCTGTGGTGCTACTTGGTGTTTAGTGAAAACATCTGTTTTCTCTTCCCTAGTAACAAAAGTGATTTTAAATAAACATATTTCCTTGTGGTTTGGTTAAGCAAGTAAACTTTGGTTCATTAGGTGTAAGTATAATTGACATGCAACAGCTTTAACAAAACAGTTTCAGAGGCAGCTGACACAGGCTTTTTGATGCTTTTCCCACCTTAGTCTGTCCAGACAGCTGGAGAGGATCCACATGATTGAGCTAAGCAGTTATTCTGATTAATCATCTCTCCCGCCATATTTCATGTGTTCATCCCTACTCTAGTCCCACTTCGCTGTTCTAGTTCCTTACATTATTTTTAGATAAGCATTGTGCTGACCAGCTACTAGATAATCAGCATATCAGGAAAACACCCATCACCACTTATTTATAAAAAGCCCTTCAATAATATTTGTTTAAATGCATGATACAGCATGCTAAGAATACATTTTCAATGAGCTTATTTTGGCTTGTATTTTAATATCACTTTTGTTAGATACAGTAAGGGAAACAGATGGGGGGAGTGACTACCACTGAAGATTCTCAGTGATCCCAAGAGAAGGGAGATAATACACTCATGGGTAGCAATAGAGGGAATTCCTAGGTTTAGTAAGAAAAATAGGAGATGGGGGGGGGACATAGGAAATAGCATTTATTGTAGTTTCTGCAAGAAATAGATTTATGATGTGCCAGTTGGATGATGTTAGTAATTAATCTTCATGGTATAGTAGCCATTCCTGATGTTGGTGCCTGGTTAAATAGACCAGATAGATAACACCCTGAAGTACATCACCTCAAGCTACAATGAAGGTGACAGAGGGTTTGGGAGTCAGAATTGGTAAGTCTGTATTTGAAAAATACCCCATAGGAAGCATCAGGATACTGCAACAAAACACAAGCTGCTTGCATACCTTGCTCTCTGTCATTGATAGGATGGAGTTCCAGCAGGCATGTTTACTGTTAGCTAACTCCAGTTAATTACTGTGACATTTCTCGAACCCAAGATAGGTCCATTTGAATGTATAACTATGAGGGAAGCATGTCTGAAGCAATATGTCTAGCACTTTAACTCTGTTCAGTCATCTTTTCGGTATGCACATGCTAAAGCAGACACCTGCTTTCAGAAAGTGGCCACAAGTAGATTGGCAGGATAATACGGTCCAAAGGGACAAGATGCTCCTAAAAACTCCAGTTTAATTCAGTCTCACCTTTTGGTCTCTGATTTTAATATCATCCTGAAGCTGGTCCTCATTTCTGATCTTAGGTTCTTGAGATTCCCTGTGTCCTTAAGTAAACTGTCCTCATGCTTGATGTTACTGGTAATTAGAGTAGACTTAATTAAAATCAAGATCCCCAGCAATTATTGTGAGAAAGCAGAAAGACTCCAAACCTAAGAGTAAGCTAGTGGAAAGAAATATAAACCACATTTAGTTCTGTTCTTTTTTTCCTTTTCCTGTGCTTCTCTCTGACCTTTTAATCAACAATCTCAAACACTTCATTCTCCAGATCCTTTGAGGCAATTCTTGAGGCAATTTGTGTGATTCATTTGGTTCAGACCCTTCAAAGACACTGTTCTGTATTCAACCTCCATAAAAAGTCACATATACACTAGAGCTAGTCTGCTCTTGGTACCTATTTATTGTTCAGTGTGTAGTATTACTAGTTTCCTTTGTTGGCTTCATTGATGTTTATACAGTACATGTTTTTATAAAACAAGAAGCTCATATCCCACAAACCAATAAGGAAACAGTGTAACAGAGCTCAGAGTTTGTGTTGATTCGAGCATTACTCGGTCTCACTATGATGTGAGTAGTTCGGAGGCAACACACTGAAAATAAAGCACATGATTAAGTTCTCTCAAAGGAATCCAGAACTGTTCAGGTCAGGCCTTACCTGCATCCTCTGCTCTCTTACTCCACACACCAACTTACAGAAGTACTATTTCATTGCAATATGCACTCCCCAGTCATATTTTTAGTATGTGCATGTGTGTGTGTCGGATATGTGAGTATTAATTAGCATTAGCACAGGCATGCACGTGATGAGGAGGTCAAAGGATAGCCCTTGTCTGTCGACTTCGTTGGAGAAAGGGTCACTTTGCTATTATACAACCCCAGGAGGCTGTTCTGTGAGCTTCTGGAGGTTCTCCTGGGTCTGCCTCCCATTTCCTAAGGGTCTACTGAGATGATGGATGCTTGAACTGTACTGGATTTTTGTAGGTTCTGGAAATATAAGCTTTGGTCTTCAATGCTTTTATCAACTGAGCCAATCTCTAGTCCCATCTCTTCAGTCTTTGGGAGACTACAAACCTGTAGTCTATAATTCCACAGCCTTTACCCATATTTATATTACTCCTCAACAAAATCTGTGCTTCTCATGCACCGTGCTTTTTAGAGTAATAAATTTGCAGAAGTTCTTCTATGCATTGGTTATTTTAGTACTTTAGTCATCTTCATATTTTAAATAATGGTTTAGCAATTGTGTTGTATGACTTCGTTTCTTTGACTATAGAAACGTGTCCAAAACCTATATTCTCATAAGCCGACTTCTCATATTATTCAAAAAATAAAGTACTTGCTATTATAAAGATGCTGTGTGTATGTATATTCTATAAAATGCAATAGTAATAGAAAAATAGCAAAATAAAATGTGAATAGTAGATCTTGCTTAATATATGCATATGCAGAAATACAAAGAGATTTTATTGTAAATTGGTTCGTGACATAATCTTTTAGGGTTTCACATTGGTTTTAAAGTACACCCCGAGTTTAGATTTCTTTCACAGTGTAAAAATCCAAACAAATATTTTAGGACCAGGGAGCACATCTTACAATTGAATAATGAGAAATGAAAAAATGCATGAGCATAAAGTGAAAATTTTACTGAAAATATCAATCTTATTTTGAATAAAATACAGTCCAACAAAAATTGAAGCATGGTGTTGTCTATGGTCAGACTGATTCAAGAGTGTGTGGAGTAGTTCATTAGAATTGAAACAGTTTCTAATTAGAAATTACACAGACTGAGCCTAATGTTAGCATTCATATTTATGGTGCCTTCATTTGAACCTAGGGCTATTTCAAGGGGGCCTGTTTAAGTCTTACTAAAATATCTGCTCAAGTAATTATTTTTTCTTAATATTACAAATGAACTAAGTCATATCACTGGGCTTTGATTATAATCAAATATAATAACATTAATTATAATATTCCATTTATGATTATAATATCCATAAATTACATCTTCAAATGTAGATCTTTTAACATTAAAATGCTAATTTTTCTCAATTGAAAGATAAAGCAATATCTGATATTGTCTCAGTATGCCACAAATGGTTGACTTGAATATAATATTAAACTAATTAGACCCATCCATGGTCTTGATTTTGTTTTAATTTAAAATAGCTGATTAAAGATACACTGGACTCAATCAAATAGTCTTCTGTTTACAATATGGCTCTGGGCCAGGATTAAGAATTATTTTCTGATTTTAGAGAAAGTAAAAAGTATAATTCTAAGTCTTAGGATGAACAATGAGGATGTTTGACCATAAAAATGTGGCCCTCTTGCTTCCTGTCTCAAATGAAATCCAGAAGTAAAGGCAGGTGAGGGTACAGTTGCCAGAGACTGGGATGGAGGATAGATGCCACAAAGGCTAGCCCCACCTCTTAGTTCAGAATTACATTTGTGTCAACTCTGTGTACCCCAAATCTTTCCTCATAGTGTCGAACTGGGGCTGCTAAAAACCCTTTACGAACACAGATGATTAAATCCGAAGATAAGTTACTCTGTGCTGACATCTTCACACTGAATAAAACTATATAGGATTAATTACTCATATGCCATTTCTTCATTCCTTCATTGAACAACAACAATCTTTTGAATGGGACCATACAGTCAGTAATGTGTTTGCACACCCAGATCAAAATGCTTGACAGCACACTATCAAACACAGCTCTTCGTACAAAATGGCTTTGTTACTGTTTTAACTATAAATAATCCCCCTATATTATACAAAAAATAGCATTGCATTTTTAACAGGATCAGCTAAGTTATATTTTATTTACTAATCTCTTCAATATCCCAAAGCCCTAATGAGGTTCTATAAACTGAAGGAGACTAGTATCAGTAGATCTTGAACTTGTCATGAGGTCTTCTCTGATACACAGGCAAGATCTAGAAAGATAGCTATATTTGAATAAAATAACTTGAGCAAAATGAATCTATAGCAATGGGGTTCACAGGCAAGATTTCAGTTTCATTTCTCCACTAACATATATTATTTTTTTACAGCAAGCTTACAAGATGTTCCTCATAGGGATTCCTCTAACTGAAGATGAGATGTGGTTGAAAATATTTTCTTAACAATAAATATCTCTGTCATATATAGTAGTAAGCTCTAAACAATATGGTATTTATTAATCAGTAGCACTATATTCAAGATCAGCTTGTGCTACATATTGAAACACTATCTTAAGAAAAAGCAATCCGGGCTGGAGAGATGACTCAGAGGTTAAGAACACTGGCTGTTCTTCCAGAGGTCCTGAGTTCAATTCCCAGCACCCTCATGGTGGCTCACAACCATCTGTAATGAGATCTGGCTCCCTCTTCTGGCCTGCAGAAATACATGCAAACAGAACATTGTATACCTATTAATAAATAAATAAATCTAAAAAAAAAAAGAAAGAAAGAAAAAGTAATCCCATCATCACCATCACTAGCAAGAACAGAACTTTTAAGACCTGGATTTTGCTCGAGTTAAATTTTTACATTCATCCTCTTACTAGAATGTTTTCTTAATCTAAAGATAAAGCAACTCTAACAAGGAATATTACTTGAATATTAAAAAATTTATCTTGGCCCAGGAATCAGATTGGTGAACTGTCATCATAGAGCCTTCACCCTGTAACTGATGGAAGCAGATGCAGAGATCCATAACCAAGCATCAGGCTAAGGTCCAAGAGTCCAGTCAAAGAGAGGAAAGATGGATTATATGATCAAGGAGGGTCAAGATCATGATGGGGAAATCTACAGAGACAACTGAACCAAGCTCGCAGGAACTCACGAACTTTAGACCAACAACTGTGGAACCTGCATAGGCCTGGACTAGGCCCTCTGCATAAGGGAGACAGTTGGGTAGCTGGGTTTTTTTGAAGGGCCCCCCGGCAGTAGGATCAGGATCTATCCCTGGTGCATGAGCTGGCTTTCTGGAGCCCATTACCTATGGTGGGTGCCTTGCTCAGACTTGATGCAGGGGGAGGGTCTTGGTCCTGCCTCAACTGAATGTACCATGTTTTGTTGCCTCCCCATAAGAGCCCTTACCCTTTTTGAGGAGGGGAAGGGTTGGGGAAGGCTGGAGAGGAGTGGGAGGAGGGATGAGTGGGGAATCTGTGGTTACGTAAAATGAATAAAAAATTTTCTTAAATAAAAAAAAAAGTAAGCTTGGATTTGCATTACCTTAGAAGACTTAAAATAATACTACAAATCATGCATCTGCCAGAAACACTGAAATGTCTGATACTACATTTTCCTTTGAGAGCTTTTGCAGTCTTTGACAATTTTTTTTGTAGGAGAGTATTCTTGGTGTCCATAGGGCATCTCTATTCTCCCCACTCCCTTACTTTCAGCTCTGATAACTGAAGAAGGTGCTGAAAATGCATCATGCTAAGTCAGGAGAGAAGGGGCATGGGCCTCCCATGCTTCATCTCTGGAGTCTCAAGTATACTGCTATACTGTTGCCAAGGGTATCCTTTTCCCCCCAAAATAAAGCCAAAGGTAGACTCTATTCCCCTGGCTGTCAGCTGTGGGACAATTTGGGAATGTGCAATTAGAATGAGTCTCCATCAGTGCTGGACAGCTTTGCCCGGAAATGGTGGTCTGGTTTGCCATGAATCCTAGGCTTTGCTTGTTCCTCATCACCTTAGTTTATAATACATTCATTTCCTGGAGCCCATTGCACAACTGACTCTTCTGTTTTACTGGACGCAGAAAACTTTGTAGTCATTTCATACTGGCCACCAGATATGTTACCTGCTAGGTAGTGGCTTTTTACCTCCAGGTAATCAGTGTGACTTTTTAGGAGTAGCCTAACAAAGAGAAGCTACCATTAAGTATTAGAAGGATAACCAATCTGGCTAATAGGGTAATTTATTTGTAACTTTGCTTTCAGAGTTTGTGGGGATTAATTTAAACATTGTGGTGGTAATAATGGTAATGTTGCCAATCATTTAACAGTGTTGTAGTAGTTAACATGAAATATTAATTCTGAACGCACATGGCATATATTGACTTGTTATATCCTCAAATCTAGCCCATAGAGTAAGTCCTATCTTTATTTCCAACAGTTAAATGAAGACAAACTTCAAGGGATTTTATCAATCTTCTACAGAGCCAAAATTACACTTAAGTTATCTCCCTTTAGCATATCTTTGCTTAGCCCCATTGCTGGGAGAGTCTATTTGTACATAGCAAGCATTGATTTTGAAGGATAAAATTCTGTACACCATGGACCATAACTATCTCTACCATTATTCTGCTTTAGCAAGGTATTTACTTAAATCTGCCTATCTCAAGGTTATTCTTTCCCTAAATGTCTTCATGGTTGACTTCTAATTTTATTTAGGCTTTGACCAACTGCAACCTTCAAATGAGTGTTTCTTACTACTCTTGTCTGGGTAGTAATTCTTTATCACTTTCTTTTTTTATGTCATTTATGACACCTGTCATCACTGAACAGTACAACACTGGATGTTACTTTAACTACTTCAATCTGCCACCAGAATAAAAATCCTTGAAAAAAGGAATTTTGTCAATTCTTAGTTTTCATACTTTATCAAATTTTGTACAAATTGTCTCTGTAGATACATTTCCATTGGTTCTTCCACTCATCAACCTTCCACTTATAAACCTCACTTTGTTTATCCTTATATTATAAAGTCATAAACTCTGTAGCTGTTCATTATTAAAAGTAAAAGTCATTTCTAATTATTTTAATGGGGTGAGATATTTACATTTTCTACTAAGCATCATTGTTTCTCTACTCTGTTTATTTTAAAATAATACAGCACTCATTCATTGATCAAAAACAGAACTTACTGCTTAAATAGAATATGGAAATTATGTTTTTAACATCAAATTCTGCTAGCTTCTGTATATAGATTTATTTATTTGTGAAGCTTATACACAGCAATCACTGCTTTATGATCTCCCAATTTCAGGGTTAATCAAGGATGATGCAGGGGTGATCATCATGACACCTGTTTTCACGTCAGAGCAATTGCTTTTCCAGGAATAGTCAGGAAATATTTTCTATTCCCTAAATATTCTCTTTCCTTTTTCCTGAACTGGAAACTGTGAATTCCTCACTTGTATTTTTATATTTTCTGAAGAAAATGGAATAAATTAATAGAACAATTGCATTTTTACCCTGAAAACCTAGGTTTATTGGTGTCTTGGAGGCAGGTTACAGAGATGTCCTGGAAATAGACTATCCAAAGATAACACAATGGGTGTGGTGGGGGGAGTGTGTTAGGAGGGTTGGTAAGAATCAAGAATGATGCAATAAATGGGAAATTTAAAAATATAGTTACTGGAACATTAAGGGACACACATTCAACCCTGCTATGAGGAGATATGCACTGTATCTTGCAGAACTTTCTTCAACCTCAGTAATCAAGAGATATTTGGTAAGCATATGGAAATTGGTGTTTTGAAGAGAATCAGACTGTGAGTGTTGATCTAGAATTTTTCACTACTAAAACAATTCTTAGCCTTTTGCTGTTGTTCATATATACATATATTTTTTAAGCTAACAACTATTAAGATATCAAATATGCTTTATATGCTTTACTGAGAATTAGTAATTGAATCTTCATGTGCACACTATGAGATAGGAACATCATCATTGGTAATTTATAGGTAAGAAAACTAAAGCAAAAAAAAGAGATTATATCACCTGCTTTCAGTTAAGAAACTGAGAACAAGTGGGTGCCCAGGAGTCTTGTTGCAGAACTGGGTACAAATGCTATTTAGCATTAATAGTAAGGTCTGCATAAGGTGAATGTTTACAATTATGAAATGGTTGTAGCTAAATTGTAATTGGTTGAAATAGGCATCCCTATAAATTAAAAACTTTTATATCTATAAAGATGGACAGTTCTTTCTTTTTCATTATACATTCATTTCCTTCTTTCCTTTATTATTGAATGAGTGTTGAACATTGTAAGATTTGTATATGGGTCTTTTTAAAGCAACTGTAATAAAAACTGAGCTATGATATCATTCTTTTTTGCTATGTGTAAGCATTTGTGTCTATATTAACTTGTCCAAAAAGACACATATTTTATGTTGTAAGCTAAAACAAACTCCATAATAAGGACATTCTTTGGGCTTATTTTAAAAAAATGAATTTGATTCCTGATCAATGTATGGCTATGGAATTAACTGAGAAATTATTTAATAAAGTACAATTTAAAATACATTATTATTATTATTATTATTATTATTATTATTATTCATAACTGTACTTTTATTTATTGAAGCATCAGCTCCTAAACATCTCCAAGTCCTATCAGGCAAGTCTTAGATATCCAGAGCTATAGGGGCCAAAGGTCATAGGGGATGCATAAAGAAACCTCACCTCATGTACATGTGTCAGGCAACTGAGGAGCACCTGCCTTTTCTAGAAATACTGGGGAGTGGGACAAAGTTCCAAAATGCTTGTTTCTAATGTATCAGAGTTCTTTGAAGCAGCACTGCTCCTAAAGTGGACAGACAACATCACTCATGCCAAAGTTGCATTTTTGAACTCCCTTGGTGAAACAATATTTTAATGAGAGCAACAGAAAAATTAATTCACGTACAGGATTAGCTCTTCTTTCCCAGAGGCTTGCTTCCAAGTGGGTCGGAGTAGAAAATCACAGGAGTGTCTTTCATTGGCAGTATGTATTACACAGGACTATTCTGGAACTTAACCCAAAGAATTCCTCTTAAAGAATTTCGCAAAATAAAATGGTACAAACTTATTTATAATTATCTTTGACATTTACTAGGTAGTTCTGTAAAGAAAATCGATAGCTAGACTTCACACTTAGAAGTGTCAGAAGAGATTGCAGAATTATTTCACATTGTTGTCTGAATGCCAATGTTTTAAAATCTCCTAAGCACAGCTCCCAATTCAGATTCTGCTTGATGTGGACTTAAATTTATTTCTCATGCATGCACTAGCAACCAGTTTCTAATCTGTTTTCTTTTTTGGCTTATTTTTGTTACTTTAAGGTAAAGATATGAATATAAATCTCAGACTTTACATTTTATTCTGTATTGAAAACAAATTTAAGAGGAAAAACTTCTGCATGGTAGGAAAGTCATAATATGGAAGTGGAGTTACTTTTGCAATTGAAAAAGGAGAAAGTACTGCAACTTTTAAACTGTTTTAATCTTGTTCATATTCACTGTTGAGATCCTAACTTCCAATGATGTTCTTAAAAGGTAGAATATTTGAGGGTGTGAGTGGATCATAAGGATAGAGCTGACAACATGGAATTAATATACAAACATAGGCTGAAGGAGTGAATTTTTCCTTCTGCCATATGACTCAGCAGAAAGGTGCTGTCTCCAAACTTCCCATGAACTGGAAAAATGGTTTCTGTTTCTGGCATCTAAACCAACATGCAGTAAGTTTCTGTCTTTCTTAGATACAAGTTGTTCTAGTAACCCATTGTAGACTGATATTACTTTTTAATGGCTATGTTAAAGTGTACAGTTATTAAGCTGCACTTTTCAATTGGTTTATTACACAGACAAAATTCATAGAATGAGAACATTTCATAAACATATAGCAAAGATGCAAGCAGTCACAATCTAAGTGTGTTTTTGGATAGGAGGGCTACCCGGAGACTCACCAGTTGTGCAGTTCTTGAATTCAATATCATCAATTGCAGCTCCACCTCCCAGGTCCTTTGTTCTGATGCCTTGAAATATGACCTCAAAATTTCTTAATTTTCCCAGCAGGATGGTGGCCTTTTGCCAGTGATTATCAGGGTCTGGCTTGCCTTGTTGCCATACTTCTGACAGTCCTTTGTCTGTCTGAAATTAAAGAGGTTCACATTAGTGGAATCACTAAAGCACTTAATAATAAGAAATATTGCATGGTACAGGAGCTCTTAACCAATGAAAGTTCCAGTGATCTGCCCCACCCCATAGGAGAGCTGACCCAGAACCTCCACAGCCCTGAGATAAGGGACCTTGATGGGAAAGCTTGCCCTACCACCTCATCACACCCTGAGAGAACTGGCTCTGCCCCTCAGCTGAGAGGAGCTGTTCTAGGGGCCTGGACTAATCAACTCAGAGGCCACTCTCAGCTGCCCACCACCCAGGCACACATCCAGGACTTGGAGTAGGCAAACCCCAACATCTACCCCATCTATGACTTGCTGGAGTGTGTGAAGGGACTGATCCTGTAAACCATAGCCACAGGACTGCCATGACTGCGGACAACAGGATACCCCAGAGGAGTTTTGGTGAAGGTCCAGTTTTGATGATATACTAAAGCCAGAGGCCTTGAACCTGACAAACAACTCATTACACAATGAACATTTGCAAGTAAAGCTGTTTGGGCAAAAGAGTCTACTGCATAACACACAGAAGATCCCGACGCCAAAACAAGTGAATGAAGAAGCGATGGAGAGGTGGGAAAGAGGAAGGAGCAAATTGTTTTCCTTTTTTTTAAAAAAAATATTGTTTATTTTCATTCTTGTTTAGCCTTCCTTTGGGGGGAGCACTACAAGAGGAGTGGGTATGAAGGGACTGGGGGATGAGTGGGATTGGGATGTGAAATTCCCAAAGAATCAATTAAAAAAAAAAAGAAAGAAAAGAAAACAAAATCATCGGAGCTCTACTAACACCACGATGTTCTTCATCTCACCAAAACAAACATGTTAACCTACCTGCACATCTTCCTAAAGCAATACTGGAGGGGTTAGCAGTGAACCTTTTAGCATTTGCAGGGGTAGTATCATGACAGTGTACTCATCAGTTAAATCCACCTATTCTTGCATACACCCCAAATTCTCAGTATTGATAAGAATCAAAGAAATTATGGTATTACTGAGTTTATAGTTCTGGACACCACTTCCCTACTTTTTAAACATTGTATCTAATTATTCTAGTTATACATTCCTCCTAAAGAGCTTTGTTCACTAACACAGAGAAAGAAACAAAAGGAAAAAGGATTAATAGGAAATCAGTTATCTCTGTGCATCGAGTTGAACATAAAAAGAATGTGATACCCTTCCAAGTCAGTCAGATTTCAAATATTCTGCTACTACATAATCAGATAGTTTTACTGTTCAAAACTCTAAATATCCATGAACCAGCTATAACAGTTTCAGGATATAATTCTTCAAACTAAAAGTTAATTTAAAATTGACATATGCAAATATTTCCTATGGTGATTATTGTGTACCACAATATATTGTGCACCCTAATAAATTTATCTGGGGTGAGAGAATGAAACAGCCACTAGATAGACATAGAGGCCAGAAAATGGTGGCATACACCTTTAATCTTATCACTTGAGAGGCAAAGATCCATCCAGATCTCTGTGAGTTCAAAGCCACACTGGAAACAGGCATGGTGACACACGCCTTTAATCCCAGGAAGTGATGGCAGGAAGCAAAAAAGTATATAAGGCGTGAGGACCAGGAACTAGAGGCTTTTAAGTTTTTAGGCTTTTAGCAGCAGTTCAGCTGAGATCCATTAGGATGAGGACTCAGAGGCTTTCCAGTTTGAGGAAACAGAATGGGCCGAGAAGTTGGCGAGGTGAGGTTAGCTGTGGCTTGTTCTGCTTCTCTGATCTTTCACCCCAATACCTGGCTCCCATGTATTTCATTTATAAGACCATTTAGCAATTCACCGACAATATCCTCAGAAGAGTGAAGGTTCAAGAAGTAGCATAACATGCAAATATGTGAATGCTTCTAGGATTGTAACATGATCTGACATATACCATAATCCTAATGGGCAAGTAAAAATCCACACCTACATTAAGCCATCAGAAAAGCTGGTTGAGACTCTTCTGACTTTGCTTGTGCACAGTGCTCTGTGGTGTTTTGGTTCTAGCCTTTGATGGAATCAACAGGATATTGGCTTCCAGGCACGCCTATGGGGAGTTACCTTGACTGTCTTAACTGAGATGGAAAGACCTACTCACTGCTCCCTGCTTGTGTCCTCAACTGTAAAAACAAAAGACACAGAGCTGCATAGGTTCCACACACTCTGCTTGAGATTGTGAATGTAGAGAGTGGTTTCACGCTCCTGTGGCCTCAACTTTCCCTGCAGCATGAACTGTATCCTGGAAATGTGAAGCAGAATACACCTTTTCTCTCTATGCTGCTATTTTTGGGTTATTTTTATCATAACAACAGTAGAAAAACAAGGACAAAATGATTTAAGAGATCATGATAATGGATATTCACCAAAAGACAAAACATTAACATCACATTGCACGTATGGTTAGGATCCAAATCATCAATACAACTTGCTGCTGTTTCATTGTTTTCCCTGGATGAATTAAAAAAAAAAAAAAAGAATTTGATCTCAGAAGGTGGTGTGGCACATACCTTTAATCCCAGCATTTGGGAGGCAGAGCCAGGTGGATCTCTGTGACTTCAAGGCCATCCTGAGCTACAGAGTGATTTTCAGGAAATGCACAAAGCTACACAGAGAAATCCTGTCTTGAAAAACCAAAACCAAAACCAAAAAAAAAAAAAAAAAAGAAGGTAGTAATCAAATAATGAAACAGGTGAGTATTTAATAGAATAGCATCTGGTAAAATGTTCACATCATACAAGTTATAAAGCACAGCTATGAAATATATGACTTATTTGTATTTTGAGGATATATGAAAATTTACAAAAAGAAATGTCTGAAGAAAGGATCCAAAGGACTTATATATTTGTAATGTCTTGCTTTGGAGAAACAGGGCATGTGTCCAATGCCTCATTCTGTGGAGGCTAAATAGATACTTGATCCAATTGTTCTTTTGTTATTTTTCTCTTTATTTATATTAGATACATTTGTTCTATTTATTTTTATTAAAAGCAAAAACAGAAGGTGAAACTATGTATCCATTCATGTAAAATTAATTTTGCAAAACAACTAGCAATTTACAGATAAAGCATTTAATACTATTTCCTAATGTATACTTATCCCCCAGAGACTTGTGAAATATCTGCGTTAAAGGGGGTGGGATTCACACAGAAATTCCATATCTTTCTTATGGTTAAAGAAGTTCTTTTCAAGGTTAGTCTTTGACTCTCAGTGATGTTTTAGTGATTGAGAATCAAAGGGATGATAAATTAAATTAAAGATTAAACTGAGGGAATCTGACACTTAAGAATATCAGAGACAAGGATGTTGATGAAAGCCTGTCTTAATTCATAAATTGTAACATTTTCCCAGGCATCCACTTTGTAACTCATACAATACCCTTGAGATGTGCTAAGCCTGAAAAGAGTTTTCAACAAATAACATCAAAGAAAATCATGTGATCCTTTTAATCAATAAAATATGAATCATTTCTTAAATCTTATAATGAGGCTTCTATTAAAAATAAAAAGATTGAGAGACTTGAACAAAGTGTTCACTTTGATTTTTACAAGGATAAAAAAAAGAAAATGAGAGTTAATTATATTGAGAATCTTCCATAATATGGTATCATAGAACATCACTCTAATAAATTCTAACACTTTATATAGTCTAATATATATGAAAACTTTGAATATAGAATCAATTACTATTCCTATAGTTGACTAATTTCTCCTTAATGCACATTTCTTTTTACATGCCTATCTATTCATTTGTTTTCAGAAAACATACAATGCTCATATATTGATAAATTCAATGTTACTTTCTTGAATCAAATGGAGAGAAGATGGAGCCTACACTGTGGAAATTAATTGGTCTAATATAGAGTTCATAAAAACAAATTACTATATTGACTCCCTCTCTCACACACACATTTTTACAAGGTGGGTATGTAATCAATTCCAAGTTCTTTATTTATCTACTCATTTATTAATATCTTGATGTCTATTCTTTCTAAAAGTGAATGATAAATGTCACTGACATCCATCCTATAATTTTGCCACTAATTGGCCAGGGGCATAACAACTGTACTCACATGGATTTTAATTCAAGATTTCTTGATTAATAAATAATTAAATAAATAAATAATTATAAATATATGTACATTAATAGGTTAAAATTCAGAAATGCTTACTCCCTATATTTTAACCTTTTTTTATGCTTTGAATAGATTACATTGTCATGTGCACTGCACCTGAGGCATCACAAGGTGTTTGCCTCCGTGACTCACTTGAATCTTCCTTCTTCATGAAGAAAGGCAATGGGAAATACTAAGAAGATAAAGCCACTTCCCATTTTAAAGTTGTGTTAACAAGAAATTAGTTCAGCAGTTCAATCTAATATGTTTGATATAAATATACAAAGTTTCATGAGATAATTGGATACTTTATCCCAAACCTTTTGAGAAATACCACTTTTTCTTCATTGACATCTCCATCATATTTGAAAGGTTGTTTTCCCAGATTCTAAATCACTTGTTTAATTATCCATCAATGCTATGAGTCACTTTTTTCTATTCAGGAAATATTTTAGCAATGTCTTATTTCCTGCTAAGAAATATTAAATTCCTTGGGTGTAAACTATTAGAAGACTTGGAAAATATAGTAATAGTACATGGCAGACTAACTAGGAATGTCAGGCAATAAGGAGTCACAAAACAGTAGGATGACAGTGTCCATTTGTCATCGCTTATACAAATTAAATATGAAAAACAAATTTATTGAATAATCCAAGAGCACTGATTGGTCATTATAGCCAAAATATTGCAAAGGGCAAGTTTAGCAAGAAAGACAGTACTTGGTCAGTAACCACTCCACCACTGACAAACACTTCTGAAAACAAAACTTGTCTCCACTCCACCTGAGCAGAGACTCTACATTTCTGTCTACACTGGGTTGCAATGACGTCACCTCAAGACTTTCTTAAATGAAGAAAAACTGAGAGAATTTTTTACCAGGTTGTGGTCTTGTCTTATTTGATGTCATTTCTCTGTGGAACAGAACATTGAGGACAACCAATCACACATTCATTGCAAATAGTTATTGTATATTTTTGTAGTGGGAATTGAACACATAACCTTGACTATTTTAAACATATGTTCCTTCCATGACCTGTGTCCCTGGCCTATATAACATTTACAATATTTGAAGCACCATTTATCTACCCCATAAAACACTCTCAAATGCAACTGCCAAGATATTAGATGGTTCAAAACTACACTGGTAGGAAGATATTGTGATAGACAGTTGTTTGACAATATAGGAAGGTAACTGTATAGGTGAATTATAGTGGGTATTTTTTATGACAGGGAAACTTTCCAATAAATCCATTCCTATGCAATACTAAATTCTTATACAACACTAAATTCAATGGTAAATGTATGACACTGAGCATCTATCAAAACCCATGTAATACTACAGTATTAAAAGAAATCTTAATGTATTACTCAGGAGGTTGAATAGTCCAAATGATTTACAATCTGACAAATCAGTCTTAATGCATGAATGATGTGTATAACAAACTCACAGACATAATAAATATGTAAACAAATAGATTTGTAACAAAAAGAAAAATAATTGCACATCAGCAATGTACTATAATTAGTAAAGTGCATAAAGAGGCATAGCTTAGTATGGAAAATTCACACTAAAATTTTAAAAAGCATAGGTAAGAAATGGTATGGGAAATTTATTGCTATTTGAATGAAAGATTACAAACAAAATACTGGAGAAGATCTGAAAGACTTGTGAGATAATGGACCACATTTAGAGATACTATGCACTTATTTTTATATAGTATGAGGAGATAAAAATGCAGAAGTAATTATGGTTTTGTGTGTGTGTGTGTGTGTGTGTGTGTAGAACTGTCTAGATTACTATACACAAAATCATATATATTTTCTGTCACTACCAGCTGAGAAGCCATACAAATAATATCAGATCATCAAGGATACAGTATCTTAGTGGGACAGAAAAGACTAGACCTGGACCAAGTACATACCTGAATTTGATGTGTCTTATATTTCCAGAAAGTGAGAAAGTAGCAAAATAAAGACCCAAATGGATGAAGGATGTGTCAAAGGGTTAGAAAAGCAAAGTAGAAGAGTTATAGTCTCCAGAGTATAAAAAATTGAACAAAATAACTCATAAAATTGCTTTATAATGGATGTATGGTAATAACGAATATAAATAAGCCAAACAGATATCAATAAACTATACACTGAATAAATGAATGGGGGAAAGAAACAAAGCTATATTAAATAATTTCGAAAATTATCAGAGATAGTCTGCTGATGAAGATATGGAGTTTAAATTATCACCATTTGGCTGTGGGTTTTTGAAACGCTCCAATGTAAATGATGGGGGATTGATATTATACAAAGTATTTGGTTAGTATTTCTCAAAACTGCAAAAGTCACCCCAAACAAGAAAAGTCTCAGAGTAAGTTAGGAGGACATAAGTGATATAATATTTTTAAAAATTGAGTATAAAACAGAGAAATTATATCTTAAGTATGAACTTTGGGTAAAACCTTGGATTAATAATTCTGACAAGTATAGCCAGTTGGATTTTATATGATAAAAATAAGTGAGTGTGGGATATATAGACAATCCCTGTACTATTTTTAATGAAATTATATCAATCTAAACTTTTATATGATAAAAATTCACTTAACAAGTTTTAATATTTTGCTCATTTACACATATTATATAATATTTATTACTAATACATTTATGTTGAACTGATCTTATTTGTAGCTATGATCTATGAAGTCAAATCTGTAAAACTAGGAAAGTAATAACTAGTAGAACTACTGACCTTCACTCAATTTAACATAATAAACACAGAGGGAATAGCCTCTAAATATTCCAATTAAATAAAATGTATTTTGTATATCTAGTGTGTTCATAAATTCTTTTTTACTTAACCTTCTTTAAATTCATCAACTGGGAAAACACTAAATGTTTTTAAACAAGTATGCTAATGACAAAAGGATAATGAAATCAATGATATCCCAGAAGATTAGACACTATGCAGAAATTATGTGGAATCTAAATGACAGCAAAAGAAAATTAACTTCATAAATATGCAAACTGAATCATCTCATAGAAGCCAAGATTGATCCTTGTTCCTCAGAAGACTAGACCACAACATGATTCAACTCATATCGATGATTTTTATTAGCATAAACATCCTCTATAGTTACGATAAAATACCTTTTAAAAATCTACAAGAATGATTAGTATTTATAATAAGATCTTTATTAAACAGAAAACGTTCTTCAAATCATTTAAGATGAGAACTGGGCTGGAAAGGTGGCTCAATGTGTACCAGCAATTATTATTCTTGGAGAGGACACAGTTTGGTTCCCAGCAGCCACAAGAGGCAACTCACAACCACCTGTAACTCCAGTTCCAGAGACTTCAATGCCTTCTTCTTATTTCCACAGGTACCTGCATGTGTGTGGTGTACATACCTGCATTCAGGCCTACTCATATGTACACAACATAAAAATGAATAAATCTTAAACAAATGGTATCAATCAACTGAAGAAAACTTACTAATATAGAAAGTTGGAATTCACACTTCTTTGTTAAACAGTAGGCATAATTATGTTTAATGTTTATATATCAAATAATGACATTTTACATTAAAAGATAAAATAGACACCAAGAGCAGTTAGTGTACCTAAAAATGTTATGAGATAATCTGCACAGAAACATCTCGCAAACTCCTAGGAAATACCTGAAGGTAAATCTGCAGGTGCTGCCTCCTGTCTTTTTAAGATGTGAGAGGCAAAGCAGTCCACCCTTTGGTTGGATGTGTGGCCACAGACACTTTATGAAATATTCATTTTATGTTTGTTATGAAGTTATTTTAGGCAGAATATTTTCACTTTCTTGCTGGAATGGCAAATTTATCTGTTGAAAATATGCTTCACAGGTATTCATGCCAGCAAAATAAGACTCTCAGGTAAAATGGGTAGTTTAATGGAAAATATAAAAATTAATGCTGGAATTGTACAAATAATTTCTGTAGATCATGCTTATTTTAACCCAACTTGCTGTGTTATTAAGGATTTCTAAATATAGCATCATACCTTTGCATGGTATATGAAAACATTCATGTTTTCTCCTATTCACACAAGGATAAATGTAAATACATATCCCGATACTTACATAACTATGTGAATTTGTCATTTCTTAGCTGAAAAATATCCCTCAAAGTGTCTTACTTTGGCAGTAAGAAGAACATTCTTAACATGAGCTAGAATAATCTCAGTGGCCTCATACATGACATTCATTTGAGGTTTTACCATTCTCCATACAGTTGTTAATTTCTTCTTCAAATTTATATTCCATTTTCATGGTCAGAATCAATAATAAAAATATGACAGATGACTTTAGATCTTCAGATATGTTATGAAAGGTTAAAATATTTTCTTCCACAATAGTAAAAATTAATCATCATATGCTGAATTTGCATATCAGGAAGCCTAGTACCTGAGATCTATGGTCATTCAATCATTCTCTCAAAGTGTCATTAAGATATTCATTGACCAGAAATGCCAGATTCTGGCACACCATCTTGTAAAACAGCTATTATATAGCATCTGTGGCTATGAGGTAGATCTTAAAAACTCCCTTCATTTTGGATTTTCCAAAATTAAACTGGTTGATTTCCTGATGACAGTTTATGGTCTACAAGACAAGGACCTTCCCATTTCATGAGAGAGAACTCATGCCTGACACTGCTTGGATAACCAACAACCAGAGACTAGATAGATAGCCTAGAGACCTAGGGTAAAACTAAATACTGCTACTGGTCTAAAAAATAAAATATCAGTAAAATGACTCCTAAAGATATTCTTCCACTGGGCGGTGGTGACGCATGCCTCTAATGCCAGCACTTGGGAGGCAGAGGCAGGTGGATCTCTATGAGTTCAAGGCCAGCCTGGTTTCCAAAGCAAGATCCAGGAAAGGTGCAAAGCTACTCAGAGAAACCCTGTCAAAAAAAAAAAAAGATATTCTTCTATATTTGTAGATCAGTGCCTTATCTACTCATCATTAGAGTGGCTTCCTCTAGTATGGGAACATATTCAGAGACCCACAGCCAGACATTACAGCAGAGTGTCTAAATGGAAAGTATTTATTTAATCCTTTTCCTCATATCCCAAGGAATCCCACAGGAGAGAAGGTGCAAGATTGTAAGAACCAGAGGATGAAAGACACCAAGAGAACAATGCCCTCTGTGTCAAGTAATCAAGGTGCATCTGAGCTCACAGAGACTAAAGCAGCAAGTGCAGGCCTACATGGGTCTGCACCAGTCTATATCTGTCTGTGTCTGTGTCTGTATCTATGTCTATGTCTATATGTCTATATGTCTATGTCTATATGTCTAAGTCTATTTGTCTATGTCTATATGTCTATATGTCTGTCTATATGTCTATGTGTATGTCTATATGTCTATGTCTATATGGGTATGTCTATGTCTATATGTGTATGTCTATGTCTATATGTGTATGTCTATGTCTATATGTATATGTCTATATGTGTATGTCTATTTGTCTATGTCTATGTCTATATGTCTATGTCTATTTGTCTATGTCTATATGTCTATGTCTATTTGTCTATGTCTATATGTATATGTCTATGTGTATTTGTCTATGTCTATATGTCTATGTCTATATGTCTATGTCTATATCTACTTGTCTATGTCTATGTCTATTTGTCTATGTCTATGTCTATATGTCTATATGTCTATGTCTATTTGTCTATGTCTGTATGTTTATGTCTATATGTCTATGTCTAAATGTTATGTCTATATGTCTATGTCTATGTGTGTACTCTATGTATCTATTATAACTACTAACTTAGTATTTTTATAGGACCCCTGACTGAGAACAAGTGGGTCTCTGAGTCTTGTGCCTGCCCCTGAAACTCTTTTCTTACTGTTGGTTGCTCTGTCTAGCCTTAATAGGATAGTTTTTAACTTCATTTTATTATATTTTATTTTGTCATGTTTGGTTGTTATCTCTTAAAAGCTTGTTCTTTTCTAATGAAAGAGAGGAATGGTGTAGATCTGGAGAGGAGGGGAGAGATGCGGAGGATCTGGGAGGAGTAGAGGAAAGGGAAACTATAATCAGTATACATTTTATGAGTAAAGAATTTATTTTCAATAAAAGAAAAAAATGAAAAAATAAGACAAGCGCTTTTGCCATCTTCCTCACATCTTGATCTCTCACACTTAAAATACAATATGACTTAATTTATGCACTAAGTAGTCATTTGTTTAAGGAATTCTTCAATGTTTAATTTCAGTTTTCTGAACCAACACATCATTGTTACCATTGGCTAAAGTTTGCCTCAGAATTTCTCTGAGCAACTATTGGATTTCATGTATATTATATGATATTATATATTATATCATTATTATATATTATATAATTATATCATATATATTCTTATACTTACTAATTTTAATGCATTTAAATTGCATAGGTAAATTGAATGAATGGTAATTGACACAGAAAAATGCTGTGAAATAATCCTTTTGTATACTGTGAAGACATGCTGCTCTCATTGTTAATAAAAGCTGATTGGCAGGTGGTTAGGTAGGATTTTCAGGGCAGAGAAAATGCTGGGTAGAAGAAGAGTAGGGTTGGAGGAGATACCATGAGATGCAGAGTGGGTGGATGGGAAGTATGTACATGAGCTAAGGGAGCCTTGGGGCAGCACATAGATTAATAGAAATTGATTAATTTAAGTTATGAGTTAGCTAAAAATGAGCCTAAGCTATCAACTGAGCATTTATAATTCATAAGTCTCTGTGTGGTTATTTGGGGAGTGGCTGCCAGAACACAGAGATACTCTGCCTACAAATGGCACCACTGTCAGGTGACCTAGAACCAGATAAAACCCGAGAAAGCTTTAAAAAGGGTTCCAAACACACAAAAATGGAGTTTCCTAGTCACACAGTCTCATGCCAGCTGTAGTGGAAAGATGCTGGGAAGAAGAGAGGAGGAGATAAGGGAGTAGAGAGGAGAAACCATGAGACACAGAACAAGCAGGATAGGAAGAACACACATCAGGTAAACATGCCTCATAGTAGCACATAGATAAATAAAAATGGGTTAGTTTAAGTTATAAGAGCTAGCTACAAACAAGTCTATGCTATCGGCAGAACATTTATAATTATTAACTCTGCATGGTTACTAAGGGAGTGGCTGGCAGGACAGAAAAGTCTACTTGCAGAAAAGATCACTAAAGGTTATTTTTCTTTAAAAGTTGGATAACTTTCTTAGAACATGCAGTAATTTATCAAAGTCTCAGGAAATTCAGGAGTTTACTAAAGATATATGGTTATATAGAATACGTCATGGAGCTGCTGTTCTGACAGAGTGCCCTTGAGAATGACTCTTGCAAGATCTTTGCTGTACTCTTTGTAGAAAAGGATCACTAACCCAATTAAAATCCCAATGTATGATACTCAAGATGATTTCCTACTTAGTGCTCAATGACCGATTTTCTTGTCTTTCATACTACATTTGGTTTCTGAAGGAGAAAAAGAAAAAAAATTGATGAATGTAGAAGAACAATGGAAAAATGAGAATGAAAAGTCCCTAGAAAGCACAAGACAGGAAGAATAATCAGAAAAGGCAGCAAGGTCAAAAGCAAGATGTCAGTTATGAATGATGATGTATGTCCCTTGGCACATTGTCACTTATGAAGGCTGATAACCAGTCAATGCAAACAGACGGACAGCACTTTATGATGAAATTATGACACATAAATCAGCTCACTCATATTCTAGGAGAGGAGGGAAGAATAATGAGAGAGAATGTATAAGAAATGCATTCATGTAAGGCAGCAATTGCAGGAAACTGACGGCATCAGTGTGAATCATCCCCAAATCTCTCTTCACAAGTATCAACTGTATACACTGTTGCTATGCTGGAATAAAATTCTTTCACCAAGTATAAAAGCAAAATCTCAAGGTAAAGTAGCTGTAAACCAATGCTACTTAACAGAATAAAATGTACAAAGCTGCTTGTCTATTCAGAACAGTAAAGGAGAGCTTTCTTGCTTTGATAATTCACTGGGCACATAAAAGTAGGCATTGTCTTGTATTTTCCTGGCAATAGGTAAATCAAAATGTCTACCATTTTACTTTTAACTAATAATGAAATAGAAATAGGTAGACTAAAAAAGTACTATAAAATTAAAATGTGAGAGTAAAGTAGAAAATACAATAGAACAACAATAAAAGAGATAAGTTCACAATTAATTAATACAGAATGGAAATTAAATTTGATAAACATTTATTATTTAAAGTTTAGAACTCTAACATGATAAATGTATTCATTTTCTACTTTAAAACTCATGGATTGAACATTAAATTTGTTGCAGGCAGCCCTCCTACATAATGATACAATATATAAAAAGAACAAAATTAAAACTAATATTATTTGTATATACTCAGAAAAGGGCATGGTTAACCTTTTCACAAGAAAAGAAAGGGTTATCACAAGGGTTATACTAAGCAAAGAGAATCACAATATCAAGGATTATGGAATACTTAAATGTTTTAGTATTTTGGAAATCCCCAGTAGCATGATAAAGTGAAAATATAACAAGTGAACTAGAGACATTAAGTAGCAAGACTAGGTACAAAGTCCAAGACCACCCAGTGCCATGGTTTTGAGTGACCCATGTAGGTGTTGTTAATTGAACATGGGTTCCCTGGTTGAGCAGCAAGATATCTTAAGTGCTAAATCACCTCTCCATTCTTAGATACTTTTAATTCAAATTTTAGAATTGTGTAAGACTATACATAACATATTTTCAAGATAATGTTATAGTAGTAATTCATGAGAAATTATAGTAATAATTTCATTATAACCTGTGACTATATTCAATAGATAAATAACAGCAAATAGTCTCATGTTAGTTTTGTGAGTTTTGATTTAAAGTGAGTTATAATCTTAAAAACGTTTAAGGTCTTTTTGGAATTTAATTTTATGGATAAGGGAAAGTATAGGCTATACCATTTAATTACCAAATGTGGTAATTAAAACAGGTAATTCACATAAAGGATTTAAGTTTCTGTGAAGCTTCCAATTATGATGATGAAGATGGAGAAGAGACAGAGATGAGAAGAACATGGAGGAATTGAAAAAAAAAAGAAAAAAAAGTAAAAATTTGAGAAGTAAAGTGGTAGGTTTTTATCAGTGATTAATGTTTTGGAGTGATAGAATCAGACTCAGAGTGATTTCCTGTGAAGGGATGTTTGTTCAGAATTAGAGGTGAGACAAGAGAAAGGATGAATTCAAATAATCATAGTTATAATCTTTATAAAGAAGGACCCAGCTTGATGAAACCAACTCACACAGATCACCCAGTAAAAGTGTTACATGCTGTACTCATATATCCTAATTGCAATGTGTCATCTTTAGTGCCATTCTGACACCAAGAATAAATGATGGCAGTGGAAAATGATCATGGGCCAGATTGTTTTTTATTCTGTCATCAATGTTGGGATGTTGATATGGAACTGTGGATTCTAGATCAGAATTTTTAGACAGTAGAGGAAGAAAGGGTAAAGTATTTACTAGTTCCTGATGTCTTTAGTTCAGGAAATAACTATAGCCAATTTGATATTTTGCCTGATAGTTTTTGCACATATGTAGTACTCGCAAGTATCTCACTGGATTGAGTTCCTCCATGACATAGTCTATGTCTTACTTCTCCCTAATGTGCTATCAAATATGCATAATGCAGACATCCAATACAGAGGATGCTCAATAACCTTATGATATACTTGAAGATTGTTTTGCTTTAGTGAGTGTATGTAATTTTAGTATAGGGATAAATGCAATCAGAGAAGAGTGTCAGATACAGCATTGGTAATGCTAATAACAGACCTGAAATGATGTATCAGTAATTACCAAGAGATAAGCTGAGGTCCTGAGTAGATAAGACACTTGGAATTGAGATCACACAAGAAGGAGCATAAAGGCAGAGCAGAATTGGAAGATACATTCATTTGAATGCACACTGCTGCCCCTGTGTGGAAGTGAAGAACCATATAACAGGCCACTGGTAAGACCTGACTGATATCCTGCTGGGCTAATAGTAATATAGATTTCTCTCTAAAAAGGCATTAACGGTACTCACTCTACATTTGTCATCTGGACATTTTAACTATTGAGGTGCCATAGTAAGAACTGAAAACAAAGCTTAGATATGGTATAGCCTTTCAATTTATTATGTATATAAAAATTATGAGATCCAGGCTCATTAAGTTTTAATGTAAGAAATGAACTGTGGTTGTCCATTAAAGCCTTAGGCAAAAACAATGAGACTCAAACACCAATGTGTAGTGAATTACTTAGCAATGAATAACAAGATGTTTTCTGGGGACCAGAACACATGGGGAAAGAATAATTAATGAATTTATTAACTCAGTGCTGTCACAAAGATTGACAATGAAGATATTGGAGTATAACAAGGTAGAAATATGTGAAGTTAGAAGTATAGAAGGTTAGAAGGAAGTTCATTTGGTTAAAATAGATGTATCCTAGCCTTTTACAGGGCCTGTCTGTAGACTACAAACTTCACATCTACTCACACCTACACAGATGTGCATTGGGGTAACTGGAAAACAGAAGGTAATTAGAATTAGGAAAAATATTGAAATAAAAACAAGATTCTATCCATAGACATGAGTTGCCCAAGTTTCTTCTCATTTATCAAGGACTTGACAACTCCAACAACGTATGTGGGCTCAGAGGGAAAATGTCACAATCAGTCATGAAAGCTGGCTTGGAGACATAACTGCATTCTACAGTATTTCCTACCCTGACATTGTATGAAAATGGCAAATGAATTAAACTCTTTCATGATTTCCCAACTTAATCCATCAATAGTTACTGTATTTTGAGCTCAGTAGAGTAAAGTGAAATGGCCATCCATCTATAATTCTGGCATGATTTTAAACACTGTGAATTTCATTTACCTCAGCAGTAATTGCAATTGTTAAATTGATCTTGCAGACTTTGCAGAGATTTGAAGTTAGTTGCTCATAGTTTCCAAATATGAATTCAAACACATAGATGAAAAGAATGGTCTACTTACATATGTTTAATCATAAAGTTCATTAACATCATGAAAAATTAAAGATGCTATTTCTAATTGATAACTACTTGCAAACAAAAAATTAATTTTCACCAAGGGAATCTCACTGGGGAAACAAACCACTCTTAAGGGTAGGCCCCATGTCCAGCAATAGATTGCCAACACAAATAGAACTTAACAGCATATTTGGAGGTTCTTTGTCATATATATATATATATATATATATATATATATATATATATATATATATATATATGTGTGTGTGTGTGTGTGTGTGTGTGTGTGTGTGTGTGTGTGTGTATGTATATATACATATATGTGTGTGTGTACGTGTGTGTATATATATATATATGTATATATGTTTTCAGGTTCTTATATATTATGGCTTTCAGATTTGTATTTGTATGGATTTTCTAAGTGTAAGAGCGTATGTTAACATGTGTGTCTCTGCATCTATATTTCTTGTGCTTTTTCCTCTGTTTGTTTTGTCCTATTCTGATGTGTTTGTTTTGTTTTATCTTATTTTATTTTACTATTTATGTTACTGTATGTTTTCTCAGGAGAAACACAAAAAGTGTGGACCTGGATGGGAGGGGAGGTGGAGAGGAACTGGGCGGGGGAGGGGAGGCATAATCGGTATATGTTATATGAAAGGAGTCTATTTTCAATAAAAGGGAAAAAAGATATATTTCTAAAATAAATAAATTTTAAAACATAAATCTTAATCATTTGAATAATAAATCGTTGAAAATAAAAGAAGCAAACAAACCCAACAGTAACAGATGCATCTTACTTTCTTATGATTGAGATAAGTTCTGGCATTTAGAAAAGTGGTGAGACAGTGAGCTGGTTGACTATGGCTTGACGGGGACTAGAAGGACAAACAGCTACCCTAGGGTCGCCTTACCCTACAATGTCCTAGACCACACAGGTCTCCATGCTCAAACTATCTATGCTATAAAGAAATGGAGCTAGAAGTTCTTTACCTCATCTTTCCTCTCCAGTCCTAATCATCCAAGAATAATGCACAGATCCCTTTCACACGGCAAGATGAGCAGGCACTGTCCAAGGACTTTTGATCGAACATTGCACTTCACTACAACCTTCTGGGCAGGCATGTCCTTCTACCAATCAATACCAATCACACTACAATCAATATACAATCATCTCCCGCTCTCTCACACACACATACACACACCCAGATGCACACACATGCACACACACACACACACACACACACACACACACACACACACACACACACCATTATCCATGCAAATGCTATTTCCCATAAGTCAACAGCACCCTATTTTTCCACATGGGAGTGATATCTTTATTGATGAAAAAAAGGAAGGAAAATGGTGAGCAACACAACAAGACCAAACTGAGATAAAAAACAAAGAAAGAAAAAACTCACTGCATTATTTATGTCGATATGGAAATGAGTGGTTGGGTGCACTTTTGACATTGTCATTTACTAGCTGTAACAGGGAGATTGCCACTCTCTCAGAAACCACTGGCAGATGGAAAGGCAAGGAGCAGGAAGTCCATCACTTCTCTAATCCTTCACTCTTTAAATAGTATAATTAACTGCATAACTATAAACATTCTAAATGATAATTCCAAAAGGTAATTCATGTTCAACCATTAATATGAGGGTT
This sequence comes from Onychomys torridus, assembly GCF_903995425.1. Lineage (NCBI taxonomy): Eukaryota > Metazoa > Chordata > Mammalia > Rodentia > Cricetidae > Onychomys > Onychomys torridus. Next base: position 75,288,530 of record NC_050447.1, on the reverse strand, counting down.
TTTTAAAAAAATAATCTCAGTTTCTAGTTAATCTCCTTCTTTGAACCATTTTTCTTTTGATTTCCCCCTTTGATTCCCCTGATGCTCACTCAGTTTTGAAGAGTTATCCTCTGTCTGAGAGATGCTCAACAATTTTAAGGTACCTGATGTTAGATCTGCTCACTTGTATGGCTGCCAAGCCGACCTGGGTCAGGATTTTACTGCTTTTGGATAGAGGCCACTCCAAGAGTCAGAGAGAGAATAAAATCAGCTGTTACATTTAAAGAAAAAATTTACACTTAACATCAAACAGATTTGGATGAGTTTCTTAATGCCACAGATGGTTATATTGTATTGACACTTCACAGAAAACAAACCCAAACCAAAAAACAAACAAACAAATTTTGGAATGTGTTCCTTTTAGCATAAACATTGCTTTACTGGAATATTTTTAGGTATTTCATGGAAAGAGGCAGATTTCATCTGTGTGTTTTGTATAGGAAGCATTCATTAATTTTTACAACTGAAATTACAATATTACAGTTACATTTTTTTTGGCATAGTTCCAGAAACACCAGTTAGATTTCCAAGTTCTTAGATTAATTCATTAACTTATATAGACAAACTAGTTTATCATTTTTTCCTTCTTACTTATTGTAAACTACCTGTTATATCAATCTTTCCCCTATTTGTTTTCATCTGTATTTTACATGTCATTCTGTATGAATTATACCCCATCCAACATAAATGAGCCATATGACATACTCAATATCCCTTTTTTTTAATAATTATGTCTGACTCAACCTCTTCTTAGGCCAACCCATGTTTGTTGTGAGGGTGGCTGTCCTTATTGTTAGGGAAGTCAGATTGTCTGTTGCCACCTGGCCTCTGTGAATGGCAGAAAGATGTGTTTTGGTGTGACATGCAGCTGTTAAGTTTCATAGTCTTCTTTTCCACTTTGCTAACCATTGGGCCCTGGGCATCAGGTGGGGAAGAGACACACAGCCTTCTTCCAGGGATTACTTCTACTGATTTCTGTTCTATCCATGCTCAGCATCTGAATGGGATGTCTCCTCTCTGGATACATGATAGCCCACTACTGTGTCCTCAATATAACCCTTGTCTCCTTTGAACACTCAGAGAACCTCATACACTATACTTCTTACAAACGAGATGACTTGGGACTTACTCTATTGAACTTAATATTACCATTGTCATTTCTACAGATGTAACATTGTAGGTTAATTATATATATATATATATATATATATATATATATATATATATATATATATATATTTGAATAGTTATTTCTGAATCACAAAACTTTAACACCTATAATTCCAATATTGCATCACTTTGTGGAAAATGAACAATTTTGTCCATAGAAAAATCATGAACTTATATATATGCTTACAGATTAGTAATAATGTTATCACCAGGCATAGTGTGAGTAAAATTGAGAAAGAATGATTGTATTTTATTGGGGAATGTTGTAAGTGTACACAGTACCCTATTTTTGTGCTTATAGTAGTAACACAAACAATTAGAACCTTCACAAATTTCGGATGCAATCTTGAGCTTAAGCTCAGATAGCAATATTGATATTCACAGAACTTCCTGATAGGAATGAGCACAGTGTTTATGCTGATCTCCATCCTCCAGTTCTATGAGTCACCTTCTAGGGTACAGTATGAACTAGAAATCAGTGAGGCCATGATGAACACACTGTGACTCTAAGACACATACTAGGGACTTCTTGCCTGGTGAGGACAGCAATTATAATCATATGTGAGAGCAGACAGCTTCCCAGTGGCATTGTCCTCAAATGGAACAGAAGGTACAGACTCTAACTGCTTCTCTTGGGGCACACTTGGAGCACAAAAGTGGAGAATGAAAGCAAATGTTCTCATTATTCTTTACTTTGCTCCATTTTTTTTTTTAAATTTCAGCCCAATTAGTAGAGAATCACAGTGAAGAAAAATTAAAATATAAGATAAACTTCAAGAAAAAATTCTAGGCAGAAAATGAAATCTATCTTAAAAGATTATATTATGAATAATTATCTTACATTGTCACAGTAACCTGTGGATCCAGGGCACATCACATCTTCAAGTACAAAAGTGCAATTCTCATTTGTTCAATATGATGCATATCTGTCTCTCTAAATCCAGAATACAAATACTACAGTATGTAAAAATACTGTAGGGAGATGCTTCCCCTTGCTTATACTTAGAACTTATTTAACATTGTCTGTAATTAGTCTTCATGCATTTCTATCATCTTTTCTACAAATATCGCTGATATGGCTTTAGTATCTGTGTTGCTATGTTTGTTTTCTACATGAGAAATTTTAACAAAACTTATTTATTTTGCTGATGTCTTAGTTATTGTTTGGCAGTAAAAATCATTTCTCATGCACTGACTACTGTGTAATGTAACAAAGGTATTTCATTGATCATAAAGTTGCAAAGATATTACACAGTGGCACTCCATCTCAGGGCTTCAGAGTTGATTCCACTAAATATTATTAATGCTAGCATGAAGTAGAGAAATAAAAGCATATAAGGGACAGAGCAAACACAGAAGCTATGAGCATTTTCTAAATGGGTTTGTCTCTCAACATCTCTTCTTGGAAGCAGTGCTAATTTTCTGCAAGTGTATCTTCACCCGTCTTTCTGAGGGCTGTGCTCATTACTGGGACCATTCACCACCTTTTGTTGTGTATTAATTATTTTTGTTGCATCAGCAGAAGCAATTTCTACAGATGGACCCAGTCATATGTACCTTCCAGCTTTCTTCCTGGCAGGGACAGACTAATGTTGGCTCTGATCTTTGAAAGCCCAGTGCCCAAGCCAAGCTTTCAAAATATTGTTCATGTCAAATATTTTAACCTAATACTGGTCAAATGATGAACAAGGAAAAGAGGGAAAGAAACAGGCAGTATCAGTTTGCCTTTGAGAAGGAGAAGAAAATGATAAATTGTCAATATCTTCTTTGTGAGCTGTATGGGTAGTCCAATATTCTGAGAGTGGGGAAACACAGTTATAGTCTAAGTCTGTCAATATGACTGGAAACATAGGACACACTCAGCACAACAGCAATCAGCCATTTGCTCCAGCTAGTCATATTGACACTAGTAAAGAGCATGGAAAGCTCTTTAACATTCTGGAACTCCACACAATCATTTATAGGGACAGTAATATTCAGATTTGATATTTATAAACCTTCATACTAATTTCACTAAAGCATTTAACCAAGAATTTAAAATGCTCTCTAAAGATTCCTCAACTTTTTCTACAGTGACCTTGAATGAATGTGTATTACTTGTTACTAAGTATATAAATTAATGACTTTCATCACTAATCTCTCAACCCAGAATTATAAAGTCAGTTCTTAGAATAGAGTTCCATACAAAGGAAGCCATAAAATTCTAAAAAGACTATACAAAAACCAAGAAAATATAAAGGGAGATGCACTGTTAGAAAAACTATGGATGTGAATAGATGGGAATGGTTGGGAATAGAATACACTTAGAAGACTGAGTCGGAGCAGATTGTCTTCCCATCAATTGCATTTAATTTAACTGGGATAGCATTTTCTCTTTTCTTTATTGAGCCCATGCATCCAGAAGATTCAACAGAATTGCCAAATATTAAAAGAATGTAGTGATAATTTCCATTTCCTCTGGGTAATTGAAAATAATTGATGAACAACTACTATTTTCTCACACACATACAATTTGTTTATGGCTGGAAACTTTCTATATTCTTCTTTCATTTATATATTCTTTAAAAATTCAGTAATTAGTCAGCAAATGAATATTTATTTCTCTATTATATGTTATTTCTTTACGTTAGTTCTGTTCTTTTACATTTTATGTGTGTGTGTGTGTGTGTGTGTGTGTGTGTGTGTGTGTGAGAGAGAGAGAGAGAGAGAGAGAGAGACAGAGAGAGAGAGAGAGAGACAGAGAGAGAGAGAGATTGAGAGAGAGAAGGGGGCAGAGACAGAGGCAGAGACAGAGCAAGACAGACAGAGAGAAACAGAGAGAGACAGAGACACAGAGATAGAGATTCTCTGAAGGCAGAGTTATAGAAAGTTGTGACTCTGGACATAGGTTCTGGGAACTGAACTCAAATCCTCCAAAAGAGCAGCAAGTGCTCATACCTATGAGCCTTCTCTTCATCCTGCAGTGCTCATTTTTAATGTTTGGGACTGTAGTGGTTTGGATAAGATTGGCCCCCATAGGCTCATATATTTTAATGCTTGGTCATTAGGGAATGGTGCTACTTGACAAATATTAGAATATTAGGAGGTATGGAATTGATGGAATAGATGTGTATGGTACAAAATCTAAAAGGACTTTAATAAAATACCCAGAGCCAGACATTAGGGTAAATGCTGAAAGATGAGAGAGACAAAGGAACAAGCCACTGCCCTGACTCACCTCACCAACTCCACTAATCCTCTGTGTCCTCACCAAAAAGGCTCCAGCCAAAAAAGCCTTTAGTTCCTGTCTCCTCATGCCTTAAATACCTTAAATACCTTTCTCTGCAACAAGAAGATTCTTCTTCTTTTTTTTTTTTTAGGTTCTCATACAAAATTTATATTTTTTTCTACAGTAGATGTTTAGAACAGGACTGTTGGAATTCTGGTTGGAATTTTTAGGATAGTAATTTGCTTTCTTTTACCAGTCAGATTTACAATTCACAGGAGATCTTCATCAAAGATGAAGGAAGGAAGCCAAGAGAAGGAGCCATGGAAGGAATGAGATAAAGGAGAGGGAGGCAGGAATAAAGAGAGGAATAGAGTGGAGTATGCAAGAGAAGGGAAGGGAAGGAGGAGAGGGGGGAGGGAAGGAAAGACTACCAGTAAACTCGCTACTCTGGGTACTCACTGTATATTACCAGGGTTTAGCCTTAAATGTACAATGTTCACACTGAGCTGAGAGAGTGAACTTTGATTTTTCAGAGGTCTAGAACTGGGCTTATGCTAATCAAGTCTTCTAGTTTGTTAGGGTTGTATCTTCATTCTAAAGTGAAAGCTATTTTACTTTCATTTTTAAAGTAGTTTTTAAAAAAATGTACCGATCCAGAACAGCAGGATCTCCATGACACAGGACAACAATAGAACAACCAAGAGGGCCTCAAGTGGGAGCCCATTGTCAGTCACACAGCAGAAGCCAGAAGTGTCCGGGCAGACCAATGACTCCAATGACTCCTGGCAAGCAGCACTTGTAATAAAGGGAATGATTAAAGGGTAAACTGTGTGACTCAATGGGCCACAAAATAGCTTCCGCAGTGAGATTCTTCTCCATTTTTGTTTTGTTTTTGTTTGTTATGTTTGGTCTTTGGTTTTTCTTTTAAATTTTGTTTTATTTGGGAAGGGACATGTTGCAAGGGCAGAGGGAGGATGTGAGGAGACAGTGAGGTAAGTGGGTCAGAATACATGATGTAAAATCCACAAAGAATCAAAAAAAGTTAAAAAAAATTTAGATGTCTGTTTTCTAGATCTGGCATTCATAAAACTGCTACAAAGTCCATCCAGTGAAGTCTATAATGAGCCTAAAAATCCAAATTTATCTTGGGTACAAAAATCTCAAAAAACATTCACTATACTACTAGATAAAATGCAAAGCACTGTCCATCTATCTATCTATCCATCTATTTATTTACTTATATATCTCTCTATAATATATATATATATATATATACAAGGCCTATAAATATTACATTTGGAAATAATCACAAAGGATTATTTAAAAGGCAATGAAATAAATAAATATACATGTTTTCTATACATCAATTGCCCAAATTACTAATTACTGCCTATATTATCCTAAACTCAAATTGTTTATGTCCATTTCAAGATGATATCATGAACTATGGAATCCACAGTTCTCTAAATGTGGTACTTGAATGGACAGAACTACTTTCAGATTATAAAACGTATCCAGTTTAGCTAGCTGTACATATGATATTTTTTTGTGTGTCTGGCAATCTTGGTACCTTAAACACACAATTGTCTCTGTTCTGCTGAAGGATCTTATTACTTTTTATCTGTTGTGCCTATGATGTACCTTTCATTCCCCATTCTCTTCATCTCTTCTCTTTTCCTTAAACATAAGTAATGTAATGAGTACTTTGTTCATAATTTTCTTTAAAAATGAATAATTCTCCTTCCCCCAAAATAATTAAGTTAAAAACATATAATTCATTTTAATTCAGCCCTTTTGCTGTATAACTGTGGTTGCACATGGTGTTTGAAGAACACACAACAGAGAAACATCAGGACAGCCATTCTCCAGGTCATGAAATTATAGCAGCTTCCTGAACTGAGAACAGTGTCATGATGGAATACCAATACCAACAGAATCAACAGGTAGAACCTTTTCATTACTATATGATTTCTTAGCGCCCATATGTTATCTTTTCACATCTGTTGCAGAATATTTAATCACACTATGTGAAAATATGTCACTGTTTCTATTTTTATTGGTTTAATAAAAAGCTGAACAGCCAATAGCTAGGGAAGAAAGGTTAGGCAGAACTTCTGGGCAGGGAGAGGAACTTGGAGTGAGGGAATGAATCTAGGCATGGGAGAGATGCCAGGGAGACACTGAGGAAGTCAGACATGCAGAATGGAGGAGTGCTAAAAAGCCACATGGTAGGACGTAGATAAATAGAAATGAGTTAATTTAAGTTATAAGAGCTAGTAGGACAAGCCCAAGCTAAGGCTAAGCTTTCATAATTAATAATAAGTCTCAGTGTCATTATTTGGGGGCTGGTGGCCCCAAAGAAGTACATCAAGAAAGTCCAACTATATTTGGTGCCCAGTGTGGGGGTACATAAATCCATATAGGGACTCAGAAAGCTGGAAAAAAAATTTCTCAACACAGAGCTGGGCAGGGCTTCCCAGTAATGGAAGTCTCTCTCATACAGTTCTGGTGCTTTGGGTACACAGAGATGTTGCTCCTTTAAGAGGCCCTGTTGCACTAAGGACAGGTCCCTGGTCTCACTGCCTGGGGGGGGGGGGGGGGGGGCAGTCACTTGCCTCAACTTAATGCACCAGGCTCTGCTGACTCCCCAGGGGATTCCTTGCCTCAGAGGAGGTGGGAATGGGGTGTATGTGTTGGGGGGGGGGGGGGGGAGGCTGGGGGATGGGAGGAAGGAGGACAGGGGAATCTGTGGTTTATATGTAAAATGAATAGAAAATCTCTTAAATAATAAAAAAAAAAAAGAGGCCCTGTTATGCAGCTGCATTTTAATGACATGTTACTAGATAGAATGGAAGACTAGATAGAAACACATCTGCCACAGCACAGAACCCAGGCACTTCACAGAGCTGGTACAGACAGGTGCATCCAACAGGGCCACAGGCATGAAGCTCTGCTCTCACCAACCCAAAGCGGGCAGAGGCAGCAGCCATTGCCATGTGCTAAGTGGAGCCACACAGTGGGTAGCCTCGCCACCACCTAGCTGGGTAAAGTTTGGCTCACATAGTCAAAGACACACACACACACACACACACACACACACACACACACAGCCAGGGCTAGGTTGAAAAAAAAAAAACAACTCTGAAAAGATACAGAATGTTTAAAAATGTGCTTAGGTGCTGAAGGAAAAAAAGAAAAATGGATATAAATAGTCATGGAAAAATTCTTTAAAAATAAAGTCAAGTCTTTAAGGAAAGAGTAAAGTAATATAAAAAAAAACATATAAAGATGGGAAATGCACAGGGCATCTGAGATCCTATATGGTGCTTTGTTGACTTGGAATTTTTAAAATACAAGTGAACAAAAATCAGCAGCTACTTACAGATATTGGATTGTGGGAGAAAAAAAAAAAACTAGTGAATTAAACCACCATATATATTTTAGGACTTCTTCATTTAGGATGGAAGTCAGGAAACATGTTGCATTGGGGAAGAGAATATGCTTTTGTTTCCACCGGGAACAAAAAGCTATGGATTTCTTCAAAATTAATAAAGACCAGGTTTGATGTGGAGGCTCAAATTACTCCGGGTCATAGAATTTGAGCTTGCTTTACTCAGCAGGGCTGCATAAGGAGATAATTTGGCCAATGGGCATGTTTACCAGGTGTTTGGAAGGGTCTACACTTGGCTATATGGTGTGCTTTGATCTTTTTAAGAGGGAGGTCTTTTGCCTCTTCCCTTGGCATATTTGAAAAGCCCTTTTGTGTAGGATGAATTGCTAAATGGTCTTATTAATAAAAAAAAAAAAAAAAACAGAGCCAGATATTGGGGTTAACAACAAGAGATCAGAAAAGCAGAAAGAAGCCAGCCGTGTTCTTACCACTTGGAGATCCTCAGCCAAGGAGACCTACTTCCTATATACCCATGCCTATATGCCTTTCTGTCCTGCCATCTCATTTCCTCTCTCCACCCAGCTACATCACTTCTTCTTCTTGCCCAGCACTTCTTGTCTGTCTGTACAGACCTCCAGACCTTTATCGTTAATACTGGGATTAAAGGTATGTACCACCATGCCTGGCTCTGTTCCCAGTGTGTCCTTAAACTCACAGAGATCCAGACCAATCTCTGCTTCCCAAGTGATAGGATTAAAGGCATGTGCTACCATTGCCTGACCTGTATGTTTACTACAGTGGCTGGCTTTTTCCTCTGATCCTCAGATAAACTTTATTAGGGTACACAATATATTCGGAACACAATATATCACCACACTTTTTAATAAACTTCTGAGTGGCTGGGTATTGACTCAGGCCTCCCCTGAAGCTATCCTGTGTCTCTGTCTTATCATCTTATTCTATCTTTCTGTCTATCACTTCCTCATTCCTCTCTCCTCTACCCAAGAACCCTTCATAAGTGGGAGCAGGTATGAGGTGGACTCAGGTACACTCCAATATATGGCCCCTGAACAAGGATATGAGTACAGAGGACAAAAGAGAAGGAGCACCCAACGTTAAGGAAGCATGTCCAGAATTAATTAACTGGAGGTGGTAAAATTCTATTCTTTGGGAGTAAAATTGTAAATATAAAGCATAGTAGTTCAAGGAAGGCTGTAGCAAGTATCTTTCTCTCACTGTCTCTGTTTCTCTCTATATATCTATTTACTAAGTTAGATTTAAAGCTATAAAATAGTTTTGGTGAAGTTTAGAGCATATAGACTTTAGGTCTAGAGATATGGTGAAAGTTTCTCCTAGAGTACAGTAGATTTTCTCAAACAGGACCTAGGACACACAAAGCAGCACCTGGGACTGAGCAGCTACTATAGATCTTGCAGTCCCAGACTGGCTTCAGAAGCCCCCACTGCAAGCAGCATCAGTGTGACTGGCTGCTTCAGCGAGGTATTGGCGGCTGAGACCCAGGAGGCTTCATGGAGTCACAGCTGGCAGACACCAAGAGCCAGTGCAAGAAGCAGGGTTCTGCTGTGAGGATCTGCGGTGAGAAGAATGCAATCAGCCAAGGTGTTCATGAGAACCAGACTGACATGGCTAGACACGCTGTGCTCTGGGACCTTGACTAGCCAACCAGAGACACCCAAGGCAAACAGCCAACAGAGGCGAACAGCCAACAATGGCAGTGGCCAGAGTACAGCAGAAGCTTCAGACCCCAGTGGCTGGAGCAGGTCTGTCAGTGGCCAGCTGGAGGGAGAGCACAGGATGCATTATGGAAACAGTTCTGAGACTCGATGAGACATGATAAATCTTGTTGGCTACAGAGTCCTCAGGACAATATTACATGCCATCTTTTCACATGGCATGGATGGAGACATATTACAGTTTGATTATGCAGTCTAAACAACCTTATAAAGGTGATAGATGTCTTTTACCTACACAAACACAGCAAAGAATCATCTTTAGCTGATTTGTGCACCCCACACATTCCATACTTATCTTATGCAGATATGTATGTTACCTTTAAAAGTTTATAAGTTTTCAGAAAAAAAGAACCAGCCACCAATGAAGACAAATAATCCAGGTGATCCACCATCTCAGAATGCCTCTGTTGTCATTCACTAACAATTCTGTAACCAGAACAACTTCAAAACTCTTAGTTGAGATGGTCCAACCTTACATACTACTGTAGCCAGGACAACAGATAAGCCCTGCATTTTCCCATCACACCAAGACTGGACAACAGCTAGCTTTTCCGGAACTGGATCATTGTCTCAATTTTCTCAAAGTCCCCTAAAGATGCCATTCCCCAGATAACAAGAAGTAATTTCAAGAACAAATACCCAAATTCACACGAGATGGGGTGGATGGATTTTGGTCATTTGGTGGATTATGCATGTTTATAATCATTTAGAGGGATTGGTTGCAATTTTTTATTGGTCATGGCCAGGGAGGAAACTAAGCAAAGGAGATTAAATTCAGGGATCTCATTCTGAAAAAAAGTAGGGGGGATATAAGAATGATAGGATAAGAAGGTAGATTACTGAATCTACTTATAAGCTAAAAACTAACTACTAGTCTCAAATATTTTACATTGGTATGGATTTATGTATATTGATATAAATTTAAGGTTATTTTTTGTATATATATATATATATATATATATATATATATATATATATATATATATTTCTAATCTTGTTTAAGGTATTTTTGTATATTGATACAAATGTAAGATTATTTTTATTACAATACATTGTAATGGATTTTATCTATGCAACTAATTTAAAATGTAAATGTAAAGTTATAGTCCTTGAAAGCTATCATTGCAAACTGTTCAGAAAAACTATGAAACACAGGTTACTACTTAGTCAACTAAAACAATCAAACTGGTGGTTAGATACGTTTATAGTTTAGACAAAAAGATGTTCTTCAAATACTTTAGAGACCTACAGAATATAGCATTTAAGGTGTTCTAATAACATGAGGCATTTATGACAGTGAGATATGTCTGCTCCTGGAAACAGCAATTTATTGTAGAGAAGATAATGGTATTGAAGAACCACCACATGGAGCTTGATTTCTAAGTGGTAAACCTAGCCACTGGACAAGAAACTGACCTTGCCTGGACCACTGACAGTATGCTGTCCAAATTGGACAAGGAAGGACAACAGAAGGCAACTGCCAAATATTGCCGAGACAAGGAAGGACTGTCCTTCAAAATTTCTAATTCTCAGAAAAGTCTGTCACATAGTCTAGGCTTACAGGCTGGAGATGAATGCCCTAATATTGCAGAGGAACCGTGGGTGACTTCTCAGGAAGTCAGATGTCTCTGTCATTTGTTTAGTTTGGGAAGTTGTTTTCTCGGCACTTACTGTTTACTCAGGTAATATTATATCCTCCTTGGGTGTCTGATGGATTTGAAGACTAGATAGTTATACCATACCATTTTCTTTGTTAGAATATTTAGATAAGAATTTTACAAAAGAGGTTTAAAATTTGTAAGATTGAGAGACATAAGCTTAAGTTTTTTTATCTAAGAAAATGTTTTAAGGTATAAAAAGATCATTTTAAGATGGTAACACAAGTTAGACAGAAAGTAGTTTAGATATAAAACTTTGGATTCATCAAGATAGGATTGATAATAGAGTATTGCCAAATATAAATGGAGTGGACATTGTTAATGTAATTATTACCTGATAATTGTTCTTATCTTATACAGTTTTACTGTGTTAGTGTTAAAATATTTCCTTTTTACTTAGACAAAAGGGGGAAAATGTCATGGGATATTTGATCACACTGTGTGAAAATGTGTAGCTGATTTATTCTGGTTGGTTTAATAAAAAGCTGAATGGTCAATAGCTAGGCAAGAGAGGTTAGGCAGGACTTCAAGGCAGAGAGAGAAACTCAGGGGTATGAATCTAGGCATGCAGGAGATACTAGTGAGACACTGAGGAATTTGGATATGCAGAATATAGGAGAAATAAAAAGCCACTTGGTAGAACATAGATTAGAGGATTAAATAGGTTACTGTAAATTATAAGAGCTAGTGAGACAAGCCTAAGCTAAGGCCAAACTTACATAATAATAAGTCTCAGCATCATTATTTGGGAGCTGGTGACCCAAAAGAAAGTCTGACAAGAAAGTCTAACTATACACATCTACCCCCACTTCTCCTAAGCATACACCCTTTCCCTAAGTAATGACTTCTCTCATCTGTCATCATTCGTTACAGCATTGTCACTTCCAAAATAGAATTTTAATGGCAAAATATAATTGCAAACTTGGGGAATCATTTTGGCTCAGCATAATTCTTTGACAATCCTATTTTGATAGGTGTCAATAATTTTTTCCACTTTGTTATCAAATTATACATCATGGAATGAATTTAAACCAGCTTAGCCATTCCCTCACTGAAGTACATATGGGTCATTTTTAATTTGGGATGTTTCTGAAAATTATAATATACACCTAAATGTACAATATTGGGTAAATATTTCTCCAGGGCAATCTAGGGGTATAATCACTAGCTCATATGATGATGGAATATTTAGTGCTTATTTTTTAAAGATGTTCTCAATTTATATTCTCACTAGCAGTGCAGTATTGATACAGAATCTCTGCAGCCTACTGACAGACTGATGCTGAATATATTTACTTAGACACTGGGATAATTTTAGTGATCTTTAATAAATTACATGTTATTTCTTATGGTTAATAATACTCACAATTCTTTAATGTTTTTGCTTGTATCTAACATCTGTATTCTTCAATGTGGAATGTATTTTCCTCATATTCTTATTGGAGTATTTTTAATTACTACTACACAAGAAGGGAGTAATATATGAAATGTAAAGGTGTGAATATTCTTGAGAAGCCCATATGAATTTCCAGCTCTTGCTATGAATTTAAGCTATCACTCCTTTGCTGCTTTTGAAGGAATCACATGCATTATCCTTTCAGTAGATAAAGTATTATCCATCACATAATGAATAGGATGTTCAGACAATCATGACCGTATACAGTACTATCTGTTTAATTTTTGTTAAACACTGAATAACATCTAAATAATTTCTTGTTTTGGCTTTGGTCTCCATTATTATGATCCCTGTAATGGTAGAACATCATTTTATAAGCTTACTGAATATTTTCATCTTACTTTGTGTGCTGTCTATTATGTCATTGGTCCATTTGTCAATACACTTTAAGAATCTGTAGGACTCATTTAAAGATGCAGTAGTATATGACAGTTAAATATAGCTTGAGGAGCTTAAATATTGTGATTTCATTTGGCTCATTTAAAACTGGGTATTAGGATAAAAATCAACAGAGGTAAGAATGAAGGCCAGAATATGAGGAGTCACTCTTCATAAGGATGGTAAATCCTTCCCCCATTTATACATTAAAAACAACATGTATCAGTTCCTTGTATGAATTTTTGGGGTCACTCATGTATACTATCATGTCATCTGCAAATAGGGAAAGCTTGACTTCTTTCTTTCCAATTTGTATCCCCTTAATCTCCTTAGGTTGTCTTATAGCTCTGGCTAGAACTTCAAGTACTATATTGAATCAGTATGGGGAGAGTGGACAGCTTTGCCTTGTTCCTGATTTTAGTGTAATCGCTTTGAGTTTCTCTCCATTTAATTTGATGTTGGCTGTTGACTTGCTGCAAATTGCCTTTATTATATTTAGGTATGTTCCCTGTATTCCTGATCACTCCAAGACCTTTATCATGAAGGGGTATTGGATTTTGTCAAATGCCTTTTCAGCATCTAGTGGGATGATCATGTGGTTTTTTTTCTTTGAGTTTGTTTATATGGTGTATTACATTGATGGACTTTCATATGTTGAATCACCCTTGCATCCCTGGGATGAAGCCTACTTGATTGTGGGGGATAATTGTTTTGATGTGTTCTGGGAGTCTGTTTGCAAGTATTTTATTGAGTATTTTTGCATCAGTGTTCATGAGGGAGATTGGTCAATAGTTCTCCTTCTTTGTTGTATCTTTGTTTGGTTTAAGAATCAGGATAATTGTAGCCTCATATAAGTAGTTTGGTAATGTTCCTTCTGCTTTTATTGTGTGGAACAATTTAAAGAGTATTGGTATTAAGTATTCTTTGGAGATCTGCTAGAATTCTGAGCTGAAACCATCTGGTCCTAGGCTTTTTTTGGTTGGGAGACTTTTAATTACTGATTCTATTTCCATAGGGGTTACTGGACTATTTAAACAGTTTATCTTGTCTTAATTTAACTTAGGTATGTGGTACCTATCCAGAAAATTATCCATTTCTTTTAGATTTTCCAGTTTTGAGAAGTAGAGGTTTTTGAAGTATGACCTAATGATTCTCTGGATTTCCTCATTGTCTATTGTTATGTCCCCCTTTTCATTTCTGGTTTTGTTAATCTGGATGCATTCTCTCTCTGCTCAATATCCCTAATTATTAGGGAAATGCAAATCAAAAAGACTCCAAGATACCACCTTACACCCCTCAGAATGGCTAAGATCAAAAACACAGAAGAAAGCTTATGCTAAAGATGATGTGGAGCAAGGGGAACACTCCTCTACTGCTGGTGGGAATGCAAGCTTGTACAGCCACTTTGGAAATCAATATGGCGCTTCCTTAAAAAATTGGGAATCCATCTCTACCAAGACCCAGCTATACCACTCTTGGGCATATACCCAAGGAATGCTCAGTCATACCATAAGGGCATTTGCTCAGCTGTGTTCATATAAACATTGTTTGTAATAGCCAGAACCTGGAAACAACCTAGATGCCCTTCAACTGAAGAATGGATAAAGAAAATGTGGTACATATGCACAGTGGAGTACTCAGTAGAGAAAAACAATGACATCATGAGGTTTGCAGGCAAATGGATGAATCTAGAAAAAAATCATCCTGAGTGAGGCAACCCAGACTCAGAAAGACACACATGGTATGTGCTCACTCATATGAGGATACTAGATGTAAAACAAAGATGACTAGATGTGAGATGATATTCACAACTCCAGAGAGGCTACCTAGAAAACAGGACCCTAAGAAAGACACAGGGATCACCCAATGACAGAGAAATGGAAGAGATCTACATGAATAGCCTAGATGTAAGGGGGGGGGGATAATGAAGGGCAAGGGTCAAGAGAAAGAGAGCTTAGGGGAGTGGGAGATCCCAGCTGGTTCAAGAATAGAAAGGGAAAACAATGAATAATGGACCATGATAAATGAAGACCACATGAGAATAGGAAGAAGCAAAGTGCTAGAGAGGTCCCCAGAATCCATAGGGATACCTCCATTGTAGACTACTGGCAATGGTGGAGAGAAAGCCCAAACTGGCCTAGTCTGGAGGGTGGATGGCCAAACACCCTAACTGTCATACTAGAACTCTCATCCAAAGACTGAGGGAAGGGGATGCTAAGAGCCAGGGCCAGGCCCCAGGTGGAGCTCCAGAAGTTCAATTGGTGAGAAAGAGGAGGGATTGTATGAGCGAGAATTGCTGAGACCAAGATTGGAAAAAGCATAGGGACAAATAGCCAAATTAATGGAAACACATGAACTATGATCCAAAAGCTGAGGAACCCCCAACTGGATCAGGTCCTCTGGATAAGTGAGACAGTTGATTAGCTTGAACTGTGTGGGAGGCACCCAGGCAGTGGGACTGGAACCTGTCCTTAGTGCATGAGATGGCTGTTTGGAACATGGGACTTAATGCAGGGCTACTTTGCTCAGCCTGGGAGGAGGGGACTGGACCTTCCTAGACTGAATCTACCAGGTTGTGCTGAATCCCCAGGGGAGTCTTTGCCCTGGAGGAGATGGGAAGGCAGAGGCAGGGGCAGGAGAGGGGAGGACAGGGGAACCCATGGCTGTTATATAAAATTAAATTAAATTATAAAATAAAATAAATAAAAACATGTATGAGTAGAAGAGGAAAGTGAAAACCAAGGTCATAAAAAAAATTAAAATTAAAATTAAAAAAAAAAACCTAGTCAAAAATCATCTAATGTCATACCAGGCATTTGATTATCCTCTTACAATTGGTGCTTCTGTGGATACTGGAAGAATATTAGCAAAGCAAGGACAAGCATTTTTTTTTTTCCCTACAAAAGAGCTCCTAAATGACTTTAGGTGCAGCACCATGTCATATTAATGCCATTGTGCCTATGAGATATGGTGATGATTTGAACATTTGTCATATGTGAGGAGGAGGGTAATGACTTTTTTCTGATGAAAAATGTCAATAGCCCACTCTTCCTTTGCTTTAAAAACACTCATTTTGTTTTTCCTGGATATTCATTTATCACGAATAACTGACTTCTGATAGCATCCTGCTTTTCCAACATCATCATGTAAAGACACCTTTAGCCAGGTTGCAGAGAATAAACAATAACAGCTTGTGCTCTAAGCTCTACAACTAACAAATCACAGTGTGGCTCAGTTATCAGTGAATGCAGACACTAAGTTCCACGCATACCCATCTAAGCAGACAGGATGCAAGAACAAACATGGGCCAAGCAATGGCCTCAAAGGGAAGGTCATTTTGGTGGAAAAAACAATAAAATTACTATTTAGAAAGTAGTAAGTCACATATTTTGAATGATACATATATTGATAGTGTCTCATTTATGTGAGCAGAAGTATCAAATAGTCTGGTTTACTTGCATAATTTTGTACGTTCACCTTCTGTGGGAGATCAAATTAAAATGGTTTCTTAAGATTTATAGCTTCAAAAATATGTCTTTGCACATTAGTATGGCATTTGGCGATCTTGAAAACTATTTGTATGAAGGGTAAGAGTATGGTAAATATATGTTGTATGAAATTTCAAAACATAAAGGGAATTATTTGTAGTCTATATTATGAGCATCATTTTTCATATGCAGAGAAGGTAGTGTGTAGATGCAACTAATTTCAGCCAAGGTAATAAGTGCAAAGCAGCATAGCTAGGACTAAAAATATGTCTCTGTCTAGCTGGCTGTCCAGTGACCTTTTTTTCATATCCAGGAGCCTTCTGTCCTGTCAACTAAATACTTCTGGTCTTGGGAAATAGGGCCCTCAGTCACAGTATTTGAAATACCAGATTGCATAAGGAAGGTAAATTCTTCTCCACTTGACGTTATAAGCACTGTTTAAATTGTTTCTCCTACATGATTTTTTTCTCGTTTTCTTTATTATTATTATTATTATTATTATTATTATTATTATTATTATTATTATATTTGTGTTTTAATTTTACACATCAGCCATGGGGTCCCCTGTCCTCCCCTTCCCATCTCCACCCCCACCTTCCCCCTATCCCCTCCCCTCTATTCCCATGTCCTCCAGGGCCAAGACTCCCCTGGGGATTCATTTAAACCTGGTGGATTCAGTACAGGCAGGTCCAGTCCCCTCCTTCCAAGCTGAGCAAAGTGTCCCTGTGTAAGCCCTAGGTTCCAAACAGCCAGCTCATGCACCAAGGACAGGTCCCGGTCCCACAGCCTGGATGCCTCCCAAACAGTTCAAGCTATTCAATTGCCTCACTTATCCAGAGGGCCTCATCCAGCTGGGGGCTCCACAGCCTTTGGTTCATAATTCATGTGCTTCCATTCATTTTTTTCCTTCATAAAAAAAAAAAAAACCTGAAGAGAAACCCTTGCCTGGTACTAGTTGTAATCACAAGAAATAGAAGACCAAGGAATCAGTAGATTTGGGTTGTTTCCTCTGTATGTGGGAAGGTCATATATTTTCAAGAAGATAATCATATTGCAATGTATAGATGGCTAAGTACAGCAGTTTATATCATAGCCCAAATACCCATGCTGAAGTTGTCATTGTTGACATACATTTTCTGAAATGCTGTTTTTGAAAATAAAGTGGGCTGAAAAACAGCTTTGTGGATAAAGTGATTGCCATACAACCACTGGAATTGGACATTAATCCCTGGACACGTGTGAATAAGTCATGGGTGGTGGCTTAAGTTTACAATCTCAACAGTGGGAAGGTAGAGACAAGCAGATGTCTGGTATTAACTGGTCACCTACCCTAACTTAATCAGTGAGTTCCAGGACAGTAAAGAATCTATCTTAAAAATATAAAATAGAGAATGATAGATATAATCTCATTTTGACCTTTGACCTTCACATGTGTATGGACAAACACACATCTGAACCTGCACATGCTTCCACATGAGCAGACACACATAATAAAAATAAAAATAAAAATAATTCTTCCAGAGTGTTAGGAAAATAAAATATCTTTGTGGTGAAGTTTATCAATCATTTTGAATGATGCATTTACCATTTACTGGTTTTACTTCCTGATATCTATGTTTGCTTTCAGAAAAATATTCTCAGATTTTCCTATTATCTAAAGCCACTTAAGAAAAATGACCACATGTTTTTAGCTGGAAAGTTTGAAAAAATGTTAATTTCAAAAAGCAACATATATCAGGAAGTCTAATAAGAAACAGAATGTATGAATCCAAGATAAATTATGTTGGTCAAAACTCTGGTCTTAATTATTTTAAAAAATGTGAAATATTTTTCTAGTTCTGAGCTATCTGTTTAAAAGTATCCTGTGGGTTTTTCAAAATAAAGTTTATTAGTATGACATGGATAGAGTCATAATAAAGAAGTAGAAATGCACCCTGAAATTGCTACTTTGCATCTTCAAAAATAAAACTATTCACAATCTCTCCACATCTAAGCAAACACTGTAAACTGCCAAAGCTTCATATAGATGTTATCCAATAATATTTTTTTTTGCAAATGGATACATGAAATGAGAGTGGAAAACATTTCCTTTACTTTAGGTTATTTATGCTCTTTATTTTACTGCTGAGAAAATAACAAACAGAGCTCCTTTGCATAGTTTCAATTATAAAAGGCTATTTGATGTCATACTTTATGATTTTCAGTGTGTGCACATGTATATTAATATCAGTACAATAGAAAATGATCTCCAGTTTGAAAGAGGCCAATCATGTGTTCATGTCAAGGCTATACCTCCAGGTTGGAGAATTTTTTAAAAAGAAAAAAAAAGCAAAAGGCCCAGAAGACAGTAACATATTTTCTGAACTTCATCTCACCATCCCAGAATCAAACTCTTCTGTAACTTGGGTTCGTTCTGCAATACTGATTGGTGGGGGTTTGAATAGGCCCCAGACAAGTAAAGAGCCAAAACAACTCAGTAAAAATCACCCCTATACATCCTTGTAGACTATGATTTCTAGTGAAAGGAAATCCCTGAATTCACACAAAGTATCTTTCCTCTTTGTCTTTTCAATCACTTATAGTCAAAGTAATTCTCCAGTTCATGAACCTGAAGTACTTCCTAGGCCTCCTGACTACCAGAAATTAGTACCAAAGGTGAAATTAGCACCATGGCCTGTGTGCACACACTGAATGGCAAATAAACTTCAGCGGTATTGAAAATCTGTGCCAAGGCCTCAAAGATGTATTTACTCAATGTCTAGTAATAAAACCTTCATACACTTGATCTGGAATTAAGGAAATTCATCAATCAAGTTATATTGACAATTTTTCTTCTAGTGCTTAAACAAACTTCCTTCTAAAAGCAAGTTTAGGAAAGAAGAGTTTATTTTTGCCTCACAGTTTGAATACAGTCTGCCATTGTAGGTAGCAGCATGAGGCAACTGGTTACATTGTATCCAGAGTCCTGAAGTGGAGAGAGACGAATGTTGGTACTCAAGGCCCATGGTAGGATGCCACCAAAATTTAGTATAGGTCCTAATGCTTCAATTAATCCAGTTTAGAAACTCCATCTCAGGCCTGCACACAGTTTATTACCTAGCTCATTCTTGATCCTGGTGACAACTGATGTCAACTATCACATTGGTTCACTTCATAAAAAAGAGGAAGAATTCAAAGAGTTCCACTTTTAGTGGTTTTCATTTTTTAATTCTTGAATGGGAAATGTTGATCATAAAATGATGCAGGGTTTTAAACTAGCACTACAAACTAGTAATCTTATATGGAATGCAGATTCTTTCTAGACTGCACGGGCAATTCCATAGTTGCTCCTACATACAATCTTCCTCCACTTTCTAAATTATTTTATGATACATTCATTTACTTTTGTTAATATTTATATTGAAAATATACCTCATTGTTTTCCTAATAACTAAATGCCTTTGATAAGCAAGTCATAAATAGGCACACACAAATAGATCACACATGTTTCCTGCCTTCAAGATGGTGGAAGAAAACCAAGTGACTGAGTGAATATTTAAGTTGGATTTAGAAAGATGCCCAGTGTGGTAGTTAGTTCTAATTGTGAACTTGACACATTAAAATCACCTGAGGAAAGCCTCTAAGAGGGGGGACTTGTGGAGATGTCTATAGGGGATTGTCTTAACTGCAATGAATTGGGAAGACTTGCTAATTATAGATGCCAGAATTAACTGGGCTTATGTCCTGGAATATGTAAGCACAGAAAAAGAGGCTAAGCACAAGTATGCATGCACACAATCCTTTCTCTTCTTTGTCTATGGATTTGATGTGACTAGGCATTTTAAGTTCCCGCCACATTGACTTCCCCAATATGATGGACTGTTCTTGTTAGAATCTTACATGGTCTTTAAATAAAAAACACAGAGCCTGATATCAAGGTGAATGCTGAAAGATCAGAGAAGCAGAGAAGCCAGCCACTAGTTCATACCTCTACAAAATCTTCAGCCTAAAGAGAGTGAGTTCCTGTTTCCTCAGGTCTTATATACCTTTTTCTGCCCAGACATCATTTCCTGGGATTAAAGGCCTGTGTGCTTCCCAGTACTGGGATTAAAGGTGTGTGCCACCACCACCTGGCTCTGTTTCCAGTGTGGTCTTGAACTTACAAAGTTCCAGACAGATCTCTGCCTCCTGAGTGATAGGGTTAAGGGTTTGTGCCACCACTGTCTGGCCTCTATGTCTAATCTAGTGGTTGGCTCTGTCCTCTAATCCCCAGGCAAGTTTATTAGGGTACACAATATATCACTACAGACTGTGACCTAGAATCATGAGTTAAAATAAGAACTTTCCCATACATTAATTTTTTATCAGGGTATTTCATCATTGTAACAGATATAAAATGAGGATACCCAAGATTTGCCTATTCTAGGTTATGTAATGTTGGAGAGAAGAACAGAGAGTAAAGCTGTCAGAAAGCACAGATATTTTTAAAGCCATAGATGGGGAAATGGTGCATATAGGAGCACAACTGATAAATCTGCTTGGTCACATGTGATCACATTTGCTTGATGAAAAACAATAAAAAAGTAGTACCAAGTTAGGTGGGACTATGGGATTGGACACACTGCTCTCTGAAAACATGAAGAATTACATCTCTCATAAAAGAAAGAACTATGTATGGGACATGGAAATAAGCATGTGACAGGAAGAATGGGGAGAAACCACTGCTTCTTAGGGAATCAGTGTGACCACTTCATTTGAGGTCTTTCAGAAATCAATCTCACTCCTGCAAAACTGTTTTTGTTAACATCCAATTAATCTTATCTGGTTTTTATGGATGTCCCATGATGAATACTGATATGGAGTTTTTGAACAATAGATAAAATGTATGCAGTACAAGATGTTGACTAAAGGATTTGATTGGAGGGCCATCTCTTGATTGACATGCTCTATCTTAAAATTTTCCCATAGAGGAATACAGTGTATTGGCTGTCAATGGTGCTGTCATTAGTGCTGTTTGTTTGATATGCATGATTTATTTCGTATAACTTAGAAATTAAATTAAATGTTAATACTTTGTTATGTTATTCTCCAAAATTACTTAACCTATCACCATCCAAATTTCAGGTGGGGGGGAGGGGGAGGAAAAATATTTGAGAAAATAGCAAAGAAGCTGAAATTTGTCTCTCATATCAAGCAAAGTTCAAAGTTAACTTCATTAAAATGTTATTAAGGATTTAATAATTTAATTTTTTCTCTTGTGGTTGCAAAAGCTGTTTTAGACATTTTAAGTTGATGACTTTATTGCTCATTGTTATACAAACTGCTAATTTGCATCTATAATTTGATGCCTTACAATCTAATATAAAAACAATGCTTTAAAAGTTGCTCAATACATGTAACTAACCCAAGTGTAAGATGAATGCTTAATTTCTTATTATCATTATTATTATATAATATTTTATATTCTGAATATTTCTCTGATATTGGAAAATTCTGAGTATAGTGGATTCATTTTAGATATTTCTAAATCTATGTTTTAAACCATTTCTTCTTTATTCAATTTATCTAAATTCTACAATCTTTCAAGATACAACTTAGTTATTTCTCCTGATCCACATAATTATATAAACATTTTAACAATTTCTGCAGCCATAGTATGTTAATTATTTCATTCTATATGTGGTGTTTAATTATGTGCTGTGGTGCATTCTCAAGATTGGACAGTAGACAAGGTATATACCATCCTTGTGTCCTGCAAGTCACTAATCAATGAAGAAGAGCATCTTCTTCATAGGCAGAGGTCAGGTAGCATAGTTATGTTGGGAAACAAAGACTCCATTGTACATGCACATGTTGACAATCTGGACCTGTCACTGGAATTCATTCTCTGATTGACTGAAATACAGGAAGTCAGGAGCCACATTTTGCATTTTGCTTCAGACAAGAACTATAAATGAACACTCAGTTTATACCAGCAGAGACTTTATAGATTCTCACAGAGAGACTAGGTACCACTAATAATAATTAAGATTAATATAAGCGTATGAATAGGAGGGTTTTGAAGGAAGGCCCACTCCAAACTTAGAATCTCATCTAACATGCAGAAGGGGTGAAATTCATAGAATATTTGTTTGAGTATAAAAATGGGAACAAAGGTGAAGAGAGTTGAGATTAAACTTGAAACTTCCTTTCAGAGGCTAGCCCTCTTAAATGAAAGGATTGGTCTTCAGAAAGAGAATCCAAGTTGAGACTAATATCCCAAGCTTCAAAGCTTTCATATCTTTTGAACCTTTTACTTTCTATGTTATTCTACATGCTTTTTGTGGAACGACAGAAGACCTTGACAAAGCATTCTGTGGACATAAATGATGAGAAATTAGAAAATATTCATGACATCTTCACAAGTGGATAAATATAGTACTCAAAGGAATATGCATTGACTTGTGAATATTCCTTCACCACTGAAATCTGGATTCTGATCATGCATTTTAATTAAGATTATTATAAGAGTATGAACAGGAGGGTTTTGTTTCTTCATCCCTTATAAGAATTGATAATTAGATTTCTCCCATGTAAACTGATAAACCAGAGCAAGAGAATCACAGAGCCTTTCTACACCAATACTATCATCTATAATTGGTCATATCACTGGTCATGTAGCTTCATCTGAGGCAGGATGTGAAGCAATTACAATGATAAGATAGTCTATTTTGGTTAAAACATGTATTGCAAACTCTATAGAAAATGAGCTGAATAGACACTGAAATATAATTGGTAAGAATAGATAAATTACATAGAACTATTATTGTGTAGAAAAAGTATTTTAATTTTTTAGGCAGTATCCTAGAAAAACTGAAAAAAGATAATAAATAAATGTCTTCCCATAGTGATTTTTAAAAATATACAACTATTATCAGTAAAGAAGCAAAATTGGAATTAACTGGTCCTCAGCATTCCCAGAGAACAGCTCTGTACATTAGTGATGTCTGTGAATTTGAAATGGGTAAGTGCATGGGAAGCTACTGTTCTATCAGGTTTCAAACTGGACAACCGAGGATCCTGTTTCTCTTCCTTTCACGCAGATTGTGCGGCAGATACAAAGCCCATGGCTCATTCGTTTCTTTTCGTTTTCAGGCATTTTGTGTTTTGTTTTTAACTGATGCATCCACTGCTTCTACAATACAGCATCTGTTATGATGTTTTGACATATGAATGCATTACACAATCAGAAAACAAAAGTAGTTAGCATGTTCATCACTGTCAGCATTTCTTTGTGATGACATTATTTTAAATACTCTCTTCTAATTGTTTTGAGATAAAAGTACAATATAATCACCTTACTGTAAAATAAAATAATAAAAATAATCTTTCCTTATTTCCATTCAGATTTTACACACTGGTCCTTCTCTTGATTCCCTTAACCCTCTGCATTCTTGAATCATCACTTAAGAAATGACAGTTATCAATTCAGAAGGTAAATGTCTCTAGAAAATTAAAGACCTTACTGGGATTCTTGTACAGAAGATATCAATTTTCAAGAGTTTGGCAAAATATAATACAGAATATAGGTCTTTTTCTTTTCATTAACTTAAGCTAAATTTTGTATGTTTTTTTTTTTTTTTCAATCAGTGAGCACAGGCAACAGATAATTGGCATTAATACTATGTGACTCTCACCGGTAATAAAAGCAGATATTTTATCACAAGACAGTACTGTGAATATCTAAAAGTATTATTCATGTAAGTCACCGTGGGAAATAGTTGTATCATCCTTCATTATATCTTATTGTGTAAACCTCCATTCAATTTTAGAATCCATTTAAGAGGAGGAAACCTCAATTTAAAAAGATGCTTCCATAAGATTGGGCTGTAGGACATTTTCTTAATTAGTGCTTGATGTGGGAGGGCCTAGCCTGCTGTGGGCAGTGGTATCTCTGGGCTGATGGTCTTGAATTCTATAAGAAAGCAGCTGAACAAGCCATGAAGAGCAAGTCAGTAAGCAGCACTCTTGCAGAATATTTGTTTACACTGTGTGAAGATGTGTTACTGTGATTGTTTTAAGAAAGAGTTAAATGGCCAATAGCTAGGCTGGAGAGAATAGCCAGGACTTCCAGACAGAGAGGAACTGATGGTTAGAATCTAGCATGGCAGGAGACAGCAGTGAGACACTGAAGAAGTTGGACATATGGTACAGAGGAGAAGTAACCAAGTTGCATGGTACAGTGTAGATTAATAAAAACCAGATTAATTTAAGTTATAAGAGCTAGTTGGGGAAAAGCCTAAGCTCAGGCCAAGATTTTATAATTAATAATAAGCCTTTGTGTCATTATCTGTGAGCTGGTGGCTCAAAGGAAGTCTGACTACAAGCACCCCTCCAATGGCCTCTGCATCAGCTCTTGCCTCCAGGACCTTGCCTTGAGTTCCTATCCTTACTTCCTTTAATGATGAATAGTAATATGGAAATATAAGCCATATCAAGCCTTTTCTCCTCAATATCCTTTTTGGTCATGCTGTTTCATCTTAGTAATAGAAACCCTAACTAAGACAGAAGGATTTATGAGAGGGTTTGGATGGAGAAGGGGAAAAGATTTAATAATATTATAATCTTTAAAAAAATAGCAGAAGTATAAGAAAATTTAATTTGACTTGTTTATGTTTAAAATCCACGTGATTGCAAATCCAATCATTGCAAAACTGTTTTTCCTTTCTCTAAGTTCTATATCTCCTTTATGTCTACATCCTATATACCCTTTTTCTAAACTATGGGATAAATGAAGCTGCATTAACTATTCAGTGGGATGAAGAGATTAGAATACATACAGCCTGAAAACCTCACCAGTAGAAATGTGTGTGTGTGTGTAGATCTTCTAAGATTAGGGTGGTGTTGAGTGTATAGAAGATGAGGTAATTGGAGGTCTTTAGGCAGAGTAAGTGTTTATGTTTTAACCATTTGAACCATGTACAAATGAAGCTCTTACTGACTAGACAAAGTAAAAGAAGACAGGATGATGAGCCATTTACTAATCAATGGACAGTGGCCTTTTCATTTGATCATTTGATATTTTCTACAACCCAGTGAACAAAATCACTACAGTTATTCTTCACTGTCCTTGAGAGACTGGTTCCAGGAACCATGGGATACTAAAACCCATACATATTCAAGACCTGTTAACAATGGGTTTTTTTTTTTAAGTCTTTGGATGGATTGAAGAGATGGCTGAGCTATTAAGAGCACTGTTGGTCTTGCAGAGGGCCCCAGGTTTGGTGCTTAGCACCCATGTGCTGGCTTACAGCTATCCCTAAATCCAGTGACCTTCATGGGGACCAGGAACACATATGGTGCACATTCATACATGTAGACAAAAAGTTTATACAAATTAAATAAAATAAGTATGTGGTAAAATCTAAAGATCTGTGTATGTTTAATATATATGCAGTGGTTTTATATAATCTGAAGAGAAACCTGAGTAGATATATACTATTTTCTTAACATTTCATTGTGAAATCTACAGATGAAGAACTCATAGAAGGAAAGACTGACTCTATTTCTATTTTTTAATGTAGGAATCATCAAACAATGTCTAAGTAATTGAATAATTTAAATTAGAAATCAGAAAATTGAATACAATCTTTTTTTTCTTAAAATGCCATGTGAATGGACTTAGGAAATATATGACTCACCTTCGAAATGAATAGCTTACACTAGAGAATACTGAAGGAGTTGCCAGCTCTAAAATTTCTCTGTGCCACTAAGCAAGACAAAGCAACAAAGTAGTTTAATTATGATCTTTCAGCATTGCAGGGTTGCCCTATCAGGAGAGCTCTCCTGAAATACATTATTTTTCTCCACTTCTGGTTTGAATATATTATGTGGTCTATCATGACTGCATAATGGATAGTCCTGAATGCTTTCAATTAAATATATTTAAATTCCCTAAAGCACACAGTAATCTTGATTAAAAAAAATCAACAGTTTATTATGGATGGAACACTTTCAGAAGGCAATAATGTTCTTCAGAGAGCAGGTGCATTCTATTCAAATGACTAGTTGAAAGGATGCACAAGGCCGTTTGTTTCATTTGAGGCTGGGCAGATTTCACTATATGAAGAACAAAGCACATTGAAGAATTTCCCCGTCCAAGTTTGAAGAGTGTTGATACTCATATTCCAATTGTCCTGGGCTAATCTCACCAAAAGAAAAAAATGACTGGAATCATAAGTGAAATTATGAAAGAAGAACTAAGTATATTTTTAAACCAAATTTATTATTGGAATGGG
This sequence comes from Onychomys torridus, assembly GCF_903995425.1. Lineage (NCBI taxonomy): Eukaryota > Metazoa > Chordata > Mammalia > Rodentia > Cricetidae > Onychomys > Onychomys torridus. Next base: position 75,261,732 of record NC_050447.1, on the reverse strand, counting down.
TACATAGCACTGTTGATAGTGTGCCTGTTTAAGATGCATGAGACCTTGGATTCCCTCATCACTGCATAACTGAGCATAATGGCAAACACTGAATACACTTCACTTCTGACAGCCTCCGTGGAAAGACAGAAAGCAAATTGACCATGTGACATTCTAATGTTATTTCAGATTACCTGAGTGTAAGCCTTTGTTCATACCCTTACTTGTGATTTTAGACTTTGCATTTAATTCACATGGACCTCACTTGGTAAAAATAAAGGCTGTGTAATAACACATTTCCACCACTTTCCATAGGCTGAATCTTTCTCACAGAGGATTTGTCTTGGTCCAAGCACTGAGGGGCAAAAATCTAATGATCTTCCCACCCACTTAACTGTTTAACACAATGTAATTTTATTTTAAACAGCATTAGTACTCTTGGAAATTTTTAATTACATTATTTTAGAGGTTTGTTTGTTAGTTTGTTTTACTATCTAAACACAAGGCAAAAAAACAAGATAATAGTATAATTACTGGTATTAGTTTCTCTGCAGACTAGTTCTTTGTATTCTTGTTAGTCACACATTGCCATGATTTAAGACATAAAAATTACAGTTTCAATAGCAAATTGCATCTCTCTTTCTCATATATATATATATATATATATATATATATATATATATATCATGTAACTGGTAGCAAGATGTATGAGGGGAAAGTATAAAATATATAATCTATAAAATGGTATGGATATTCATTAAATGCTCTCTAAGGCAGTAGCTTTGTTGGGATTTCCCTGTATTCATGTCATTATTACAGGAATATTGTAAGAATTGTGTAATTCTATTTTAAGCACCATTATTTTTTTATTTTTCAAAACAAGGTCCATGCAACCAATTTGGAACTCAGTTTAAAAAAATGTCCATTTCACTCTTCTCCATGTAGAACACTTAACTATGGATAGAAATAAATATTTTTTTTTAATATGGACATGCCCAGATTTAGAACCCTGCTCCATGAATACAATAATAGGGCAAGCACACCCTCGCCATGCTATTACTGTAAAATTCCTTTCTTTAGCCCATTACTACAATAGGACTCACACTACATGTTTTAGAATGTTGTACTAGGAATTATAAGAAATAATACAGGTATTTGTGCTCAATGAACAGCCCATGCTAGTATGTGTTGTCATTGTTGCTACCTGAAATAAGTACAACTCTACATAAGTGTGTGTAGCAAGAATCTTCACAGTTCTTATTAATAAAAACAAACCTGAAGCCAGGTATTGGGGTAAATGCTGGAAGATCAGAGAAGCAGAACAAGCCACAGCTTCCTCACCTTGACAGTTCCTCAGCTGATCCTGTTTCCTCAGACTGAATGCTTCTGATTCCTCATCCAAATGGATCTCAGCTGAACTGTTGCTCCAAAGCCTAAAAGCTTAACCAGCCAAATGCTGCTAGTTTCTGGTCTTTATGCCTTATATACCTTTCTGCTTTCTGCCATCACTCCCTGGGATTAAAGGCTTACTTTCTGGGATTAAAGGTGTGAGAGACCATGCTTGGCTGTATTCTTGAACACACAGAGATCCAGGTAGATCTCTGCCTCTGGAATGCTAGGATTAAAGGTGTGTGCTACCACTGCCTATCCTCTATGTTTAATATTGTGGCTGTTCTGTCTCTGACCCAGATAAGTTTATTAGACTGCACAATATTTCGGGGAACACAACACCACCACAATTGTGTCACCATTAAATCATTATGCAACTCTCAGATGCCTTTACTGAATTCTGTACTTCATGTTTAGATTATAAATTCTTCAGACCAAACATGACTGCCTTGTATGAAACATATTGTAACCCTTCCTTCCACAGGGATGAGCCTTAACAAGGACCTAGTAAAACACTCCTTTATAATTACTTCATCAATTACTCCCTGGAGCTCTTAGGTGGCAAGCAAAACCCCAAATTTCAATACCTTGCTTTCAAGAACTGACAAATTATTTGTAGAAAGAGAATAACCACCAATCACCAGCTTGTGAGCAGAACTCAGTCCTAGAGTCAAGATGAACACTCAGGAGAGGAATTGTGGAAAGCAAAAGAGGTAAGCAAGCTTTTTTCAAAATGCTGTAACTTCCGGTTGTATTAACTTGGTGTGGAGCAAAACACCAGGTGGAGGTATCATTTCTGAAGCTCAGAAGAGGAAACTGAGCCAGAGGGGGACACATTCATGAACTGCGAACATTGTTTTTGTGAGGAGAAAAGAAAGAAAGAAAATGCAGAATCTTCCCCCTGTTGAGTTTGCCATCTGTCTAGCATGTTTTCAGACTCCTGAGAGGGTAAAATCCAGCATGTTTCCCCACACAGGGAAGTCTAAGAAGTACTTTGTAAACAGGATCAAAAACATTCATATTATTCACCAAAGTGAAGTGATTTCCCCAAAATTCTGAATGTAAATTAAATACATGCCATGAAAGATTTCTCTCCTTCATCATCCTTGAGATTTCACGAAATAAGTATGTACTATTTATTTGATTATTATTTGCTTATTTATTACTGTTTATTTCAGATGCTAGTGTTAAATCCAGTGTCTTGCACATGGTTGGCAAGTGCTTAGGCATGGAGTTACAACTCCAATCCCCAAATAATCCCCCCTCAGTTTGGGTGGTAGTTTCATTAAGTCTAAAAGTATTTCTGATTTAAGTTTTGTTCATCAATTAATTGCTTGGCAATTGACTACATGTATTACATTTTAATCACACTCATCCCTGTACTCTCTCTTATCCTCTTCCCCCATACCGATTCTCCCCTCCTCCCACTAAGACCCCATCACATTTTCATATCTCTTTACACTTTTTATTTGTTTGTTTTGGTTTCTGACCAATTGGATTTAACCATGTCCACTTGCATAGGGATGCACATGAGTAGGAATAACTTACCAGTGGCTACATCACTAAAGACAATAATGTTCTCTGCCCCAGCATCCCTCAACCTTAGTGGGGTGAAGTATCTTGACCCGTGCCCCCAAGTAATGAATGAATGTCTAAGGGCTCAGTCCTGTACAGGTTCTGTGCAGTCAAGACTTGTGAGCTCATAAGTGTCACAGCCATGCCATGCCCATAAAATAGAGTTTCATAGGCTTTCTCCCCATAGTCCAGCTCAATAAGACTATATGTATATTTTATTTGTTTTGAGACACTGGTCTTTTAAAATACTGTTAAATCTCCATAGAAATCAGTTAAAGTAGACATAGGAGGTTTTGATTACTTTATAAGAAGACCAATATCTCAAAAAGCTTAAATTTCATTTTAATAAATTATGAAGTTTGTTCCTATAATGTAACATAGTTGAAAGTAAGTTTCTCTTAAGTAAATAATAAAAGCAAATCCACAAAGGACAAAAATCCCTCTCATGGGGTTGGGGATTTAGCTCAGTGGTAGAGCACTTGCCTAGCAAGCGCAAGGCCCTGGGTTCGATCCTCAGCTCAAATTAAAAAAAAAAATCCCTCACGTTAGTCACCAAATACTACAGTACCATATTCAAAAGAGTACTAAGGAATACTCCTGTGAGAACTTTAAGGCTCATATAAATTTCTACATTCAAATATAAGAATAACACTGTGGTTATTTGCTGTGTGTGTCTTCCTAGGATGCTTTTTACACTTCATTATAGCATGGTCTAGAGTTCCCAAGTCAGTTAAGGTTTCCAATGAAACATGAGCCACACAGCTGTAAACGATTCAGATAGATAATGTCTTTGACATTCAGGTCAGGTCTTTTCCATCAGCATTGGGGCCCTTGAGCAAGGCTCATGTGTTAGAAATAGCAGTGGCTGCTAGAGCATGCTGTAAACCAAGATTTCTTGGAATGATAACTAGATTCTTAAAACACATAAACGAGATGCAGACACACACACACACACACACACACACACACACACACACACACTGCCTTTTAATTGCTGCTTTAACTTGTTAAAAGTAAAGGTGTTTTAATTAGATCTTATTAATATTAATATTTATTTACCTTTTTGTTTTGTCCCTAAACTCTGTCACTTTATTATGTTAAATTAAAACTCTGATGGAAACATCTAATTAATAACCAGGAAGGAAATGCATTCATATGTCACATTTAATAAGCAGTTCAATGTAGTCATTCCTTGATCACACTCATGAGCTCAGTCCTTTGTAATGTATTCATGAAGCCAGAATGTCTATTATTAGTACTCAATAATTACGGGAATAAGAAAAAATGAATAGTTGGTTTCCTTTCAAATGTACAAATAACCTCTTTCCTCTCATTGAAAAAGACAGGAAAGGAAACAGTGAAATGAGAGAACTTAGATTAACTCTGATAAAAGGAGGCTCTGGAATTGTGGGGTGCCTGTTCCCATGTCCACGCTAATCAAGTACCATAGGATGTGTGGCCTTGTGAGGAATGAGGTTTCCGCTGGCCAGACCAGAACTCTGTCCTTCTGGCTGGAGCCTCAGAAAGCTCTGCAGCATCCTTAGCCAAGAGCCTACCTTGACGAGAATCTGAATGGACCCTGTGGCTTTTTCAGATATGAAGTACCAGAAGCTCAGAGTACAGGCAGTACTGGATTCTTGCCAAATGGCACTCTTGAAGTGGGCTTTGTCACCGCAAAGGCCTGCTGGGGTTGTCTCTAGATAAATGAAGTGACCTAGGAATAAGGATGGAATTTAAATAGGACCAAAGGAACAATAAGGGGATTATTCTAGCTTTTTCATGTTAGTTGAGGTTTTTGTTATTTGTTTCTTTTTGTTTTTTACTACATTTCTTGTGATCTAGCTGCCATTGGCATTTTTATCTGAAATGGAGAATAAGTTTAATAGACTTGTCTCTAGTTCACTGGCAGAAAAACTCCCCCAATTGCGTGTGCTTTGAGGAAAGTGCTTGCAGACTAAATGATCTGACGGGGTATTTATGCCATCACATCAACAAGATAGTCATAGGAATCATTTAATGGACTCCATACTACCCAGTTATTATAAAAGAGTTCAAGGATTTCTGTGAAGAAGATCTAGTTACTTGTTGAATATGTAAATAAAATGCTAGGAGTTTTAATGGGTTATGGGCAAAGAAAGCTATTGAGTTTTATTCTTATTATGAAAATATCTAAAGCATATCATGTATGTCAGTATGTCAGATGAGTGTTTAGATCTTTAAGTCTGAAGCCTAACTTATCAGATCCATTTTACGTGCTAGTGAAATCTCAATATTGAGATACTATTCTGCTATTTGTACGGTTCAGGACTTTATAGTCCTTTTGTTATCTTATTAATGTCCTTTGCTCCTTGAGTGTTGCATCTGCACTGCATGACTGCAAATACTGACTATCAAACAATAGTCTGTGTCCAGCACTCTCACAAATGCAGTCTTGTGGTTCTATTTTCACAGTTCCTCAAAAAGGTTCAATCTCATTACCTATAGGCTTCACCCCCTTCAACCTCACGATCTCGGCTACTTACACTGAGCAAACTTCACTATCTCCATTTGACAAACTATGAAGCTGAGCTGGTGAAAAATCAAAATGGAGTGATTTGCTAATGGTCAAATGAGTGTCCAAATTTAGTGTAACCGGTTTCAGATGAGTGTGTCTCACTTAGGAAAGTTGTCTGATAGAAGAGAGTACTGTCATTCATCTATAGTTACTGACACTGAAATTAACACTAGATTGTGACTGTCACAATGGCTGATTTGCCTCTGCCATCTCCCAGCCCCTGATTCAATTACCTATCTTCCTCATTATTATTGTTCATGTATCTGTTAAAGGTAAGTAAAGGTGAGGTTATTAAAGTGGACCCTAGTCAATACACTTGGGATCTAACAAAAGAGAACTATGAAAAGTACTATGCCATACATAAGAGGTATAGAAGTGATAATGCAGGGCACGCTATCATCTATAAGTGGAGGACTTGTGAGGCTACCAGAGGGGCAGAGGCATGGAGGACTGGCTTCTTCCTGACCACCCTCAGACGGAACCAGTGCTGCCACTAGCTTCATGTTGGCTTTCTGACTCCCAAAATTGAGACAGGATTAGTGCCTATGGTCTCAGCTACCTGTTCTAGTGCTTTGGTATAGCTGTCCCAGGATATGAACATATATGCTAAATGTTTGGTTGAACAACAGTCTCTCTGCCATAGTCTCTTCAGCTGCTGCTGCTGATGACAATGAGGTGGACTTTATAAACATGAACAGAGCAACAACAACAATCTAGTAACTTACCATGTTCATTTCCAAGTGTGTGGTCTTTTGGAGGTCGTTGGCTCTTATGAGAGCCAATTCCTGAAACCCAATCTGAGTTTTCAGCTAGGGAGTTCTTCCAGCCACACAAACCTTTCTCAAAAGTACAGGATCCACCACATTCATTTTCATCAGTGTTATCCCCACAGTCATCTGCAAAATTACACCTCTGCTCTGGACTGTAGCATCGGCCATTCTGACACTCCTCATAGCCATGTGGGCAAAAACCTGGAATAAAGCAAAATGGAATGATAGATTAGTCCATTAATAGTCTAAATCCATAAGAATGAATTAATTATAATGTACCAAGGACTACAGTTTCCTTAAGAATTTGAGATATCTGACCCTCATTTCTCTCTTCTACTTTGTTTCAGAGGTCAGAGTCATTCACAAGTGAAAAAAAGTGTATGAAATTTCAAAAGAAAAATCCACTTTATAACTTGGCCTCAAATTTGATCTCTGACATTATAATATAAAATCAGAAAGTATCTTCCTTTCTGATTTTTATTTTATTCTGATGATCTTGGTATTGTTGTTTTTTAAGACAGAGAATCTCTCTCTGTAGTCTAGCCTGGAACTAACTACATTGCCCAGGCTGACCTGGAAAATTCAAAGCAATCCTCAGACCTCAGCATCTTGAGTGCTAGGATTAACAGCAGGAGCTCTCATACATGTTTCTTCCTTCATAAGCTCTGAAAGAGAAGCTATTAAGATCACCCCTTGCTATATTTCTATGATGGGGACCTCCCATGGCTGGAAGGGAATTGCACAGTGGTTGAAAGTTGGTGTGGATAAAAGGTGGTGATGTTTCAGGCATGTACTGAAAGATGTTCTGGAAATTCCTGCAGATATGCCTGTTGTAGCCTGAATCTTAAATATTTTCCAACAACTTGCTTTGGAAACTTGGTCCCCAGAAAGACCCTATTGGAATGCTGCAGAGACTTGAAGAGTCAGAATTTAGTAGGAAATTTTTAAGTCACTAGAATTGTGATCTTGAAGGAGATTGTGGAATGCCATCCTTTCTTGTGTTACTTTTTCATTTCTTGACCAAGAGATAAATAGTTATGTGCTCCCAGTTATGACCTGTCTCACTCCAGGCATAAAAGCAATGGAGCCAATGAATCATAAACTATATCCTCCAAAACTCTGAGTCAAAATTAATGTTTTCTCTTTATAATTTGATTATCTCAGATACTTTTAAAATGACCAAGAGTATGCTACAACAATTTCATGTGGAAATGTTGATGGTCATTAGAAAAGAAGTAGACAATGGATGGAAATTGACATAGAATTTACTGGGATAAAAACCCTGTCCTAAAGGCTTCCAGCCATTTCCTGCTGTGAACATTCCTGAAACACAAATATAAACCAATGCCCAAGTCAATGGGCTTCACTCTGCAAAGTCTGTGAAGATAAATGTCAACTATGCGTTCTGCTTCCAACAGAACTTCCTTCCATGAATTAATTTCTGAATTTTTTTTCTTGTTGGTAGTAATGAATTAAAGAGTTTTTATTTGGTTCATTTTAGTAGATTGATGATAAGACAAAAGATTTTAATATTTAAATTATGGAACTCAACTAAGAACCACATGCCAAAATACCTTCAGGGCACAAAGAAAGCAAAAATACTTATATTATATCTGTAATCAAAGGTTACAGATATCAAAAGAGATTTGTGAATTTTTCAAGAACAGAGTTGCTATTTTGGCCCAGCACTTGAGTCTTCTAAACTATGTTTTAAATCCACTGACTTAAAAAGGACCAAGCTGCCCATCACAGGGCAGCACTACTGAGGACTGTTAGAGCTGAGGCTGGTAGAAGCATTATTTCTGAAGGGCTAATGAGAAGCTGAGAAATTAAAACATGACTTCATTTCATAAAAGCTGGCACTTAATATTGATTTTGCCCATTCCAATTTATTTAGAGAAGAAAAATAAAACTAGTTAAGAATTTAAGAAATGATTTTCTCTAAAGTAACTGAATCAAACCACAACTGAATGCTTAAGTTAAAGAAGAAAATAGATACATAGTTCTGAATAGGAAAATGTTAAATTTTTAATACATCACACAAACTCAGTAGTGCTAATGTTTTGAGATAGTAATACATTTTTCAATTTTGAAAACAAAGTAACTACATAAATAAAAATACAGTCATATAACCATACAGAACTATATTTGAGTACAATCTCTATATTAATAGAGAAAATATCACTGTTATAATATAATCCATTCCATTCATAAGATGATACACAGTGATCTTGTTGTGGAGTTCAAGATCACCCAAAGACTACCTAGACTCACAAGATTTTAATCAGCCAAATTTTATTTAAGCTGCACTGACCACAGCCCCTTTGGTGGGACTATAGCCCAGCTAAAAGGGAAGAAGAACCTTAAGGGCAAATATCACAATTCATTGCTGCAGACACACACTTCTGCAGGTGTGGGATAACTGCCAGGGTCTTTTGCATTCCTGGAATAATGTAAAGGGCATAAAATTCCTGGAATTGTTTTAAAAGCCCCAGGGTTCTGAGGGCTGGCCTCAGTCCTCTAAGATGGTTGCTTTCAGAAAAATGGAGACCTCAGCAGCTACATCTCCAACTGGCTCTGACCCCTATGAATCAGACTCCTGATTCACATTCACATAGGTTGATATTGAGCCTTTGATGTCTGTAAAGTTAACCTTAACTGTGTTGACTCTTCTTATATATGAAAGTGGCCAGTTTATGATACAAGGGCCTAACAACCACAAGCAACAAGAGATGCTTTTCAGTTGATATATATGTATCATATGATGACCATATATGATATTTGGGGAGAGACATAGACCAATGGCACATTCAGAAAAGAAGGTCCAGAGTCTTGACAAAACATGAAGCTTCAGATGCCTAAGATACATACTAAAGGATCTATGGTGTTTTAATTTATTCTCTTTAACCAAATAAAGTTCCCTGCCAGGATGGTGAATGACTAATTTAACAAATAAACACAAATTATACCTATAAAGCACATATATGGAAATATACATTTGTGAAAATCAAAGAAGCACATTTTTAAGAATTTAATCATCAAAGCTGTTAGCAACCAATGGCTTCCCCCACAGGGTTCCAAATTCTGAGTGCTGAGCACTTACACGGTCAGGCAGTTCTCATAACCTTTATGTCAGGAACATATTGTGTAGGAATTTATGGCTGTGGCCAGAGACCACTGTTATGTCTCTGTGATCAAAGACCAGTTTTCCTAAGATAGTTAGCAATTGAAGGATGCTTAGGAATACTTTCATGAGATTAGTAGCCCACTGTGATCTGGATTTGATAAAGGACAAGAGAAATTATCAATTAATATTATTTACCTATTTCCAAGTTATTTTATGTGATTGTTGTTTTGCCAAAAGCAAGGCAAAGCAAAACAAAACAAAGAAAAAACAGTAATGTAATCATAGACCATTGGTTGCTAACAGCTTTGATGATTAAACACATAAAATTGTGCTTCTCTGATTTTTACAAATACATATTTCCATTTATGTGATTTATATATACATTATGTTTATTCATTAAATTAGTCATTCACCATCATGACAGGGGAGTTTATTTTGTTAAAGAGAATAAATTACAACACCCTAGATACTTCTGTATCCATCTCAGGCATCTGCAACTTGAAGACCTTCTTTTCCAAATGTGCCAATTTGAAGGATAGTCTTTCCTCTCTAATTTCAGTGATTCTATGCTTCTAGTTACTCAGGCAATGATACTAAAGTAACTCTATATAGTTATGAAACATATTTTAGTATTCATGTTGACTGCTTACAGTCTTTCAGTTTCACCCCATTTGTCTTTCACATCGGGGCCTTGGAGTGCCCTGTTAGTCCCATAGGTCAAGGAGAAAGATCACTGACTCAAATCATGTACAAATTAATTAAAGCAAACATTTTTATTCATGTAAATGGGCTCTCTCTCCCTAAGGCAGGGTTTAAGAGATCAGATTAGATATGGGGAAGAAAAGAATTTTATAGCTCAGGAGTAGAGGGTTTTCAAATGGATGACTTGGAAGGAAAAAAGGCAGGGTTACAGAAGCATAACAAGGTGATCATAATAATTTTCTAAAACAAAACCATGGTTGCAAGTTGGTCAGAAGGAGGAGGAGGAGGAGGAGGAGGAGGAGGAGGAGGAGGAGGAGGAGGAGGAGAAGGAGAAGGAGAAGAATGGTTGCCATTTCCTAGAACAGGCAGTACAGAATCATTTGTAGTTAAGGTTAAAGGTGGGCAGAACCTGATCTTTGAGAAACAGAGATTTAATCATAATAGGAGTGAGCTTAGTTTGTTTTTGCTACTATTTAGCTTTCAAGCCTATGCTGGTTTATTATGCACCACTTTGGCAAAGGGTCAAGAATGAGAACATATACAAAAATGTTTGTGCATACAGAAAAATCGCATCTAGTTTTCTCCCTAAACAGTACAAAATCCCCAAAGCAGTTTCTTCCTCTACTTTGTCATTTCTGACTACATGTGTTCTTCCCACAAAGCTCCATTATGCAAAATAAACAACTTTTCAAGTGGTTCTTGGTTTATATACAGTGTCATCTGTCTCAGCATTTGGCCACTTCTGGAATAGGGCCAAATTATCTATATGGATGATCCCAAAGCTCTAGGAGCAGTGGTCTTCATACATATAATATTTTAATCTCATCAATCATAAAACCTTTCAGCAAACTCAGTCAGCTGTTGGATCTACCATTAAAATATATTGCATCATATCTACTGTCACTATTTTGATAAAAGTCAGATAACTTCTGCTTATAGCTAGAAAGAGAAAGGAGGTGTGAAATTGCCTTCAAACATAAGCAAATAGAGCACTAGGCAAATATATTAAACTATTTTTATCAAATACTGAAATTAGGAATCAGAGGACTGTGGTCCTTTAAAAGAACAAAAGGGAGCATACTATTATCATTCCCACGTTTCTGCTCTGTAGTGCTTTCCTGGGCTCAATTCTAGAAGTGTGAGTAAAACAGAATATGAGGTCTTTGTGACTGAAGACACAGGGGTAGAAGCATTCCAAATTTGCAAGACAGGACTATAGAGTAAAAGGACTGGTACAGATAAAGAGATGCAGAAATGTCTCAAGTCTTTGGCTGAATTTCAGTTTGCAGATGGATAGGGAAGAATCCATAAGGAAGAAAGGTAATTTTTAAGACAACAATAAACTTGCTACTATAAATAAAAGTATTGCAAGTGTTCACAGAAAGGCCGACTTCATTAGTGTTCTACTGACTAGAGCAAAATGTTCTTGACAAATAGAGGTATTCAGTGGGAACTTTAGAAAGATTATGACTTAGTAGAGAACAAAGTAACTTGAAGAAGAAGTATTCTTCACATTATAGATGAGCAAATTATAATCCTCAATACAAAACCACCAGTATCTATAAATAAAATTTTATTGAGACAGACATATCCAATTGATTACATATTAAATTATAGCTACTTTTATACAGTAGTGATAGAGTTGAACAATTGTAACCAGAACTATAGAACCTGTAACATAAAAAAAAATAATAATAATAATGGTTTTTGGTAATTCACAGAATAAAATTTCCTGAACTCTGTTCTGCTTTAATCCTCATAATAAGCCTTTAAAATAGTCATTAATTAGGAAAATCAGAAGAGTAAGCAAGTTAACGTGTATCACACTTCATCACTCATCAGGCTAGTCCTCACAGTCCGTGAATAACTAGGAATATGTGATCTATATAGCACTAGGAGAAAAACCAGTCAGGAGAAGCAGACACAGACATGGCAAGGAACCAGAAGGCAGAACCTCTGGGAAATGTTGTTCAAAAGGTAAAACATTTCAGACAGGAGATCCATTTTAAAAATATCTGTGATTTTTATGGTGACTATAGTTTAAAATATGTAAAATATTCTTTAAAATAGCAGAGATTAAAGGGTTCTCACTATGAAATGTCACATATATGTGAAGCAATGCACACACAGACTTCCTTACTAGTTCACATCTGCAATTTCACAGTGCATGCACAATTTAAGATATCAAGTTTACACAAGCATACATACAACTTTAGCAGCAACAAAACTTATGATCAGGATACGACAGATATGGTGCAATTATTAGTAAAGTCAAAGCAACATTTTACAAATAAGCTCATTGTGATCATTTTTAATGATATAAAACCACAAAAACAACCTACTAATACTAAGTAAATTTTGGAAAAGACTAATGTCATCCATCTTAAAAGAAATAAATGGCATTTTTATGTGCTTTCAATGCTCATTTACCCTAGTGCTGAAATTACCACATACTTGAGTCACAGAATATAGCAAAATCAAGGTAATATGTACCTGGAAGCTTTATCTCAACTGGCTAATATTCATGCTGCTGAAAAGTGCTATGTGAGCTATTGGAGGAGAAGAGTAATGATCCATCATATCTAGCTATGAACTATATGAGCTACAATAATGACATACCCAGTGGTACAATAATAGCATAAACATCATGGAGTCACCAACCAATTTCTGATTGAATCTAAGTCCTGCTCCACAGGATGAAATCCATACATGGCAATATTCCTGAGCCAAGAATTTATGACTAGACAGGTCATAGGCCATAGGGAAGAATATGCAACTGTTATGCTGCTAAATGACATAGTATTAAATTTGGTCTAATGATACACCCATGAAGCTTCTATTTGTAGTTGATAGCAATTAAAAGAGACTACAGAATGCTTAGACATATCTTCCATTCCTTCCAAGGCTCTGGGATTATTTTAGAAAAGGGGATAGGAAGAATGTAAGAACCAGAAGCAGTGGACAACTATGAGGAAACGTCATATTCTGAAAACAGCATGACAGCTGTACATACATATGAAATCTAGAACTTTTGTGCAAACCTGGGTAATCCAAAACCATACCCCATGTTGTGGGGTACATACAACCCTACCTAGTTGTGAAGATATTTAAAACTGTAGCTGCTGGGAGATGAAGAGACAGTTTTCTCTAAGAGTACAGTCCTTTCCAGTGGGACACCAGGAATCCAAGAATAGTTGTATAGCACAAATTAGTCTTGAAGAATTAAAATTAATAAGACACAACGTTGAGTGAATAGAAAAGGAGAGGTATACCTAGGAGCAGTTGTGGGAGGAGTTGCAAATATAATTGTAACATGCATAAAACTCACAAAGAACTAATGAAGTTATTTAAAAGAAATTAAAGAATAAAAACAAAATATTTTTAAATAGCAACTAGAAATATAAAATTTTATTTTAATTTAACAGAATACTTACTTTCTGAGAGTAAACACCAGAAACTAGAAAAGAATCATTTACATTAACAAAAAGCTCTTTCAAATACATATTGATTAAAAGGCAAAAGAATAATAAAATAATTCAGAATTACTAAAAACTTAATTTCTCTAAATGAATCCACAGTTTAATATCCCAATCAAATTGTTAGTAGGTGTTTTGAGGAGTTAGAAAAATGATCCTAAGACTTGTATTCTTAGCTCAGCACAAAATCTGGCAGACTTATAGTATCTGTCAATCTCAATGAACTAAAAAAAGTGTGAGTTTTGTTTTTGTGCTTGAAATAATACTTTGTGAATTTGAAAGTAGTTTGATATTTTATAAAGATTTGAAAAACATTTACATTTGAAAGATATAAAGTTTTAAAGTTTAGAAACCTCTTCAAAAGTTTGTGAATTTCATCCAGAAGTTATTAAAACAGTTCACAGGCCCCATATGATCTTCCTTGCTTTCTCTTTTATTGTTGTTTCCAGCCAATGACCATTGGAGTTGGACAACCTAGGTTTACCAGTTGTTGCAGCAAAGATAACAGAGTCCTGCAACACTATGGAATATTTAAACAAAAATGTGTTTGAAGGAGACTTTGGTTAAGTTAATTAAAGGAAGGTGCAGACAAGGAGTTTTGCTTTTATTAGATACTATGGAGTAGTATGGAGAAGTCTATGACTAGGTGTTCAAAACTCTTATCCAACAGGAACAGAACTAGAGGAGAATGAAGTTGTAATGGGTTAGGCTTCATTTTTCCTTCTCCCAGGTCAAGACAGGGAGATGTTTTGCCATTCTTTGGGCTAATAAAATGTTCTTATTCAGTTTATCCTTAGATTATACCTGCAAGATGTGTATGTGTGTGTGTGTGGTTATTAATTTTAACACCTGAATCTTGATGTGGTGTTGTTTGATACTGATATCCTGGGACACTGTTGACACTGAATCAAAGAACATGAAAGATATGCGATGCATGTCAAGTAGTTTAAAAACAACAAGTAGGTTCCCTAATCATTCCAGACCAGGTCCTGGATATTAAGGATCAAATTCCTTTTCAAACATTGGTGTTACATTTATTTGCTTGGAGAGATGGATAGAGCAGCATATTCTTCATGGAATAGGAGAACAGAAACAAAACCAGTCAGTACAACATATTCCCTTTGTAAAACCAAGTAGCCACTGCAGACTAAATCATTACTTTTAAAGACTCATAAGTATATCAAAGGTCTTCGTATCTGTGATTTTAAAAATACCTTTCATTTACCCTTTACTCTCCTTAGGAAGATATATATATATATATATATATATATATATATATATATATATATATATATATATATATAGAGAGAGAGAGAGAGAGAGAGAGAGAGAGAGAGAGAGAGAGAGAGAGAGAGGCTAAGACTCTATTACTGAAGACAAAGCACATTTTTGGTTACAATACAAAGAAAAGTCAAGTTGGCATGGGCTGGGAGCTTCCTCCCTACTGGCTAGCATTCACAGTGCCAGAACGTGTTATTCAGGCTTCTGAGGGAGCAATGTCATTAACAATCTTACCCAACTGTGAACATTAAGAGGTATAAGACTGACCTATCAGGCAATATATGCCTAGTGCTGCAGTGAGGCTGGCCTACCACAGGTGTAACCAAACCCCTCTGACAGGATTTCAGGTTGCCACACAGGAGGAATTCATGTATGGTACTATAAACCTCATCCAACGTCTATGATGTGGAGGGAGGATGGTGGTCATAGACTTTACCAGGGAACCCACTATTGTAGTTTCGCTATATGGATACAATGTACAATTATCTATAAATATTTATGCCCATATATTAGTGGCACTTCCAACCTTGGTCAGAGAAACTTCTGTTTGCAATAGGCAATACTTAATGCTGAGCCTCAGCTGGTCAAAGTGATGAGAATTTGTGCCTGCTTAGGTATTAGATCTCTCCCTCCCCAAACAAGTAATCTACATTTCCTTTCCCAGGCTCTGGAATCATTGCACAAGAGGGAGCAAAAGGAGCTGGAGGATGGAAAGAAGTACTGGGAAAAGCTGCCTTAAACTGCTGTTGCAATAATTTCATAGCAGCAGTGGTTACTTTCACAAGAACTGTGAAAGACCCAGCCCATCAACATTTTATCAGGTTATTGGAGAAGGTCATTGGGTCCCATTCCTCCATGAGAACACATATGTCACTTAATAGTTGCTGGGAAAGGTCAGTGATGTTCCTCAGTCGTGTAGCCAATGGTCAATTGCTCATGGTCAAGTTAATAACCCCTCAATCTGGTGCTCAACCAGGCAATCATGGTCAAATGAATAGGCCACAGAGTTGGGAAAAAGGAGTTCAGTGGGAAGCCAAGGAGGATAAAAAAAGAAATGGAAGGATTTGAGCAAATTAATTATGAAAGTGTAAAGAATAATCATTTGCATAAATGATGATATACAAAAAGAAAGCTCATAAAGATGACCATAATCTCGAGAGACTGATTTTCAAAAAGGAATAAAAATTGTAATTTGCACTCAACAAAAGAAAAAGAAAATCTGGAGAAGACAGAATGTTATGAGCTTCAAATGGGAAAGGACCAATGTGCTCTTCCGACCCTCATCCTTACTTACAATTGTAATATGGCTGATACTTGAGTTAAGGACCAGTAGATTTCTGTTGTCTTAAGTTCTCTAGGCATTGTTTTCTAGCCTCGGGCTCATTCTCCATAAACAAAAAGTAAATGACCTTTGATATTCTTTCTATAATATCTATTCTCTTCATTCTGAATAACATCCATCTAAATCTTCAGAGTACTTCCACAGTCTTGTTCAACATGGCAAAGTATATGCTAACAGTTACTGCTCATAGTCATTTACAAAGATACTTTCAGGGCTAGAGAGATGGCTCAGCAGTTAAGCACTTGTTCCTTTTGCAGTCGACTTGTAGTCAGTTTGGTTCCCAGCATTCATGAGGCATCTCACATAGCTGAGTGTAACTCTAGTTCCACAGAATCTGGATGCTATCTTCTGGCTTTCAAGGGCACCAGGCACACAAGTGCTGCAGACATACATGAAGGCACTCACACTTACACATATATTTTTTAAGTTTATTTATAAAGAATGATTTGTTATACCATTTCTAAAGACATTTTTATTTATATGTGTGTATGCATATCTGTCTATATGTGTGTAAGCTACATGTATGGGTTTGGAGAGGTTAGAGGAAGGCATTGGACCCCTGCATATGGAGATAGAAGTGACTGTGAGCCACGTAGATGTTGCAGAATCATACTTGGTCCCCTGGAAGAACAGTGAGTGCTCTGAACCACTGCAGAATCTCTCCATTCCTGATTCTACCATTTTTAAAGACCCAATTTGTGTACCTGATGTTTAACAAGTTGTTATATGGTATAATAATATAACAAGTCTTTATATGGTAGTAAAATTCTAATTTTAATTCTATAATGGAAGAAAACAAACTAGAAATCCAAAGATGTCTGCAAAAATAAATGTTCCTTAATGATTTAACCTGGAGTGAAGTTCTAATACCTCAATTGTAAATAATTTAGACACACCAAGTTTATAGCTTGTTACACTTACAAAAGTAAGTAAATAAGGGTGGGTTTGTGAAATCTGAACTCAGCCATCCAGAATAACAGGAAGATACTCCAGCTTTTCTTTCTTTTCAAATAACTAAAAAGCATATAATAATCTTTCATGTTGTTTCATGTTCCCTGACAGAGGCTTAGTGTATTTAAAGAGAATTGCTTTTGCCATAGATACCACAAATAGAGTAGCTGCTAGCAGATAGACCTTGAGCCTGGATAAAGCTCAACATAAAAATCATTTTAGCAAAATTATATCTCGTGATTTTACAGAAGAAAATGTATCAATTTTTCCCTTTCATGGTTTTTTGTCATCCAACATTAATTATATTTCCCCTGTGCTTTTTCTACTACTTTATGATTTCCTATCTCCAGTTAAAAAACATTTAAACCTTTTATTCACCTGAATGTGCTTTGGAATTCAGGAATATAGAAGAAAAGGATCCTTAAAGTGAAAATGAGAGCTGTAAAGGAAAAGATGATGCAAGCACATTTACATCCAGGAGGAGGGATGTATACACACACAAAAATAGCACATGTGTTTCCATATACACTGTATACACTTATGCCACTACATTTGGTTAAAGTCCTGAATACATATACAAGAACTGAATGGTTTCTCTAAAACTCAGAACATTTATAGAGATCAGGAAAACATTTTAAATCAATTGGTTTTATGCTAATACTATCTGCAGTCATTAAAAAAAGTTTGCTTTATTTAAAAAACAATAAGACAAGGCTAGACAGAAAAGAAAAAAAAAAAGGCCTATACTAGAAACATACTTCAAGACAAAGGATTGAAGAACAGAAAGCCCTCACTCAGGAACCCTAGACAGGCCAAAGCACTATTGAGGAATGATAGTCTAGATAAGATGACAAGAAAGTTGACATTTTTTTTCCAAGCCATAGTTTGGGAGGAATGGAAAGTTGTTTATATTATGGACAGTTGTGGGAAAATATCAAACTTACACTATCAACTTTAAGTCTAGGAAAAGAATTCCTATGCCTGTATCTAGACTCTATATGAAATTACCAGACCAATGTCAAAAGGGATGTTAGGCAAGAAGGTAAGCAGTCATAAAAGAGAATTAAGAAAATCTCAGCAGTATCCTGGCTTCCTCCTTCTTTATACCCAATCAATTATTCACTACTATTTATTTTGCTATTTAAACATCCCTTAAACAGTTTCTCTCAAGGGGATACATGAAACTTCTCTCCAACCAATATCAGGTTTCTGAGGTTGACTTCTACATGTTCATTTTTATCTTGCTCCTATTTCTGCCCTCTGTTACCAAAATTTTAAAATGCAAACTAGATCACCCCCATGCTTTAAAGTCCTTAAAAGCTAAAAGTCTCACTCATATCCTTTTTTCCCACTGTCTTGTTAAGGGAAGAATAGAAAGACTGCATTGTCACATTTAGGTTAAGCAACTTCAGTAGTATGGCTTAGGATCAGTTTAACATCCCTGAGCTGTCCACTGGCCACAGCCTTATCTCTTAGCCTATTGCTCCTTAGTTCCCTGACCCAATAGCTTTGCTTTCCTGTAATTTCTCTAATCATATACATGCTGGGCCACCTGCCTCCAGGAATCCCCGAAACTCTTACAGATTTCAACTCTGTCTTCCCTGGTCAATTTCATCTTCTGGAATAATCAGCTACAATGCCATAGGTCTGTAGTGAGCTCAGTGAGACAGGTGTTACATGAGTTTTCAGAATGGCCTTGTCCCAGCAAGCTCTATGGGTGAGAGAAATTTGCTTGTACTGATGCTATATATTTGCTGGACAAATAAGAACCATAAAAAAAAAATGAAGGAACTGCCTAAATCTGAAGAGACAGCCAAGGAAGCCAGCAACAGCATTCTGAGAGAGGGCTGACTAGACAGGGAGTCAGCATATTTTGTTATTTGACAAAAATGACAGCCTTGCAGCTCAGCTTGATTGAAGAATTTGTAGATAGCAAAACTAAGGACTGGATGGGCAGACAGTCTTCAACAATCATTTGCTATAGGAAAATAACCAATATTATGTTTTTTCTTTTGTTCTAAAAATTCATAGCAGCTATCCAGTTCAAACTATAGATTTCCAATTCTTTAAGCAAATTTTTTCATTTTGTCAATAAAGAAAATTCTACAGTCTCAATTTCAGTTCAAAACATTTTTATAGAATTTGATTTTATAATAAAGCAATGTCTATTTGTAAGCTTTGCTGTCCCAGTAAAACAATTTTACTTAATGATACTGAGGCATTTATCATATATAAATATATAAGAGGAAATCATATAAATATATATATATAATAAATAATATATGAAGGCATGTGTAATACAAATGTGGGGAAAGAAAAGAAATGACAATGTTTAAGCTAATTACAAGTAGGAATCAAGTTTATATTATTTTATTCATTAATACAATTTGCATTTGTTTAGTATATTTTAAATTAACTAAATAAACTATGCTTAAATTAGTTTCAGTTGAAGTGTTTGTGACTTTGTGTTCATGATTGGTAGTTGTATAAAATTTTTGTAGCAGAGTTAGATTATATGCTTCTTTCTCTTTGAATGTTTATTATCTAGCTAAAGAACTTTTTTTCAATATTTCGTTTGTAAGGAATGTATGTAACAAGCATTACAAGTTTATTAAAAAGAAATACAAAATACAGTTAAAGTGACCAGTGAAACTAGTCATAACTTTATAACTATATAGCATGAGTTAGTTATATCAGGCTCTTAGGAATATTACCTATGATACATATAACCATTGTAAGAATGTTCACTATCTTTCTTTTGGACTGTGGGAATTAAGGATAAGCAAGCTAAAATGAATCTTTGTGGTGGTACATGCAGGGTGATGAAGAAGAGTGCCTTTCAAGCCAAACTTGGTTATGAATCAAGACTCTTCCCAAAAGATATGAAAGAAAGAAAAGAAAGAAGGGGAAGGAGGGAGGGAGGGAAGGAAGGGAGGAAGGAGAGAAGAAAAGGAGGAAAGTAGATAAAGAAAAGGGTTGGTGCAGAAAGGAAGGGAAGGGAAAGCTAACGTGAAATGTTTTAAGCTACACTATCTAACAATCTCTAACAAAATTCCTAGCGTTATTATATTTATCAAACACACACAAAACAAAATACCAGAGCGACAAGCATCCGTTGAATGTTTGTTCTGTCAAGCCAGCCTTCTACTAGAACTTACTATAAGTCATGTCAAGTAGTCGTTAAAATCGTTTTATGAGTTAGAACCACTGACATCCCAAATATTTTATTATCATACTGTTCTAAAACTGCAGCATTGATTTTATGTTACCAAATAGCTAATCTGAAAAATCCACTCTTATCCAAAATTATGCCAGGACAAAGCTAAAATTCTCATTCTCGTTTCTTGTCCTATTGTATTTGGATAAGGGTCTGAAGAAGAGAGAAACGATTTGAAAGTGCTGGTTCAAGCCTGAACAGCCTTCATGAACAGAGGATCATTGGCCAGTCTTTGCCAGGGAGAATTTTCTATATATGAAGATGAACATGTCAGGGACAACATGAATAGCACAACTAAATGCTTAATGCAGACCACTCTAGCCTTTTAAATCAAGAACGAACTACTGTGCATCTTTATTTAAAACATGAGCAGAAGTCTTACATATTTCAGAGAATGATACACTGTAATGTGTTTTTTTTAGTCTTGTCTAGCCCCATAGACCCCATAACCATTTATAAAATAACCACTCAGAAGCTTATATTTATTAAAACTATTTGGCTATTAGTTCAGGCCTACCATTGACTAGCTCTTACATTTAAATTTAGTCTATTTTTGTTAATCTATATGTTGCCACGTGTTCCGTGGCTTTACCTGTGTGTCGTTACATGTTGCTTCCTGGATGGCAGGCTGCTATCTACTCATTTCGCCTTTTTCTTTTTAGAATTTTTTTTTGTCTGTTTATCCCGCCTATATTTTCTGTCTGGCTACTGGCCAATCAGCATTTTATTTATCAACCAATCAGAGTAACACATTCACAGCATACAAAGCAACATCCCCCATATCACACAAAGTAATCCTAAAATTGGGGTGAACTAAAATGAAGCACTAAGGACTAAAGAGATGGCTCAGCAGGAGAATGGACTTCCTGCCCTTTCAGAGGTAGGTTCAGGGCCACAACTGCCTGTAAACCCAGGTCTAGATCAGATATTTGCTTCTGGTCCCTGTAGATACTGCAGCCATGTGGGATTCATTCACAGAAACACACACACACACACACACACACACACACACACACACACACACACTCATGCACACCACATATTAAAAATAAAGCTGAATATTTTTTTTTTTTTTGAGACAGGGTTTCTCTGTGTAGCTTTGGTCTTTCCTGGAACTCACTCTGTAGACAAGGCTGGCCTCGAACTCAAGAAGATCCGACTGCCTCTGACTCCTGAGTGCTGGGATTAAAGGCGTGCGCCACCATTGCCCAGCTATAGCTGAATCTTAAAATTAAGCACTGTCCTAGTCAGAAACATCTAAAAACTGAGAATGTATAACTGCAAACCACAAACTGAGAATACACATTTTTGTGATAACAAATTGAAAAACAAAAGATGTAACTAAAATATCCTTATAAAGCCAGTCATACTTACAGTTACAAATACTAATTTACAAACTTCAAGGATCAATAGCTAGGTCATAATAAGCTCCTGGGGGCTGGAGAAGTGGCTCAGCAGATATATATTACACATACATATTTCTTAATATAGAAATACAACCTGTATTGTCTGTAGAATATTACTTGGATGTAGGTTTTCAGGGATGACCATTTGTCATCAGTCAATTTGTTGGTGTGCTTCTTCCTGGGAGAAGACAAGTTCTACACTCTTGTATTCTCTAGTTACCTGTAGTTCCATGTGTAGGCTTAAGGCCTATGGAGCTTCCCCTTGTCAACGTCAGAATGTCTGTTGTCACTGTTCTTGTTCAGGTATGACTTCAGTTTATGAAGTCACACTGGTAGGACTTTGGGGATGGAGCTTCAGACATGCCTAGGAGACAGTTTCCCACAAACTTCCCAGTCCCCTGGATCTCACAATCTTTTCACCCCCTCTTATGCGCTGTTCCCTGGGCCTTATGTATGGGAGTTCTTTTGTAGACACATCTGTTGGAACTAGACTTCACAACTCTGCATTGGAGTTGTTGTCATTTTTCTGTAATGACTCCTTTATTTGTTGCAAGGATAAGCTTCCATAATGAGATCTGAGGGCTACTTTATCTGTGGGTATAAGGCCTAATGTGTAGAATACAGTTAGGAATTATGCTGCTTTAATAAAGCAGTGGTTATAGGTTCTCCTCCAAGACCCATGGCTTCACTTGCCTTGTGTTGTTTGCTAGGTAGCAGTTACAACTTCCCTCTTGTTTAGCAGAGCTTAACTACAATACGAGAGTTATTATTTATGGCTGAAGTATGCATGTCACTACTGCATCCTGTAGTTCTCATGACATGTTGGCCTTTGTTGTGGTTTATGATCATCATAGATAGTTAGAAATGTTGGTAGGGTCCCTCCTTTGAAGGCTTGCATAGCTTCTTCTGGTACCATGAAAGCTAGTTCTCATGGAAGAGACATTCAGGTCAATTCCAGCTCAGGCACCTCTGGTGTCCTGACATGAGGAGCATGGTGTCTTCAGCAGGAGGGACTTACTTTCTACCTCTGGATGGCAACAAGCAGTAGGCTGCAATGCTTTGGAAATCTTTTGGGAGTCTATTTGACTACCCTGACCAAAAAGCAAAAAAAAAAAAAAAAAATGCTTTCTCCTGCCTACTGTTGAGGTTTTTCTAGGTCTTTGGCTCTTGGAGGGAGCACTCTCGGCCCAAATGAGAAAATTTCACTTAAACTATGTATGTACATGTATATAGGGACTTACATATATTGTAGGGTTTTTCTAAGGTAGATAGTAGCATGATTCCTGATGATTTTAAAGAAACATTCACTGGTATTTTATCATTTTCTGCCTCCTTCTGCATTTATTTAAATCCATTCACCCTTCCTAATTAGAATGTCACCTTTCCCATGTCCCAAATCAGATGTATTAGCACATGACTTTAGTGACACTAGATACAAGCATATAACACAAAAGTGAGTCTGAAATTAACCCAATTAGACCATAAAATCATGTTGGATGTACTGTAAGAGAAAGCCTAAAGAATTATAAAAGTTAGTTGCTGTAAG
Source organism: Onychomys torridus (assembly GCF_903995425.1). Lineage (NCBI taxonomy): Eukaryota > Metazoa > Chordata > Mammalia > Rodentia > Cricetidae > Onychomys > Onychomys torridus. Next base: position 75,238,417 of record NC_050447.1, on the reverse strand, counting down.
ATTAAATATAGTCACACCATTTGCACAAGACAACCCAGTATTCCTGATGCTATGTTACAAAGAAGGTTCTCCTATAATCTTCAGTAATTTAAAGTAGATTTTTTTTATTTTGTAATTAACTTAATTTTACATATCAGCCACAGATACCCCTGTCCTCCCTACTCCCACCCTCCCAGCCTTCTCCCAAATCCACTCCTCATTCCCACCTCCTCTAAGGCAGGTCTCCCCTGGGGATTCATCTCAGCCTGGTAGACTCAGTTGAGGCAGGTCCAGTCCCCTCTTCCCTGTACCAAGCCTGAGCAAAGTATCTCAGCATAGGCCCTAGGTTCCAAAAAGCCAGCTCATGCACCAAGGACAAGTCCCAGTCCCACTGCCTGGGGGACCTCCTAAATAGTTCAAGCTAATCAACTGTCTCACTTATCCATAGGGTCTGATCCAGTTCCATGGGGGCTCATTGATTCACATCTCATGTGTTTCCACTAGTTTGGCTATTTGTCCCTGTGCTTTTTCCAAGTATGGTCTCAATATCTCTTGCTCATATAATCCCTCCTCTCTCTCATTGATTGAACTCCTGGAGCTGCACCTGAGGCTTGGCCCTGGATCTCTGCATCTGCTTCCATCAGTCACTGAATGAGAGTTCTATCATGACAGTTAGGGTGTTCAGCCATCCAATCACCAGAGTAGGTCAGCTCAGGCTTTCTCTCGACCACTGCCAGTAGTCTATTGTGGAAGTATCTTTGTGGATTTCTGGGGACCTCTCTAGCACTCTGCTTCTTCCTATTCCCATGGGATCTTCATTTATCATGGTATCTCTTTCCTTGTTCTCCCACTCTGTTCCTGATCCAGCAGCAAACTTGTACATCCACTTTGGAAATCAATATGGCACTTTCATAGAAAATTGGTAATCAGTCTCCCTCAAGACCCAGCTATACCACTTTGGGGCGTATATTCAAGGAATGCTCAATCATACTACAAGGACACATGCTCAACTATGTTCATAGCAGAATTATTTGTAATAGCCAGAACTTGGAAACACCTTAGATGTTCTTCAACTGAAGAATGGATAAACAAAATATGGTACATATACACAATGGAGTACTACTCAGCAGAGAAAAACAATGGCATCATGAGGTTTGCAGGCAAATGGATGGAACAAGAAAAATCATCCTGAGTGAGGTAACCCAGAATCAGAAAGACAAACATGGTATATACTCACTGATAAGTAGATACTAGATGTAAAGAAAAGGATAACCAGACTGCAACTCACAACTCTGCGGAGGCTACCTAGTAAAGAGGACCCTAAGAAAGATACAGGGATCACCCAACGACAGAGAAATGGATGAGATCTACATGAGCAAACTGGATGTGAGGGGAGATAATGGAGGGCAAGGGTCGGGAGAAAGAGAGCTCAAAGTAGATATTTTAAAAAGAAGAAAATTCAATTTACAGCTTTGAGTAAGACCAAAAATATCAAGAAGGTCCATGCTATTACTTGGTTTATTATTTGCCTAACAACTAATACTTTCTTCCGTTGTACTAGTTTCTGTGTTCTGCTGTAAGGGGAGGAGTATAGTAGAGAAGGCAGACATTGCTTCTTATGTGGGTTGTCCTCTAATAGAGAAAAGGTATAATGATCAGAGACCATGGCAGACAAGGTGAGCTTGGGTAGAGAGGAAAAGGCCTTCCTACAGTATAGCTAAGAAAGTGACATTTGAGTAGGGACTGAATACACTACAGGAAACAGTGTTCAGACTTGAGTGATCCATTTTCAAACTGAAAGCTCTTAGAGAGGAGAGAATGGAGTTTGGGAGACACTAAAGAACCCCATGTTGCTGGATCTCAGTGAGTAATGTGCGTGTTGTGGGAGAGAAGAGTAAAGGCAGCAGGTAGGCTCTCCTGGTTCTACTGGACACTGGGATGATTTCAGTCTTACTCTGAAAGGAGTCACTGGTCTGTCTTGTTAAGGACCATAGGGAAACAGATGATGTTAAAAATCAATCTTTGGCAGGCACACAGAAAGGAATCAGTGGAGACTTGCATACAAGAGGAGACGGTTAGAATAACCTAGTGGAGTGTGTAGCAGGTTCTGACCCAGGGTGGTCAGGTGCTGAACAAGGAGCACTAGTAATGTAGTGAACACCCAAGAAGTGCAAGCTGATCCCATCAGAATTGTTGTAGTCTGGATGGTGAAAGTAGTGAAATTGGAATTTTGTTCTCAAATACTGTAAAAAAGCATTCATATAATATGTTTTGATAATATTTCCCTCTCCTCCAGTTTCTCCCAGATACAAAATATTTTTATGATATAGTCTGGGTAAACTGATGGTAGATTCAAGATAGATAAACAGAAAGTGAAAGGGGTCAGGAACCACTTTTAGAGATTTGACATGAGACAGGCTGAATGAACCAATCATTTACTTAAATGGGGTAGAGCAAAGTCTGAGGCTGAATCAAGATGTATTTTATTTGCAAAAGAGAAACATATCTTATCAAATAATATAAATATGTTGTTTTTGCAAGGCATTGACTTGTATTATTTTATATGCTTCTCTACACAATTCTCTGAGAGTTGCAGAGCCTAGAATCTTCTTGGACAGATTGCAAAATTGAACTTGAGAGGAGTCTAAATGATCTCCAAGCCTATATAAATCAGCCACGATATATTATCACAGCAAATCACACACTGGAAAATATTGACTATCCTGCTATATTCAAGTGTTCTCTCTGAAGAAAAATAATGCTGAAATTTCCTTGAAGTTTACTGATGACTAGCCATATATCTGGTGTGTTTAGAGAGTGAAAAATATCTCCCACTGTCCTAGAAAATGTTGAAAAATGGATCAAAGACTGTTTTAATGTAGTAGTGACAACTTAGTTTGAAATTAAATTCTTGAAGTATTTGATGATTAAGAGCACAAAATTCGGGAATAACAGGCAGAAAAATTAATTTTAAAAAAATCATATATAATTTAAGATGGTATGTTATATCATTAAAAGGCCAAGTGATTTTGATGGATACATAGGAATGTCAAGTAGTTCAGTATACTTTTTTAATAATATAAGGTTAATTGTGAAGCATCTCTGTTAACTAATTTTTAGGACCAAAATTTGCCATATTAAATTCAATTCACAGTTCTTGAGTGACCCAAAGTCTGGCTTTGGTCTGTTCCCTTAACCTTTCCATGTAATATTTTCCACTGTGAAAATAGTTATTAATCTAAGTAATGTATCACTTTCAATGAAATATGAATGATTTATCAGATTTTTGAAAAAGAATGTATCAGTATTTAATTCACTATATCAAAATAAATTTAGATGAAGAAGTGCTTGGTTAAAAAAAATAAAACATTCATTAACAGTCATCAAAGCATGAACTAGTCTTCACCTGGCTCTATGGTATCCTTTTCTTTCAGGTTCTCACTGCATTATGTGTCTGTTCACACAAATGTGTCTCAGTTCCCCTAAGTACACCCTGATCTTTCCACACCTGAGGCACTTGATCACATTCACCCTTGTGTTGCGTCTAATTAAACCTTACCAGTTCTTTCTAACTAAACCTTACCAGTTCGTTTCACTCATTCTTTGAAGAAAGAAAATATCAAAATGGCGAAGTCTGCAGAAACAATGACAAGCTGTATTCCCACTCTGCTCTCTAGGACCTTTGAATACAAAATAGCAAAGATACCCTCCCCTCTAAACAGCAGCTGATTAGTCAGAGTCAATCAAAATCTATCATCTTTTCCACACCTTGAGAACTCTACTACAGTTTATGGAAGATGAGAGTATCTTGAGACAGAGTTCCCTGGAAACCCTGTGGAAGGTTTCTGATACTAATCTTCCCAGTCTTTGTCAAGGGAGATATTTCCCTAATGCTCTCTACTGTCCCCTGGCCAGCTTCACTTTAGACACATTTGCTTTAAACAATATGGAAAGTTGTCCACTTGCTCAGCATGTAGATTTTGCTTGATTTATGAAAGGCCTGCCATTATCCCAGAAACCTTTTAGCTCACAGTCTTTGAAACCTAATACTAAATTTAGTGGTCTCCTCCTTCTCCACATTACAGAGTGGTACTGGCAGAGCATATGCCAAATTTAGTCAGTTCTTTCCATGAAAGACAGATCATTAGGGATTTTGGCCAAATCATAGAGAAAGCATGAAGCAGCTTTGGCTAGGATGCTCCATGGATTGTACAGAATTTACTGAACCTGAGGAACCGTCTCCCTGGTTGCAATGGAGTCCCAGAAAGACAAATCCAAAGCATTAATCTGCCTTATGTGGAAGAGCCCATTTCCAACAGCATCATAGTGGCAGGAAACAATAAGCTACATGTGACAAGGCTTAGGTGCTGCTATGTACCTATCAGTACAGTCTTACTCTTTTCACAGAGGCACAGGCAAAGTCTCTTCCCTTTTTGTCTGAGTCAGCATTTCTCAACCTGTAGGCCATGACACTTTGGTTATCAACTGACCCTTTCACAGGGTCTACATATTAGATATCTTACATATCAGATATTTACATTGCTATTCGTAATAGCAGCAAAATTTCAATTACATATTTTTTGGGTAATCTGTGTTTCATGGATAGAAGGTCAATGAAGGTAATTATTTTTTAAATATAAGATGAAGTTACTTGAGTATAAAATTTCTGATCATGTTGAGGTTGACAAAAATGGAGAAAATTGTGACTTGAGACAATTTGTGACTTGGAGTTTTCTGGTTTAACTTTATGGCTAGGGGTCATCACAACATGAGGAACTGTATTAGGGGGTTGCAGCATGGGGATGGTTGAGGAGCACTGGTCTAAGTGTTCACTGATCTCCATGGGTTATACCTCAGAATCTCAGCAGTACAGAGACATTTGATACCCAGAGGTATTTGATACCCAGAAGTGGCCTTCATGTTGCTGAGGATTGAATGTTTGATCTCTTTTAGGAAGTTGCAAAAAGTTATTCATTCCTCCCAGAGAAGATCCAGTCATATGACAGTTTCTCTTATCACCCTAATATATTCAACTGCCTGGATGACTAGGTTTAGAAAGTGTTCAATACTGAGCAACAGTTTTGTATACTTAACAAAACTACTGTAATTTCAGTGTTCCAGATCCTGCCTAGAATTTGTTTAAATTTGGTGATGGTTGATTTCTTCATAGAAATCATGGCACAAGACTGTATTAGCCACTTTTGTATCCACTGGAGCCAAATATCTGACAGTAAAACAAAACAACAACCACAAGAAAAAACAACCTTATGGAAGGATTTACATTGGCTTTTGATTTCAGAGGGTAGTTTCCTGCCATGGTTTCTTGCTCTCTTGGGCTTGGACAGAACATGATGAAGGGAGGGCATGTAGGGTAGATGAGCTGTTCACTTAATAGTGGGAAGGAGTCAGCTGGGGACCAGGCTTAACCTTCAGAGCTTTCTGCAAGAACTACTTTAACTTCCTAGGATCTATGTACATTGTACAAAACTCCCCAAATAATGCTACCTGCTCAGGACATTGTATTGAACATATGGGCCTTTGGAGAACATTTTTATACTTAAACCTTCACAAATAAAGTAAATTATTATCCTTTGATATATCCCATCATATTCTATTTTTCTGGATTTCATTTAATGATGGATGGAACTTTGAAAAAGCTTTGAGAGGTTAATATAAACCAATATAAATAGATATCTTAAAATTTAGAGACCTAACTCACAGTTAACACCCAGGTGATTTAGTAGTACTATTTAATAAAGGATCCAAAGTTATCACAAAGACCTAAGAATATAACAATTTTCTTTCACCAATAGAGTGACTAATCTATTTGTGAGATGTACTTATTCGATTTGTTCTTCACATGGCATCTCAACACTTTACTTGCCACTAACCAATATAAATATAACACAAAAACCTCTTCTCCTTCCTTTTCCACATTAATTTAATAACACAATAGACTAAGCATAGCTATTATAGCCTTCTTGTGTTCATAGTATCTTGTGCAATACCCTATAGGCTTGATATGTTAATACTGGGATTACTGAACCACTAACTATTCAGTCTAAAGAAGGATCAAGTACACATAATATATTTTTGATAGATCACCATGATAGAATAAACTTGGATCTGGAATCAACAAAGAAACACACTTCTAGATGGATATCATCTAGGGTATTTCCAGAAGGCACAACTGAATGGGGACAACTCCTTCTAAGAATGGGTGGTACTTTCTGAAAGTAGCCAGATTTTCAGAGGTTGGAGAGAACAACAGTGCTGACTGCTTACTGGCCTTCACTCCACACTGGTGAATGCATCTCATCCTTGGTAGTTACTGTTGTGACCATTTTTTGTTACTAATTAGAACCTGGATTGTTCAGATTTCCATCATGGATTGAAAACCATGGCATTCAGCACTGGATTGGGCATGCTGAGGCATTCAGCCTTAAGGAATGAATAGATGTCTGGTTGCCAGTCTCTCTAATATGCAGATAAGTCACTGTTGAAATAACCAGCCTGCATCTTATAAACTATTTAGTTAAGTTTATTTTGATACATGGATTGACACCCTCTGTTCTGTTCTCTAGAGAATCATGACTAATATAATCAGTTAAATCCAACATTACACATTTTTAGGTTATGTATTAAGATTTAGACAGTGATTATGGCTCACAAATGCCTCAGACTAAATATGAACTGGTCATTCTTACACTTAGTTTAGTTCTAAAATCATTCATAGGATTTAGGAAAAGTGTTAGTATAGGAAGAGGTAATCTTTGGAGCAAACAGAATATACATAGAAAGTAAGTAAAATGAAACATAATAAATATTACTGTATCACAAACATCTTGCTAGTGCCCATAGGCATCAAGAAATCTACTTTGTGAGCAGCACTTTGCATTGGCTTGACAGCTGAAGAAGCCTGGGGGACTTCATGATTTATTTAGAGATGCTTCCCTAAGTGTATCTAAGTGTGTAATTCCTTAAGTGGGTAAGTGCCATGATTCTCAGTTTACTATCTACATAAAGCACATATCCTAAGAGGAGAGAGAGAGAGAGAGAGAGAGAGAGAGAGAGAGAGAGAGAGAGAGAGAATAAGCAAGCGGTGGGTTAAAGGGAAGCTTATGCCTAGCTTTTTACTGCTGAAACAAATAATGTTAACCATCAAAAATAATGTTGCCATGACACAGAACGGTGCTCACATGAGTTGCAACCTTCCAACCCACTTATTTCTTCAGCTGCTTCAGTTATAGTTTTGGTATTGAACATTTTATGGATCCTCATTTTTCAAGCTCATGAGGCTTACTACTACTTTCTGTTATGTACTCACTAAAGAGAAATATTTCTCTACCATATACATGCCCATCACTTAAGGGTTCTTTCAGCAGAGAAAACAAATAGCAGTAGAACTCCAACCAGGTATTTATCTGGAAGGCTATTGGTGGGTTAAGTATAGAAGACAGACTACCCTGTGCTAAGTGTGAAGAAAAGAGCTCCTACTGTTTCAGAAAGACAGAGGGGAACTGTTCCCTTAATGTAAAGCTTTCTTGCCTATTTATAGCACAAGGCAAGTGCTTAGCTCACAGCAGTGATTTGTAGAAAGATGGCTGGAAGCATTCTATTTGGAGTTTACAGAATCTAGGTAAAATGGAAGCTTGCAGTTCAACTTGAGAGGGTCTCAGGAACAACTGTTAGGGTTTTCACATGGTACAATTTCATTTCAACACATTTCAGTGTTTTGTTTTGTTTTGTTGTTTTCCCTGAGTTTCCTTTGTGATTTCTTCTCTGATAGTTGATTTCACACACAAGGGTGGAATTATAATTTACAGGTGTCCAAGTTTAATTTCTGTTGCTGCAATAAAATATCCTGACCAAAACAACATAATGGGGGAAGGTATACTTGGCATAAAGTTTCAGGTTATAATCCATCATTGAGGGAGGTTAAGGCAGAAACTCACAACAGCTAGTAATACTGCATACATAGTCAAGAGCATAGAAAAAGAATGGTCCAAGAGGCCTGCTTGCTTCCTTGCTCATTCTCATATTATATATATATATCAGTTGTCAAATTATTGCTTCTGTCAAATCACTGCCGTCTGCTTCTTATCCTCAACTAGTCAAGGGAGCATAAGTCCAAGTGGATACCACTCATTAAAAAGTTAGGCATAAAACTAACTAAAAATGTGTAGGAAAGATAAACAGTAAGACCTTCAACACACAACCATCCCAACAAACTTAAAATTATAACATAGAAACACAAAAACATCTCAGTGAGTAAGTCTGCTAATTAAAAACACTGGAAAACATTATCAACAGAAATGATCATATAGAAGAAAGAGTATCATGAATGGAAGATAAGCTCAAGAAACTAGTGAATTTAGATGCCAATAAAGAAAACAATAGTTGAGTATAACCAAAGCCTTCAAATATCCTGGGGTATGAGGAATTCTTTTAATTCTTAGTCCTTTGCTAAGAGTGGAGACAAAACAGAGATAAAAAAGCTGTAATGAAATTATACAACAAAATCTCCCAAACTAAAGGAAAGATACATAAAATGCTAATGCTATGGAATGAAGATACAAAATCAAAAGAGAAAAAGGCCAACTTACAAATGAAATTCATCAGAGAAACATCAGACTTGTACCTATGAATGAATAGAACAGTATATCTGAAGACCTGAAAGTAAATTATTATTGAAACAAGACATAGGGAGGGGTAAATAACATGATAGAAACAGATTAACAAATCTAGAAAAGTATCAATCACTCCATTCAGTAAATAATTAAACTTCTAAGACAAATAAGTTAGAGAGGAAAGACCAAATAGTATGTGAACTAACTAGGAAAACATGAAATTACAGGATTCAGCAAATATTTCCAAATAACAAATATAAATGTTAATGATCTTGACTCACCAATTAAAGGGCAGAGACTAATCATCAGTCCCCCCCCCCAAAAAAAAAAAACAAGATTCAGCTGTTGTTGCTTTCCACAAACAGACTTCATTGGCAAAAAATTAAACAGTCTTAAGATTACTGGGTAGAAAACTATATACCAAGAGAATAAAAGCAGAAAACATGTGCATAGACATTCTTATATTCAACAAACAAGAAATTAAATAATAATACCTCCAAATATAAACATCAGTATATATTAATAAAAATCACCATTATAAGTATATATTTCTTCAAAAGTTGGTATCTCTAATTTCATAAATCTTGAGGACCTTGTTGGATTATAAGCACATATAATTTGTGCTTTTACATATGTAAAACATCAACCTATTCTGATACCTGGTGAGATAATAAAACTTACTATCCTGTGTTTAATCAACAAAATCTAAGAATTGCTTTGAATGTATTCAATGATTTGTCAAACACTATAACTTAAATACTTCTCTAGAAATTAAGTATTTCTTTAATCAATTCTTCACCACATTGACCAACAATAAACTACACCTTGGCCTATAATGCAAAGTAGAACAAAATTGTTGACTCTTCCTCCTTTCTGTGTCGTGCTGGGGCCCTGACAGGCTGATAAAGAGATGATTTGACTTTCTAGAAAAGTGTATTATTTCATGATTTATTTGCTCATAATGGATGTGACTTGATAAAATGGCGTTAATTTATGGTGTACCCATCAGCAAAAATAGAAATGGCTTTTGTCCAGAAAAAGCAAAACACAATATTGCTTTCAAATTTGGAGTTTAATGCTCTCTAGGACATTAATCAGATTTGTGGCTATCTATGAAAAACAGCCATTCAACTTTCCCAATATCAACTGGATACATTTAAATATCTTATGTTACCACTAGATAATTTTGATATTCTTTCATTAATATTTCCATGAAAATCACCTTTTTAACTATTGCAAATATTTTTCTAATGATTGAAACAGTTGATGTTCCCTGTGTATTTTAACCTTGTTTTATGCTGTTGCTAGATGGACACATTTCACTCTGTCAGTTGTTCATTAAGACATTTAAATTGCCTTTATCATCACCTTTAAGTTAACATGGTTTATTATTTGGCTTCTATGCATTTGTTCAACTATATCAATTAGACAATTTTTTTAATGCTTTCTCAACCAATATTTGTGTATTTCCTTGTCTTATTGAGTTAGCTTAGACTTTGTTTGTTTGTTTGTTTGTTTGTTTGTTTTTTTGAGACAGAGTTTCTCTGTAGCTTTGGAGGCTATCCTGGACTAGCTCTGTAGACCAGGCTGGCCTTGAACTCACAGAGATCCACCTGCCTCTGCCTCCTGAGTGCTGGGATTACAGGCATGAGCCACCACCGCCCAGCATTAGCTTGGACTTTTGAGTATGCTTTTGAAAAAGAGTAGTAGATGAGATATTCAGTTAAGCATGCTGTTTCAAACAGGGTTATAGATAGGTTTTGTCAAATTGGATAAGTTCTATTTCCAGCTTGCTCACAGTTTTTGCCATGATGATTATTATGAATTTATTGATATCAGTATATGTTTTTATTTGTAGTCTGTTGATATGATTGCTTGTGTACTTATTTTTTCTATTGTTTCACTGATTTATAAACATGGACTAAACTGCCTTTGGTCATAGTGAATGATTCTATTTTTAATATAAAGTGTTTGGTTTTGTTGTTGATGTTTATTGAGGATATATGTATTTATGTCCTGAGCAACTTCAGCTTTTATTTATTTCATCTATATCTGGTTTCGATTTTATATGCTGGTTGGCCACATAGAATGAACTATGACAATCCCCTCTGGTTCTATTTTCTGATAAAGTATGTGTAAAAAGTGACATGATTTTTTACCTCAAGGCTTTCTGTTATTCACCAGGATCTGCAATATACCTAATACTTTTTGTTTTGGAAAGGCATTAACTAGTGATTTGATTTAATTTCTTTAATTGAACAAACTTATTCAGTATTATCCTTATCTTTCTTCTGACAGGCTGACTTTCAAAAATAGATTTACTTCACCTAGAATATCTAATGGGGAAAACAAATTTGTTGATAGTATCATTTGATTGTGTCACTATCTTATTCTGATATCAATACTCCACATTAAAATCTTTAATAATATATAGTGGGTAACAAACAAATTTCTCCCTAGAGGAAGGTAAGAACATCATTATTGAACATAATTGAAATGTTCAAGCATTTTTTCAGTGTCTGCAGAAACACTGAAAATCTTTAGTAAACAGGATGAAATGTTTGTATCAGGTAGAAATTTGTCAAATCTAATGATGGCTTACTTGCTGAATCTTCTGGAAAATTGAGTGTTAAAGTTACTAGTATATATAATAACGTTCAACGCAGATCTAGACAACTAAAAGAAAACAAATAGCATATAAACAGAAAAAATGGAATAAAGGACTTCATCTGAATTAAAAAGCATTTTTCTCAAGTTTTGACTTCATTCTGTTATATAAACTTGATCATCTATTATACAGGCTGGATAATTAAGAAGAAATGAAATTAAGAAAATATGTCAGGAGTTAGAGAACTGGTTTTGTAGTTAATAGCACTTGATGCTGTTGCAGAGGACATCAGTTCAACTCCCACTATCTAAAGAATCTCATAACTCCAGTTCCAAGGGGTCCAACACCCTCTTCTGGCCACCAGCGGCACTGTACACATGGTAGACATGCAGATATACAGGAGGAAAAATACTCACACACATAAAATAAAAATAACCAATAGAAAATATACCGATTTGTTTGTGTTCATATCACAAATAATAACCAAATGTACCTTTTATGGTATTGATCCCAAGACAGACACATGTACACACATAAAAGTCAATGCTTTCACTTGTTAACCAATGGGTATCATAAAATGTAGCAGACAATAGTACAAACAGATCAGTCTTGCTTTGAATACCAAACTATCTTGAGTTTGAGGGTTTGTTTTGTTTTTAAACACTAATAAGTGTACCATTCTGAAATTACTGAAATAGTCCTCAGTTATTAAAGACAAACAAAATTTAAGAACAGAGACAAATTTTTGTGTTCAGGGAAGAAATGGAAGAGCTGTTTTGAGCTTCAGTTTCTACAAGTTAATTGTCAAATAAACACACCAAAATATACTCACATGGAAGTTTTATAACTTTGGAAAATAAAATATTTAATAGGTATCAGACATTTCAGGGAAATGTTTCTCAATTCTAAGTATATTTATCCTGAATGCTCATGTTGTCTCTTGTAAAACATTAACAATAGCCTCATTTATGATTATGTAATCAAGAATATAGCAGAGAAAGAAATATACTGTACTTTGTGAGGAGAGCTATTTATAGGTGAAGCATTTGGCTAATGTGCTTGCAGCAAACTTGGCCTAATTCACTACTGGAAAATGGAATGCACTGCAGGGATTTGCTAAGCATTTTTTCTTCAGATTAGAAGCACTGCAAGCCTTGTAATATATGCAAATGATATTTTCGTGCTTTCAATCTTTAATGTTATAGTGTTGAAGCAACACAGTTACGATACAAACTAGATTGAATTTTATGAATATTTTATTAAGATAAAGTAGCCATGCCTTCTAATGCATACCTGACATTAGTTTTTATGTCTCTGATTTCATACACATTAGCTCTTGCTATAAAAATGAAAGGAATTGTATAAAGTAAAATTCATTGGAGTTAGAATCCTTTTTAAAATTTTTCTCTATTCTTTTTAAAACAATCAACAATGGAAAAATACTACTGAATAATAATTTAAAACAAATTTTACAAAACAAGAAATTATAACACTCTAAATTACAGGAACCAAAATAGTGTTGTAATTTATAGTGGAATTTATGTAACAAATGATAGCAAATACATGTAATTATTTACAAAATTGCAGTGATGTAGGTTTTTTATGGACACTTAGTCAATATGAAGATCAGTAACAGTGGAAATGAAAATACAAGGAGAAAATTTTTCTGCTTGTCAGTAATAGATGAAAATGCTGTGCAAATCTGCTCTTTCTCAAGTAAAAATTGCTTCACAAGGAGTTTCTTCACAGTGGACAAATCAGGAGAGCTGTGATAGTGAATAGTGATTATAAATTTGATTGAACCAATAGTCCTCGGAGATTGGCAACACACAATTCAAGGTGTGCGTGTTAGGAGGTTTCTGAACAGAATTAAATCCTGAGTGCTCTGGCCAAATCAGTGGCATAATCCCCTAGGGATTCATAACATGAAGAGTTAGGAGCAGAAATGGGGCCTTGCTACAAGAATTACATTTCTGAAGGTATTTCTTGGGGGTCCATGCCCTGCCCTTGTTCCTTTGTGTTCTCTCACTCTGGCTTTTACACACTAAGAACCTTCAGCACACGTGGTGCTATGGAGCAATTCTCCTTCTCACATTATGAGCTCAGAAACAGATGTGAGGTGACCATGGACTGAACACACCAATACTGTAAGTCATATTTAAAATTTTCTTTCTTAAGCTGCTTTCACTATGCATTGTGATGGACTGATTGGAAAAGTAACTAAAGTAAAGTCCATTCGGAGCATTTGCTCAAATTGATAGAAAACAGTGAGTTGTAGGAGCAACTGTGTGTGTATATACTAGAAATTCATTTGTGTGGTTCATAGAGTTTGAGACATAAAGTGAGACATAAAATGGGTCCAAGAAATTCAATACAACCTAATATTGCAGCTTACAAAAAATAAATGAGTGTTAAAAATAATTACTGGAGAGGACTTGAAATGTTCAGAACACAAAGAAATAATAATCTGAGGAGATCGATATGCCAATTATCTTACCTGTTCATTACATGCTTACTGAAAGGTCATACTTTACTCTAAAAATACATTCAATAACTATCAATCAATCCATATGGAAGAGTTGCGTGGAAATGTAATAATGAAGCATGTGATTTGGTGCAGTGGATATAGTCTAATGAAGGAATCTGGTACATGTAATGTAAAAGTGCAAGAGATGGGACCAGTACGAAGGTTCAGATGTAGAACAGGGCAAAGTTAGATGGTTGCATCTGTGTTACTGGTGAATGGTACCAAGAAGCTAATCAAGCCAAAAAAAATTTTTTTCCAAAGAAATGGAGGTCATATAAACTTAGAAACACATTGGGGTAAAGGGAAATTTCTCTTGCAAGTGAAGGGTGCTCTTTAGATGTGAAGAACTCTGTCCTTAGCATGGTCTGTGTGATGTCAGGAAGAGGGAGCAGGCCAAGTGCATAACTGGCAAGATGACTGACACACTTATGACATGACAGACTCATACATGGTCTTCATAAGTTATAAAAATATCTGTCCTACGTTAGCTTTGGTTTAACATTCCCAGTAACATTCTGGACAATACAGAATGATTAAAATTAATCCTTTATTAATATCAAACCAAGCTAGAATATCATTTCTCTGGTTCTTTTGGTTAATCCCAACTTTCACTGAAAATGGACTCATTACTTTCATTTGTGGCTTCAAGTCACTTCAAATACAGCCTGTCATTTAATCAAAACCTTTTTTTTATTCTATAGGAAACCTTTTTTTCCCCTGAGTTACAGCCTTCTATTTCCAACACTAAATTTATTAGTTACCAGATAGTCCCTCAGGTATACCTAAAATTCAACACACACAGAAAATCAGGGTCTTACTAACCTAGAAACTCCTCCTATGAGCCAAGAGATATCTTGTGTTCATTATGACTATCCAGTCTCTCTCCTTTCCCTCTCCCTCTCCCCCTATACCCCACCTCCTTCTCTCTGTCTCTGTCTTTATCTCATAGCGCCAATGCATATTACTTCTGACTATTATTTTTCAAATAATATACTCCATTCCCCTATATTGCCTCCATTAAGGCAGACATCATCAATTATCTGGAATAGTTCATCATCATATGCCCTTCTTCTAACTTATCCCACATGCTATCAGTTCCTGTTATCTTTCTAATTAACAAATAAATTCTATCACTTTCAATGACTTGAGTGCTTTACTATTCTCCAGAGTTACAGCACTCCACAGATCCCAAAGATAAGAGCTCGCATTCTTTAAAGATAGAATTTAAGGCCTTCCACAGTAGATACTTATGCTATCCTTAACAACCTAAACGCCCACAGCAGAAATTCCACCATTTCCTAAACTTTACAGTATCTTTTTACATATAACTCTCCACATCTTCATTTCATTATGAAGTGGCCTCTTCCTGCTTTTTCCAACCATTGTTTTCAAATTCAACTGCAATAGTGTATTGACTTCTGTGACACTTTACTGTCGCACAGAGAAATTTCTTCTATTCTCTGTCTAATGACAGATGCTACACTCCCTGTATAACTACTATTGCAATAAACACTGGGGAATGAAATTAGTGATTTTAAGTACTTTTTTTTTTTTTTGGTTCAGTTTCTCTGTGTAGTTTTGGTGCCTGTCCTGGATCTCATTCTGTAGACCAGCCTGACCTCAAACTCACAGAGATCCACCTGGCTCTGCCTCCCAAGTTCTGGGATTAAAGGTGTGAACCACCACTGCCCAGCTTGATTTTAAGTACTTCTAATTGTCTTTCCTTCATATGTGTTGTGCATGTTTTTGAATAAGTAAACAAAGAAATCAGTATATGAATGAATGAATGAATGATCTTGTTGTTAAAGAGACAGGAAACCTAGTTCAGGTAAAACTTAACACAGGTAAATTCTTAACACTAAAAGCAAGTTTAAGTGAAAATTAATAGACAGGAGATAATAATAAAGATGAGATATGTACAACAAAAGACAAGTAAAAATAGCAATAAAATGAATTCTTTGAAAATATTAATAAAATTTCTAAAACTTTGACTGTAGAGTTTGATAGCTAAAAAAAGTGTAAGTTAGGAGCCAAATCAGTCGTAATACAAAATATCATTTCAAAGTCTATAAATCTTAAAAGAACAATAAAGGACTATGTTGAGAATGCTTATAAAATAAACATGAATTTGAAAACTTTGGTGGAATAAATTCATTTTTTTTCTAAACAGATTTCTACTTGTACTTCAAGAGGAAACAGAAAGGCTGATAATATATATGCTTTATACAAATTCAATCCATAATCAATAATTTTTCCACAATGAGGATTTGAGGGCAGAATTTAGCTTTCAGTTTCTATCTGATATTTAAGAAAAAAGAACAGGAATATACTCTTCTATGAAACACAAGAGGATTTTGATGTATACTCTATGGAGCTTATACCAACATTAACTCAAGGAGGAAAAGACAGTGCAAGGTAAACAAACCTATAGGCCAATGTTTCCCAGAATCTAAGGTGCAAAATCCTTCACTAATTTACAAACAGAATATAATGATGTAAGATAGACAGTCTTTGACCATTTTTATATCAAAATGCAAAGACTTTGTCCAAAGCCTATGAATATAAATAACTATAGAAACAAACAAACAGAAAAACAAGTGTTTTACTAGATGTAGAAAAAGACCAAACTTTCCCTTACCCCATAGTGTCTCCCTCTAACAAGACATCTCTTTCATTGCTCTCCCACTCCATCTCCCCCAGCTTGACCATCCCATTCCCCTCTATTGCCCCCTACCCCCAGTTTACTCATCTCATCTGTTTCCCCTTCCCAAGGCACATTATGGGGTAAGGGAGAAACCTGATGCTAGAAAAAATCTTGAGGATTTTACAGGGACAAACCCAGATTAGACTACTAACAATAGTGAGGAGGGTGCCTGAACTGGCCTGCCTAAGTAATCAGATTGGTGGATACCCTAACTGTCATCCTAGAGCCTTCATCCAGTGACTGATGGAAGCAGATGCAGAGATCCACAGCCAAGCATCAGGCTGAGCTCTGGGAGTCCAGTCAAAGAGAGGAAAGAGGGATTCTATGCTGTGGATATCGCTCTGTGTAAATAAAGTTCTGATTGGCCAGTGGCCAGGCAGGAAGCATAGGCGGGACAAAGAGAAGAGAATTCTGGGAAGTAGAAGGCTGGAGGAGACCCGGCCAGCCGCCACCATGAAAAGCAACATGTAAAGACACTGGTAAGCCACAAGCCATGTGGCAAAATATAGACTAACAAAACTGAGTTAATTTAAGATAGAAGAAGCAGATAACAAGAAGCCTGCCACGGCCATACAGTTTCTAAACAATGTAAGTTTCTGTGTGCTTTCTTGGTTGGGTCTGAGCGACTGTGGGACTGGCGGGTAAGAGAGATTTGTCCTGACTGGGCCAGGAAGGAAAACTCTAACTACAAATGGCGCTCAACATGGGGCAAGAATTTCCACCTAAAACCTGAGAAAAAAGATTCTAAAACAGAGCTAAAAAGAACTTCCTAGTTGTCTCTCTCAAGTTAGCGGCAGCCTGCAGGTTTGAGCTACTGTGACAGGTTTCTGGTATGTGCATCCGACCTGCAGTGTGTCGGGAATGAAGAATCTACAAGCAGCACTTTACTCTGCTGTGTGGTAGATTTAGCCTTTGCTAGTTAAAAACAACAACAACAAAAGGTTTCTGGACTATGAACTGCTTTGATAGAACTGCTTCTGATAGTTGATGGTACACATGGCCTCAAACCCAGAGCTGGCTGTAAACTGTACCAGCAGCCACAGAGGCATTTCAATCTTACAAAGATGGATATTACACAGAGAATCTGGTTTGTCTTGTCTTTGGGATTTTTAACTGCAGAAAAAGATATGATCATAAAAGCTGTTGAGTTAAACAAATATGTAAATTTTAAAGGTACCTTGACTTCAAAATTTGGATATAAGGATATGTTGCTTTGGAAAAGAGTCTCTGCTTTTGTTTCCATAGAAAGCCAGAGGCTGTGGATTTGTTCCAGATTAAGATACATCAGGTTTGATCAGCCAAGACCACCTGAAAGGTCTCCGATGACACCATGGCCCAGATGATCCAACATCCAGAATGGTTTCAAGGTAACTGGCTCAGAGGTTCACCCTAATGGACTACTCTATAATCCTAAAATTTTCCTTGTGTCCCCATAAGATACAGTGCCCCCCTCCAGCAGGAAGTAGTAAGAGAAACTATGCCCACCTTCCCAAAATTATCAAGCTGGCTTTGGAGATGAAATTGGCTCACTCCTTCTCTAAACCCAGACATATTGCTAAAAAAAAAGGTTAAGAGATTCTTGTGTCCCAAATCAGAAGAGCCCTCTGATGTGGGACAGAGAAAAACCAATATTTTTTCTTTAAAGCAGTTTGATTATAAATGAGATCTCTTTCTAAAGAAGAAAAGGGGATATGATACAGATATAATAGGATGAAAGGGTAGATTAAGGAACTTACTTCTAAAGAACAACAACTTGTTTAAAATGTTTTACATTGGTATAGATTTTAGTCTATTGATACAAACTTAAAGTTAATTTTGTTATACTGTGTGTATACTTCTAATCGTGTTTAAGGTATTATGTTTGTATAGCTCATTTTAAATTAAAATGGATAATTAAAAATAGATTAATAATTAGTCATCTATGATAATCATACTCATAGCCATGTTAGTTAAGTCTTCTAGATATACATAGACATATTTCAGATAGATAGGTAATCTTCAAATACTTCAAAGACCTACAGAATATGGCATTTAAAATATTTTTAAAATTTAGACTTTCTGGACAGTGAGACATGTCTGCTCCTGGCAACACCAATTTACTTCAGAGAGGAGAATGGGCATTGAAGACACTTCATATCTTATCTTCACCTTGGCAAAAATAGCCATTTGGGCAAGAAACTGTTCTTGCCTGGACTGCTTGATCAACTGGACATGCAGGACCCATAGAAAGGTGACCACTAAACTTTGTTTGACAAAATGGTTCTTCAGGTTCCTGCTTCACAGAGGAAACTGCCAGACATTCTACAGGACACTGAGAGAAGTGACCAAGAGACTCTAGCCCTGTTTGCTAAAGACAAATGCCCCAACATTACAAAGGAACATTAGGTGACTGTTCAGGCTGCCAGCTGTCTCTGTCTACCCTGCAAGACTCCTGAAAGTTACTTGCATCCTTCTCCCAGTTCTCAGGTAATATTATATCCTTCTGAGGTCTTTGATGTGGTTGAAGACTAGATAGTTATAATTTCCTCAGTTATGATAAAAGATACGTTAGATATAAAACCTTAGACTCATAAATATAAGATAGATAGGATATCTTCTTTAATATTGTAACTGTAATTCTTGCTTGATAATTGTTTTGTTATATGTAATTGTACTATGTAAAAGTTAAAACCTTCCTTAAAAAAAAAAAGAAAAGGGGAAGTGCTGTGGATATCGCTCTGTGTAAATAAAGTTCTGATTGGCCAGTGGCCAGGCAGGAAGCATAGGCGGGACAAAGAGAAGAGAATTCTGGGAAGTAGAAGGCTGGAGGAGACCCGGCCAGGCGCCACCATGAAAAGCAACATGTAAAGACACTGGTAGGCCACAAACCATGTGGCAAAATATAGACTAACAAAAATGAGTTAATTTAAGATAGAAGAAGCAGATAACATGAAGCCTGCCACAGCCATACAGTTTCTAAACAATATAAGTTTCTGTGTGCTTTCTTGGTTGGGTATGAGCAACTCTGGGACTGGCGGGTAAGAGAGATTTGTCCTGACTGGGCCAGGAAGGAAAACTCTAACTACAATTCTATGAGCAAGGTGGGGATCAAAATCATGATTGGGAAATCTACAGAGACAACTGGACCAAGCTCATAGGAACTCATGAACTTTAGACCAACAACTGTGGAATCTACATGGGATGGGACTAGACTCTGCATAAAGGAGACAGTTGTGTAGCTCAGTCTGCTTAAGGGGCCCTTTGCAGTGTGATCAGGATCTATCCCTGGTACAAGAGCTGGCTTTCTGGAGCCGATTACCTATGGTTGGATGCCTTGCTCTCTCCATTGATGCAGGGTTGTGGGGGGGCTTGGTCCTGCCTCAACTGAATGTATCAGGCTTTGCTGACTCCTCATGCGAGGCCTTACCCTTTTGGAGGAGGAGCTGGGGGGAAGGGAGGAGTAGGCGAGATGAGAGGGGGATCTGTGATTGGTATATAAAATGAATAAAAATAATAATAATAAAGGGAAAAAAACAAAATTAAAACATAACTAGCATCGGCAATGGAAATATATCAGAGAAAAAAACTAGACTATATGTGCTAATGAAGGGTCCTGCATTCCTTCAGTCACATTAGAAAACCATATGTGTTCATGTTTTATGAGTTTTTGTAGACTAGCACTATGCCACATTGGAATCTAGAGTTATGGCATTTGAATAAAGAACATTGTATGGTGAATAGTTATATTGAGGATTGAAAGTGCATACAATCAAAAAACTCCACTTTAATCAACAGAATCAAGTTCATCATCAGAATCTGAATTAAAATACATCTCATATATTACATGAGAGAATTTCTTATCTTCAAGTAGGCTTGTGGGAAATTAAAATTTATTTCCTCCTCCATTAATCCACACCCCTATTCTTTTTCATTAACATGGTCTAGGTCAAGATACAGAGGACTTCAAGCAATATAAAATCTAGTCACTGAGCTCTTAAGAATTTGAACTTAGAGTATAAATAAGTCTACAAACTCAGGAAGCTAAATACATTACATTTTGGGGGTAATTTTGTGTTTCATGGATAGAAGGTCAATTAGTGTAATTATTCTTTATTGATATTTAACCAACAGTAACTGTGAATACATGATATCTCATGACAAAATTTCTTCTACTCAGTGGTGTTATGAGCACATTTCTGATCTTCCAGGAGGAAGTGTGTGGTATTAGAATGCATGCATTTCCCCTTGTTGCTCTTCTACAGTAGATTATTTTCATACCAGGACCGGGGCTGTTCACTGCCCTCTCTATGTGTCCACTGGTTCTGACTTAAAATGTTCAGCTGAATTCAAAGCTGCTCAGAACGTATACCATTTCCCATCATGCTCTACTGTGATCCTGTGACTTGATTCTGACTAATTTCTAGTTCCAATGGGTCTTTTGACAACCTCCAGAAATAGTTCTTCTATAAGAGCTCCATGAACTTTTTCCAATCCTGACCATATCTCACTTGAAAAACAATCTTACATGAGCCTAGGTATTTAGGCATATAAAAAAGATATAAAAACAAGTATTTTCTGATAACCATAAGGAAATTTATTCTAAAACAATTATGTGTTTGCATATAATTACTAAAGACAAAGCACATTTTGATACTAACTAGGTGTATATGCTTATTTAATTTTTCTTTTTTTTTTCCTTCACAAAAGAAATATTTTATTTGACTTGAGAAAAAATACAGAAATTCAAGTTACAACTGTAACTTGTCTAAAACTCAGTGACATAGTGACACTATCACACAGCATCTTGGTCTGTTTTAGACAGAACACATCTCTGATCCAAGCTCACCCCTGCTCTTGGCAGGCAGGGTCACTGGGAAGGTCCAACCCCAGGGGGCAATGACATTGACACTGCAGATCCTTTGTCATGTTATACTTAGGAGCCTACACAGGACTGTGCATCATAATCAGTCCTGAACACTTGACACAGAATTCAGGGGAAAAAATAGACATATGTTGTCTAGTGAAAATGATATTCCCATGTGACTCTGAGCCCTGCCTGCTGAAGTTAATGGTAAAAACATGTAAAAGAAACTTCACAGCCACAATGTCATGAGCATCCAGATAGAAATCATATAACAGAATCGATGTTTATTGTATTGAGATTCAATTTTTCATAAAGAATTTAAGTCTTTGCTGAAATTTTGATACCTTCAGGATTTAGAGAATTGTCAATACTTTTCACACTTGGTTTATATTTTGACTTTATAGTCATCAATGTTTAGAAAGCCACTTTCCAAAAATACATAATATAAAAAAGTATGTTTAAGGCCATGACAGAGATTGTTAGAAATTTGTGCTAATACCAAGACAAATTTTGTTTAATGATTTTTTTAAATGAAACTCAAACAACTGTTAAAATTCTTGAACAGACTACAACCCATTGTAATACTAACTTCCTACTTAATAAGCTTAGAAAAGATGATAGAAAATATTTTAATATTTTGTATTTTGTCATTAAACTATTATGCTTCTTCATAGCTAAAACTATTTTATAGATAGTGAAATCTCTGCTAGTTGTAACATACAATAGTTAAGAATCTGAACGCAAGAGGTTCTGGTAATTTGTTGGTGTTGTATGCTGTTAGAATGTACAAAGTGAAACTCAACTCTGTTATATGTTCTGAATCAAAGATGCAGGGGAGTCTTACATGATCATAGCCAGGAACTGCTGGAAATACCTTCTATTAATTTTCTGTTTGATTTCATTTAATTTTTAGTCATGTGTATTCAGAAACCTTTTACTGTTGCCAATTTCTTTCATGATATACTTTCATTCATATGATCTCATACAGGTTTATGATCCACAGTTTAAGTAGCTATGCCTTAGACTACAGCTGATGCTTAGCTACGAGGCACTTTCAAAAACTCACATCTATCACTATCTGGAGGATGCACACTGCTGTCTTGGACCATGAAGATGATGGACTGTAAAGGACTGTTGAGTTAGATGAGTTTGATGCCACAGTCTACCAGTTAGCAATCTGTGGACACACACACACACACACACACACACACACACACACACACACACACACACATTTCTATGGTATACATATGTGCCTGGTTCTATTGATAGGTTAATTAGGAGACAACAAAAACTGCTTATATAATAGTAAATTAAAATATAACTGTCTTAACTCTACACAAAACTTCAGAAAATATATTCCCTAGGTTTTTCATAACACAGATCAGCTTACTGTAGCAATTGTACTACTGGGATTCATACCAATCACCAAAATTTTAATGTGGACATTTATCAAGTAGACTGTTATATTCAAAATTTTAATTTATCTGACAAGGGTTATAGTATTAACATAGATTGAATTTAAACTATATACACTGGCAAGTTATATAATATTATATCTAGGATATTAAAATACATTCTGTATTATGAAACCCTGAGTTTCTGGACCTTCACTTTACTGGATTATGCATGCTTCCTAAATTACTAAGGCATTTAAAAAGCAGTAATGCATTTATATATACAATTGGAGTCATTGAAAACATTTAAAAGGTAGCTAGTACGTGCACATATTAAAAGGAGCTTTCTTTGGAAAGGCAATAAAGATGGCAAAATTATAGTCCTTTCGAAATAGCTGCTCAAGCAATTTCCCAGGACAAACAGTAATTTATGCTAAGTGAACAGTAACATACTGAATTCCATTCAGTTCAATTGCTTTTTCACTATCCGGGGTGAAGAGTAGCAGACTAGTTACCAATCATTTTGACTTGACAAGGGTATGCTCTTGCATGTTCTGTGAAAAATCTAACCAATAGAATAGTCCAGTCTTCAATTTCCAAGCTGACCTCTATTTTCACTCTAAATTCTAGGTTGTATCTGCTAAACAGTGTGAAACTGCTGTGATAGCATCCATGAGGAACAGCCTCCTTTCCCCTCCATGAAATTGCAGAACACCTCTGTCTACCAAGTACAAATGCAATGGACGCTAAAAGGTTCTCTATGTTATTACATAGTAAATATTGCCATAAAAAGTATCCTAGTGGGTTTTTTGGTTGTAGTCTAAATAATATAACCAAAACACAGGGAAAAAAGTAAAATAAGACATTTTATGAAGCTTGAATATTAACACTAAGATGTGTTCTATCAGGCAAACATTAATTCAAAAGTCATTCCACAATGTGTCTGTATGTATAAAATAAACATCTTTCAGCACACCTAAGGAGGAAGCCTCCAACTCCACAGATGCTAGCCAGCATAACTTTCCTCACCCCACCTGCACTGGCCCAGCATAACTCCAACTTCCCCTACTCTCTTCATTACCATATACCAACCCTACCTCTCAAAGGCCATCCATCCCATCAGGGGCCAGGCAGCTCCCTGAAAACCAGGTAAGCTACTCCCTTGCATTGTCCCGCCCATGCCTGCCCAACAAATCTTAACCACGCCTCATCTCCATGTTACCATGCCCTGGCCCACACCTCTGGCAGAGACCAGTCCAGCATCCTGAACCCCAGGTAAGACTGTGCCACACCATCCCCATCCTCACCAAGCATAAATCCAGCTGTATCTTATTTCCTTATCACTATCCCTGCCCACACCTCTGTCAGAAGCCTTCCACTCCATCAGAGGCCAGGCTAGCTCCCTGAAAACCAGATGTGAGGCCAGGCTAGCATCCTGAACCACAAAGACCAGGCCCACTTCCTGAAAACCAGGCAGAAGCCTCCTACTGCACACAAGCCAGGGCAACATCTGAACTCCAGAGGACCCCCAGCCAGATCAGAGGCCACATACATACATAGCTAGAACTTCAGCCCCAAATTTGGACAGCAATCCCCTGCTGAACCAGAAGCCATCTAGGCCTTCAGAAGACTAGCCCCCAACTTGGGCAGAGACCCTCTACTCAACCACAGGACACAGGATCCAGAAGGACAGAGAGGAAACATAAACTAAAGAAGAAAACACTTATCCAACAGAGACAAATCCAGAAATGAGCATGTAGACCTATAATCACTCCAAATTTAGGAGGCTAAGCACAAGTATAAGAAAATAATCAATATATCCAGGGCAATATATCACCACTAGAGCCCAGCCATCTCACTACAGCAAGCCCTGAATATTCCAACACAGCCAAAGCACCAGAAAACCATCTTAAAACCAACTTTATAATGATAAAGGTCCTTAAACAAGAAATGAAAAACACCCTTAAAGAAATCAAGAAAAAGACAACCAAAAAAAAATGGAGGAAATCAACAATCCCTTAAAGGATGCCCAGAAAGCCAAGAAAGAAAGAAAAGAAAAACCAAACAAACAAACAAACTATTGAAGAAAACTATTCAAAACATGAATATTAAAATAGAAGCAGTAAAGAAAACACAAACTGAGGAAATTAAGGAAATGCAAAATCTGGGTAAGCAAACAGGAACTACAAATGCAAGTATCACTGTTGTGGGACATTTGTACACTGTGTGAAGATATATTGCTATGATTGGTTCAATAAAGAGGTGAATAACCAATAGCTAGGCAAGGAGTGTAGGTCCTGCCTATGGGATGTGCTGTGGTAAGGACATTCAGACTGTGGTAGTGGCCACTCAATGACTGGTCCAGCCTGAGACCCATGCCATGAGAGTGAGCCCACCCCAACACTTCCTGAAGCATCAGGACCCAGAGACTGGAAGCCCCAGAGACCTAGGATAGAACCAAATACAACTGGAGAAAAAAGGCACTGTAAATGCCTAAAGATATTCTGCTATATTCATAGATTAGTGCCCAGCCCAGTAGTCAACAGATAGGTTTTATCGAGCAACTGGGGGAAACAGATGAAGAGACTCAAAGTCAAACATTAGGCTGAGTTCAGGGAATCCTGCAGAATGAGGGAAGAAAGATTGTAGGTGCCAGAAGGGCTCAAGGACACCACAAGAAAGCCCATAGAAACAACTAACCTGGGCTCATAGGAGCTCACAGAGACTGAACTGACAACCGGAGAATCTGCATGGGACTGACCTAGGCCCCTGCATATATGTTACAGTTGTGTAGCTTGGTCTTCTTGAGGGAATCCTAACTGTGAGAGCAGTGGTTCTCTCTGACTCTTTTTGCTAGCTTTTGGGACACTACTCCTCATACTGGGTCGCCTTGCCCCACCTCAACACTAGCCAAGGTACTTAGTTTTACTACAACTTGATATTCTATGTTTTGTAGATATCCATGGCCGGCCTGCCATTTTCTGCCTGAATAGAAAAGGCAGAGTAGTTGATGTGGGGGGCAGAGTAGAAGTGGGGGGAGGACTGGGAGGAGAAGAGGGAGAGGAAACAGCAGTCAGCATGTAAAATAAATACATACATTTTAAAGGGAAAAAAAATCTTCCATCTTCCCTATCCACACCATACACAGATAAGTATACCATAAACATCTGTGACTCACGAGAATCTTTTAAAATGTTCCTAAGTTTAAATCCTGCAGTCTCTGGTCTCTTTTCTGTCCCTTTCATCCTTCAGTGATTATCATGTCAATCTAGCTCTAGAGCTTTATTATGACTTTTCCTCCATTTAAAATTACAGACAATAAATTAAGTCACTACAGTCAGTAAACACATATTTTGGAGCTTTTATGAGAATTGTTTCTTGGCAAAGAACAAGATGTTCAAAGATCTGACATCTGCTTTTATGAATGTAGGAAGAAAAGCAAGTATACTCTGCTTTTAAGAAAGTTCTCTTATATACAGTTTAATTTCATAATGTCTCCAAAAGAGGAACAAAAGGGATGGAAAAGAGAAACATAGCACAAAATGCTGATATCCATGCACTGCTGAAGACACTATATACTACTATATACTATTTCCTCAATTAGTGTTCACATGGCTCCCTCAGATTCTTTCAGTCCTACGGGTTACAGAAGAGGAAAATTAGAATTAGAAAACTAGGATTGGCATCTCACACAACTAACAAGCAGTGCCGAGATCCAAGAGCATGTCTATATCTCAGGACACATTCACGTTGCACTAAGCATCATGTGCAGTGTAAAAGAGATTATCATGGCACATGCAATCACAATTTTGAATGAATTGCTATGCCTGCATCCTTATCAGGGAGAAGCAGCATTTTTAACTATAGGCAAGTATTTCAAGGAAATGAGTAATAGATATAACATTTTGTAACCATGTTTATGCAAAAACATAAGCCCTTTTTACTATGAATTAATATAAATAACCACATCAAAAAAGAGAACAATAAGGGTTTTCAATATATACAGAAAAAGTCAAAACCAAAACATAGCTCCAATCATGTCAAATATGTGATTTACCTAAATCTGCTTTATATTTATTTTAAAACAAAATTTGTTTGTAATGTGTATATCCTAAAATAAATCTATTGTTGAACTTTATTTGGGAAAATTAAAAGTGATGAAATCCAAAACCATAAATATGTACTGAACTTTCCCCTGCTTTCATTATATGAGACTTTATAAAACATCTATGAAAAAGATGAAAAATAATAGTGGCTTGATCTGCATCAGAGCATTTCAAAGAACAGTGGTTGCCTTTTTCTCTTTAAATTTTATTTAACAACTATTTTTATACTTCACTGAGCAATTAATAAAACTGCTATTAAATAAAGCTGTCAAATAAGACTTCAAATCTTCAAGGGATCAATAATAACATCACTTTACAAATAAAGTCTTTGGTCTCTTTTGATAGCTTTCCCAATTTGGTCCAAATGCATCTTCATACAGAAACTTCCTATATTTATACTTTTGTTTTGTTTTATTTAATTTTTTGCAAGGCAGTGGAGGTGATTCCTTTGACTTACAAGTTATAATCCATCCTCAAAGGAAGACAAGAAAGGTCCTCAGGGAAGCTCCCTGGATGTAGGAACTGAAACACAGCCAGAGAGGGCTCTGCTTATGGACTTGCTGCCTATGAGTGCTCAACTTGCTTGCTTTCCTCCTTTCTTTCTTCCTTATCTTTTTCTTGTAACCACAGAAATGAAAATTTGAATTACTTTCCAAGTTCCTCTTACTTCAGTAAAAATGGAAGATCAAAAAAAAAAAAAAATGACAATACATGCTGGCAAGAATGATGGGAAGGGGAACACTCATTCATTACTAGTGGGAATACAAACTGGTACAGCCATTATGGAATTCAGTGTGGAGAATCCCCTGGAAGCTGAGAATTTATCTAGTTCAAGATGCTGCTATACCACTCTTAGACATATACTCAAAGAATCTACATCCTATTACAGAGATACTTGCTCATCCATTTTCAATGCTGCTCTATTCATAATAGGCAGAACCCAGAAAGAGCCTAGATGTCCATCAACTGCTGATTGGATAATGAAGATATGGTATATTTACACAGTGGGATATTATTTAACTGTTTAAATTAAATTATTCAAATGGAAGTAATTATTGCAAGAAATTATTCAATTTACAAGTAAATTGATGGAGCTGGAAAGAAAAACATACTGACTGAGGTAACTAAGACCTCCAAAGACAAATTTGAGCATTTTCTCTTATATGTGGATGTTTGCTTTTAAACTTTTGATATGTGTGCTACAGTTTGAATAATTATAGATGCTGGTACCTAGTAAGTGATCAGTGGGAAAGACAGAATCTTCCAATGAAGGGGGGATAGAATATAGTGTTATGGAGATATAATCAGGAAACTAGAATAGGAGGGTAAAGAGGGGAGGAATATGAGAGAAGGGTAAAAGGGAATATGGGGTGGACAACTAACACTAAAGGCATTTTGAAGAACCATATGGAAACCTACTACTGTAGAAGCTTTCTAAAATACATAAGAAGGCTCCAAGACCCTCTGTAAGACATTGCAATCTACACACCCTGCCCACACACCCATCTACCTGAGATCACCTACCTCCTACTTCCTGAGAATTGCAGACCAGCCCCCAGCTCCCACCCAGCCCAGAACTCCCATCTGGACCAGATGTGAGTGCCTGGGGTCATACCCTGGGAGGCCTGCCCCTAGGTCCCATCCATGGGCACCAGCCATTCCCAGGGAAGACCCGCCCAACTTGGCCCCAGTTTCTGGCCATCGAGCAATCCCCTTCTCCTAGACCCCCTGGCAGACCCTGCAATCTACACACCCTGCCCCCACACCCATCCCTCTGAGACCCACACACACACACTTTCTGAGACTTAGTGACCAGCCCCCATCTACCATCTGGCCCAGAGCTCCCATCTAGTGCAGAAAGCTCTCACCAGGCCCAGAGAGCTCCTGCCCAGCCCAGAGAAAAAGAGAGCTCTCATTTGACAAAGAGCCAACTTTGGACCAAGAGTAAACTCAGGAGACAGGGAATCTGCCTGCCCTGATTAGACCAAGAGTGGCTTTCTGAGAAACCGAATCTGCCAACTCTCATTGGACCAAGAGAGGCTTCCTGAAACGTTGAATCTGTCAGTTCTGTCTGGACAATGAGTGCTGATAAGACCAAGAACGAAACCACGAGGAGATGGGCAGATGTCAAGGAAGAAGTACATAGAACAAAATAAAGAGCAATATAGCATCACCAGAACCTAGCTCTGCTCCAACAGCTAGACCTGAACATCACGGAATGGAAGAAGCAGAAGAAAGCAACCTTAAGAATAACAACATGAAGATGCTAGAGACTTTAAAAAAAAGAAATAATGTAATTGATGAAAAGGCAAAAAAAAATGGGAAGAATGCTATAAAAAAAAAACTAGAGGAAAAGAAAAATAAAGCAGAAGAAAAAATAAATTCCTGAAAGAAAACCATGAAAAAGCCATGAAACAGATAAGGGAAACAGTCCAAGAACTGAAAAGAGTAATAGAAAAAATGAAGAAGACACAAACAGAGGGAATGCTGGAAATAGAAAATCTGAGTAAGTGAACAGTAACTGCAGATGCAAGTATAACCAACTGAATGCAAGAGATGGAAGAGAGGATCTCTGGCATTGAAAATATAGTAGAAGAATTAGATTCATCAGTCAAAGAAAACACTAAAGCCAACAAAGCCATGACCCAAAATGTCCAGGAAATTTGGAACACCATGAAAAGACCAAGCCTACAAATAATAGGGATAGAGGAAGGAGAATACCAACTCAAAGGCACAGAGAATATATTCAACAAGATCATGGAAGAAATCTTTCCCAATTTAAAGAAGGAAATACCTATGAAGATACAAGAAGCCTATAGAACACCAAGCAGACTAGACTGCCCAAAAGTTCCCTTGCCACATAATAATTAAACAACTAAACATACAGAATAAAGAAAGAATATTAAGAGCAGCAAAGGAAAAAGGCCAAGTGACTTATGAAGGCAAACCCATCAGAATAATACTTGATTTTCCAATGGAGACTTTGAAAGCCAGAAGGACCTGGACAGATGTAATGCAGACACTAAGAGACCATGAATGCCAGCCTAGACTAATATACACAGCAAAACTTTCAGTCATCATAGATGGAGTGAACAACTCATTCCAAGACAAAACCAGATTTAAACAATACTTATCCACAAACCCAGCCTTACAGAAAGCACTAGAAGGAAAATTCCAACCTAAGGAAGTCAGATACACCCTTGAAAACACAGGCAACATATAACACCATAGTAATAAACCCCAAAGAAGAGAAGTACACACACACTACCATCAAATAATAATAATTATTATTATAATTATATAAATAATATAATTATAATAATTATAACAGGAATGAACAATCATTGGTCATTAATATCCCTTAATATCAATGGACTTAATTCATCTATAAAAAGACACAGGCTAACAGAATGGATATGAAAGTGGACCCATCTTTTTGCTGCATACAAGAAACACACCTCAAATTCAATGATAGACACTACCTAAGAATAAAAGGCTGGAAAAAGACTTTCCAATCAAATGGTCTTAAGAAGCAAGCTGATGTAGCCATCCAAATATCCAGCAAAATAGACTTCAAACTAAAATCAATCAAAAGAGATCAAGAAGGGCATTACATACTCATCACAGGAAAGATCCACTAAGATGAAGTTTCAATTCTGAACATTAATATGCTAAATACAAAGGCACCCACATATGTAAAAGAAACATTACTAAAGCTTAAATCCCACATAAAACCCCACACATTAATAGTGGGAGACTTCAACACCCCACTTTCACCACTGGACAGATCTGCCAAATTGAAACTTAACAAAGAAATAAAGGACTTTACAGATGTTGTGACTCAAATGGACTTAATTGATATCTACAGAACATTCCACCTGAACAAAAAAGAATATACATCTTCTCAGCACCCCATGGAACTTCTCTAAAATCGACCACATACTTGGCCACAAAGCAAATCTCAACAGATACAAAACAAGTGAATCACCAGAGGATTAAGGAAGAAATAAGAAAGAAATTAAAGACTTCCTAGAGATCAATGAAAATGAATACAGAAATACACCACATACCCAAACTTATGAGACACTATAAAAGCAGCGCTAAGAGGGAAATTGATAGCACTAAATGCCCACATAAAGAAGTTGGAGAAATCTCACACTAGTGACTTAACAGCACACCTGAAAGCTCTAGAACAAGAAGAAGCAAAATCACCAAGAAAGAATAGACTCTAGGAAATAATCAAATTGACAGCTGAAATCAACAAAATAGAAACAAAGAGAACAATACAAAAAATTACTGAAACAAACAGTTGTTTCTTTGAGAAAATCAACATGATAGACAAGCCCTTATCCAAACTAACCAAAAGACAGAAGAGGGAATATCCAAATTAACAAAATCAGAAATGAAAAGGGGGAAATAACAACAGACAATGAGGAAATCCAGAGATTAATCAGTTCATACTTCAAAAACCTCTACTCCACAAAACTGGAAAATCTAAAAGAAATGGATAATTTATTGGATAGGTACCACATACCTAAGTTAAATCAAGACCAGATAAACTATTTAATTAGTACAATAACCCCTAAGGAAATAGAATCAGTAATTAAAAGTCTCCCAACCAAAAAAAAAAAAAAACCCAGGACCAGATGGTTTCACTGCAGAATTCTACCAGATCTTCAAAGAAGAGTTAATACCCATACTCTTTAAATTGTTCCACACAATAGAAACAAAAGGAACATTACCAAACTCCTTCAATAAGGCTACAATTACTCTGATTCCTAAACCAAACAAAGATGCAACAAAGAAAGAGAAGTACAGACCGATCTCCCTCATGAACACTGATGCAAAAAATACTCAATAAAATACTGGCAAACAGACTCCAAGAACAAAACAATTATCCACCATGATCAAGTAGGCTTCATCCCAGGGATGAAAGGGTGGTACAACATACAAAAGTCCATCAATATAATACACCATATAAATAAACTGAAAGAAAAAAACCACATGATCATCTCACTAGATGCAGAAAAGGCATTTGACAAAATCCAACACCCCTTCATGATAAAGGTCTTGGAGTGATCAGGAATACATGGAACATACCTAAACATAATAAAGGCAATTTATAGCAAGCCAACAGCCAACATCAAATTAAATGGAGAGAAACTCAAAGGGATTCCACTAAAATCAGGAACAAGGCAAGGCTGTCCACTCTCCCCATACTTATTCAATATAGCACTTGAAGTTCTAGTCAGAGCTATAAGACAACATAAGGAGATTAAGGGGATACAAATTGGAAAGGAAAAAGTCAAGCTTTCGCTATTTGCAGACAACATGATAATATGCATGAGTGACCCCAAAAATTCAACCAAGGAACTGATACAGCATATAAACACACTTTCAGCAACATAGCAGGATACAAGATCAACTCAAAAAAATCAGTAGCCCTCCTATATACAATAGACAAACAGGATGAGAAGGAAATCAGAGATACATCACCTTTTACAATAGCCACAAATGATATAAAATACCTTGGGGTAACTCTAACTAAGCAAGTGAAGGACCTATATGACAAGATCTTTAAGTCCCTAAAAAGAAATTGAAGATGTCAGAAAATGGAAAGATCTCCCATGCTCATGGATAGGCAGAAATGACATAGTAAAAATGGTGATCTTACCAAAAGCAATCTACAGATTCAATGCAATCCCCATCAAAATGCCAACATAATTCTTCACAGACCTGGAAAGAACAATACTCAACTTCATATGGAAAAACAAAAAACCCAGGATAGCCAAAAGAATCCTGTACATTAAAACAACCTCTGGAGGCATCACAATCCCTGACCTCAAGCTCTACTATAGAACTACTGTAATAAAAACAGCTTGGTACTGGCATAAAAACTGACATGTGGAACAATGGAATCTAATTGAAGACCCTGACATTAATCTGCACACCTATGATCATATAATTTTGACAAAAAAGCCAAAACTGTATAATGGAATAAAGAAAGCATCTTCAACAAATGGTGCTGGCATAACTGTATGTCAACATGTAGAAGGCTGCAAATAGATCCATACCTGTCACCATGCACAAAACTTAAGTCCTAGTGGATCAAAGACCTCAACATTAATCCAGTTACCTGAACGTTATAGAAAAGAAAGTAGGAAGTAGTCTTGAATGCATTTGCATAGGAGACACCACTTCCTAAATATAACACCAGTAGCACAGACACTGAGAGAAACAATCAATCAATGGGACCTGTTGAAAGTGAGAAGCTTTTTGTAGAGCAAAGGACATGGTCAACAAGTCAAAACAACAGCCTACAGAATGGGAAAACGTCTTCACCAACTCCACATCTGACAGAGGGCTAATATCCAGAATATATAAAGCACTCAAGAAATTAGACATCAAAATGCCCAACAGTCCAATTAACAAATGGGCTATAGAGCTAAACAGAGAATTCTCAACAGAAAAGCTCAAATGGCTGAAAGACATTTAAGGAATTGCTCAACATCCCTAATCATGAGGGAAATGCAAATCAAAATCACTCTGAGATACCACCTTATACCCGTCAGAATGGCTAAGATCAAAAACAGCTTATGTTGGAGAGGATGTGGAGCAAGGGGAACTCTCCTCCACTGCTGGTGGGAATGCAAGCTTATACAGCCACTTTGGAAATCAATATGGCGCTTCCTTAGAAAGTTGTTAGTCCATCTCCCCGAAGACCCAGCTATACCACTCTTGTGCATATACCCAAGGAATGCTCAGTCATACCACAAGGGCACATGCTCAACTATGTTCATAGCAGCATTGTTTGTAATAGTCAGAACCTGGAAACAACCTAGATGCCCTTCAACTGAAGAATGGATAAAGAAAATATAGTACATATACACAATGGAGTACTACTCAGCAGAGAAAAACAATGGCATCATGAGGTTTGCAGGCAAATAGATGGATCTATAAAAAAATCATCCTGAGTGAGGTAACCCAGACTCAGAAGGACAAACATGGTATGTACTCACTCATAGGAGAATACTAGATGTAAAACAAAGGATGACTAGACTGCTACTCACAACTCCAGGGAGGCTACCTAGAAAAAAGGACCCTAAGAAAGACACAGGGATCACCCAATGACAGAGAAATGGATGAGATCTACATGAGCAAACTGGACATGAGGAGGGGGTTATGAAGGGCAAGGATTGATGGAAAAAGAGCTTAAGGGATTGTGAGATACCAGCTGAATCAAGAACAGAGATGGAGAACAAGGAAAAAGAGACCATGATAAATGAAGACCCCATTGGAATAGGAAGACGCAAAGTGCTAGAGAGATTCCCCAGAAATCCACAAAGATACCTCCATAATAGACTACTGGCAATGGTCGAGAGAAAGCCCAAACTGACCTACTCTGGTGATCCAGATGGCCAAACACCCTAACTGTCATGATAGAACTCTCATCCAATGACTGATAGAAGGGAATGAAAAGATCCACAGCCAGGTCCCAGGTGGAGCTTCAGGAGTCCAAACAGTGAGAAAGAGGAGGGATTGTATGATTGAGAATTGTTGAGACCATGAGTGGAAAAAGCATAGGGACAAATAGTCAAACTAGTGGAAACACATGAACTATGAACTAATAGCTGAGGAACCCCCAACTGGATCAGGCCCTCTGGATAAGTGAGACAGTTGATTAGCTTGAACTGTTTGTGAGGCCTCCAGGCATTGGGACCGGGACCTGTCCTTAGTGCATGAGCTGGCTGTTTGGAACCTGGGGCCTATGCAGGGATACTTTACTCAGCCTGGGAGGAGGGGACTGGACCTGCCTAGACTGACTGAATCTACCAGGTTGAGCTGAATCCCCAGGGGAGTCCTTGCCCTGGAGGAGATGGGAATGGGGATTGGGATGGGTAGAGGATGAGGGGGGCAGGAGGAGGGAGGACAGGGGAATGAATCTATGGCTGATATGTAAAATTAAATTAAATTATAATAATAAAAAATAATTATAAAAAATACATAAGAAGATGAGAAGTATTTAAATGAAGTCACCATATAATGAGAGAGACAATGCCCTGACTAAACATCTATGTTCTCAAGTAAAGCCTTCAATTTGAGGAATGATACCCCATAACTCTCTTAACACAACTTTCATTAGGATCAAAAGAATCCATTCAGATTTTCATTTGGTTAAGATGTCAACTTCTCTTAAAATATCAGGATCCTGAAAGATCCTCTAAACTCAAAATGAAGTCAATATTTCATATCAATTTCATATTAAGCCTCCAGATTTAACTTTTAATGAGTGTGCTTATGAATGCATTGGTCTAATTTCTGAATGTAGTTAAGCATATGCTAATAAATTACAAGAAAGTAAATAACATGCCCATTCATTTTATCTTCCTCACTTACATGTACATATTATAATCTGGATGGCTACAAAAATGTTCAGATATTTCATCTCTATTTTCAAAATGCTCCTTTGGGCATATTCTCTCTACTGTAGCTCTCTTATCAATTTATAACAGTGATTTGCTTTATCTAACTTAATGTGATTTAATATGTTTTCCATCAATATATTAATATTTTTCTTATGTTCCATATCATTTCTCATGTGTTAATTTTCTAACACTATTCAAAATACTTCCTATGTGTGTTCACTTTGAGGGAAAAAAAATACCCAAGGCAATTCCCACTTGTCCCATATTCCTCAGTTATTGAGATCCCTGCATGGCTGTTCATTCCTGCTGAATATCCACAGCCCACCTCTACAGTCTACATGACACCATCTCTTCTTTCTCATGATGTCTGCCATTGCCACCCTCTCTAATTCCTCCTCTAATTCTACTGTGCCATGTGGACCTTAAGCTGAAGGGGTCATTTCCTCAGATGAGCAGAACCATGGTTCCAAATTCCCACACATCTAATAAATGTCTCAAATTAAGCATTCTATAAACATACTCTGAGGATTTGTTATACATCCTAGGAATTTAATCATAGCCCACCAGGTACTATGGTTTTTTCTCTATTTTCCTTTGCTTCACTGACTTGTTATGAAGAACACAGTTTCTTTTCTAAATGTGTATTTTTATTATGAATGTGTGCCTGTACATATATATGTACCACATGTATGTCTGGTATCTGCAGAGGCCAGAGACTTGTACTAGACCTCCAGAAACTAGAGTTAAAAACAGCTGTGAATCATGTGGGTGCTGAGAGCTGAACCTGGATCCTATACAAGAACAGCAAGTACTTTTAACTGCTAAGTCATTTCCACAGCCTCTGAATGTAGATTCTTTCATTTTCCATTAATCAATACTAACTTATAAATATGTATGTGTGCACGGTGAGTGTGTGAATGTGTGTGTGTTGGTACAATTATATATGTATGGACATACATGTGTTTATGTAAATTTGTATATGTATGGGGGCCAGACGTCAATATCAGGTGTTGTTCCCCAGGAACCACCTACCTTTTATTTTTTGTCTATTTGGTTTGGTGTTCCTTGGGATATGGTCTTTCACTGTTCCTATTTCTCACTGATCAGGCTACCCCAGCTGGCAAGTAGCCCTATAGATATGTCACTTTCTCTCTCTTCAGCATGGAATTGCCAGCCATGGGATTCCACACACACCACCACCACTTCTTCTAGGGATAAAGCTCAATCCATCATAGTTTGAAACAAGTACTTTAGCAACTGTCCCATCCTCTCCATGCCTCATTAATCACACATTTTAACACACATTAAATATGGTAAGGATAAACAAAGAATTTAACATTATTCACATATGCCATTAACTTCAGAATTAATATATAATTAGTATTATCTAGTAATAATTGTTTATATCTTTTAATATTTTAAATGATTTTTTAGAAATATTGTATAACTTTAAGGTCTCAATATACCCCAATAAAATTTAATTTATTTATCATGTATTCCATTTAGTAGTTGTTAGTTTAAAAATAAAATGGGTCCACAAAAATATGTGATCTCCTACCCCTTGAATATTTTCAGTTATTTTACAGTAAGTTCAGGAACACATTTTTTTATAGAACAGACTTGTATAACATCAGCATAGACAACATTCTTATACTTCAATCACAAAGGAAGGCTATGCTTTCATAGGAGGTAGATTAACTGAGGAATCTAAACAACACTTCAGATAATCCATCTAAGCAGATTTACCACTCAATATAATCTTGGTATCCTTACATTTTTCTATGCTATTCTATACAGTGTTAGGACTATCACAGATGAAGTGCGGGCAATACTGTCTACTGAAAACTAGACTAAAACTTTCTGTCAATCACATTTAAATAGCACCTTTGTGATGAACAGAAAAAGAAAAGCAAAAGTAATGGAGTTCTCTTTTTTGATCAGCAGGAAAATCCAGACTAATAATTGAACTAATTCTGTATGGAAGACTTTTGTTTTTCTTAAGTACAAGAGAATGAGACAATAGCAGAGAACATGTCCAGTTTTTACATTAAATATGTGGTTACATATTAACATCTGTCATAATATAAATTTGCAAAATATTTTTTATCATTTAAACAATACATGTTGGTTTTATGTCTTATCAACAGTGTGTAGATTCATGGTGTTCACTGTATTCTCATCTTATAACATTACAAACATATTGAAAATTGCTAACTCAATGAATTCCAATATTGCTTTCAAGAAATTGCAAGATATTTCAGGATAAAAGAACATGTGGACATTTTAATATTTAAAGTATTTCAATATATACATTCAGCTATTCAAATAGGTACACCCATTTGTCTACAAAGACTAAGCAATTACAGAATGTTCATGATTTGTCTTAGTTCAATAATCTCTTTCCCTTTTATGATTGGAGAATATAACTAGCATTCCATGAAAACTATTCCAAATATTTCACTGTTTTTACTTAACCTGGGATATAAATGCATGGGTACTCTCCTGGCATTGGAAGCAGTAGCTTTCATCAGCTGTGAAATACTAGGTAAAGCATCTGGTTCACTGCAGTGTACCCTGTGTTTAAGCTATGATATTCAGCAGCTTAGCTGTATTAAATACACTATTTGCTTGCATTATTTTCAACTTACTGGTAGTTTTATTAGAGGGTAACCTCCTTGTGCCTGGAAAAGCACATAACCACAATAATGTCTAATTAAAACAGAATACCTCTGCTCTTGATTTTCCTTGTATTTTGTTAAAATGTATTGGAATATTTGCTTAAGACTGAGCTGATTTGAAATCAGATTCCTTTCAATAGAGTCTTCCATTGCTTGACTTATCTAAGACACAACTGTCTAGACAGAGAACTCAGGAACTGGTAAATACAACAGCGCTTGGAGAAAACTTGGAAGACATTTTGTAAGTAAAGGCTTGGAAAATAAGTTTTAGTTTAAACAAAGTTTTTTTTTTTTTTTTTACATTATGAAACAATGCATTATTAGGAATTTGCTTCATTTACACCCATTTCCTTACATTCTGCCCTACACCCTATAAAAACACAAAGGAAACACAACTGAGAACACACCTGTTGGGAGGGGAAGAGCCAAGTCTTCACTTGTGGAGCAGTGGGATGGCAGACAACTCTTTGTGAGTACAATGTCATCAAGTGCAATAGTACCAGGGTAGCCTTCCCCAACTCTGCCTTCAAATTTGAGCTGAAAGTCTTCATC
This sequence comes from Onychomys torridus, assembly GCF_903995425.1. Classification (NCBI taxonomy): domain Eukaryota; kingdom Metazoa; phylum Chordata; class Mammalia; order Rodentia; family Cricetidae; genus Onychomys; species Onychomys torridus. The sequence goes on along the minus strand of NC_050447.1, from coordinate 75,199,967 downwards.
ACTAGACAATGATAGTTCTTTTCTCTGCCAGAAATTGCCTTGTTCTTCAGTGAGATTAAGGAGTATCTTCGTGTGGTTTGTGACTGTCGCCTGGAGTAAGATGAGGGCCCCAATGCCAGTGCCATACATGTGATAATTAAAAATGATCTGTAGCAAGAACAGGAGGTTACATATGATGAGTATAATTTCCACTTCAAAAAATATTTCAATATCCTCTTCTTGATTAACAGATCTGGAAGGCAAATGAAATGTGCACCTTCAATTGTTGTCTAGGCCCTTTAGCACCAAATGAAGGAAGGACAGATAGTCTTGAATTATATGCAGGGAAGATAGTATAATAAAGTTGAATAGAAATTCAGTAGAAAAATGAAGAGAGCTTATTTTTCTATTTCTAAAGCAAGATTCCTCAAGGTTAAAGATTTCATATTTTCTCTAAAATCCCCATGATGGCAATTAACCTTAAATGCCAAAGTAGAGAGAGATGGAAACGTTATGAAGCAATCAGTTCAAAAGGGCTCTGTCTTCACTAATAAGTGAATGATACCATAGGAGTGGCTTCATTATGGCCCAAATGGGGTGTTTTTATGTTAAATGACAAAGGAATATTTTGTTTGGTCTACCACATTCTTATACTATAAGCACACTTTTTGTTCTATAAGATCTATGGGATGCCATACAGTAAGTCCTGCAGAGTTGCTCTTACCAGACTTTACTTGGGATGCTAAAAAGAGGCACCAGCCTAACAGACCCTGGAATTTCCCAAACTATTAAAACTACTATTTCAAGGGATTCATATTCCAACATGTCAGAGACAGAGTTTACTAAAATATCAGTCATTGTGACACAGTGGAAGAGAGTGAAGGAAAATTCTGGGGAAAAGAAGAAAATAGCTTATAAACAATAGTGATTCAGAGCTTTTTAAAGCTTTTATTTTGCCAGGTGCCTAAGAGAAAATGATCATAGAAGGCACTCTTTATACAAGAAGAATACACTATTGAAACACCAACAATTGTGCATATAATACACAGGAGAAATAGGATGAATGTGCTTACAGAGTGAAAGATATGATTAACTAATATGTGTAGTGGATTATTACAAAAGCCTGGACTAAGGAGAGCCATGTCACATGAATATTCAAATTTCCTAGCTGATGAAATCTCTAAGTGGTTTTCTTTATAAAATTATCTTCCAAGATGAATTTTATGATGGTTTTTTTTTGGACACTAATACCTTCCTAGATTATTTATTTTAGTGATTAATATAAAGGCTTGGACCAACCTCATGAAGCATCAACAGATACTAGAAATTCAGGATCAGCTTTGTGACCCACTGCTGTGTGGATCGCAGGCAGCCAGAGGCATCAGCACCCAATGTTCTGCTTTGCATTCTTCTCATTTATATAAAAACTGTGACATACATATTTTTTATCTCCATATCAAGGTATTTTTGAGTCAGGCCAATAGGCTAATATGGAAGCAACACCTTCAACTTTGTTTCCAGGGAGACTATTGATGAAAACATAAACTTTCCCCAGGGCAATAAGAAGGAATTAACATCTGTAAAATATTAAGTCTTCTAAATACTTTTTATATAAAATCTCCATTTTCCCAACAATTTTGCTATTCTCCATGCTACCTGTCTTTCATAAATGAAAGAGAAAAACAATTTAATTTTCTTTGATTAAAGATATTCTATAAGGTGAAAGAACACAGATAATTTTATCAAAAATTACTCGTCATTCTGCTTACCTCATACAAATATTTGTCATCCTAGAGATCCAGTAATTATCAGGATGACCTTTTCTTGCCTATTTGTATTCAATCTATATCATGAATATTAACAAAATCAGCCATTTCTCTTAAAATTTTGACACTTTCAGGTAGCCTTTATATTCTCAGACACATGCTTTAAACAGTGTCTGCTGTCTGGTGACCAAAGGGACATAGAGATGAATGAGATTTTTTTTTTTTTTTTAGTTACTATGACAAAACAATTATTTTAAGCATTCATAGGAAATACTGAAATAGAAAAGCTTGGAAGTCAAACTATAATTTTATATATTTCATGCTTTACTATTTAAGTAGATGTGTAGACTAACTTGCAATTTTGAGATTCCCGCCCCCTCCAGGGAAAATTTATAGACATAGACTTAACATATACAGAATCTGGTATGTCATCCTTTTAACTCTGAGAAAGTGCCAATTCTTTGCAAGAGAGCAAATGCATGTAAAAAGGATGCTTTATTAAAATTCAATTTGGTACCAAACGAAAGTGTAATCCTGTTGTGTGATTTCTCACTTCCATTCTAAATGTCTGACCATGTTCTCTAAAACTCTCATCTAATTCCTCTTTTGTAAAACCTCACTGCCCAGCTGAGAGCAGAGACTGCTCTGGGAGAGTCCAATTATGAAGTCAGCTCAGAAGGAGACAGAAAATCCCCTTTGATGAACTAGAGGTTTGCCAAGGATTAAGACTGATGGTGATGATGAAGGTTGATCCACAGTTCTCCTTGGGTTACAGCTTCCTCTACTGTGCACATGGTACAGCAAAAAGCATGGTTAGGAAGATCTTAACAGTTTACATTGTGTAACTTTCATCTAACCTGAAGTGTTCAGCAAAACCTCTTTGAATGTAATTTACTTCCTGTCAGTGTTCAAATATTGGGGAACAACCATCCCATCATTATGTATGTTGTCACATAATTTTAATGTTGTATATCTCATACCACAAATAAGTAGTGTATTTATTTAACAGTATCTTGTAAGCGAAGTAACAGGGCAATCACTTCTAAGAGCTTCCTTTATAATTGGTGTCTTAAATTACATTTAATTATGTTGAATCCTTTAGCTGAGACACCTTAGACTTTTATTCAAATTTTTATACATTAAGGATGAAGTCATGTTTTTTCTTGCCTATAATTTTACTTTCCTGTTTTAAGGACTCTTTCTGTCTCTGAAAAGACTTCTTCATCTCTTTTATAGATAGCTTTAACTACCTTAGAGTCTTTGATATATTATTTATATATTGTCTATTATTTATTTTTCTTAGTGGTGATCATGAAATTCTCATGTGTCTATAATCAAAAAACCCCTAGAAGGAACAAAACTGGCATTTTGCTTATTTTGTATGATATATAACCATGGCATTTTTCCAGTCATTTCCAAAATTCTGACATCTGTATAGTATATTTGTAGTGGTATTGTTTTCCTCAAAATATTGTGCACCCTAATAAACTTATCTGGGGTCAGAGGACAGAACAGCCACTAGATAGACATAGAGGCCAGAAAATGGTGGCACACACGTGTTTAATCCTGTCACGTGGGAGGCAGAGATCCACCTGGATCTCTGTGAGTTTAAGGCCACACTGGAAACAGCCAAGCATAGTGACTCATGCCTTTAATCCCAGGAAGTGAGCCTTTAACCCCAGGAAGTGATGTCAGAAAGCAGAAAGGTATACAAAGCATGAAAACTGGGAACTAGAAACATTTGGCTAGTTAAGCTTTTAGGCTTTTGAGCAGCAGTTCAACTGAGATGCACTCTGGATAAGGACTCAGAAGCTTCCAGTCTGAGGAAACAGGATCACCTGAGGAATTAATGAGGTGAGGAAGCTGTGGCTTGTTCTGTCTCTCTGATCTTCTAGAATTCACCCCAATAACTGGCCTCAGGTTCGATTTTATTAATAAGACCATTTAAGATTCCTGATACATATATTCCTAACAGAATTTCTCTAATATTTCTAATAACTGTTCCTATTTATTCTTTTTCCCCTCAAATATATTATGCTGAGTAAGTGTGAATGCACATCTTCTCTAGTCTTAGGCACTCTTTTTTCTGTACATGACCTTTTCCAATAGTTGTTTTAAGATTCCTGAATTTGTCCCTCATACCTTGCAGTCTTTGCTTCTTTTGCTTATCACTGGGCTTGAAATTATAGCTGTTTTCATGTGTTGCTGTGGGAAAAGACTTTTGAGAAGGATGTAATGACCAGAAGAATTTCCAAGGGTATGGTCCACAGCTGGCTCAGTGCCTGTAGTTGGGATGTTGCTTGCTTTCAGATTCCAGTCAATGTCCTCATCCTGATCCTGCTTCCAGCCACAAAGGTCAAATTCAAAGTCACATCGTTCACTAGAGGCACCTGGAAAAATTGCAAACTCAGGTTGGGAGGAAAGAAAAGCTATCTTTAAATCACCTTTTTGTTTTTTTTTTTTGAGCATAGGATGGAACCCAGGGCCTTGTGCTTGCTAGGCAAGTGCCCTACCACTGAGCTAAATCCCCAACCCCTAAATCAACTTTTTTAAATTTTATTTTCCCTAATTTTTTTCATTTTTTCCCATTTTACTGAACATGTGTTCTCATACAATATTTCCTGATTACAGTTTCCCCTCCTACACTTCTCTCAGTTCACCCCCACCTCCCCTCCACTCTGAATCAACTCCTGTTCTGTCTCTTATTAGAAAAGAACAGGCTTCTAGGAGATAACAACCAAACATGACAAAATAAAATATAAGATGAAGCAAAAATTGTATCAAAGTTGGACAAGGACCCAACATGAGGAAGAGTCCCAAGAGTCTGAGACCTACTCTTTCTCATGGTCAAGCTTCTACTAAAATACAAAGCTGAAAGCTGTAATATGCAAAGGACCTAGCACAGAGCCCTGTTGGCCCTTGCTCAGTTGATGCAGAGCCTTGTTCTCCTGGTGTCCTCCACCCCTCTGGCCCTTACAACCTTTCCACCTTCTCTTCTACAGGACTCCCAGAACTCTAAGGAGATCATCATACCAAAGACTGATCCCAAAGATCAATGAATCATTCAACCTTATCTGTGATTTTTCTACTTGCAGTGGATAGCGTTTAACACAAAGACTCATAACACAACTAGCCATGGTGCAGAGAATAAGAGATTTCAGAGTGCTCAGGCCAAAAGGGAAAATATACTTCATCACCCCGCAACAGGCTCAAGGATTATTGTGGAAGATAAGGTTGAAGGAGTGTAAGATCCTGAGACAGTAGATGACAGCTAGGAAACGTTATCTCTGTACAAAGCAGGGGGCTGCACGTATGAACTTTCAGCAGTTTTAACAGCATGCACAGAACATATGCAAGGCAAAGTGAAACCAAATCCCTGTTGTGGTGATATTTTATCTGTGTCCCCAAATAAAGTTTAATTGAGGATCAGAGGAAAAAGCCAACCACTATATTAGACATACAAGTCAGGCAATGATAGCCCACGCCTTTAATCCTATCACTTGGGAGGCAGGGATTTGTCTGGGTCTCAGTGAGTCCAAGGCTACACTGGAAAGAGAGCCAGGTGTGGTAGCACACACCTTCAATTCCAAAAGCAGTTAACCATAAAGTTGTGGAGGTCTGTACCAACAGACAGGAAGTGATAGAGCTGGGCAGAAAGAGGGAGTAATGTAGCTGGGCAGAGAGAGGAAATGAGTTAGAACAGAAAGGAATTGGGTATACAGGAAGTAGGTCCCTTTGGAAGTGGAAAGTCAGTGGGGTGAGGTGAGGATGGCTTGTGGCTTGTTCTATTCCTCTGATCTCTCCGTTTTAACCTCAATTTCTGGCTCTGTGTTTTTTATTAATAAGACTGTTTAGCAATTTGTCTACACCCAGTAACTCAGGGGTGGGGGAAAAAGGAGTAGGCATACAATCCCACTCCTAGCCATGGAGCACTTGGCAATTGTCAGCTTCTGGGAGAGGAAGTGACAGTTTCTCTGAGAGTGTAGCCCTTGGTAAGTGGACCACTCTCCAGTGGAAGGCCACACATCCAAGACTATCTGGGCATCACAAACTGGTCTTGAAGGATTTAAGAATAGCAACAAAGGACAAAGATGGATGCAGAGGGAGAAGGAAGGATCTGGGAGGACTTGGAGGAGGAGACTGAATATGATCCAAACACATTGCATGAAACTCTCAAGGAACTAATATGAATAAGTTCATCATTCAAAATCATGGATCCCTTGTTGTGTCATGTGATAACAAAAACTCTACATTAGTATATTCACAGCAACATTTACATATGGAAGAGTTTAGTTTGTTACATACAATTGTGGTCATGGCTCACATAAGTTAATATTTTACAAATCTAGCGTTAGTCTCATAGCCATTAAGAACAAAGTTGTAACGTTATACAACTTTCTTCCTTGAAATATGTATTCAATGAGTGAAATTAACTATTTCTTCTCTTTCATCTTTGTTTCTTATATCTCAGCAAAAACATTAGGAATGTGATTATTATGTAATAGAATTTAACTTGAGAAATACTGGCTGAAACAAAAGTTATAATTCAATCGCTTTTTTATTTTTTTCAAATAAATATTTTTATTAAGAGATTTTCTATTCATTTTATATACCAACCACAGATTCCCCTGTCCTCCCTCCTCCTGCCCCCCAGCATTCTCCCCCAGCCCACCCCCCTTTCCTGCCTCCTCCAAGGAAATGTCTCCCATGGAGAGTCAGCAGAACCTGGTACATTCAGTTGAGGCAGGTCCAAGCTCCTCCTCCCTGGACCAAGGCTGTGAAAAGTGACTCACCATAGGCATCAGGCTCCAAAAAGCCAGCTTATGCACTAGGGATGGGTCCCAATCCCGCTGCCTGGGGCCCCCTATACAGTTCAAGCTAAACAATTGTCTCACTTATCCAGAGGATCTAGTCCAGTACTATGGGGGCTCCTCAGCTATTGGTCTACAGTTCATGTGTTTTCACTAGTTTGGCTAGTTGTCTCTGTACTTTTTCCATTCATGGTCTCGATATCCCTTGCTCATAGAATCCCTCCTCTCTCTCATTGATTGGATTCCTGGAGCTCCAGGACCCAGCTGTGGATCTCTGCATCTGCTTCCATGAGTCACTGGATAAGGGTTCTATGATGACATATTCAGGCATCCAGTCACCAGAGTAGGTCAGCTCAGGCACCCTCTTGACTATTGCCAGTAGTCTATGGTGGAGTCATCCTTGTGGATTCCTGGGAACCTCCCTAGCACTCTGCTTCTCCCTATTCCCATGGTGTCTTCATTTATCATGGTATCTCTTTCTTTGCTCTCCCACTCCATTCCTGTTCCAGCTCGAACCTCCCGCTCCCATAATTCATCACTTTAATTGTTTAATCTAGACATGGAAAATTTGTGGAATTTTACATAAATAGTAAAATATGTAATAACTTGAATTAGATATTACAGTAAGTTGCAGAAATTAAAGGTTAAATTGCATTGAATGTCAAACTATTTCCCAGATGTTCTCTTGAATATTTTATTACTTGTATCATTTAAGATATTTTTCTTTCAATTCTGTTTGTAGCAGTTACACAGACATTTCTTAATAGTTACATAATAAGCTATAAACCTAACAGTGATGATGAAGATGTTTCAGAATTAAATCACATCCTACAATCAGTCATGACTTGCAAATTATTTGCGTAGGACACATTTAAAAAAAAAAACCTTTAAAAATTTTGATGATTATATTATTTATTATTTTCCCCTTTACTTCCCTCCTTCCAAATCCATCCATATATGCTTCTTTGCTCTTTTTCATTAATTATTGTTACCTACATATGTACATATGTATACCTATGGCCATTTTAAAGACATATTTTAGCTTGAATAGAACCAGAGTATGAATAATTTGCTCTAGTGTAGCAATATATATCATTTGTAATTATTTTCAAACAATAATGTCTGATTAATTTGTACTTAAACATTAATGAAGAAATGAAATGGAAGCATAAATATATGTGAGGCAGTATCCAGATGCTGAAAGCACTTGAGAAAAACCTTTGCAGCATGTCCACCTGCATTCAAACAAATCGCACTCCTGTGAAGAAAGCTTATTTGGACAACTGTTTGAGTCATCCTGAGGCAATTTTATCTAAATGAGAATGTGAGTGATTTTATCATCAAAACTCCAGGAGCCATCCTCTCTAGCATACTAGCCAAAGAAAACTAATAAAAACATGTAGAAGGGGCAGCAATTTCCAGATAAAGAATTACTGCACAATACTCTTTAAAAGAGTTCTTTCTAAATTCTTTCTATATACTGTCAAAGGAATATATTTTATTTATGGATATATTATCATCACTAATCAGATAAAGCTTAAATTAAGAAACTGTTTCTATAGGTTATGATGTGAAGAATTTGAAATAAACAAGCTTTATGATTATTGTCATATCATTTGGGATGTTAAAAATTTTGTTGTTACTTTTTATCATTTTGGAGACAGACTAGTGAGTTTTAGGTCTTTCCTCTCACACCACATTAAACACACAATTCTATGGTAGCTGTTGAATGTCTGTCTGAAGACACTTTGAATTGTCTTATCCTGTGGCTATTTTGACAAAGCACAAACCCAGTACTGTGGTGATATTTTTTATTTGTGCTGAAATGAGGTGATATTTTATTTGTGCCTTTATAAATAAAGCTTTCCTGGATATTAGAGGAAAAAGCAAGCAACTTTAAGTAAACAAAGAAGTCAGGCAAGGGTAGCACATGCCCTTAATCCTATCACTTGGCAGGCAGTGATCTGTCTGGATCTCTGTGAGTTCAAGGTCATACTGGAAACAGCCAGGTGTGGTAGCACACGCCATAAATTCCAACTCTAGTTAACCATGGAGGTCTGGAGGTCTGTACAGACAGACAGGAAGAGACAGAGCTGGGCAGGAAGAGGAAGTGATGTAGCTGGACAGAGAGAGCAAATCAGATGGCAGAACAGCAAGGCATATAGGCATGGGTAGACAGAAAGTAGCTTGTATTTGGAAGCTACAGAGTTAGGGAGGTAAGGTTAGCTGTGGCTTTCCCTATTTCTCTGATCTCTCCCAGGCTTTCATCCATATATCTGGCTCTGTGTTTTTTATTGAATAAGACCATTTAGAAATTCATCTACACAATGCCATTTTTCGTTCCCTAATATTGTTCCATAATCTGATTTCTTAAATGGTCTCATGTTTTATTAATAAGTTTTCATTAAAAAAGGAATTATGGTACACAAAATATTTGTAATTCAAACACACACATATACCCTGGGTAAAACAGGGTTCCTAGGTACATGCTTTACCACTGTGCTAAATTCCCAACCCCGTCTTTTATATTATAACAAAAGATAGGTCAATTTGAACTCAGTTTGGGGTAATGTTTTAACCATTCTACTTGTAAATGTCTTTAAAATCTTTTTGGCTGGCCATAATCTCCCTCTGATTGGTGAGGGACTGTATCCACATGATCAAAAGTCACTCTGAACAACAGTGAGGTTTGTCTCACTGACCTTGAGATATTTCTGGGACCCTTGAGATTTCTATCTTATTATAAAAATTAAAACTTTCCCCTTACTTTATATAACACTGTTACTTCAGGGAAGGAATTGCCTGGGGGAGCATATATTTTAGATCTCTCTGAATGGTTATAGTACCTGAAGATAACTTCTGAATATTGGCTTCTTATCCTTCTATATTACATTATATCTCTGTGGATTAAGCTCTATCCTACTCTGTTTAGGTCTTAAGATTGTTATGCACTGCTTAATTAAAAACTGTTTTTTATTGTGTGGGTCCAGACTTGAATCCAAAGTTGATGGCATGGGTTCTAATGGCTAGGCTTATAAGCTGTGTTCTCTTTTCTTTTTCTTCTCTCATAAAATACATCCCAACAGCAGACTCCTGTAGACAAATTTCTAAATAGTCTTATTAAATAAAAAATACAGAGCCAGGTACAGGGGTGAAAACCTGACAGATCAGGAAATAGGGAAATAGGGAAAGTCACAGCTAACCTCACTCACCAACTCTACAGCTTCCCTTAACAAGCTACTTCCTGTCTACCTACTCCTTTATGCTTTGCTATTCTGCCACCTGATTTGCTGTCTCTGTCCAACTACATCATTTCCTCTTCCTGCCTAGCTCTGTCACTTCCTATCTGTACAGACCTCTAGACCTCCATGATTAACTAGTGTGGGAATTTAAGGCATGTGACACCACACATGGCTCTGTTCCCACTATGGCCAGGAACTCACAGAGACCCAGACAGATCCCTGCCTGCCAAGTGTTAGGATTAAAGGCATGTGCTACCATTGCCTGACTTCCATACAGTGGCTGTTTTTTACCTCTGATCTCAAGGCAAATTTTATTTGGAGACATAGTCTATTGGGGGACACAATACAACACCACAGCCTCCTCTTCCTCCATTTCTCCCAGTATCCTTTGCTATACCTCTTCTTCCCTACTCTTATCTTCAGCTTAGGTATTTCCTGCCTTTTGAAGCATTATAATATTATCAAGAAACATTTCCAGAGAGCATAGCCTTCCTCCACTGTGAGGGTCTGCCAACACCTGTCCACAGAATGTTAGGCTGCAAAATAAAAGCCATTTCTTCAGACTCTTTAACTGCCTGTTAGAGATGGTTTTGATTTGATGAAATTAAATACACTTTTGTTCAATACTCATTTGAAAAGTATATATGTGAATACCTCAGCTCAGCATTTTCAATGTTTAAATTAATAGTTTTATTGAATGTTCATCAAGCAATAAGGCCCACTCAATATTAATACATAAATTTATATTATAAACTTGTGGCAAATATTGCATTCAATTTTCAAATATTCTATGCCTTTTTTAACTTAAGAATCAAAACCTCACAGAAGTATTTTGAAAAAATGAATCAATAATTGAGTTTTTATTTTTTGTTTCATATAAAAATATCTTTTAAAATAGTAGGTTATGTTATGTAGGAGGAAAGTACTAAATCATATCTTCATTGTATCTTTTTCCTTTAAGCATGCAATTATTTTGCCCCAGAAGTCCATGCTAAATTGATTGGTTACTTGTTCAACTAACCTTAAATCTTAGTCCATATTTTAATTCTCTATATGCCGTTATGAACACTACTACTAGGCATATTTCCATACCATTGTTTATTATTTTATTTTACATTGTGTAACTTGGTGTCTAATACATCACAAGTTAGACATATAATTTTTATTCATTGTCATTTCTATTTTTGTCTTTTATGATATCTATTATCTCAATTTTTACATCTTAATATTTTTGTTTAAAAAAGATTTGTACTTCTTGATTGTGGAATTACTCATTTATACATAATTCCTGCTTAAATTTTCACTTATAAATATAACTGCTATTTTCATAATTCTTCCTTGTCTTGTCTAATTCCATTCCCATCTTCTCTTTATTCTCCTATTGCCTTTTACTCTTGTTTCTCACAAATCCTCTTTTTACATATTTAAAATGCAGGGTATATATTAACTTGATTTGTCCAATGAAATTACAATAACTACTTTTAGGAGAATGAAATCACTCCAATAATCTTTATCCTTGTTACTTCAGAAGTCTCTGGGTAATAGTGCAGAAGTAGTTTTAGAAGAGGCTACCCTTTGATTCTCTCAATATTGTTCATTGTAGAAGCTCTATTATTGAGGTCCTGCACTGTCCATATACCAATTTCTAGTGCATTAATAGATTATAATTACTGTGAGCTTTTATAATGAGGTGGAATTCCTTCTCATCCTACTTTTGGCCCTGTGACTCTCACTCTCCAATCACTACAATATTTAAAAAATCAACAGCAACAGTCCAGGACACTGCTCATTAACATATCCCAATTCCTATTATCTTTCTAGATGTACCCCAACTCCCCTGTGCCCATGTTGGTCTTCATTATTATGATTGAAAACAAAGTTCTCTCACTACTTTATATGATATTCTTTCTTAATTCAAGAAAGTAATTACCTGAGGAAAAGTATATGCAACTCATTTTGTTAAAATTGTAAAGAGAAAACTGACTCTTGAAATGTTAGATATCAGTTTAAGCTATTAAAAAAGAAAAGTTATTTTATATTGACCATTGGAATTCAGCAACTATATACTCACATGTAACAGTATTTTTGTATTGATAGTGAGGTCATGAGTTTTCTGTCAACTCAATACAAGCTAGACTAATACCAAAAGAGGATCCTCAGTTGAAAACATGCTTCCATCGGACTGCCTGTAGGCAACTCTATAGGACATTTTCTGGATTAAAGATTGATATTGTTGGTCCCAGACCACAGAGAGGTAGTGTCATGCATGGGCAAGTGGTACTGAGTTACTCAAGAAAACATTCTGAGCAAGCCAAAAAAGAGTAGTCAGTAAGCTGTGCTCCTCCATGACTTCTGCATCAGTTCCTACTGCCCAGGCTGCCTTGAGCTTCTATCCTGACTTCCCCTAGTGATGGAGTGTGACCTGATAGTTGAAAGCTGAAATAAATCCTTTCTGCTGTGGGATGTTCTGTATGTTGAATGTGTTGCTCTGATTGGTTAATAAATAAAATACTGATTGGCCAATAGCCAGGCAAGAAGTATAGGTGAGACAAGCAGAGAAGAGAATTCTGGGAAGTGGAAGGCTGAGTCAGAGAGATGCTGCCAGATGCTGCCATGGAAAGTGAGATGTAAGGTACCAATAAGCCACAAGCCATGTGGCAACTTATAGACTAATAGATATGTGTTAGTTTAAGATATAAGAACTAGATAACAAGAAGCCTGCTGCAGCCATACAGTTTGTAAGCAATATAAGTCTTGCTGTGTTTATTCAGTTGGTTCTAAGCCTCTGTGGGACTGACGGGTGAGAGAGATTTGTCTTGACTGTGGGCCAGGCAGGACTGGAGAAAAATCCAGGTACACCTTTCCTCTCCAAGTTGATTTTAGTGATGATATTTTATCACAGTAATACAAACCTTGACTAAGAGAGATAGTGAGAGTACATTTGACTTACTTAAAAGTGCATTAAAAGAGGATATTTGGAGAATATGCAAACACAAAACAAAATTTTCATACTGAGAAGATTAGTTTTGACAAGCTTGATAACTTATAGAAAACATAATAATAGTTTATTATGAGTGAATATCAAATCATATTTCTAATTTAAAATATTAATGCCTGAGCTAGGTGTATGCCAGGGTAACTATAGGAAGAAATAGGTTTGACACCATTAAATATCAAAAATCCCAACTGTAGTTTCTATAAGTTTATAGAACTAAAATTTAGTGATTTCCAATTTCCTTCCTTGTTATTAACTCAGCAGAGGTTTCTGATGCCTCATGTTCTTACTGTATGCACAGACAGCAATGACCTTTTATAGAAGAACATCACTTGCCTTTGGTGATCACCAGGACTGGGTATGTTACCATTTTCCTTCTGCTGCCTCTGATCCTGTTACTTTTGTAAGCATTCTCCTATTAACTCTTGCTGGTATATGGGATTATTGATGCTGTTCCTGTTGTCTATACTCTCTATGCTACTTATCTACTGATTGTATTTTTTATTAACATTATGTATAGATGAATTTCTGAGCAGTCTTATTAAATAAAAACATGGAGCTAAATATAGGGGTGAAAGCTTTAGAGATCAGGGAAATAGAATAGCCACCAGCTAACCTTACCTCACCATGCTGTAGCTTCCAAAGTGAGCTACTTCCTGTCTACCTATGCTTTTATTGCCTTGCTGTTCAGACCTCTCATTGGCTTTTAGCCCAGCTACCTCACTTCCTTGTCACTGCCTATCTATACAGACCTCCAGGTCTCTATGGTTGGTACTGGGATTAAAGGCATGTGTCACCACACTTGGCTTTGTTCCCTCATGTGGCCTTGAACACACAGAAACCCTGTCTGCTAAATGATAGGATTAATGGCATATGCTACCACTGCCTGACTTTTGTGTTTACCTAAAATGGCTTACTATTTTCTCTGATCTCCAGGCATACTTTATTTATTGACATACATATAAAATATCACCACATTTCAGCACAAATAAAATATCACTGCAATTATGGATATAATATAATACACATATAATATATATTCTATTTTATTACAAGCATGTATGGATATAATACAACTATATATAATATATAATATTATAAATAGTATGTGTATGTGTGTTTCTGGCATTATAAAAACTATAGAAATGTCTTTCTCAAGCCCAAGATCTTTGTGGCCAGCTCTTGAATGCTAACATTTCTAACAGTATTGGATACTTGTCAAGGTATAAATCAATACATAAAGTTGTGAACTTTAAAGCTTTTTTGTCCTTCTTTAACTAAGGATAGTGGATGAAATCGCCAGCAATCCACTCACCAAACCTAGATATTTCTCACAGTTAAGTAAGTCTTAGATCTATAAGGTCTTCTTCCCAATATAAATTAACTTTATTTTCATCAAAAGTACTTGACACATAAAATACTCATGTGTCTTTCTGTGACCCTCAATTTCTAAAGTTGTCCATATTATATACTGTCAGAGTACTGTCTCTGAAACTCACATTTGATGGCACTACTCTTCTGCTTATGTTGTTTAAGTGGCCTTTAAAGCATCCATTTCTTTGCATTGGTTCATATTACCTGTTTGTCTCCTTTGATTTATATCAAGCTGTATTGTGTCTGAAATAGAATGTCCCAGGCTAACCATATCAATTCATAATAATCTTTTTCACTTTTGCATCTATGTAAGCCACTCTGTAATTCAATCCATCTGGAATTATCTTCAACTATTTTTTATATACCACCTCATCTCCCTTCTTAGAAACAATTAACCCAAGACCAATTAAAGACATATAAACTGTTAAAATTCTTAGGCTGTTTGAGTTTTCTAGATAGTCAAGAATTACAAAAATCATCATGATGGTATAATTATTGTTAACTTACTTCAGCATTTCTTGGATATTTAAGGAAAATTTTCAACAACCAATGGAAGAAATAGTGAATTATAAAGGATTAGGGTGGTGCATGTAAGATATACTCAAAGCATTCAAAAATACCTTAAGTGGTTTATTCAGAATATGATAAAGGGTACTAAAGACATATAAACTCAACTTCACCAATTTTTTTAATATTTAGGTTTTGCTATTAAGAAATAGAACCTTTGAGAAATGTTACTATCAAAAAGCCATGGTAAGAAAATAAGCAAATACTGATTTAGTATTAGAAAACTATTACCAAGAGATACCTGAAAGCCAAGAAAGCTTTTTGATGTGAGACAGTGTGCTCTCCCTAGGAAAGCATTATAGTGGGACTTAATTGACTCTTCTGCACACTGTCTCCCAAGTCACAGAAGTTACAGAAGTGATTGCTTTTTTGGCTGGGACTACATTTGTCAATATATTTCAAAACAATTTGAAATACTCAGGCTGGTTGATCAATACACTTGTCCCAGAGGTGTTCTCACATTTTAATAGACTGGAATAAGTGCTAGAATGGACAGTTTAAAAAGTAAGGTTGATTATAATATAGTAAAAATGAATCCTTCAGAATAATCTTCTTTTCATATTCAGTTTTAAAGGGCTTGGAGTAATTTTTTAAGAATTATACAATTCTATAATTATTCATAATTTAATCATCTTAACCTTGACATCTTTCTTACTTATATAAGGATTAATAGGTTTTCTATTGTGTCTTCATGTTTTCATTATTTAATTAACTGGTTTTATGTATTTAAAACCTGACATGAAAGAAAAAGAGAAGAAACAGAAATCACCAATAGGACTAAAACAGGAGATAAACAAGAAGATATGGCTATCAAAATTATTATATATAGATTCTAAGAACACATATACACATACAAATAAGCCAGTTACTTGAAAGGCACATAGGCATACATTAAAAAAACAGATATTTTGATTTGGTTTTATACTAATAAAAAAATGCAACTAATAATATATTTTTCTTAAAAGTGATATTTCAAGGCTCAATTGATCTTACTGGAGATTTCTAGGAAATATTCAGTTCAGGCATATTATAAGGAAAAACAAATGTCCTTTTGTTCAGATGACATAACTGTCTACACAGAAACTCTAGAATGCATGACATAACTCAGAAATTCTGTGCATTAACAGAAAACAACACGTAAGACAGACATATAAAATTCATTTCATTTTGTGAAACATGGCAATGAATGTGAAATATTGTATACCACTTATAATCTTTCAAAAGTGAAATTATTAGGTACCAATCTATTAAATACAGATAAGATTTGTATGCCAAAACTAGTAATCACTGAAGGCAGGAGATAAAGAGTTAAGTAATGCAGAGAACTATGCTCATGAACCAGAAGATAAAACCTATGGGATATGTGACTTCTTCCAGATCCTTTTCCTTATTTAATATAATTCTGAACAAATTAATATTTTATATAAATGATATCTTTCAAAACTCTAAATTTAAAGTTAGGAGCACCATGATAATAAAATACAGATTGAAGGATAACAAAGTCAGAGATACCATTACATAGTTAAGGCATAACAAAGTAGGAGGTGTCACTAGACATTTTTTAGTTATTATATAATTGTAATAATGAAGATTGTGTTATGCTAGTAGAAGGGTAGATACTTTGTGATAGTCAGCTTTACATGGCTGTCACCAATCTGATATAAAGCAACTCTTAAATCTGGACAGTAAATTTTGTTACGAGGATCTGAAGGTAAGAGACCATGCTCGGTTGGCTGAGCTTTATTTAGCCCACCTTCAGTGAGTAAGTCCAACATGATGGCATGTGACAGAGAAAGCCATGTAATTAATGATGATCAGGAAGCAGGCATGGGGGAAAAGAGAGAGGGAAGGAGAGAGAACACTCTATAATGTTCTAGGGAATGTCACCCACTGACTCAGAATTCCCTCTAGGTTTATGTCATTGATGTTCTACTACATTCCCATAGTGCCTTGCTGTGGAACAAATATTGAATTTATGAGTCTTTGGGGGACATGCTGGATCCAAACAACAGAACATGTAAAAATCAACAGACCAGATGGAGTACAATGTACCTTTAGTCATTGTAATCAATTATTTTTGACATGGATGTAAATGACAAAGTAATAATGAGAAAAACAATTAAATGAAGGGCAATCTTAATACTGTGAGAATAATGGGTGGCTATAGGAAAATAAGAGATATTAGCTTGAACTTTACTCATTTTACAAAAATAGACAAATTGGATCATTGACTTAAACATAAAATATGTATGATAAAACTTTTAGAAAAACAAGAGAAAATTTTAGAGGTTAGGACTTCTTCCAAAGTTTTCCTAGATATTACTTCAAAACCACAATCATGAAGAGAAAATATTTATACACTGGACTTCATAAAAATTAAAACTGTTTGCTGCCCAAATATCTGTTGAAGGAATAGAAACACAATCTGGGGTTTAAGAGAAAATACTTTTTACCTATATATCAATAATGTATAAAATGGTCTTAAAAGTTGTTTGGTAAAAATATCACTTAGAAAACAGCAAAAAAATAAAAAATCATTTTAATAAAAAGGAAATACAAATTTTAAAAACACACATGCATGACAAATCCCAGCATTTGGGAGGCAGTGGCAGGTGGATCTCTGCTCAAGGCCGTCCTGGTCACATAATGAGTTCCCAGCCAGCCAGAGGTTCATAGTGAGATACTATGTCAAAGCTACATTGTAGTAACTAGTTTCCAAAAACAAAAAATGATATTCAATTTTATTATAACTAAGGGTAATACTGATTACAGTCATAGTGAGAACAGAAAATATAAAAAGTAGTTACAATACCAATGTTTAGGTGCTGGAGATAAGGCACCTCTACTCAGTGCTAGTGTTTATGCAAGATGATATACTTAATATTGGAAATAACAACATTGAATATAATATCCATATCATAGAACATGAGTAAGAGATTTTAAAAAATCATTTATGTAGAGAATGTCAATGTATCTCGATGGTATTATCCTGAGAGAAAAAGAGACAGTCTGAGGAGGCTAGTTACATTTTTTTCTAAAAATGATAAAAAGTAGATATCAAAATAGAACCTATAGTTTTCCAAAGCTAAGGCATGGTGGAAATAAGTATAAGTGTATGGGATAGGGTAGAAGATATATTTATTAAGACAGAAAACTACTAGCTGTGGTAATGATTACAAAATGAGCATATAATAAGATACAAGAAAGCTAAACACACAGGTTATGCCAAAATCACTGTGTTAGTTGACACTTTACTGCAGTTCTGTTCTGTTATCAATGCTTGGACTACATGAAGAACATAGAAGACTTCTGTGCTATCTATGCATAGATCCCAGTAAATTCATATTATCTCAAAATTAAAAGAAAATTAATATAATTTTGCAATTATTATGGAATGATCGCAGTAGGAATTTGTGATATAATTATTTCATTTTTAGTTCCTTATTTCCTTATCATTTTCATCAAACAATGATAATAACATAAAAAACTAATACTTTTGCTAACAGTGTTTAAAAAGTTGGTACTAGAGTTAGAGAGATGTCTTAGTAGTTTGGAGCACCCACAAAAAGATTTGCAACTGTTTATAATTGAAGTTCCAGGGGATCCAATGTTTTTTTCTGGCCTTTGTAGGCAATGCATACAGGTAATACACATACAGACATACAAAGCACTCAAAATAAGTAAATTAAAAATACCTTCTACATGAAGTATATTTGTTAGCATATGAAAACATTTTACAGCATAGTATTTAAAAAACTTCCCCTGATAATGCCAATCTTCTAAAAACTTAAAATTAATTTTACATACATAAAGCATTTGAGTGATCAATAAAAGAACCTCATACATAAATTCTTCTTATCTATTGACAATCTGAGTGCAAAATTTGAACAATAATACCTACTGCATTATGCAAAATACTGCATAAGGAAGAGCAGGGACCAGTTCTGATAATTATGAATAGAAAATGAAAGGTTTCTAATCTTTAAGCCACTCAGCATCAGCCTTCAGTAATGACTTCCTAAAGCTTAGGGTAGCTGATCCTTCACAGGAAACTTAGTTTATTAACATTATGATACCTGACCTACTTTCTAACATAATCTCCCAAAGAAAGCAAAAAATTCCCAGCTCATGATTAATAAGTTTCTGAAAACAAACCAGTTGTTTGCAGGGTGATGTTTCACCTTTATGGAAGCCAATGTTGGGATTAGTGTTTAAACACGACTTCATTATTTCTCTTTCTCTCTTCTCCCCAGAAGCAATTTGCACTTAACTAAAACTTGCCCTCTCTCTCAAAATGTGGATGTTCATGTATCCTTTTCCTTTACTGGCCAAGAACCTCCAAAATCATCCATGCCTTATCTTCTTTTCTTTTACTCTGCTAAGGCCACGTATATTGTAGTCATCAGTGTATACCACACAAATGGAGGTAAGAGAAGCTTGGTACTAGTATGCCAGGTGGTACATGTTAATTACAAATTATTTGCTTAGATTTTTACATGAATTTTGATTGAGTGAAACATCAGGTTTCTAACACTTGATGGTTTTGCTTAGTTTTTTGACTTTGTAACATGCAGAGAGACACATGTTGAGTAAGAACCAAACTCCAGATACTTAATTTGTATTATACTGGACTGGATATATGCTGTAAGAGTCTCTCTTATGAGGCTGGACAGCTCCAAGTCTTTTACTCAGTCTCTAGGGCACACAGCTAATATTCTAGAGTATAGTACACTGTACTCTTAAGCTATGGTGGCTCATAGATAAGATATATTAAATACACTTTGCTTAATTATATTTCCAGTTTACAGTGATTGAGGGCGCACAATCCAGTATATATTTAGGAGTGTCCTAAAATCATCAGAGATTTTCAGTACCCAGGCTACTGCACAAATTCACAGGGGACACTCAATAAGTAGTACCATATTCACTTTTGCCACAAATGACACAAATTTCAATGCAGTGTTTTAGATTGAGCATGGAACTGAATGTAACAGAGGGGAAATGCAGAGAGGAATATAATTTATTCTGATCAACAATTTAACAGGGTTGGATGTCTCAGCAGCTGAAATAACTGGCCACTCTTCCAGAGGATATGGGATCAATCCCCAGAACCAACATGGTGGTTCACAATCATCTGTAACTCCTGCTCCAGGGTATAGAATCTGATTTCCTCCTCTGGCTTCTGTGGGCACCAGGTATACACATGGCACACAGATACACTTGTAAGCAAAATACTATACAGATAAAACTTTAAAAATAGATGTATTATTTAATCTTATCTCCTTCTCCTCCAAGATTGATGTTTTCACTAGAAAATTGGAGAATTCTAATTTCTAAGTGGGAGTCAAGATGAAAACAACCCAATAAGTTAGTAAAAATCATAAATGATGACTGTCTAGTGAAATTGTCTTTGTGTTATCATAAAAACCAAAGAAAGGCAGTATGATGAGTCAGCTGGTAAAGGTGCTTGCTACCAAGCATGGCAACGTGTGTAAATTTGATCCACAGGAACCAATTGGTAAAATGAGAGAACAAACTCCATCAAGGTGTCCTCTGACCACCATGTGTACATTGTACCATACATGTGTGCACACATATGTGCTATGTAAATGTATATGAATGTACACAATAATAAATAAACAAATAAATGTAAAAATTGTATGATTGTTGACAGAGTAATAGTATAAAAAGGGCTGTTTTAATTATTTCTCTCAAATATACTATATATCACTTTGCTTGAACCAACAATGCTTCCCATTTTAATTTAAACATAGTTTCTCAATAAGAACTAATATGACAACCACATTAATGCCATTATCTACCACTCTAAACATCTATTCCTAATTTCCCCATTACAATAGCACTATCATTGTAGCATAAATACATATGTAGCACTATAATTATTTTCTAAATATTGTTATTTTATTTATTTTATTTGTTTGTGTTCCTCACTACAAAAACAACCATTTACAATTTAAATTCTGTAAGAACAGAAAATTCATGTCTATGTTACACTGCATTATCCAAGGAAACAGAAAAAACAGGCACAAAATAGATAATTAATATATATTTTCTGAAGAAATAAGTAAATGTTCTTATTTAATTACTTTGATGAAATAATAAATGGATCCTTATTGCTAATAAACACACAGTTAGTGAGGTTTGGCTCCTGTTTTTCTGTTTATTTTGGTCCTAGTAGGTTATGCTTCAGGGAGCTTCTGGTCTAAGGAAGATCAGAAAGATATGAAGCAATCCTGGACACTACCCATAGCTGTCAGTTTTAGGCAAGAATGTTATAATCAATTTTGTCAAATTTGAAAAGCAAGTAAAAGTTTACTGAGTAAGAAAATACTAAGAAGAAAACAGAACCCTACAAAACTAGAAAGGCTCTCCATAATCTCCTTGATAATAAAGATGCAAAAATCATCAATATAATTATTAGCATGTCTAACACAACACTACATAAAAAATAATTGTACATCATAACCAAATGACATCAGTTTTATGCTTGTAAGCCTAATTCATCACTCAACGATCATACAATACAGTTCATCAAAACAGGCTGAAGAGGAAAAGTCTTTTAATATCGACAGAGAAAAAGCATTTGTCAAAGTCCACTGAAAAACTGTCACCAAACTAGACATAAATGGAAAGTTCTTCAACTTTATATAAACTGCACCAACAGAATACTACAGACAGTATATTTATTGAGGAAAAATGTGTGTTCTACTGCTGACATCAGAAACAAGACTCCCATTCCCTTTGAAAGTTAGACGTGGTGAAATAGAGCAATGAAACTAGACAAGGAAGTCAGAGTAAACAAACAAATACAATTGCCATTATGACTTATGACATAATAGAATATGTAAAAGACATCCAAAAGAATAAGCATCAATAGAGTCATGGAGTTAATAAGCAATTGCAATAAAGTTGTGAGATTCAGATTAATATAAACAAGTCAGTTGCTCTCCTATACATTAGCAGTAACCAACGAGAGTTTGAAAATAGTAATATAAGAAAATACTAATGTGTGAGTGTAGCAAAGTATATACCAGATTTACATGAGGAAAACCATAAAATGTATGACAGATCAAACAATAACTAAACACAGGAGGTTATTTTCCATAATCATGGAGAATGCTGAATGTTGCCACAATGACAACTCATAACTAGTTTTATCTTTACATTCAATGAAATCCCCAATGCAATATCTCATGGTTGCTAACAAATTGATCATAAGTTTACAAGAGGAAGGGGAAAAGCCCAGTAAAGGAGAACCAACATCAGTGGTTTCAAGCTTTGCGATGAAATTGTCATCAACACAATATAGTTTTGTGTCTGGCCTACACCTCCATGGAAGCCTCCCACACCACTGAGGCCAGGCCAGCATCCTGAACCCCGGGTAAGACTGCTCACCACCCTGCCTGCATTCCTACAGCATAACTCCAACTGTCCCTCCTCATTATCACAATATCCCAGCCCACACCTCTGGCAGAAACTTCCACCCTATCAGAGGTAAGGCCAGAATCCTGATCCCTAGAGGCCAAACCAGCATGCTGAACCACAGAGACCAGGCCAACTCCCTAAAAATAGGCAGAATCCTCCTATCCCAACAGGAGCCAGGTCAGCATTGGAACTCCAAAGGGCCATCAGCCAGATCAGAGGCTATGTACATAGATAGCCAGAATTCAAGCCCAAACTTGGGCAGCAACATCCTACTAGATAAGAAACCTTTGAGACCATCAGAAGTCCAGCCCCCCATGCAGGCTGACACCCTCACTTAATCATAGACCATGGCAGCCAGAAGACCAGAGAATAATTAGAAACCAAGGAAGAAAACATCCATCCAACAAAGACAAATCCAAAATTTGGCATCTAGACCTATAATCAATCCAAATCCAGATGCCTAAATATAAGCAATAACAGCCAGGGCAATATGTTACCACCAGAGCCCAACCATCCCACTACAACAAGTCCTGAAGCACAAGAGAGCAATTTTTTTTTTTTTTTTTTGAGACAGGGTTTCTCTGTGTAGCATTGCACCTTTCCTGGATCTCGCTTGGTAGACCAGCCTGGCCTCGAACTCACAAAGATCCACCTGCCTCTGCCTCCTGAGTGCTGGGATTAAAGGGACTCTGCCTCCTGAGTGCTGAGATTAAAGGCGTGCACCACCACTGCCCAGCAGAGAGCAATCTTAAAGCCAACTTTATAATGAAGATAGAGGTCCTTAAATAGGAAATGAAATGCTCCCTTAAAGAAATCAAGGAAAAGACAACCAAAAAAATTGGAGGAAATTTACAGATCCCTTAATGAATGCCAAGAAAGCAAACAGTTGAAGCAAACTAAAAAAGATATGAATATTGATATAGAAGCAATTAAGAAAACACAAACTGAGGGAATTGGGGAAATGGAAAATCTGGATAAGCAAACAGGAACTACAGAAGCAAGTATCACCAACAGAATTTAAAAGATGAAAGAAAGAATTTCAGGCACAGAAGATACAATAGAAGAAAGAGATCCATTGGTTAAAAAAATGTTAGCTCTATAAAACCCCTAACACAAAACATCCAGGAAATCTAGAATATCATTAAAAGACCAAACGTAAGAATAATAGGAATAAGCTAAAAACCCAGAAAATACATTTTTAAAAAATCATAGAAGAAAATTTCCCTAACCTAAAGATGGACATGCCTATAAAGGTGCAGAAGCTTATAGAACACCAAACAGATTGGATCAGAAAAGAAAGTCCCTGTGTCACATAATAATCAAAACTCTAAATATTTTGAACAAAAAAAGAATATTAAAACCTACAAGGTAAAAGATAAAGTAACATATAAAGGCACACTCATAAGAAATACATCTGAATTCTCAACTGAGCTTCTAAAAGCCTAGATAAATGTCTTGCAGACTCTAATAGACCATGAATGCCAGACCAAACTAATATATCCAGTGAAACTCTCAATCACCATACATGGAGAAAATGAGATAGTTTATAACAAAATCCAATTGAAACAATATCTATCCACAAATCCAACCTTATAGAAGGTACTAGAATGAAAACTCCAACCCAAGGAAGTTAATTAAATCCACATAAACAGACAATAGATAATCTCACAGAAGCAAAACCCAAAGAAGAGAAACACACACACACACACACACACACACACACACACACACGCATGCACACACACAAACTCATACACTACCACCACCAACAGCAACAATATAACAGGAACAATCAGTACTTATTAATATCTCTCAATATCAATGGACACAATTCACCAATAAAAAGACACAGGCAAACAGGAAAGATACAAAAACAGCATCCGTCCTTCTGTTACATACAAGAAACAGCTCAACATCAAAGATAGACATTACCTCAGAGTAAAGGGTTCAACAAAGATTTTCAAATCAAATAGCTCTAAAAAGCAAGCAGGTGTCGCTATGGTAAGTTCTAACTAAATAGACTTCAAATGAAAATTAATCAAAAGAGATGGAGAAATACATTTTTTACTTGTTAAAGGAAATATAAACCAGGATGATATCTCAATTCTGAACAACTATGCCCCAAATGCAAGGGCATCCACATTTGTAAAAGAAACATTACTAAAGCTTAAATCACACATCTATCCCCTCACATTAATAGTGGGAGACTATGCACTCCCACCAATTGATAGGTTGCCTAGACAAAAACTAAACAGAGAAATAATCGAACTAACAGATGTTTTGACTCAAATGGACCTACCAGATATCTACAGACCATTTTACCCAAACACAAAAGAATATATCTTCTTCTCAGCACATCATTGAACCTTCTCCAAAATTAACCACATACTCAGTCACAAAGCAAGTCTCAACAGATACAAGAAAATTGAGATAACCCCCTGTATCCTATCAGACCACTGTAGATTAAAGAAGGATATCAACAACAACAGAAACAGAAGAAAGCCTATCAACTTAGGAAAATGAACAACTTTCTACTTAATTACCACTGTGTCAAGGAAGAAATCAAGGAAGAAATTAAAGATCTAGAATTCAATGAAACAGAATGCACAACATACCCAAAGTTATGGGACACAATGAAAGCAGTGCTATAAGGAAAGTTCATAGCACTAAGTGCCTACATAAAGAAATTTAGAATTTCATACCAGTGACTTAACAGCACACCTGAAAGATCTAAAATCAATAAAGCAGAAACACTAAAAAGAGTAGATGGCAGGAAATAATCAAACTGAAGGCCGAAATCAATAAAATAGAAACAAAAGGAACAATACAAAGAATCAATGAAACAAAGAATTACTTCTTTGAGAAAATCAACAATACAGAAAAACCTTTCTCTAAACTAACTAAAAGGCAGAGAGAGAATACCTAATTAACAAAATCAGGAACAAAAAGTGGGACATATTAACAGACAACAAGGAAATCCAAAGAATCATTAGGTCATAATTCAAAAAGCAGCACTTCACAAAATTGGAAAATTTAAAAGAAATGGTCAATTTTCTCAATAGATACCAATTACCAAAGTTAAATCAAGATCAGATAAACAACTTAAATAGATCTATATCACCTAAGGAAATATAAGAAGTCCTTAAAAGTCTCATAGGAAAAAAAAGGCGAGGGTCAGATGTGCAGAATTCTATAAGACCTTCAAAAAAGAGCTAATACCAATATGCCTCAAATTATTTCAAAAATATAAACAGAAGGAACATTGATAAATTCATTTTATGAGGCTACAGTCACCCTGAAACACAAACCACACAAAGACTGAACAAAGAAAGAGAATTACAGACCAATCTCCGTCATGAACACATATGCAAAAATAATAAAGTACTCCCAAATCAAATCCAAGAATACATTAAAAATACATCCACTTCAATCAAGTGGTCTTCATCCCAAAGATGCAGGGATGGATCAACATAAGAAAATCTGTCAATGTAATTCACCATATAAACAAACTGAAAGGAAAAATAAAACACCATATGATCATCTCTCATTTGATGCTAAAAACACTTTTGACAAAAATCCAACACACCTTCATAATAAAAAGTCTTGGAAAGATCAGGGATACAAGGGACATAACCTAAACCTAATAAAAGTAATATACAGAAAACCTACAGCCAACATCA
This sequence comes from Onychomys torridus, assembly GCF_903995425.1. NCBI lineage: Eukaryota > Metazoa > Chordata > Mammalia > Rodentia > Cricetidae > Onychomys > Onychomys torridus. The sequence continues at coordinate 75,174,107 of NC_050447.1, read as the reverse complement.
AATTAAATGAAAAGAAACTCAAAGCAATTCCACTAAAATAAGGAACAGGACAAAGCTGTCCACTCTCTCCATATCTATTCAATATAGTACTCAAAGTTCTAGCTAGAGCAATAAGACAACTAAAGGATATCAAGGGGATACAAATTGGGAAGGAAGAAGTCAAAGTATCATTATTTGTAGATGATATGCTAGTATAGAGAAGTACCCCAAAAATTGTACTAGGGAATTCCTACAGCTCATAAATACCTTTAATGAAGTGGCTGGATACAAGATTAACTCAATAAAATCAAAAGCTCTCCCCCATATACAAATGAAAATGGGCTAAGAAAGAAATCAGGGAAACAACCTTCACAATAGCCACAAATAATATAAAATATGTTGGTGTAATTCTAACCAAGCAAGTGAAGAACCATTATGACAAGAACTTCGAGTCTTTGAAGAAAGAAATTGAAGAAAATAACAGAAGACAGAAAGATCTCCCATGTTCTTGGATCGGTAGGATTAACATAGTAAAAATGGCTATCTGACCAAAAGCAATATACAGATTCAACACAATTCCCATTTAAATTTCAACAAAATTCTTTACAGACCTTGAAGGAACAATACTTAACTTCATATGGGGAAATAAAAAACAGCATATACAAAACAATCCTGTACAATAAAAGAACTTCAAGAAGTATCACCATCCCAGAATTCAAGCTCTACTATAGGGCTTTAGTAATAAAAAAAACCTCATGGTAATGGCATAAAAACAGACAGCAGATCAATGGAATCAAATTGAAGACCCAGACTAAAATGCACACATCTATAGACACCTGATTTTTGGATGTTAGAATGTAGAAGAATGCAAATTGATCCATATCTATCACCCTGTACAAAATTCAAATCCAAATTCAAGTGCTCAAAGACTTCAACATTAATCCAGATACACTGAACCTGATAGAAGAGAAAGTGGAGAATAGCCTTGAATGCATTGAAACAGGAGACAACTTCCTGAATATAACAGCAATAATGGAGACACTAAGATTGACAATTAATAAATGGGACCTCACGAAACTGAAAAGCTTCCCTAAGGCAGAAAGCACCATAAATGGGACAAAGCAGAAGCTTACAGAATGGAAAAAGATCTTCACCATCTCCACATCTGAGAGATGGCTGGTTTCCAAATGATACAAATAACTCAAGAAACTAGACATCAAAAAACAAATAGTCCAATTTAATAATAGGGTACAAATCTAAACAGGGAATTTTCAACAGAAGAATCTCAAATTGCTAATAAAAATTTAAAGAAATGTTCACATCCTCAGCCATCAGGGAAATGCAAATCAAAAGGACTCTGAGATTCCACCTTATACCTGTCAGAATGGCTAAAATCAAAAATACAAGTGACAGCATATGCTACAGAGGATATGGAGCAAAAAGAACACTCTTTCATTGTTGATGGGCATACCAACTTTACAGCCACTTTGCAGTTTCTCAGAAAATGGGGAATTGATCTACCTCAAGATCTAGCTATGCCACTCTTGGGTATATACTCAAAGGATGCTCAATCATACCACAAGGACACTTGCTGAACTATGTTCATAGCAGCTTTAATTCATAATATCCAGAACCTGGAAACAACCTAGATTTCCTTCAACTGAAGAATGGATAAAGAAAACATGGTATATCTACACAATGGAGTACTACTCAGCTGTTAAAAACAATGACATCATGAAATTCAAAGGCAAATGGATAAAACTAGAAAAGATCATCCTGAGTGAGGTAGCACAGACACAGAAAGAAAAACATGGTATATACACACTTATAAGTAGCTGTAAAGGAAAGGATAACCATGCTACATTCCACAGATCCAGAAAGGCTAGGTAATTAGGAGGTCCCAAGGGAGACACTCAGATCTCCCTGGGAAGAGGAACTAGAAGAGATTTAATGGGTGGACTTGGGGTGGGTGGGGATGGGAACATGAGGGATTAGGTGTGGGTGGGGAGAGGGGAAAATACTGAAAGAGCCCTAGAAAGTGGGTCATTTCAGGGTCAGGTAGAAATAGAATGCAAGGGAAACTCCTGGGAATCTACAAAGATGAAACCAGCTAAGACTACTAGCAAAAGAGGATATTTAGCCTGAAGTGACCATATCCTGGGACCAGGCAAGACAACCAGGGGACCAATTGGGACACAATGCAACCACATACCCTTTGGCCTCCAATCTGGCCTGCTATGGAATATACTGTGGAAAGGGTAACACAGAGATTGTGGCAGTGGCCAACTAATGATTGTACCAGCCTTAGACCCATGGCATGAGAGTGAGCCTACCCCTGACACTGCCTAGAGCTCGGGGTCCCAGGGACTATATGACCCAAAGTCCTAGGTTAGAACCAAACACAACTGCGGAAAAAAAAGTCAATGTAATGATGCCTAAAGATATTCTGCTATACTCATAGACTGGTCCCTAGCCCAATAGTCATCAGAGAGACTTCATCTAGCAAATGGTGGAATCAGATCGAAAGACTCACAGCCAAACATTAGGCCAAGCTTTGGAAATCCTGCTGAAGAGGGGGAGAAGGATTGTAGGAGCCAGAGGGGTGAAGGACACCACTGGAAAACCAACAGAATCAACTAACCTGGGTTCAAAAGAGCTCACTGAGACTGAATTGACCACCAAGGAGCTTACATAGGACTGACCAAGGTCTTCTGCATATATGTGAGAGTTGTGTAGCTTGGTCTTGTGAGGGAGTCCTAACAGTGGGAGCAAGACTGTCTCTGACTCTTGTGCTGGCTCTGAAAACCCTACTTCTTATCCTGGATTGCCTTTCCCAGCAAGGTACAAGGCAAGGTACATAGTCTTACTCAGCTTGATATACCATGTTTTGTCAGTATTCATAGGAGGGCTGCTCTTTTCCTGAATAGAAACAGAGGAGGATTCACTGCCTAGGTGCCTCCCAAACAGTTCAAGGTATTCAGTTGTCTCACTTATCCAGAGGGCCTGATCCAGCTGGGGGCTCCACAGCTTTTAGTTCATAATTCATGTGTTTCCATTAGTTTGGCTATTTGTCCCTGTGCTTTTTCCAATCTTGGTCTCAACAATTCACACTCTTACAGTCTCTCCACTTTCTTGACAATTGGACTCCTGGAACTCCTCCTGGGGCCTGGCCAATGATCTCTGCATCCACTTCCATCAGTTATTGGATGAGAGTTCCAGCATGACAGTTAGGGTGTTTGGCCATCTGATCACCAGACTAGATCAGATCAGGCTTTCTCTAGACCATTGCCAGTAATCTACAGTGGATGTATCATAGTAGATTTCTGGGGACCTCTCTAGCACTTTGCTTCTTCCTGTTCTCATGTAGTCTTCATTTATCATGGTCTATTATTCCTCGTTCTCCCTTTCTGTTCTTGATCCAGCTGGGATCTCCTGCTCCCCTAAGCTCTCTTTCCCTTGAACTTTACCCTTTATTACTCCCACTCTCATCCAGGTTGTTCATGTAGATCTCACCCAGGCTGTGGGACCCAGGCCTGTCCTTAATGCATGAGCTGGCTGTTTGGAACCTTGGGCTTATGCAGACACACTTTGCTCAGCATGGAAGGAGGGGACTGGACCTGCCTGTACTGAATCCACCAGGTTGAGCTGAATCCCCAGAGGAGTCTTGGCCCTGGAGGAGATGGGAATGGAGGGGAGGGGCTGGGGGGAAGGTGAGGGTGGGGGGAGGAGGGGGGAGGACAGGGGAAACCCTGGCTGATATGGAAAATTAAAACAGAAATATAATTTTAAAAAAAGAATTTCAGAAAAGAAAAAAATAAAAAATAAAAGGCTTATAAATCAAAAAAGAAAAAAAGAAACAGAGGAGGAGTGGATGGGGGTGTTAAAGAGGGGAGTTGAGAGGAGGGACTGGAAGGAGAGAAGGGAGAGGAATCTACAGCTGATATCAAAAAAAGTCATTACAATATTTTTAAAATAAGTAAATGTGTGTGTGTGTGTGTGTGTGTGTGTGTGTGTGTGTGTGTGTGTGTACAAGGTTCATTAAGTGACCAGTGGTAAAATTTCTTAATGATCTCTCATAGAACCAGAGTATGGATCCCAGAACCCACATTGGGCAACTTATACATCCAAGACTCCAGCTCCAAATGATTAGATACCTACTTGTGGGCTCTATATAGACAGATACACAGACACTCATAGAACACGTAAAAATATGTTCACCATATCTAGAAAGTTAAGATACATATAGATCAATAAAAGCCCATTTTTCAATAAATCACAGCAGAGAAGTGGACATTCACATGAAAACAAAGGAAGTGTACACGGATGGCATTCCCTTCACACACACACACACACACACACACACACACACACACACACACAAATGCATAATGAATTACAGACCCAAATGTAAGAACTAAATAAAAATCCTACCAAACTACATGAGGAACATCTAGAAGACCTTTTGTTAAGCAAAAAAGAAAAATTAAGACACAATATCAAAGCATAACCCATGAAAGAACTCATTGATGAGTTGAACTTTATTTCAATTGAAATTGATTCTTTATCTAATAATCTCTAAGAAAATTCCAAGTCTGTGAGAAATATCTATACACCAGATATTTGTAATTCTGGCATTCCTGCTGTGAGATAGGAGTCTGAGAGGAGAATGAGCCAGAACTCATTTTTGAGTACTCAAAGAACAACAGAGAGAGGGGGTGCAGAGAGACAGAGACAGAGACAGAAGGAGACTATCTCAAGGTAGGAGAGGAAAACGAATTCCTAAAAGCTATTTTCAAACTTCCACATGAGCTGTGGCATGTATATGCCGGCCTTCACCCAAAACATATACACAGTTATAATTAAAAAAAAAAGATTTAAGACAACATAGAGAACAATAACACACTTTAAATAAAAACTTACACATTCAGCAATGACTTAATCTAGAAATATATATCAAGTTCTATGACTCAATAAAATATAAATAATGCTATTTTTAATAATGCCAAACATAACAACTGGAGTTTAGGGTCCAGAACCCACGCACACAGTAGAAGGAGAGAACTGAATCCTGAAGTTGCCCTCTGATTTTTAGATGTACACCATGACTCATGTGCATACACACATGAATGAACATGCATGCATAAAACCAATAAATGCATAAAATTTATGGCTAAAGGGTTTCAGTGGAGCTTAAAAAAAAAAGCTGCTCAGCATCATTAGTGATTTGGGAAATCTAAATTCAAACCACAGTGTAATTCCACTCAAACACAGACACACTTTAAATGAAAATAAGTCAATCCTCCCCCACACCCATTTGCCCAAGACCCCAGCCACTTCCTGAGACTCAGAGACCATCCTCAAGCTCCATCTGCCCCAGAACTCCCATCTGGACCAGAAGTGAGTGCCTGAGGTTATAGTCAGAGAGGCAACTGCCCCTGGGTCCCACCCCTGGACACCAGCCATCATGGGAGGACCTGCTCAACTTGGCCTCAGTTTCAGGCCAATTGGTGGGCCCTGCAGGAAGGCTCCCCTTTTCCAAGGCTTCAGGCAGACCCTGCAGTCTCCACACCCTTCCCCCACACCCATTTGCCTGAGACCTCAGCCACTTCTTAAGAATCAGAGACCAGCCCCCAGCTTCCATCCTGCCCTGGAACACCCACCTGGACCAGAGGTGAATGCCTGGGGTAACACCCAGAGAGGTCTGCACCTGGGTCATAGCCCAGGGTACCAGCCACTCCAGGGAAAACATGCCAAACTGGGCCCCAGGTTCTGGCCATAGGGCAGGACCCCTAATCCCCACCAGGAAGGTTCCCCCTCTCCAAGTCCCTCTGGTGAACCCTATAACCTCCACGCCCTGCCCCCACACCCATCTGCCCAAGACCCCAGCCACTTGGTGAGACATAGAAACCAGCCCCCAGCTTCCATCCTGCCCCGGAACTCCCATCTGGACCAGAGGTGAGTGCTTGGGGTTGTAGTCAGAGAGGCAACCACCTCTGGGTCCCGACCCCTGGGCACCAGCATTCCCGGAAGGACCTGCCCAACTTGGCCCCAGGTTCTGGCCATTCTTCAGGCCCTGCAGGAAGGCTCCCCTTTTCCAAGACTGCAGGCAGACCCTGGAGTCTCCACACCCTGCCCCCACACCCATTTACCCAAGACCCCAGCCACTTCCTAAGACTCAGAGACCAGCCCCCAGCTCCCATCCTGCCCTGGAACTCTCATCTGGACCACAGAGCCCCCAGATACCATCTGCCCGGAACTCCCATCTGGACCAGAGCTTCCATCCTGTCCCAGAACTCTCATCTGGAGAAGAGGAGCTCCCATCCAGACAGGTTAAGGAGACCCCAGGGACTTCCAGAGACTCAGAGTCCAGGCCCCCAGCTCTTATCTGGCCAGCACTCTCAACTGGACCAGAGCTCCCATCAGGCCCAGAGCTTCCATCTGGACCAGAAAGACGCTCCCTAAATCTGTCAGCTCTGTCTGGTCCAAGTACACTGATAAGACCAAGAACACAAGGAGATGGGCAGACATCAAGGCAGAAGTACATACAACAAAATAAAGAGCAATACAGCATCACCAGAACCTAGCCCTTCTCCAACAGCTAGACCTGAACATCACAGAATGGAAGAAGAAGAAGAAAACAATTTTATAAGTAACATCATGAAGAGGCTAGAGCCTTATATAAAAGAAATCAAAAATAAAATGGAGGAACAGACAAACAAAAAATTGGAAGAACACTATAAAAAACTAGAGGAAAGGAAAATTAAAGCAGAAGAAAACAATAAGTCCCTGAAAAAAAATCATAAAAAGCAAGGGAAACAGTCCAAGACCTGAAGTGGGAAATAGAAAAAATGAAGAAGACACTAGCAGAAGGAATGCTGGAAATAGAAAATCTGAGTAAACAAAGAGGAACTTCAGATGCAAGTATACCCAACAGAATGCCAGAGATGGAAGAGAGGATCTCTGGTGTTGAAGAGGTGTTAGAAGAAATAGATTCATCAGTCAAAGAAAACATTAAAACCAACGAAGTTATGACCCAAAATGTCCAAGAAATATGGGAAACCATGAAAAGACCAAACCTACGAATAACAGGGATAGGGGAAGGAGAAGAATACAAACACAAAGGCACAGAAAATATATTTAACAAGATCATAGAAGAAAACTTTCCCAACTTAAAGAAGGAAATGCCTATGAAGATAAAAGAAGCCTATTGAACACCAAACAGACTAGACCCCCAATAAAAGTCCCTTTGTCACAAAATAATTAAACAACTAAAGTACAGAATAAACAAAGAATATTAAGGGCAGCAAAGGAAAAAGGCCAAGTGACTTATAAAGGCAAACCCATCAGAATAACACCCAATTTCTCAAATATGAATATTTATGCCCCAAACACAAGGGTACCCACATATGTAAAAGAAACATTACTAAAGCTTGAATCACATATAAAACCCCACACATTAATAGTGGGAGACTTCAACACCCCATTTTCTCCACTGGACAGATCGGCCAAATTGAAGATTAACAGAGACATAATGTTCTTAACTGAAGTTATGGCTCAGATGGACTTAATCGATATCTATAGAACATTCCACCCAAACAAAAAAGAATACACCTTCTTCTCAGCACCCCATGGAACCTTCTCTAAAATTGACCACATACTTGGCCACAAAGCTAATCTCAACAGATACAAAACAATAGAAATAACCTCCTGTGTTCTATCAGACCACCATGGTTTAAAGTTAGAGTTCAACAACAGAAAAAAACTACAGAAATCCTACAATCTCATGGAAACTGAATAATGCTCAACTGAATCACCAATGGGTTAAGGAAGAAATAAAGAAAGAAATTAAAGACTTCCTAGAGATCAATGAAAATGATTACACCACATACCCAAACTTATGGGACACTATGAAAGCAGTGCTAAGAGGGAAATTCATAGCACTGAACGCCCACATAAAGAAGCTGGGGAAATCTCACACTAGTGACTTGACAGCATACCTGAAAACCCTTGTACAGGAAGAAGCAAAGTCTCCCAGGAGGAACAGATGCCAGGAAATTATCAAATTGAGAGCTGAAATCAATAAAATAGAAATAAAGAGAACAATACAAAGGATTAATGAAACAAAGAGTTGGTTCTTTGAGAGGATCAACAAGATAGACAAGTCCTTATCCAAACTAACCAAAAGACAGAGAGAGAGCATGCAAATTAACAAAATCAGAAATGAAAAAAGGGACATAACAACAGACAATGAGGAAATCCAGAGAATCATCAAGTCATACTTCAAAAACCTCTACTCCACAAAACTGGAAAATCTAATAGAAAAGGATAATTTATTGTATATGTACCACATACATAAGTTAAATCAAGACCAGAGAAACCATTTATATAGTCCAATAACCCCTAAGGAAACAGAATCAGTCATTAAAAGCCTCCCAACCAAAAAAAGCCCAGGACCAGATGGTTTCACTGCAGAATTCTACCAGATCTTCAAAGAAGACTTAATACCAATACTCTTTAAGTTGTTCCACACAATAGAAGCAGAAGGTATATTACCAAACTCCTTCTATGAGGCTTCAATTACCCTGATTCCTAAACCAAACAAAGATGCAACAAAGAAAGAGATGTACAGACCGATCTCCCTCATGAACATTGATGCAAAAATGCTCAATAAAATTCTGGCAAACAGACTTCAAGAACACATCAAAACAATTATCCACCATGATCAACTAGGCTTCATCCCAGGGATGCAAGGGTGGTTCATCATACGAAAGTCCATCAATGTACTACACCATATAACCAAACTCAAAGAAGAAAATCACATGATCATTTCACCAGATACAGAAAAGGCATTTGACAAAATCCAACACCCCTTCATGATAAAGGTCTTAGAGTGATCAGGAATACAGGGAACATGCCTAAACATAATAAAGGCAATCTACAGCAAGCCAACAGCCAACATCAAATTAAATGGAGAGAAACTCAAAGCAATACCACTAAAATCAGGAACAAGGCAAGGCTGTCCCCTCTTCCCATACTTATTCAGTAAATTACTTGAAGTTCTAGCCAGAGTTATAAAACAACATAAGGAGATTAAGGGGATACAAATTGGAAAGGAAGAAGTCAGCCTTTCCCTATTTGCAGATGACATGATAGTATACATGAGTGACCCCAAAAATTCAACCAAGGAACTGATACAGCTAATGAAAACCTTCAGCAACATTGCAGGGTACAAGTTCAACTCAAAAAAATCAGCAGCCCTCCTATATACAATAAATAGACAAACAGGCTGAGAAGGAAATCAGAGATACATCACCCTTTACAATAGCCACAAATGATATAAAATACCTTGGGGCTTCTCTAACTAAGCATGTTAAGGACCTATATGACAAGAACTTTAAGTCCCTGAAAAAAGAAATTGAAGAAGATATCAGAAAATGGAAAGATCTCCCATGCTCATGGATAGGCAGTATTAACATAGTAAAACTGGCGATCTTACCAAAAGCAATCTACATCAATGCAATCCCCATCAAATTACCAACACAATTCTTCACAGATCTGGAAAGAATCATACTCAACTTCATATGGAAAAAAAAAAAAAAAACCCAGGATAGCCAAGAGAATCCTGTACAATAAAACAACCTCTGGGGGCATCACGATCCCTGACCTCAAGCTCTACTATAGAGCTACTCTAATAAAAACAGCTTGGTACTGGCATAAAAACCAACATGTGGACCAATGGAATTGAATTGAAGACCCTGGCATTAACCCGCACACCTATGAACATATAATTTTTGACATAGAAGCCAAAAATGTACAATGGAATAAAGAAAGCATCTTCAACAAATGGGGCTGGCATAACTGGATGTCAATGTGTAGAAGGCTGCAAATAGATCCATATCTGTCACCGTTCACAAAATGTAAGTGCAAGTGGATCAAAGACCTCAACATAAATCCAGTTCCTCTGAACCTGATAGAAGAGAAAGTAGGAAGTACTCTTGAACACATTGGCACCGGAGATCACTTTCTAAATATAACACCAGTAGCACAGCCACTGAGAGAAACAAACAATCAATGGGACCTGTTGAAACTGAGAAGCTTTTGTAGAGCAAAGGACACAGTCAACAAGACAAAGTGACAGCCTACAGAATGGGAAAAGGTCTTTACCAACCCCACATCTGACAGAGGGATGATATCCAGAATATATAAAGAACTGAAGAAATTAGACATCAAAATCCCCAACAGTCCATTTAAGAAATGGGCTATCAAACTAAACAAAGAATTGTCAACAGAGGAAGTTCAAATGGCTGAAAGACATTTAAGGAATTGCTCAACATTTCTAATTATCTGGGAAATGCAAATCAAAATGACTCTGAGATACCACCTTACACCTGTCAGAGTGGCTAAGATCAAAAACACAGAAGACAGCTTATGCTGGAGAGGATGTGGAACAAGGGGAACTCTCCTCCACTGCTGGTAGGAATGCAAGCTTTTACAGCCACTTTGGAAATCAATATGGCACTTTCTTAGAAAATTGGGAATCCATCTCCCCCAAGACCCAGCTGTAGCACTCTTGGGCATATACCCAAGGAATGCTCAATCATACCACAAAGGCATTTGCTCAGCTATGTTCATATCAGCTTTGTTTGTAATAGCCAGAACCTGGAAACAACCTAGATGCCCTTCAACTGAAGAGTGGATAAAGAAAATATGGTACATATACACAACGGAGTACTACTCAGCAGAGAAAAACAATGACATCATGAGGTTTGCAGGCAAATGGATGGATCTATAAAAAATCATCCTGAGTGAGGTAACCCAGACTTAGAAGGACAAACATGGTATATACTGACTCATAGGAGGATACTAGATGTAAAACAAAGATGACTAGACTGCTACACAACTCCAGGGAGGCTACCTAGAAAACGGAACCCTAGGAAAGACACAGGGATCACCCAATAACAGAGTAATGGTTGAGATCTACATGAACAATCTGGATGACAGTGGGAGTAATGAAGGGCAAGATTTGAGGGAAAGAAAGCTTAGGGGAGCAGGAGATCCCAGCTGGATCAAGAACAGAAAGAGAGAATGAGGGATAATAGACCATGATAAATAATGATCACATGACAACAGGAATAGGCAGAGTGCTGGAGAGGTCCCCAGAAATCCACAATGATACATCCTCTGTAGACTGCTGGCAATGGTGGAGAGAAAGCCTGATCTGACCTAGTCTGGTGATCAGATGACCAAACACCCTAATGGTTATCCTGGAACTCTCATCCAATAACTGATGGAAGTGGATGCAGAGATCCTCAGCCAGGCCCCAGGTGGAGCTCTAGGTATCCAATTGTCGAGAAAGAGGAGGGACTGTAAGAGAGTGAATTGTTGAGACCAAGAATGGAAAAAGCACAGGGACAAATAGCCAAACTAATGGAAGCACATGAATTATGAACCAACAGCTGTGGAGCCTCCAGCTGGATAAGTGAGACAATTGAATAGCTTGAACTGTTTGGGAGGCATTCAGGCTGTGGGACTGGGACCTGTCCTTAGTGCATGAGCTGGCTGTTAGGAACCTTGGGCTTACACAGGGACACTTTGCTCAGCCTGGATGGAGGGGACTGGACCTACCTGTACTGAATCCACCAGGTTTAAATGAATCCCCAGGGGAGTCTTGGCCCTGGAGGAGATGGGAATGGAGGGGAGGGGCTGGGGGAAAGGTAGGGGTGGGGGCAGAACGGGGGAGGACAGGTGAACCTATGGCTGATGTGTAAAATTAAAACACAAATATAATAATAATAAAAAAAGAAATAAAATAAGTCAGTCCACTGCTTCAAGATTTGCTTATATCCATTTTCATAAAGGCTTATCTCTGCCATACTATTTACAAACACAACACATACTTGTGTGTGCATTTGTGTGTGTTGATGTGTGTTCCACACATCTACCTGACAACACAGAGAAAATGTTTTCTATTTAACAGAAGTATGTGGTATATGCCCATGAGAAAATTTTTTGTTTCTCTTATTGTGTAAACTCATACATTGCCTGACATATGACTGACCCATAAACATTGATCAAATTGTTTTTACACTTCAGTTTTCACTATTTTTCTTGATATTTTGGCTGAGTTGTGAAAACTTCAGCAATCTTTTCTAATTAGTGGAGTATTATCTTAACAAGGCCAATAAGCCTTGTTAAGAATTGTTTTATGCCCCTTTGTCTGGAAACATTTCTGAATTTCATTGTGTTTTCTGAGGGAAGGACATAGGTTACTAAAATACCTTTCAAATCCTATCCAGTGGGAATTTTGCTGTCTTCTGATTGAGTCCAGCATATTTCCAAGCACATATTAATGTATCTTTAACATAAGTAAAGTTTTGAAATTAACTTAATGTTTAAATATATGATTTCCATTGTCTTTATGTGCATATTCTCTGGGTGTTTAATATGAAGAGGAATCTGAAGTTGCTCAGTTTTGTTATACATTCACTTATCACATGGCAGAATTCAAGTATTTCGATAATGTCTGCTATACTATCTGTTATATACCATTAATAAATTTCCATTTCAAATACTAAGAGAAAGTCCAGTAGGGTATTTCATGCCTAAAATCCCAGCACTTTTGTTACATTTGAGGCTGAAGGATCCTGAGTTTGGTGCCAGCCTGGACTGTACAGCAACCATCTCAATAATCCTTTATCTGAAATGATTAATGAAGTACAATAAAATCACAAAGAACTGAAATTACAATGAGTTTCCTTAGGAGCCTTTATATCAATTATATTAAGTTAAGGATTTGACGATTTTAGATATATAAATCAGTTTGGGGGACTGTTTCCTGTGGTTATATTGTATTCCCCCAAATATTGTACCCCTAATAAACTTATTTGGGGTCAGATAACAGAACAGCCACTAGATATAGAGGCCAGAAAATGGTGGCACACACACCTTTAATCCTATTACTTGGGAAGCAGAGATCCATCTGGATCTCTGTGAGTTTAAAGCCAGGCAGGGTGACTCACACCTTTAATCCCAGGAAGTGAGCCTTTAAGCCCAGGAAGGGAGGCTTTAAGCCCAGGAAGTGATGGCAGAAAGCAGAAAGGTATATAAGGCCTGAGAACCAGGAACTAGAGCTGGTTAAGTGTTTAGGCTTTTGAGCAGCAGTTCAGCTGAGATTCATTTGGATGAGGACACAAAGGCTTCCAGTCTGAGGAAACAGAATCAGCTGAGGAATTGGTGAGGTGAAGAAGCTGTGGCCTATTCCGCTTCTCTGATCTTCCAGGGTTCACCCCAATACCTGGCTCTGGGTTTGATTTTATTTATAAGAACTTTTAAGATTCATGCTACAGTTTCCAACATTTTAGAGATGTTATTCAAATGCTGAAGCAACATGTGATTTTCATTTTCTGATAGGTTGTGATTTCACAGTTCATATTAATTTACATTAAATTAAGCAATAGATAAATTTGTATTATAATTTGTTATTTTTACTCCAAAATCAGACATACTGCATGCCAGAGTTGACATCATTTTTTCTTTATGCTATTTGTACATGGTGCACTTCTTACTAATGATGACACTTCAGGAGTTGTAATTGTCTTTAGCTGTCATATATGTTCAAGGTGTGCTTAGAATTCTCAATAAAAAGGTAGACTTTTAAGCCCAGAGCCTTAATTGGTTGCCAGCCAAAGTTCTAAAGTCAGTTGCTATGGTGATTATTTTAATTGTTTCTTCCTATTCTTTGAGATCTAATTAGAACATCAAAGTTTATAGCATATGTAGGATAGTAACAGCACTCATAATTCCTTCAGCAGGTTCAAGCTACTCTGTAATTAAAACAGAACTTTGAAGACTGGGAATGCATTAGAATGTTTAAGTTGTATGATAGAAGTAAGCAAGGCTATGGAATAGGGGATTCCATTTCTGTAATTAGAACCAGGTCAAATAAGATTACTTTTGGTGATCTTAACTTTTTGTTGGCCATTTTTACTAAGGAGTTGAAAACATTTCCCCTTCTCTGTGCGGTCCCTGGAACAAATTTAACTTCCATACCTCTATTTCTGATATGCACAGGCCCACTAAAACTTTCAAGGCATTTAGGAATGTGATACCCCAAAACATATCCTGAAAGTCAGGTACAATATATCTTGCCTATAATCTCAGCACTTGAGAGGTGAAGGAAGAAAGATCACAAGTTCATACCCAGTCTCGGCTACACAGTGATTTTGAGGACAGTTTGGCTGGTCTAGTGCAGGCAATCTCAGCTGTTATGAGTGTGGAAAGGGAGGGAGTGAAGGACAGGAGAGGAAAAGGGAGGGAGAAGAAGAGATAACTGAGAACTTTTAGGAAGTATTCCTCCCCCCCCTATGGCTGTTTCATATAAAAGAATGTTCAATTGAGAAAGTTTCAACATATATCCCATAGTACATTACTGATTTTCATAAGCACCAAAATCCTAAAATATTAATAATATTATAGCATAAATGCCATTAGGAAAATTTTATTCAAGTAGTAAATTGATGTTTTGAGTGCTGAAAAATATATTAAATTGTATCTTTTAAAATGACAATGGCTACATTACAATTGATTTTCAAAAGCATTTTTGCATTATTTAAATAATAACTTGATTAATTAGCATGTTATTCAAATGAAAATGACATTAAAGAAACTATACAATAATTTTATACAAAATTTAACTGAAATGTAGCAGAAAATATTCAAAGGTAAATATATATACTAATAGTTAAATATTAATAAATACAGCACTTATGATTACCCAAATATTTTGCTTGGTTTATACACTTTTATGTATATCAATAATTCTTTTATAGATATATGTATGTATATGCATAGTATATGTACATGTTCATGCAGATGTATACACGTGTAGAAGTCTGCCTGCACATGTGTGATAAGTGGAGAGACTGCAAGTCAATGTTAGTCATCTTCCTCAATCACCCTTCTCAGCATTTTTTTTTTTTTAATACAGGCTTTTCCATCGAGCCTGGGGCTCACTATCAGGTTAGGCTGGCTAACCGACCAATGAGATCCATGGATCCACTTGCCTCCATCTTCCAGTGCTGGGTCTCCAGATCTGTGGTATCTTCCAGGGTTTTACATATATCCTGGCGATCCTAACTCAGGTTCTCATGTGTGCATGGCACACTCTTTATAAATCAGGCAATCTCTCAGCTCAATCACTTCTCAGAATGAATCCATTTTTAATATAGAGTTTTTATAGCTTGGACAGAGCAATGGATCATAAAGTACTTGGGTACTAAGACCAGCTTAGTACCAGCTGTATGAATTTTGATGAAACATAAAACTAGTCTTGTTGGTAGCTTCACCTATAATAAGCACTAATAATTTTTGTTCCATTTTCTTCTAAGGGTTTAAGGAAAGATCAAATGGAAATGAGTAAATAGAGGCTTTAAACATTAAAAGTTTTATGCAAGTAACATTTCTCGTACTAAAGTTGCTATTGAACGTGAAGATTTGGTTTCAAGAAGCAGATAACTCCCTTCCCTTCCCTTCCCTTCCACTCTGTCCCTGTTCCAGCTCGACCCTCCCATTTCCCTATCTTCTCATTTTCACTCCTTACCCTCTGCTACCCCCAAGGCTCAGTGTGCCGGGCTCAGCTGACTCCTCAAGGGAGACCTTGATTTGGGGGATGGGGGGATGTGAGGTGGCTTGGGAGGGAGGGCTGGGAGATGGGAGGAGGGAGGAGGTGGGATCTGTGAGTAGAAAATTTCTTAATAAAGAAAAATGAAAAAGAGAAGCAGATAAGACCTAACTAGAACATTCTAGCTTAGAACTGATAACAGTAGAATGACCTATCCACCTTCATTTTGACAATCTGTATTCACCTCATTTACAGTGAAATGAAGCAACCTTGGATTATGCCACACAATGTTACGAGATTACCTGAATAAGCACATATGGCCCATTTAGCAAAGGGCTTTTTAATAGGTACTGTCTAGTATGACTTGAACCCAAACAGCAGCTCTACAGAGTTGATCTGTTTCTATTATGCTAAAATTCTTTATTTTATTACATTTTCAGAGCACTATTTTGTTTTATTTATTAAGATATCATACATGATTATTCATGTAAATAAAAGTCAGTCTTTTAAAATCAATGTGCACACATTTATTAATCAACATAAATTGACTTTGATGGGAGCTTGGCCTCTGTTTTCCAAACACATTGTTTCGTATGGTAAATAGCTGTTGCCCTACCTACTTTGCAATTTAACTCCAATTACCTTATACCTTCATGTAAAAAAATGCCATTCATCAATTTTCCACAAATTGTGCTCAAAGTTAAGTACTGAGAAGGAGAAAGGAGACCATAAGTGGTCTACATCTGCCACTGAAATCTTCCTAAAATTTATATTTCAATGACGAATGGCAAGTAAGGACCTGAAAAATACTTTCACTTACCACAGATGAACATGGTCTCATCTGAATTATCTGCACAGTCATTCACAAAGTCACACAGCTTGTCCTTTGAAATGCAGTGCTTGTTAGCACACATGAATTCGTCAGCAGTGCACTTTCTGCTTGTGCTAAGTAATGGGGAGCAATCTTGAAAAGAAACATCATCTACTGCCACATCTCCTATGTAACTGATACCACGTTTTGCCCTAAAGATAATCTAAAAAGATAAAGAAGAAAAGCCAATTAGCATTACCCTATCAAGAAGTCCATAACACAAACAAACATGCTAACTAGACCATTTAGATTGACTTTCATGACAAATACCCCCAAACAAAAGTAACCTCCATAATGATAACAGCTCAGAAAGACTGAGCATCATTAGAATCTGTACTATACTTAGTGTCTGAGAATATGAAAAAAACCAACACCACTGGCTGATATATTTATACTTAGCATTTAGCCCAGACTCTAGGCAAAAGCCATGCACCTACTTCTGGCTCTCAAATCCAAAACAAGACTACTTCTTAGATACACACACACACACACACACACACACACACACACACACACACACACACACACAAAATCCAGGTACTTTTGTGTATCTATAGACTGAAGATGTACCCATTATATTATTCATAGGACTAAACTGCTGAAAAGACTAAGTGAGTAGATATTTTTGCACACATGGCTAAGTCCTCAATACACACATATACACAGAGCGCTCTTGCTCTCTCTCTCTCTCTCTCTCTCTCTCTCTCTCTCTCTCTCTCTCTGTGTGTGTGTGTGTGTGTGTGTGTGTGTGTGTTTATTAGGAATAAAATATTGTGTTTAAATATAGGGTTCTCTCAAACAAGATTATGAAGAGTTCTCAGTGCTGTTTCACTGTGTATGTCATGGGTTACATACATTCCTCTTGGGATGGGTATTCACAAGAAAAAGCAAATGTTTATATGCTATCCATTCTTTTAAGATTCAATAAACATGAACAGACTTTTTAGTCAAATTTCAATATGTATATTTTTTAATCTTAGAAAAAACTAAATTCATAAGTTTTGCCACATGCTTAAATCTCACTTAATATAATTTTAAAGATAATTTCATCATATTAATATTTTATATGCACAGAACAGGAAAGGAATCTGCTACCTAGCATTTTCCTATGTCTAACAGAAAAATATCACTGGGCCGTAGTGGCGCACACCTTTAATCCCAGCACTCGGGAGGCAGAGGCAGGCGGATCTCTGTGAGTTTGAGGCCAGCCTGGGCTACCAAGTGAGTTCCAGGAAAGGCGCAAAGCTACACAGAGAAACCCTGTCTCAAAAAACCAAAAAAATAAAAATAAACCATTCAAATAGTCTCACTGAGATTTTTTTGTCTCCATTGGACATGCATAGAAGTTGAATATCTAACTTCCATCTAATGATGTTTTCTAATATGTAAAGTCATTAATTTATTCTCAAACCTTTATTACTTCAGGTTAAACTTCCTACCTATATACTAAACTATTTCCAAATGCTTAATAAGAAAACTTGGTTGTCAAATAGAGGGCAAGAAATATATGACTTTTATCTGTATGGCATTCCAGGAAACTGGGCACAGTGCAGTATATATGAAGCCTTTATACAAATAGATCAGCACTTCCATTGTTGAAAGAGGCTGGTCTATCACAGAAAGGATCATCAAGATATATCTGCTATGTATTCACAAGCACCAAGCCACTTGTGCTATAAAAACAAGAGAACAAAGGAATATTTAACAAGAGAACAAAGGAATATTATGATCTTATTGCTTGAATGCTTTCAAAGTCGTGCAACTCAACTCCACATAATCAAGACTAAGAAGAAAACATTCTCCTACACAATGGTAGGAGGTTCTTCCTCCATTTATCTTAAGAGCCAAGATTCCTCTGTAAACTCAAGTCCCATCCAAACTATGGATATCTCTGTTCTTCATAAGCTCTCCCAGTGGAAATAAATACCAAATATTTTACCACATTGTGATCTTCATTTTCAACATTGTAATATTTGTTCTACTTGAAATTTAATTGTTGTTATGTGTTATTTTATACATAATAAAATTTAAATAAAGACATAGTCACCATCATATACTAATGTTCTTCCAAAATATTTTTATTACATAAATCTATTCAATATAAGAAGGTCCAAGCATTAAATGAAGTTTCAAAGAAGGCTTTCACAGGTATGTTTACAAAAACTGTATTATAATGTCTGGGAGTCAAATCTCAGAATTGGAGGAGGTGTTCTTTGCATGAGAGAAGCTTGCTGAGAGTAAAAGACCATTATCACTCAAATTAAGTGTACCTAGAAGTGTAATTGTCTAATTCGGAAAAGTTATGGCTTTCTAAAATGGTAAATTCTTTACGGAAAAATGCCATATGGAATGTTAAATGTTCTGCATTCACACAGCACATCAAATTGGGAATGGAAAGAAATGAGGATAATGCAAGAAAGAAAGAAATTAGTATTTGAGACAAAAATGAACAAAGTTCTGTCTTCACAGAATCCCTTGGGTTACAAACCTCTGAATCTGAGTGGATGCCTAAGAACACTTCCACTTTCTTCCACTGTGACCCTTGCTGCCCACTCTGGGCCCACACTTTGGAGGTAACATTGCCCTTTTTGATAAGTACCTGCAGAGATAAATCAAGGAATACATTTTTAGTATTTAGACTTTAAACACATGGGTATTTTAGGTTTTTAATACCTACGTGTAGCCCCTGAGAGAAAAACATAAAACATTTTTCATTAGATATCTTTGTTTTCTGCTGTGATCATATAGTACCATGCCACAAGGGTATCTCACAAGTTGTGTGTGATGGTGTGATAAAGGTGTGCATGAGTATCTGTCACTCAAGTACTAATGTATCCAGGCACCATTTCATTAGGAATTCAACTTTACTGGCTTTATGAAAAATGTGGTGGCGGTGGCAGTAGCTGATATTTTAGATATTAAGTAATATACAGATGATTGAAAGGAACAGTATTAAATTGCATAGTGGAACATTCTTTTGAGAATGGCCTTTTCAGCTAGTTGGTTTTAGCAGACAATTATGTCATAATACGCTCCCATCACAACAGCATAGATGAGTGATATGTGCAAACCCTAACCACACTGTATGAGTTCCATGCTCAAGGGTCTTGAAATAAACAAGATGATTATATTTGATATAGTTTGTACTTTACTGTCTCCTAAAGGTCCATGAGAAATGGGTTGGTTCATAAGTGGTATCATTAGGAAGGAGTGACATTCTTGAGGGTCATCCTAGCAGTACCTTTTAGGTCACTGAATTTGTGGCCTAATGAATATCATAGGACTCAGTACCAATTTCCTTCCTCCTCTTTTCTGTTCAGGTTGTAAAGGATTTTGCTCCATAGTGAAGTCTTTTCATAATGTGTTGCCTTACCACAAGCCCCCAAAGTCAACAAAACCACCGAATTCAAAGCATAATGCCAAAGAAACCTTTCTTCCTTAGAGGTGAACCGAAGCCTTTGTTACGGTGATAGAATAGTACTGGGCCCCTGTGAGTGAGAACTTGGATTACTCTTTCAGGCAGTTGTTATAATTACTGTGACTCTTCTTTTAGCATGGTGCCAAATAAGCCACCAAGAGTATGACTCGTCACATATACAAGCAAACATCTGTCATTCCAGTACTCAGGAGACTAAGGCAAGCCCAAAATGTTTGAGGCTACCATGGACAATGTAGTGAGGACTCATCTCAAAACAAACATGCATAACATGGAGAGAGAGAGAGAGAGAGAGAGAGAGAGAGAGAGAGAGAGAGAGATCATTAGAAACAGTGGTACAATTCCTCTATTAAAATAACTAAGAGGCATATCAGCCATGGAACTTGGTTATTTTAACACAGGAATTGTACCACTGTTCCTAATGATCTCTCTCTCTCTCTCTCTCTCTCTCTCTCTCTCTCTCTCTCTCCCTCTCCCTCTCTCTCTCTCTCTCATAAAGTTTTAAAAAAGACTAAAAAAAATGTGCCTAATGGAAAAAAAGAAAACCACAACCAATAAAAAAACTAAGATGCTTTATTTTGTAACATTACTTTTTAAAATGTAATTTATACAACTGAAAATATTTAGATAGAATTTATGTTTAACCTTTAAAAAAGAAACAGGCTTGTGAAATGATTAAAGGGTAAAAGTGCTTGTTCCACAAGAATGACAACCACATTTCTGTCACCACTGTCCAGAGCAGAGATAGCCAAGGCCTGAAAGACATCCTCTGATGTCCACACACATGCACCCGCACTCACACACCATACACACAAACAATAATAATAAATAAAAATATAATTTAAATTAGCATTTTAGGCTGTTGTACTTCTTAGATTAAATTCACATAAATTTATTTTACACAACTAGAGTTATCAGAGTAAAATATTGCTAGAAAAAAATAGTATCAAATTCTTGGTCTGTTACGATTTATCTAATTCAACACAGTAAAATCAAGAATCATAATTATCAGTAAAAGAAAGCCATTTCTGAAGCATGTTAAAAGAATGCACAGGAAGATCTTTGTATGAACACCAAACATATAGTAGGATTAATAAGTAGGCATATCATGCAAAGTAATATATTAATAACAAAATAGTTAATGTTAGTTTGTATAACCATGAACAACTATAAGGAGCATATGTAAGACTGTTGAACTAATTGGTAGTTAGTTACTTATTAATTACAACCACAGAATATACTAAATTGATAATGCTTATGCTATTAATGAAAACACTAAGTAAATTATAGTGAATATTTTGACTAAAATAATGTGTGAATGTGTGCACATGTGTGTGACTACATGTGTGTAAAAGCTTGTGGAGTCTGTCTTTCCTCTCTACCTTTGTTTGGTTGTTTTTTGGTTTTGTTTTGTTTTTGAAACAAGGTTTCTCACTGAACCCCAAGTCCATGGATTTTGTAAGTTTGACTGGCTAAGCCCAAAGCTGCTGTTACAGGAGACTTGCCAACCATGGGCTTTCTATATGACTTCTAGGGGTCTGAAGTCAATCCCTTCTGCTTCCATGGCAAAAATTTTGTGCACTAAGCATTGTCCCAGACCCAAAAACCAGTTTTAATACCAATGTCAAGCAATGTTAGTTAGGAGACTAATCTGCCATAAATAGGTGAGCCTTATGAAGATAACCTTGTCATTTTTCCATTATGAAAACCACTAAGAAGAGCATTTTTAAAGTAAGATATGTTTATAAAACTTTCAGGGAAAAGGGTTAATATTTTCCTGGCAAATTCGAGAATAAAACAGTCCTAAAGTGTGAGGTAATCATACTCATAACAAATATAAAATAATTCAATGACTATTGCAAAAGAAGTTATGAAGCTTGCCACAGCCTGCTTCTTTCTCTTGTGGGAAAAAGGCAAGTAGCCCAGCTTTATCTTATTTTAAGTATAATGAACACTGGCTCCTTAGCAAGATAAATTTATCAGTATTTAAAAGGATAGCCTTCATCTATATATTGCTTCACACAGGATTAATTTAGAACTAGTCATTGTAACCAAGACAGATATTTGAGAGTTAATACATGGCTACCTGCAAAATAACAAATGAGCAGTAACAAAAAAGCAATGAAAATTAGTGTAATGTAAATGGTTATGCTACAAAATTGAAGTGGCTCCATGGTATAATGGCACATTATCTTACATATGGTTCTCTATCAGAGAACATCCAAAGATGGAGCCAGGACAGAGGATGGGCATGGCAGTCTAGAATCTCTCTGTTTGGGATAGGTATTTTGGTCTTTCAAATAAACTAGACGTGAAGCAGAAATAAATCCCAGATATTTGTCTGGACAAAAGAAGCGTTGGTTGACCACTTTGTCAAGAAAGAGAAAAGAAAAGAAAAATCACAAAATGATGAGGCTTGCCAAAGAGAGGGGATCAGTTCCCAGGCTGCTGTACAACTATTATAGGCAATGTAGGGATCTAAGGAATAACAATGTAATAGACTCACACATTGAAAAACAGGCACATGTTATTTACACCAATATAAATATAACATGTTTTTATCATGTATTTTGTACCTGTACAAAAATAGTAAACTGAGAAAAAGAGATTCAATAATGCTTTGATTTAAAACAAAAAAAGAAATTAGCCATGTAGATAAATAATGGTGTTAAGTAACAATTAGACAGTCATAGTATGATTAATTGAGGCAAAAATAAAAACTACTGGAAGCCAATACTGGTATATGTTGATAGATTGTGTACCCTAATAGACTTGCCTGAGGATCAGAAGACAGAGCCAGCCACTATATTAGACATAGAAGTCAGGCAGTGGTGGCACACACCTTTAATCCCAGCATTTGAGATCTCATGCCTTTCCGTGGGAAACACATATGCCTTTAATCCCAGGAAGTAATATGGCAGGGCAGAGAAAAGTATATGAAGCTTAAAAAAAGAGGAACTCGCTCTCTTTAGGCTGAGAATTCCATAGTGGTAAGAATTAGTGGCTGGCTGCTCTGCTTCTCTGATCTTTCAGCCTTCACCCTGATATCTGGCTCCAGTTTTTATTATTATTATTACTATTATTATTATTATTATTATTATTATTATTAAAAGGCTATTTAAGATTTGAAAAATACTGGTGAATAAAATTGTGTCAGATTAAAATTTTGCAATGCCGTGAGTATCAAGACAAAAATACTCATTAATATAAAGTAGATAAAAGAAACAAAGCCAATAATCATAAACCAACGGCATGTAATGCTGCTATAATGTGATGTGAGATGAAACCATAGCAAAAGATACACATGGAAAATTCAACCTGAGGACATTTTTTAAAAAAAAAAAAATGGCTTGACTGTGGTCTTTGAAAATACCAAGGTCCTAGAAGTCTGCAGAAGAGTAAGGAAATGGTCATGTGAAAGGCACCAGAGAAATGATGGCTACTGTGTGGTTGGTATTAAAACTGATTGTTGATGGAGAGGCAGGAAAGATGGAGAAGTGAAGTGTATTGTTTTGTTTTTTATTTTGGGTGGTACAAGGGTGGAGGGCAGACATGGGAAGACTGGGAAATGAGTGGAATTGGGGTGCATGGTGTGAAATTCCCAAAGAATTCACAAAAAAATTGTTAATACAAAAGAAAAGAAAAGGTCACTATTGTATTTCCTTCTACATTTCCATATGAATTTGTACTACCATACAGAACCTATTCTTGTGCCTCATCCAATGTAAGAAGTGATAGATAAATATTAATGACATATTTTATTACTTAAATATGTGTATAGGAAGTCATAGTTTTTAAAAAATATCAACTCAGGCACAGATATACCAATGTTGATCTTAATAGAAGATTGGAAATTCAGAGTAGGTGAAAAAGCCTGACTCCATAGATTAGCATTTGTAAATGAAAGTCACACTACCAACCTGTACATAGCTTCCATCTCTGCCTCAGGAAGCACTGAGCTCATAAATTCATCATACCACATGGATAACTGCTGGGTTGGACAAGGACAACTAAATGATATATGGTGTCTATTTGACTTGATTGCTTTCTATGGACATTACTAAGTATTAAAAATAATAAATACTTTTAAAAGACTTATTACAAGAGATATAGTATTCAATTAACAAAAAATTGGGTCTCTAATTGATGGACATAATAAAATTGTGACTGAAATTTGTGAAATAGTTATTGAGCCTAATAATCTAAGTATTTTCCATTAAAGAAATAAATTGAAAAAAATCTATTGGAAAATGTAGCATTACTACAGTCTCACACAAGACACTAGATCATAGATTACCAAACCACACATAGCACATCCACTTGATTATGTTACACTCTCAGCATTGATGCTGAAATCAACATAGCATGTCCCAGTACAAAATAATATCTCACAAGAGCCTCAACCTCAAGACAGAAAATAGTCATATGCAGAACTCTGGAATAGCTTTTCGTATAGCATATCATTGGGATGCTAATGAAGTTTCCACTTGTTTTAATGACACTATAAATTATGATGTATGCATTTTTATAGAGAAATTTCCAAAAACAATATTAACTACACAGTACCTGGAGAGAACCAACTGTGGCACCGTTCATATATGTCCAAAACACCAAAGTACACCTCGGTCCCATGAGGGAGATGACAGGAGTGAGAATATCAGCCAGGTCACCAAACTTCCCATTTGAACTATCAGCATACAGGTACCAACCATCTGTGGTATTTCTAGGAAAAATGTTCATCATATACAAAATCATGAAACATAATTTGAAAATGTCCATACTTTATAGTTACATAATTATTTTCTATTTGTATACTGTTTCATGACAGTGTTAGCTTCTATAACCTCCAACTGGAATAGTCCTAGGTTGTCATTCTGAATTTATGAGCCTTGTATTATCTATTGACACATGAGTATAAATTATTGTAAACATCAAACTGACCAATTCTGTAAGAGTATGGTTGGTTTGTTCTTATATAATGATATAACAAATATCCTGATCTCTTTGTAGAAATTATCTTCAGTCGGGTAAGTTGCAGCCCTAAATCACTGAGCACAATGAAAGAAGGAAGAAAGGGCAAACACACAAATACACAAACTGTGTAGTTTTCCTGCCTGGCCCACAGTCAGGACAAATCTCTCTTACCCGCCAGTCCCACAGTCGCTCAGACCCAACCAAGAAAGCACACAGAAACTTATATTGCTTATAAACTGTATGGCCGTGGCAGGCTGCTTGTTATCTACCTTTTCTATCTTAAATTAACCCATTTCTGTTAATCTATACTTTGCCACATGGCGTGTGGCTTACCAGTGTCTTTACATGTTGCTTCTCATGGCGGCGGTAGGCGGTGTCTCCCTCCAACCTTCTACTTTCCAGAATTCTCTTTCTTCTCTCTTGTCCCGCCTATACTTCCTGCCTGGCCACTGGCCAATCAGAACTTTATTTACACAGAGCAATATCCACAGCAAAACTGAATAACAGAAAAAAAGCTAGCCTGGAACACAACTTCCAGGTCTGAAAAGGTTTAGGTTCAAATTTAGTCCCTCTTCATTAATTTAGTTAAGTTTCATGTCAACATATTTAATAAGCTTATAGCTAATTTTAAAAATGTGTCTTTTCTTTCACATACCCAGTTTCAAAAGAAATGGTAGAAATAATTAACTAATAATGCTCTTTTCCCATAAAAGACAAAGTTCATGGTCTTATCATTAAAAATTCAATAAGAGATATAAAAATACAAAATACAGGCTGGGTTATTATACAGATGTTTGAAGCATTATGTAAAGAAGTGATTCTTCACATTTTGAAGACAAGCTCTTTTTAAAAAGTATTTATTTTATTATTTTGGGTTGGGGATTTAGCTCAGTGGTAGAATGCTTGCCTAGCAAGCGCAAGGCCCTAGATTCAGTCCTCAAAAAAAAAAAAAAAAAAAAAAAGAAGAAGAAATATTATCAATATTTATTTCCTTGACCTTCCTACCTCAGGTAGAGTTTTGATAATGTAGAAATTAATAAGCTCATTGCTTATTAAAACCATTTTCATTGTGAGTTATCATCCTTTGTTTATAAATGAAGAGCTAACAGGGAATAGATGGAGAGGAAGACAGATTTATTCACTCAGTGGCCATGTATTTATCGAGTACTCAGTCTTGTCAGACATGCCATTGGCTCTCCAAGGAACTAGAAATACAACAGCCTTAATAAGGTTTGGCCTCTGGCCTCATCTTTTACTAGGTACACAACTTTGAACAGGCTATTTAACTTGTCTGAACATAGGCTCTGCATTTTATACAATAGGTGGCTCCCTTTGCAGTCTTAATAAGAACTAGAAATCAGTAAGTAGAACCTCACAGTACTTTGCCCACTTTACATAAGCAGCAAATACCAGCTATAATTCATGTTTATATTTCTGTCATAGTTCCTGCTAACAAAGTAAGCAACTTTGTATTCCACCTTCCAGAGGTGATAGAGTTTTGGTCAAAAATATTTACTCATGTATATTGAAGGTGTGGTCCACCAGGCATGTAAGTTTCGAAGTAGAGCTTCTGAGAGGTGATGGGCTCTAGGGCTCTAGCCTCATCTGTGGAATAATT
Source organism: Onychomys torridus (assembly GCF_903995425.1). Taxonomy (NCBI): domain Eukaryota; kingdom Metazoa; phylum Chordata; class Mammalia; order Rodentia; family Cricetidae; genus Onychomys; species Onychomys torridus. Next base: position 75,147,610 of record NC_050447.1, on the reverse strand, counting down.
CAATTATGGATTTAATGTTTAGTGATCACTGGGAGGGACTGGAACTTTAAGAAGTAGGGACTAGGTACATACGCTGTTTGTTTTTCTGAGTCTGTGTTACCTCACTCAGGATGATATTTTCTAGTTCCATCCATTTGCCTGGAAACCTCATGATGTCATTGTTTTCCTCTGCTGAGTAATATTCCATTGTGTAGATGTACCATATTTTCTTAATCCATTCTTCAGTTGAGGGACATCTGGGTTGTTTCCAGTTTCTAGCTACTAAGAATAATGCTGCTATGAACATAGTTGAGCATGTGTCTCTGTGGTATGATTGAGCATTCCCTTGGGCATATGCCCAAAAGTGGTGTAGCTGGGTCTTGAAGAAGACTGATTCCCAATTTTCTGAGAAACTGCCACACTGATTTCCAAAGTGGCTGTACAAGTTTGCACTCCCATCAACAGTGGAGGAGTTCCCCTTGCTCCACATCCTCTCCAACATAAGCTGTCTGCAGTGCTTTTGATCTTAACCATTCTGAGAGGTCATTTTGAACTCATAAAAGTTGGATCAATGCCTATGTAGCTGCATGGGATTGGACTAGACCCTCTTTATGGTAAGAAAATTGGGTAGCCTAATCTGCTGGGGGAGTCCCCTGGCAATAGAATCAGAATCCATTCCTGGTGCATGAGAAGGCTCTTTGGAGCCCACTACCTATGATGGGACACCTCATACAGCCTTGATGCAGGGGGAAGTGTTTGGACTTGCCTCTACTGATGTGCCTCACCATGGGAGGCCTTGCCTTCTTGTGAGGGAAAGTGGGGGGTGGGTTGGGAGGGGGAGTCTGGGGGGCCAGGGCAAGGGAAAAGGGGGATCTTTGATTGGTCTGTAAAATGAATGAAATTTTTTTCTTAATTAAAAAAAAAGAAGTAGGGATTAGTTGAAGGAGGTATGTCGCCAAGTATATAGGACTGAAGAATACATTTTGTTGATAACCTTGAGTCTCTTGCTTCCTAACGATATTGAGATGGGCAACTTTGGTCTAACATGACCATATGCAGACTCCCTGCCCAAATGCTCTGCCTTGACTATTATGAAACCATTTTTATCATAAATCACAATATAGTATCTTCTTTTAAATTGTTTATAACAAATACTCTGTTAGAGTGAAGGAAACCTGACAGCTACAGACAGTTTTTTAGAGGCAAGACCATTATATGAATTTGTCTGAATTATATCTCAGTAAAAAAAATACTTCCAAATTAATCCTTGTATGCTTAATATTGCAGTGTACCAGCACTACCAAGAACTGAGTGTAGTTACATGCATTAAGATATACAAAAGAAGCACCAAAACAACCAAGAAAAATACCTTATGCTTTTCTGCCCATGATTACCAACAAATGGACTATATGTGACTTATTTAATGTGTGAACTTTGTTTAAACAGCTGTCTGGAGTGGTTTAATTTTATAGCATTTTATCATAGAATAATCTAGAAGTTTCTGAAGCCTTCTATGAAACTGAATATTACTATTAAGTTTTGGCTTGAAATGACCATTCTTCGTTAAGTTACTGCTACCACTGTAAGTCAAATTCTTGACATTTCTTCCCCAGAATAATATGCCTTCTAATTGCTTTACCTTCTTCCATTGTTGACTCACTCCACATAGGCTTTACCTATCACCTAAAAGAATCTTTCACAAGTGTAAAATGGAATTGTTATTATGTCCACAAAGCCTTTTCCTTCCTTCCTTCCTTCCTTCCTTCCTTCCTTCCTTCCCTCCCTCCCTCCCTCCCTCCCTCCCTCCCTCTCCTTCCTTTCTCTCTCTCTCTCTCTCTCTCTCTCTCTCTCTCTCTCTCTCTCTCTCTCTCTTTTATCTTGACTTTTTTTGAGACAGGTTTTCTCTGTGTAACAGTCCTAGCTGTCATGGAACTCATGAAACCAGGCTGGCCTCAAACTTACAGAGATCTACTTGCCTCTGCCTCCCAAGTGCTGGGATTAAAGGTATTTAATGGACTCAGTTGATAACATTACAAACCCCATATATAGGACATAGAGCTGTGGGCTTTAGTTTTTTTCCCTTATAGTTACTGACTCCACTTTGGTGTCACTGTCCTTTGCAATGCCTTGGTTCTTCCATTTTGAAATGGGAACATTTTCTGTGTCCTATTTTTTGGAAGTTTATAGGAGCTCAGAATTAAGAGAATTTGAATTTTTAAAGTGTTGGAATTTTTAATGGCTGATGCTGCATCACAGCTGAGGGAGTCTTTGCAGAAACTCAAACAGACAGAAACCTTGAGGCAAGAGCTGATGTGGTGATATTTTATTTGTGCTGAAATGTGATATTTTATTTGTATGTTAATAAATAAAGTTTGCCTGGATATCAGAGGCCATAGCCTTAAACAGAAGTCAGGCAGTGGTAGCACACACCCTTAATCCTATCACATGGCAGGCAGAGTCTCTGTGTGTTTAAGGACATAGCCAAGCATGGTGACACAAGCCTTTAATACTAGTATCAACTATAGAGACATGGAGGTCTGTATAAACAGGCAATGATGAGGAAGTGATGTGGCTGGGCTTAGAGCCAGTGAGAAGGCAGAACAGGAAGGCAATAAAGGATCAGGTTAAAGACAGGAAGAAGCTCTCTTGGAAAACTATGGCAAGGTGGTAAGCTAAGGTTAGCTGGCGGCTATTGCTCTGATCTCTATGGCTTGCACTTCTGTATTTGGCTCTGTGTTTTTTATTTAATAAGACTGTTTAGAAATTCATCTACAAGCTGATGCAGAAACACTAGAGGAGAGTTGCTCACTGGTTTATTCCTCATGGCTTGTTGAACCCATTTTCTTATAGCACCTAAAACCACTGTGGACCCCCACTCCCCAACAATTATCATTCAAGAAAATGTACCACAGTCTTGCTCACAAGCTAATCTGGTGTGGGAAATTTTCTCAATTGAGATTCCCTCAAAAATGACTCTGGCTCATGTCAAGTTGACATAGACTAGTCAGCAGAGTTAGTGTTAGTCAACAGCTTGACACAATCTTGAGGGAGGTTCAATGAGGAATTGTCTAGGCTGGTCAGCAAGCATGCTTGTGAGGGATTTTCTTAGGTTCATTGAAATGAGAAGCTCCACCTTGAAATTGGGCAGTATTATGTGACAGGCGAGGTCCTCTACCTAATACAAAAGCCTAAGTGACTTGAACACCACCACACATGAATGCATTCAATCACTGTTGTCTACTCTTGACTGTTAAAGGAAGTGACTAGATTTATCAAGTGCCTGCTGCCTTGACTTCCCTGCAATGTTGGACTATAACTGTGAGACCAATAAGCCATCACTCCCATTAGTTGCTCTTGTCAGGGTATTTTATTATAGCAACCAGAAACAAAATGACAACAGCACCCAATCTTCTATAAGAAGATACTTGATAACCCTCACAATCACAAATCTTCATAAACCACCAGAAATAGTTAACCAAAAATCCGAGGAAAAAAATATTCTCCAAGAAAACATGACATAAAATAGATGCTTACTGGGCAGACATCCAGATGTCAAAGCTGGTAAAATGTCTATGAAAATTTCAGTGAAGCACTAATTAAATGTTTCTGTGTGGGGGACCTGGGGAGAGTCAAAGCCAAGAGGTGAACTTGTACCCACTTACAGTCTCTTCTGTGTTACTCATTGAGCATTTATCAAAGCCATTCCAAGCATGGAAAGAAAACAGGAGCCTGCTTTCCAGGTGCCAGAGGAGGAAAGGTTCAGGAGGATCACTGTAGCAAGACCACAGAGCCACCTCGATGTTTCTCCTTCAGAAAATGCACACATAAAAGCATGTATAGGATATTTATGTTTTTTAAAAAAAAATAGTACTAAATTCTATTATGAAAAAGAGTGAGACTTTATCTTTCAAACCAAACATGAAAAGCATCATAAGATGAAACTGGAAATTTACTGAACTGTCTTCTTTCAATTTAATCTGTTGTTTAATTTAGTTTGAATCAAAGACATAAAATGTACCATTTTCTTTTAGTCAGCAACAAGGATTTCATCTTACTGTGATACAGTGGTTGCTGGTAATAACTAAAACAGTGTTCCTACCTTCTATGGGATTACTGAGCAATACTTTTAGTGGAAAAACACCGAAAAAAAAAGTTCAATAGCATTCTATTTCAGAGGCTGGGCATTTCTCTGTGAAAAGACAGGGGTTTATCTTTTACACTACGCAGGATATTATCCCAACTACTTAACTTTCCTTTTTCAGGAAAAAGTAACCATAGACAATATACAAATGAGGGGGCAGTATACATTGCATTCAAATGAATATTTCCAAAAGTCAGGCAGTGGGTTAGATGTAGCCTATGTGCTGGTTTTTACTGAATTGTTGATCCTAACTCTATCATATCAGCAGCTCCTGTGATAATTGCCAGTGCTTGTAACAGAGACACTAAACAGGGCATAAACAAATGCCTTCAGGATGTTTCAGAAAACAGAGTCTGAAACTGAGAAGATGGAGATAAATAAGGAAATTCCTAGAAGACAGTGAAGTGCGAGCTGAGTTTGTCTCTGCCTGAAGCCTTGGCTGACCACCAAATGGAGCGCTAAACAACACTGGAAAGCCACATAAACATTGCAGAGATGTGAGCAGCTGCACACAGTGGAGGGGATGAGGTTTACTCTTCAGATCCAAGAATGTTAACCCCTTAAGAGAACAGCAGTGTATCTGAGATGCACATGAGAGTTACATAACATATTGTTGATAATACTTGGTTTTAAATCAAAAGCTACTAGAGAAACAGTAAGATAAAATATGACGATTATGAGCCAAAAATGAGTAATAAACAGAAACTCACAAGTGAGACATTGATTTAGATAAATCAGACAAAAATTCTACAGTACCTCCTAAAGAACCATACAAAAATTACAGAAGATATGTGAAGAAACCAAGGGAAATTTTTTTGCTATTACTGAATACATGAATAATCTTGAGAGGAAAATGTAAATTCTAGTATAACTAACTAAATGGAATTCAGGTATTAATAAGTATGTTAATTGAATTTTTTAAAGCATAGGAGAGATTAAAGCAATGATTGTGTAAGATCAAAGGAGGAATGAGTGAGCATGGAAATATGTCAGTACATTGTTAGCTTTAAAATCACAGAAAGATTGACAAGCAAAATCACTGGCTCAGAAATATGGAAGACACAAAACACACCAAGAGTGAAGTAATTAGAATTCTAGAAGATGGGAAAAGAGTAGGAAAAAAAGTCTGATGAGCTAATGGCTGAAAAATTCCAAGTTTCATGACAACAAGGTACACATTAGAGAAGCTTAACAGCATATATACAGCATTGTCAAGGCATGCTCCATCAAAGACAAAGAGAAAAGCCTTGTACACAAACAAAGAACGGGGGCAGAGAAAATCAATAGAAATGAAAATAAATGTCTCATCTAAAACCATCAAAGATATCAGAATAACATGTTCAAAGTGTCTTAAACAGACTAAACAAGAATGTCCCATAGCTTTCAAAGTTAAGGAAGAATTGGAGACATGCTAAGATTTCCTTAAATGGAATAATTTACCAATAAGCTTCCCTATAAAAAATATTAAAATAATTATGGTCTTCGTGAAGAAAGAAAAAAATGACAAAAGCTACATTTTGACCAACAAAAAATTGTTTAAAAAAGAACAGCTCAGAGATGTAGCTAGAGGGAGGAAAAGGGGGGGATTTATTTACTACAGACAAGAAAAGAAAGAACTATAGAGAAAGATCCTGTCTAGAAGAATGAATAAACAAAGCATCCCACATCTACTAATTCTGTCCCATTCTAACCATTCTCCAGTATTTTTCTTAACTGTAGCTTTAATAAATCATGGAAACATCTAGAATACTAGCTATTGTCAGTTAAAAGTGAAATATGTAAAGTGTATTCTCGAAACTTGATACTGACATTTATTGAGTTGTGACCAAATGTCTTTGATGTTCAAAAACAAACAGAAGTAATTCTGTGTAAAAATGAGAATACAGAGAATATGCCATTTACCAGCAATTATAATAAACAATGAACGGGTTTTAATCATCCCACTCACACAGAAATGAGGTAAAGTTTTCATTTCTTCCACGGACAATCTGAACTTCAGAATAGTCTGGTGAACAAATTCTAATTCAATTCTTTTGGATTTTAAAACCATTTCTCCATCCAATAAATATTTTTCTTTCCCAGCATAAAACTGTCAAGATTAATTGAAACTATACCATAAGCCTCAACATATTCTATTCATTATATATATATATAAAAAAAACTGTGCCATTTACTTTAGTAAAAATATTCCTCAGTTGGTTCCCTGAAGAAATTTCATCTGCCACAGTAATACCTGATCTGTCCCATTAGTTATTAATATATCAGTGAAATTGTACTTTCTGAGAGAATGTGTCAAATTTCCATTAATTTTTCCCATCTCCTCAGTTAAAAAGTTATGGCTACTAGCTGTGTTCAGAACTGCTCTTACATGTCTGATATGTTCTCCCTTATGACTGTTGAATGACACATAGAAATTATGCTCCAGTGGGATCAGAGCACAGGCTATAGCCAAGTGTTAGATTTGGACAGAGATGTAATTATCAAGGATCCCTATTAATTTAACATTAACAGAATACAGATGAAAACCCATTTCTTCACATGAGAGTTTGATATTTCTGTAGCTATGAATAGTTCTGCTCTTCCATTGTTTACACAATAATTTATACTTCATAAGGTCCCCAGTGGATACCTGACATGGCAGAAGACAACCTGTATTTTACATGTGCCTTGTGTGTACATCTAACATTTAATCTGTTAACTCAGTATAGAAATTAGTTACCCTGGCTAATAAGAACAACGTGGGTAAGAACAAAAGGACTGCTTAAGCACAAGCACTATTACCTGGCCAGTCATCCTGGCAGTCAAGATGACCATTAAGTGATTACCAGGCAGATAGCATGTAGTGTGTTTAGTTTCAATGATGGGGTGACTCTTGGCCCAGATAGGCTGAAGTTATATGGTCCAAAGCTGTCTGCTACTCACAATGACACATATTTAAAATATATGAATAATTGGATTCTAAAGTTTTCTATTCAATGTATTTAAACCTTGAATAGCTAGGAGTAACTGAAACCATGAAAGAGTAAAAATGGGTTCTACTATCATAAGTAAACACTCTTACAATGTCTGTGTTTTGTAATTAAACTTTAGGCTTAAAAAGTTTATTTATATCATCTGTGTTGGGTTCTTACACATTAAACTCATTTCATTGTATGACATTGAAATATATTGCTCAGCTTTCTGATGTAGACTTTATTAAAAACTCCATATACTATCTTTTTTTCTTATATGACACATGACCATATGCCTAGGTATGATAGTGGCAGGAGCAAGCTGGACCTTTCTACATCAATTAATAATTAAGACACAGGCATATCTCATCTGCTTGAGGCAATTTCTCAATCAAGGCCTTCCTGTTAGTTGACACTAGGCTCTGTTAGCAATTAAAACTAAATAGGATACCCTACCTTATCAACACAAACATATCATTTTAAACCATAACCTTTGAATTCATTGTTCCTAAGATCTCAGGTTCATAGCATCAGACACAATACAACCTTAACAACATTTTTCATGTCCATTAGTAATGACCTCCCTCTTTTAAAACCTTTGGCCTTTTCTACTTGCTCTCAGAAAGTCTTTTCAAAGAGATGCTCATTCCTCTTTCCAATGGCCCAAGTTTGGGTTTTAATTATGCTTCTTACTGTAGTATTTACTTCGTTTATGTCTAATCCCAGCGGAACTTCTCAGCAGGCTAACATAGTGGTGATTCTGTGACAATATGTCAAAGGAGATCTAAACCCCCCTTGCTATCAGTGTCCACCAAGCTGGTAGGGGTTTTTGTTTCTATGTTTTGTTTGGTTAGCTGATTGTTATTTTCAGTTGAGATAACATGGCTTTTGGTTTTCAAGCTGATTGCAAAACTGAAAGAACATGGGTTGAAATGGGTCAAGAATTTGGAAGAAAGAGCATCTGCCACCAATCTGAGACTGTTTCAAGCATTACACTATGTTACAGAGTTGCTTTGTTTGCAATTTTTTTGCTATTGAAACATTTAGAATACAAATGTTATACAAAGATTTCCATTTTTCAGGGGGGGGTTGTTACTAATTTAAAATATTTAAAAATGGAAATTACATGTTTTAAATCTCAAAAGATTACTGCTTAGAGTCAGTATTCACTTTTGTATCCACCCATATTACCTATCTGTCAGCAATTCACACACGAACACAATGCCTTACTTCCATCTAAATTTTCTCTTTTTAGTAAAATTTCCTTCAATGAGAGTCTGATAACAAATTCATTGTTTCATTTGCTTGAAAATAATCTCTGTTTTGCCTTAAAATTTTGAGAGTAGTTTTGCTAAATATAGCATTTAGTATTCCACCCCAACATGGGTAACTTATCCAAGAAGATAAGTCTTTGATTCTGACCAGCAAAAAGCCAAACAACAAGACATAGCTCTCAATTGTGCAAAGAAATGGATGAAGCTGGGCTTCCGGTCTACACCATCATCTTGGCCTCTCCTTATTCATACTCTCAGGACATGTCGTGTTCTCCACCAAGGCAATTTAATTCTGAGCTTCTTTTCGAGTCTGCCTGTCTCTAAAAACATACTTTGAGCTGGTATCAGTCCCACTTCTCTTTGAGTACTTCCATTATTCTAACATCAAGAGCTTCTAAAATCTGTTCTCTCTCTCTCTCTCTCTCTCTCTCTCTCTCTCTCTCTCTCTCTCTCTCTCTCTCTCTCCTCCCTCCTTCCTCTCACCTCTCCTCTCCCCTCCCTCTTTGAAACCTATTTGTCTTGTGTGTATCTTTTCATTCTTGTCCTTATCAGCTCTCATGTAAGATAAATACTTTTGGTGAAATCTTTATTCTGATTTTAGTAGCCTCTCTTCCAGAACCCAGACACCGAGTCTGTTTCCTTCCTCAGCACTTGCGTCTATTTTACTCTCGCACAAGATAACTGTCATTTGTCATTCCTCTCTGCTGCTATAAATATCACTTTAGGTTTGAGAAGTAAAATTTTTCACAGCTACTTACAGTCAGCTCTAAAGTTCACCTGCCATAAATCTCTTTTGCTTTGTTAGCCATCAAGCTTCTAACCTTGTGCGTAATGAACACCTGTGTCCATTTTGTTTCTTATATTCTGTTTTAAATTATATCTAATGTTTCATTTGTGATATCTAAGTATTAGTCTCTATAATTTGGTTACTTGTACAAATTACTTCTATAAATTAGTATACAAACTGAAGCTATTAAATGACATTGTAATGTTTTCAAAAGCAATATTTGAAGACTATATATTTTATAAATATAGTTGATATATGATAAGACTGTATATTAGTAGCAATGTTTATACAGAATATAACTAAAGAGCTAAATAACAATCTTTTATTTATTTTGTGATAGTTTTTCACTGTATGGTCCTGGCTGGCCTGGAACTTGCAATGTAGGCGAGGCTTGCCTTGAACTGACAGATATCTGTCTGCCTCTGCCTTTAGAAGGCTGAGAGTAAAGGCATGTGTAGCCAAAAAAATCCTTTAAAAAATATCAGTAATGACACCGTAATCAAAATCTAGATTTGTTTTGGCCACAAATTTTGTTATTCTAGAAACTAGATCATTTTTATCATCATGCCACAAATAAAAGGTCTAAATATTATTGGTACATGAAGAAAATACCATCTATATAAACTCCGTATTTTAATATGATAATTGTAGAATTTTAATAACTCCAATTATCCTATGATGAATAATTATAATGAGAAAATTGTGACTATTGCATAAAATGAAAACAATTTTCAATAAATAATAAACTATCCCAATTAAAACAAGGCTCACAAATTAGTATGTTTCTAATAAATTCACTAATATTGGCTCATTTTATTTTTTATTAATTATCATATTTATATCTCACTTCATTCCAAAATTATAATATTATTTGCAAATATACCATATAGTATCAGAAGCTAAGACATATACACACACACAAATACTTGTGATATGTATATAGTTTATAAGACACTTCATTATTCTTCTATTATGGTATAAAAATCACTTCAAATTTGCCCAGTAAAATTTTACACGACCCTTTTTTGTTTTGTTTTGTTTTTGTTTTTGTTTTTTGAGACAGGGTTTCTCAGTGTAGTTTTGGTTCCTGTACTGGATCATGCTCTGTAGACCAAGCTGGCCTTGAACTCACAGAGATGAAACCCTTTTTAACTGGCACAAAAATTACCTTTCTTATACTTTCTCTCATTGTGTATCATTGATCCCCTGTGTCCATTAAAACTACATATGAATTTATAAAACATGTATTTGTATAGGTGATATACATAGACACATATGAACAAATATTCAGTACAGTGACAACTAAGAAAAATAGACACAGATACTATGGAACGTCAAGAGTTGACAACTTTATTATCATTAAAATAAAAATTTTGTTCTACAACCTAGATATCCATCAACAGATAAATGGAAAATAATGTGATACACACATTTACTAACACACATACACAATATAGGTTTGGTTACAATGAAAAATTAATCATTAATCTAATGAAATTAATGAGTTGGAAAGACTAAGACGTGCTTTCTCTCTGTATGTACACATATACACATATTTATAAATAGAGAGAAATACTGCATAAAAGAAAATATTAAAGTAGAAGTGAGACATATGGAAAATGTGAGGAAAAGCTACAGTTTAAAGGCAGGCTGGGGGAAGAACAAAAACAGTTAATGGAGGGGGAAATATTGACAAGTAAAGTATGTTTTATCCTGCATATCAAATCTACATCCACCTATATATGTAAATACAAGAACTTATATTTCGTAGATAGATAGGTGACATAGAAACACTCCTGGGCCATTTGGGTAAAGACAGAGCATGATCAGATTGGGAGAAGATATACAATGCTAGTCAAGTTGCAATGATACACGTTTTCTCCCACATAACAAATCTACATCCACCTATATATGTAAATATGAGAACTTATGTTTCATATATAGATAGGTGACATATCTATCTACCTATGTGCTATATAAACTGTTATAACAAAACTCATTTCTTTCTTTATAAATAATAATAATTATAATGGTTGGGGTCTAACCTTTCCATATTAGTGCAAGTAGGAAAGCAGAACAAGAAACATCTATCAGTGAGCACAAAGGCTAGCTAACACATTGTTTAGTAAAAAGATCACATGCTCATAAAAGAATTTCTTATATGCCTTAATCGAGAGAACAAGAATAAATTTGTTAACAATTATTCTGTCACATCTCTAAAATAAACAAAGAACAATAAACTTATTTTATAAATAACAATGAAAGATTTCCAAAGACTGTTTTAGTTAGTAAACATCATAAATACCAATTCAATAAATTAGTAGACATGTAACTAGTGCAATAATTAAGTCTACCTTTTATTACATAATTCCAATTTATCTTGATGTCATATTCTGGCAGACTTTTATAGAGTGTATGCCTTAAATCATTTAAATTTTTAATCCTTTTTAATATTTAAATGCTGAGGAAAGTCAATAAAAGCTCCAAATAAAACTAAATTTTGGGGAAAGAATTTTGTACAAGATAATAAAAGACTTCAAGATGGAGAAGTCAGATTATCAGAAATAAAAGCCACCAACCAATAAACAAACAAGGAAATATATATAAATAAGCACATAAACAAAGATAATTAAAAGGAATAATTCCCCATGGACATTCAGCAGAGATGTAAAAATGAGAAAATAATAGGATTAGACATATGGAAGGTAATAGAAAGGAAACATGAAACTGTTGTCAAGGAAGTAAGCCATGCAGCTTTTGCAGCCATTCTTGTGTGGACCTGGGACAAGCAGTTATGTAGTGCATTATCTGCTTTAGGTGGCTGGGTATTTTTCCAAGATGATTACAAATATACCAATATTTCTACCACCAAAATTTTTATTTAGCTGAATGCAACTGGACTTGCTGCTCTGTTTGACTTGGGGTCCTGGGGCTATGAATTTCAGAGCTAGGTGTTACGTAACCCAAGACTACTCTGAGAGAACTTTTGTGAGACACCTATTTACATGTGAAGAAACTAGGCTATACTTATCTCTGGGTATAAGAATAAATATTTAGAATATAAAGATATAAAGGTTGTAGCTCCCACTTTATCAAAGGAAGGATCAGAAACAGTAGCCTACTGGGTTTGAGTCTTCTTGTATTTGACTGTCAATTGAGAATAGTATCACTGAAAAGTTACTTGGATTGATTTGTGATTACATACAAAAGGGCCCATACAAATTCTAGCATATAGTCAACTCTCAGGTAGTACCACATTTCTAGAATGTTCCATAATATGAAAAAAACTAATATTTAGTTATTGTTACTCGTCATTCATTTTGTTTAGCCTAGGAGGACAATATTGGAGAACAGCTATCTACATATACATCAGAGCCAATTTATACATTGAAAACTGCCCTAAAATTTCAAAAAGTTTCTTAATCCATTCATTACTGTTAGAAGTTCCTGGGAAAGACATGAATCAGGACAGGTCCCATGTACTAGACCAACAGACATATCCACATACAGCTTCCTCAAAGCCATGGAACTTACTGCATGTAGGATAGCCTGTACCAATAAACCAAGATATAACAAATGAATGGACTGAGTTACAGGAGAACAAATTGCTGGCCATGATTTATGTTCCTGTAAATGCTGTCAGATCTCATTGGTAAGGAGTCTGCAGAACCATTTCCATTCTAAGACTGATCCTTAATCTGTTTTTGTTCTACTTGCAAAAACTACTAGGTTAATTTTCCCAATATTGCTTGTGCAGTTATTCCTCTAAATTGGCATTAAATATGGATTTTAAGTACTAAAATAATTTATTTTGTTTCTATTGACATTTACTGGTACATAATTCACAGAAAGCAATGGCTGAAGTAATAGAGCTACTGTAACATCTCTCCACTCCAGACACTAGATCCCATGACAACTGGTCAGTTAGCTTGCTTTGGCACCTGTTCCTCAAAATACTTGCTGAGCAGTATGCCCAGCCATTTTTAATTTTAAAAACTTATAACATTTTGTTTTGAAAAAATAATGTATTTTGATATTTTCCCCACCCTCCCAGATCCTCACCACTTCCCTACACACCCAACTTTGTTCTTTTTCTATTTCACTTTTCACACACACACACACACACACACACACACACACACACACACACAAAGAATAAAAAAGTAAATAAAAATCCATAAAAACAAAAGTAAAAACAAACAAGCAAAAGAACAAAACAACAAAACTGCCATAAAGAAGCAAAAAAGCAAAATGAAACAGAAAGTCCACAAAATATCATTTAATTTGTTTTGTGTTGATCAATTATTCCCGGGCATGGAGCCTGGAATGTGGTTGATACACCCATCTCATTGCAGAAAATTCATTCCCCTTGCCAGTATCAAATGGGAATCAATTACAGACAACTCTGATTTCGGGACAGGGCCATTCTCATTGCTGGGATTCTGGGTGACTTAAACCTGCATGGGTCTTATGCATGCTACCACAGGCTCTGTAAGTTCATATGTGCATCCATACTTTTGTCTCTTGAATAAATCATATCCATGGAGTCTTCCTGCTACTCTGAGCCTTGAGGTGAGAGGCTTGATGAAAACATCCTATTTAGCACTGAGTTGGTCCTGTCACATCCTGCTTGCAGGAACTCCTCTTCCATCCTACTTCTACTCCCTGTGAACTGAAACTCTTGGTGCAGACTCTGGTCCTCTTAGCTCTTTCCCAAGGTTCCTTTCCAAATTTCCTCCTAGTCCAATTCCATTCTTTTGTGCCACCTATTGACCTGAAGACACACTCTACCATGGCCACCACACTAGCCCAGTATCAAGAGTGGACCAAAGAATAGATCATCTACTCAACTAAGACAAGAGCAGGTGGCTTCTCTACACCAAGAAACATCCACAATATCATAACTCCAGATAACCCGATCCTAGCACAAAATCAAACATATGAACTGCAAAGACAGTGTGCCTCCTCCAGAGTTCAGTAGCCCTGCTGTAATAGGTGCTGGGAAATGCAACTTCGCTGAGCACAGAAGAAGGCCTTCAGAATATCAATTATCAATATGCTCAAGGGCCCTAAGGGGGATATGAACACATGTCTTAATGAAAATACAAACAGTGCGAAAAATTAAAAGAATTTCATCACATGAAAGTAAGAATCACTAAAGAAAACACAAAGTAAAGTAAAACTAGAAATACAAAAAACCTTAGGATGTCAAACAAAAACCTCGGAGGTAAGTCCTCTCAACATATTAAAAGATGTGGAGGAAAGATTTTTCCAGACCTGATTGTTTTTAAGACCAGGTCTCATGAAGTTGAATAGGCTGGCCTTGAACTTAGTCTATAACCCAGGCAGATATTAAAATTATATTACCCTGCCTCAGCCTCCTACATAGCTGGGATTACAGTCCTGTACCACCAGGTTTGGGAGGACTGCATTCTTATTTTACAAAAGTATTCAATATAAATTTCTCTTGATAAAAATATTTGAATAAATTTTTAATAAATATTATGGTGTTAGTCCATGGAGATATACTTGCCTTTGGATATAAAATATAAATATATATTCCCAACCTCTACCTCTCATCATTGGGTTATTTTTCAGTTTTTGTTTTTGTGTAATGAGGAAGCATGAAGAACTTAATTTTGCCTATGGCCATGAGTCCATGCTCATGGAAAATTCCTCATTATTTATCTAGTTCGTTTAGTTTATTTAACCATGTGATGGGCATTAAGTAAAACCTAAGGAGATTTGGATGCCCTACTCTATGATATGAAAATGAGAATAACACTTCCAGTGCTTAGCTATGAACCAGTACATATGCTATGGTAACACCTCCTGGGCTAATGGACTGACTAATTACATTGATTGTGTGGGTCTCAGAACAGAGGAAATTGCAAGCTGGGAGAAATCATTCCACAACACCTCCAAATCTACATACACCATTCCAAGCATGTTCAAACTCCAGAGAATTCCATGATATTCAAGCCCTGCATAGACCCAGTGAGTGGCCTGCTTCAGCACTAAAATAATGGTAATTTCAAAACAAATTCACTGGAAGAAAAAGGTTCCAGACAAATTCCCTAGTGGTTTCTGGAGTACTAAAGGATACAGATTCATCCCATATTCCCATTCTCCTCCTCCTCTCCACATCCTCATCTTCCTCCTCCTCCTCCTCTCCGCATCCTCCTCTTCCTCCTCCTCCTCTTCACATCCTCCTCTTCCTCCTCCTCCTCCTCTCCGCATCCTCCTCTTCCTCCTCCTCCTCTCCACATCCTCCTCTTCCTCCTCCTCTTCACATCCTCCTCTTCCTCTTCCTCCTCCTGCTCCTCTCCTCCTCCTCTCCACATCCTCCTCTTCCTCCTCCTCCTCTCCACATCCTCCTCTTCCTCTTCCTCCTCCTCTCCACATCCTCCTCTTCCTCCTCCTCTTCACATCCTCCTCTTCCTCTTCCTTCTCCTGCTCCTCTTCTCCTCCTCTCCACATCCTCCTCTTCCTCCTCTTCCTCCTCCTCCTCTCCTTCCTTTTCTTTCTCTTGCCCTTGTCATTCTTCGCTTCTTCCTCCTCCTCCTCAGATCATTTTACCTTTTCAAAATACTATGAAAATAACTTTTCTTTTAAACGTTCTCTCTATTTTCATACTATAAAGGAAAATGAGATTCCACCCAACCCCAATTTAAAGAAAACAGGCAAATTTCGGGTGATTTTGTGATTTTTTTTATTGTATTATTTTATTGAATTATAACTAAGGATAGTGCTTGCTTTCTACATTGTTATAATCTTGGCAGACACCCTGCCAGCTGTGAAGCTGTATGTGGGATAAACGCCCTCATCAGCTTCCTGCTGTATTGGCTTAGCCTTAAAAGGGGCAAGGGCTGTCAAATTTATTTGAAACAAATGGAGTAGTTGTATCAAATGGTGACATGCTCCTGAAAACAAATAAAAAATAAGAATGCAACCTTAATTTTACATCATAGAATTCATTTCAGATTACAAAGTGTCTGCATAAAAGAGGAGGGATTGTAAGAGTGTGAATTGTTGAGACCAAGATTGGAAAAAGCACAGGGACAAATAGCCAAACTAATGGAAACACATGAATTATGAACCAAAAGCTGTGGAGCCCCCAACTGGATCAGGCCCGTTGGATAAGTGAGACAATTGAATAGCCTGAACTGTTTGGGAGGCACCCAGGCAGTGGGACCCAGACCTGTCCTTAGTGCATGAGCTGGCTGTTTGAAACCTGGGGCATATGCAGGGACACTTTGCTCATCCTGGAAGGAGGGGACTGGACCTGCCTGGACTGAATCTACCAGAAGGGAGTCTTTGCCCTGGAGGAGATGGGAATGGGGGTGTGCTAGGGGGAAGGCGGGGGCGGGGGCGGGAGGGGTGGAGGACAGGGGAACCCATGGCTGATATGTAAAATTAAAACACAAATATCCGTATGGAAAAAATAAATATATTTTTTAAAAAAATTTAAAGCAAATTTCACTTCAAAGTATCAGTCTGTTAAGCCTATCACTTTATTTTCATGTTGAAAAACACCCCATTTTAGATCTTGACTAGGACTCCAATACATGGTGCAAAGTTCCCTACATATTTCTACCATAGTTTGAATTATCTAGACTTTGTATTGCCTCATTAAGTTTTTAAAGTGGAAGAATATTTTGAAATATATGAACATGTCTTTTTCTGCTTGTGCTTGCCTGAAAATGGTTTCTCCTACACGGAGCCAGAAATGATCTTTGCCTTATGTAGTAGAGCTTGGGGAACAGGGTGTAAGGGAAGGAAAATTGGCACAATCTTTTTAAATTCTCAATACGGGTCTTGAAAATTCTTTCGAGATAATGGCTTTGAAAACAGCCTTTGTGTTTCTAGAGCCACACACCAGAGAAAGGAGGAAAAAAGGAGCATTTTCTGAATGGGCAGAGCTTCCCTTCAATAAAAAACAAAATTTGAAAAATGGAGCTTGAAGCTTGTTATAGGTCATAGAAGGGGAGAGACGGCCTCCCTTGGCTGAGGACGGAGCCTGTAGAAAAGCAGAGGGAGACGCAAGGAGAGATGTCAGCTTGAGGCCATTGCCTTCTTCAAGGCCCATTGTCATGTGGGTATAGAAATTTAACAACATCTGTTAAGTGTTCTTATTTAAAATGAATTTAATTTTGTGCTTTATCTCCTGGTGGAGACTTGTGGGCCAGACAGCCGAAAACAATGCAACAGATTGGGAAATGTAGTCCCTGGGAATCCTCCAGGATTTTGTAGCTTATTGGAAGTGGGAGGGTGGGATAGATAGAAACCAGCTGCTGGTTTATATAATGTACTGACATATTCCACTTAGACTTTCACTATCCTGTGTACAGTTCTAGCTTAGTCTTTATATAATGTACTGACATATTCCACTTAGACTTTCACTATCCTGTGTACAGTTCTAGTTTAGTCCTTATTTTTCCTTTGTAGAAATTTACTTTCACAGCGTTTAGTTACACATACAAGAGTAGCATCTGGGAATCTCCATTGACTTTAAATCAGAAGCAGCCCAGTACCATGTAGTATATGGAAATTTCAATTCGTTACTTGATAACTAATAAATATGATTAAAACAACACATTATTATTGTGTGTCACTTGTCAACTTTGGGCAGCTCTGCTGTTTTCATTTAAGTGAAATTACGGTAAAACAAATCATTTACCAGAAGAAAAACGGTGAAAGAGAGTTCGGAAAACAAGGGACAAATTAACCCAGTGAAAATGACTAGATGCTGAAGACGTGATGACTTGCCTTGAATAAAAGACCACTTTGACCAAAGTGACCAGGGATGGAGTAACATATTTTCTTGAAGCAGCAGCCATAGAAGCTGAGGGGTTGTTCAGCCTTACCTGTGGAAACTGTAATGTAAACAGGGGTTCCCTTTGTGGAATTCAGCAAAGTTTCCCTGAAAGCAGATTTGGAAAAGGAGGAAGAGGAGAGCTTGTGGATTGTGAACACTTGTACACTTGTAGAGTACAAAAGAGGACAGGTGTTAGCTACTGGGCTCTGGAAAAGTAGCACAAAATAAATAATGAGAAGTAACAAAAACAACATAGCAACAGTTCAAATAAAATAATAATTAAGAAGGAAACTAGAGAATCAGGAAGAGGCCTGCTAAGATGGTAAAATATGGTCATGATTAATGTTGAATTATATTGTCACTTTAAAAAAATTATATGCTTATGTGAGTCAAACTGAAACATTCCTCCTCTGCTTTTTTAAATTGTAAGGCCTCTTTCTTCCCAGGCCAAATTAATATTTCAAATAGCGTGTCAGGTTCTGACTACGATAAACAGGCCCTGATTCAAAGTAGCCAGAATAATTGTACATAAATAAAATAATTATATAATTTTAAGGTGGGAAAGGCTTTTTTTAAACTAAGTATAGTACATGAGGAATAAAACATAAGGGAAAGTTGTATTTAACCATTTAAAATTAGAAAACATACATTCCCACCAGATCCACCTCCTGCCACTGCTACCAAATGTATTTTTTAACTAAATACTATCATTCTATTTATCAATAAGAATCAGGGGTCAGAGGCTGGGGTGCAAACCTGCTGGCTCAGAGAGGTTGAGGAACAACTAGCCAACCTTCTCTCTTTCCCAGCATCTCAGAAAGACAGCATCTCTTCTGCTGCTCCAAACCAAAAAGGACCACAACATTCAAAGCCCCTCCCATTACTCCCTGTCCATCTTCCAAACTCCCTCTGACTCTCTAAGATTGCTTTCTTTCAACTAGCTGGTGGTTCTCCCTCATGACCCACTGTCGGTTTTATTGAATTAATGCAAATGCAAACTCAGGGTTTACAGCTATGATCCACTATCTCACAACAATACATATTTTAAAAATCACCATGGAGATGTACTAGCATGTGATAAATTCATCACATGACACTTAAGAGTTCCAAATCAGAGTTTGGTTCAGTTCTCTAGTTAACCTTTAACATCTTACGCTTTAACATTACTAGATATCTAAAGGGCATCATATGTGAAAAAATCCCTAATATTTAAAGAGATACACAAACAGTAAGGGAGCATAAAGAAACAGATAATACAGGAAGTGCAGGCCTAGCCACGGATAGGAAGTCACAGGGTTTAGAGATGTAGGGCTTTTGTACTTATGTTGTAGATGAAGATGGAGCCTACAAAAAGAACTCTGACAAGTCAGAGGGAATTCAGAGGACTATCTGTCAAAGAGCAGCAGTGACAGCTTTTCTAGAAAAAAAAAAAAAAAAGTCTGGGAAGATGAGTTATCTTACATACTTAGAAGAGTGAATTAGGCAAAACACACAAAGGAAATAAAAGATGAGGTAACTATTAATTGCACTGTAAAGAAAAATGTAAATCACTTCACATGTAGCTATAGATTGAAAAAAAGATACAATATTGCTGAACTATAATAATTAAGTGGAATCGCCAGATATGGGGCACACCCCTATAATTCAAGCACTCAGGAGGCAGAGACAGGTAGACTTCTGTGACTTGTGGTCAGCCTGTCTTTATAGCAATTTTCAGATCATCCAAAACTGCAAAGTAAGACACTGAACCTCCCATATAAGACAAAACACATAACAAACAAAATCAAATGAAATCATACACTAATATACTATCAGGAAGATGGGGAAGAGGAGCAGGAGACTTGGGGAAACAATCTCCATTTCTAATATCCTTTTAGAATGAAGACATGATTATAGAATATGTGAACATACTACTTTACAAATATGTAACCAGTGCCTAATAAATGTACGGATGAACATTTCTACTATCTTAGAACAAATTAAGGTCGCTCCAGCAAATTGGGTTGGGGTTACTGCAAATGAGAAGTCTTTGTCATCATGAGACTGTCAATTTTCTTTTGTATTTTTTACTTTGTACACATAGTCACTATGGTGAAATTAATTTGTAAAATGTAATATATAAAATAAAATGGAAGGCAAGTGACAGAATGGTTGTTATACTAGCCATAAAGCTTGCCTTCAAAGGTATGAAACATTCATATAATTCTTTAAATGAGAAATATCACAGTGAACAAATGGTTTCAAGGTGAATCCAGTGAAGGAAAAATGCCATTGCCATCTGCTTTGCTCTTGTACTGTCTGTCTGGGAGAGAGCTCTCTTTCTGAGCATCACCAGCTCAGTGCTGTTTCATTTGTCCTGCATGCAGAAAGAGCTCTCCCACCATTTCCTAATCCCTTCCATTCCCACTTTCTCTGGAGCTCACAGGCTAGGCTTTACACCTTTGCCAATCCCCTATTAAGACATCACAGACAATATACACTATATCTGCTTACCTTCTCATAGCTAGTATCACTATAAAAAATTAAATTAATTGTGAAGTCCAAGAATGGGTACAAATTAATAAATTATGGAATGTCCCTAAAGTAAAATGCAAGTTACATTGTAGATAATGTTTAATCACATGGTTTACCAAATACTGGACAAAATATGTTCATAGGTCTATGAAGAAAGTCTGTATGTTTGCCTATGTTAACATGTGTATGAAACACACAAAGAATGAGAAAGAGAAGAAAAATAAAAATTGGGAGGAAATTAAATTAATTGAGAAAGAAATGGATAGCATTCAGAGAGAAGAATGATGAGTGGATTTTACTTTGTGTGTGTGTGTGTGTGTGTGTGTGTGTGTGTGTGTGTGTGTGTGTGTTCAGGTATGTATGCATTTTTGTGTGAACAGGTGCATGTATGAGGTTATACCTGCAACTGTGTGTTTCTGTGTGTGGATTCCAGAGGTCAACTCCATGTCCTTTCTCAGGACAACATCTACCTTATTTTTGAGACAAGTCCTTCCCCAGCTTGGAACTTTCCAAATAGGCCAAGGAGACACAAAATTCTGCCTGTCTCTTCTTCCTCAGCATTTTTACTGAGTGAGATATCTCATCAGCCTCAATACTTTTAAAAAAATTAGCAGTAGTTTTTATGGTAGAAATGTAGTTCAGTTGCAGAATGTTTGACTAGAATATTGAAGGCCATAGGCAGAGGCAAAAATAAATAAATAAATAAAGAAATAAAGAAAGAAAGAAAGAAAGAAAGAAAGAAAGAAAGAAAGAAAGAAAGAAAGAATGAATAACAAATTCCTGAGCTTTTCACAGAAAGGGATTATTAAAATGGTACATATTTTTACTTTAATGCTATGTTTGTGTCTAGTTTCTATGGCAATCTCAGAATCATTCCTGCTTTTAATTGTATATGTATGCATCTGTCTGTGTGTGTGTGTGTGTGTGTGTGTGTGTGTGTGTGTGTCTGTGATTCTATGTATGCACATGCACATGTCTGCACATAGATGCTTGCATAAAACAGTGTATCTATGGAAGTTGGAGCACAGCTTGTGGGAACTGGTCTCACTTTCCACCATTTGTGTCCTGGAGATTGGACTCAGGCCCTCATGGTTGGCAGCCAGAGCTTGCCAGCCACATTTGCTTTTAGTGTTGTTTTGCTCTTTTTTTTTTTTTTTTTTTTTTGTTGTTGTTGTTTACTAGTACAGTATGAAAGAATGCATTCAAACCTTTTGTTCTTGCACACTACATTAACCTCTACAATAACACTGACCCGGGATGAGGTCAGAACAATATTTCTGAAGAAACACTTTGAAAATATGTAGCCACTTACTTTGTATGATCTACTGATGGTCTGTGGTTTTCTTCCCCGTGATGAATACTGATCCCATTACCGAGTCCCCACCTGAATGTATTTGAATCATGGAGTGAATTTGCTGTCTTTGGCTGGTACCATTTACATAGGTCTCGCTCTTCAAATGTACAAACCTCCAGCACTTGAATAAAACAGAACAAAGACAAGATGAGCTAATCACAATGAACATGTCAGGAAGGGGAAATTTATACTCTGCAGCGTTTTCTTATACTTGATTTTAAAATTTATACTATAAAGTGTGTGTGTGCATGTGTGTGTGTGTGTGTGTGTGTGTGTGTGTGTGTGTGTGTGTGTGTGTGTGTTCCTGTGGGTGCATGGCACATATCACCCTTGGGTGTTGCTTCTCAGGTGCTATCCAATTTACTTGTTTGAGGCAGGATCTTGCATTTATCCTACTATTTATCAATTAGGTGAGGACAGCTGGCCAGCATGCCTCAGTGAATCTTAACTTTCCTAACTCTGGATCTCTGGGGTTACAAGATTAAACTACCACACCTGGCTTTTATGTGGGTTCTGGGCATCAAACATAGGCTCTCATGCTTACTCAGCAAGCACTTTACCACTGGATCATCTCCCTAGTTCCCTTCCTGTAAGTTTTAAGCACTAATAAAATATTTAGGCAAATATTTTATATAACCACAAGAAAAGTATTTAAAAATTGAGGTTCATTTTTATTTGAATCTCCGTAGAAAGTAAAATATGGGAATGAATGCATATATTAACAATGTGCTCACTCTAGGAGGTGAGATGTTAATTAGCTCCTAGGGCATCTATTTCCCATCCATCCACAGTCGGCATTTCTGCTGCCTGAATGACCTTCAAGCTCTGACCTATTGGCTCTTCTTTGTCCATGATAATGTACTGCTTAACTTTGGCTTAATCCTGAAGATGTCAGTGTAAATTAAAAAGCATTTGATTTACAATAACATTTATATTGGTATTATTACCTTTAAAGATTTTAAGATTTTTGTAATGACTGTGTTCTGATATAAAAAAAAACTTAAAACTCCAATGATTTTCATGCAAAAATGCTTTCTAAATTCTCTTTCCCTCCTTTTTCTCTTCCTTCTCTTGCTAAATGTGTACATGTATCCATCTATTATCACTATTGCGTCAGTTAAAAACAGAATCAATTCAATGAGTTTTTATGTGTGCTATAGAAAACCTGACATCGACTCATTTTCTGAATTCATTAACAGTCATGGTATGCCACAGTTGAAAACTTTAAATATATAAGTTTATGTATTTATTATCATAAGTATAAATAACCCTTTTCAAAATGTGCAGTGATACATGGCATTTGGGTCTTAAACTCTGATATTAATATATGTTGTGTATATTTATCTTATGAAGAGATTAAGACTCAATAACAGTTCTTTACATTGCTGAAATTATAAGAACTGTTCACTTGTAAAATAATTAACATAAAACAGCAACCAACAATAATAGAATGTAGAGATCTACTATATGTCATTGTACCTATAGTTAACAATAATATATACTAGAATGAAAATATATTTAAATGGCAGGTGTCATGGTAAGTGGTCATAACAAAACTTTTGAAAACATATTAGAGATTCTAAACCTGTAAGTTATAAATAAATTCATTATAATAGTTCATCTTACAAAGATATGGACAATAAAAGTCATATAGTGTATTTGAAAATCTTAGGTATTCAAATCAAAAAGACTCTGTGATATCAAAAATGAGTAAATATTTATTATTACTTTTAAATAATCTGTTAGATATCATGTAATAGGAAATGGCAATACTAAACTGGCAAAGTTGAAGACTACAGACTATATTTATAAAAACATTCATTATGTGTAATAGGTTAGGTTTTTTTTTTTTGCAAACCTTTAGACCTGTTACTGCTCACACATATTTTGTTGCTTCCCATGAGAAAGTCTGGATACCACATTTTCTATCTCATTATCTTCCATTTGTGATAAATAATATACTATAAATCCCAGGACACCTTGACGGAGTTACAGCCATCTCATTTATGACATGCACCAGTTTTTAATTTATGACGTTTAGTTGAGATTTGTGGTATAGTTACACATTAAGAATTTTTTCTAAGTTAAGTGAAAAAAATTCACTTTTACTAGAATTCTTAAACCCTAAACTTCTTGACACACTGATGAAGATAGATGAGGATTTCACTATGCTTTGTGCCATTGGCATGTTTGTAATCCTTATTATGAAGACTCTTGATTAATATTGCAATGTTATAAATTTATATACTAGTCACATAAAGAATAGAAGGAAAAGATACTGCAAAGTATTTGTTCTGTCTGACTCTGCATTTCACCTCCCAGGCATCTGTTAATTTTGCTTCCTCCATCTGTATCTTTGACTGTAAAGTCCAATTTTAAATTAAATACGCTGTCCATTTAAGAAGAGGCATGAGTTGGCAGGTACCAATAAATGAAAACTGTATTTTACCAAGACATTGGAACACATCTCACATGTACAAAAATTACTCTTCTTGTGAACTCAACATATTTTCTACAGTTTACTTTATTTTGTGTTCATTTGCCTAGGGAAAGATTTGAAATAGTTAATCTAATTCAAGTGTATTATAGTGCCTCGTTCCTAAATCCTTCTCACTTGATAATAATATAGGAATACCTAAGTGAAGAATGGATGCAGAAGAGGTACAGTTCATAAAAACAGCAGTTTTATATCTAAAACATTCAATGAAGACATTTGCCTGTTCAGATAAATAGAAAAATATGTGATGAATATTATAGCATAATTTTTATATAAATAATTCTTACATGAATAAACTTCCATAAGACATTTTGAAAACTCTGTGACATAAGGCTATAAAATGCTGAGATTAGGCTAGCATGTATTTTTCTCTGTGTTGGATCTATCAACATTTTCATTATAGTATACTTTATTTTTGTGTGCATTTTCCTGGGAGGGGGATCAAATAGTTAATCTTTTAAGTATATTATAGTGGCCCATTCCTAAATACTTCTCACTTGACTATATGGGAATACCTGGGGGTTATATGCAGAAGAGGTACAATTCATAAGAACAGAAGTTCCACATATAAAACATGTAGAAGGTAGGAATTCACCTACCACAAGATGACTCATCTGATTTGTCAGGGCAGTCATATCTGAAGTCACATTTCTGAATTTTTCCAACACAGTGACCGTTAGACCTACAAACAAATTCATCATCTGTGCAGTTGTTTGGAGGCAAGGTCACTGGAACTGAAGTTTCTGGTGGACTTGGAATGTCCATTGGCAAATTACCTTGAGGAGAAATAACACAGAAGCATCATATAGCATGCCTTGTAGTTTCTTAAATGATTTTACAAGCTTGTCATTTCTAATTATGTTATGCAGTTTTATGAGGGATATTTGATAGTATTTATTCCTGTGTTAAAATAATTTCAGCACTCAAATTTTGGGACCTTGTCTTAGCAAAGGCAGAAAGCCTAAATATTTTTAATCATAAAAGTAGGTGAAGAATTTGATAGATTTCAATGATTAAAAAGGAAAGACAACTCAAATTCATATTAAAGAGAAAAACAATAAAAAGTCTTGGAGAATGAGTAGGAGCTGAGACAGTGGTAGGTACTAGCATCTAGAGCCAGAGCCAATGTCTTAGTAGACCTTCAAGTATAATGCACAAAAACAAAACCAAAAAATCTACACAGAACTTTATTCTTTCACAGTTCCCATGAATCTTATCTTTGTTATTTTTGTTGGTTCAAGCTTTCAGGACAGATCCCAACCAGAAGTCTTTCTTTAAAAAGCTTTTTAAACAAGTAAGTCTCTGTCTTCTTAAATTATAGAAATTGGAACAAACTTACAGAAGTTTATTAATTTTGTATTAAGTTGTCTGATAAAACATTCTAGTGACAACTCCGCATCATGCAATGGTAGATACAGCGAAGTCTAAAGCAAAATATGGTACAAAAGAAATTCCATTACTGGGCAATGACATCAACATGCATTGCATTAATTCCACAGGGTGTATTGATGATGTAAATGATGACTCTGCATACCTGTCCATTTAACCTGCATCCACAGCACAATTCCCAAATTGTGGTGTATGGTAAACATGCTCATTATCGTAGGCAAGTGAAAGGATGGATGAGCAAATGAGTGGAAGAATGAACAAAAAATAGAATGCATAAACAAATAAATAAGTGGAATGTTTTACTGTTTATTAGAAAAACATGGGAAAAAAGCACATATAAGATACGGGAAATTAAGAGAGAATTTTTATCCAGAGGACCTGATCCAGTTGGGGGCTCCTCAGCTATTGGTTCATAGTTCATGTGTTTCCGTTAGTTTGGCTATTTGTCCCTGTGCTTTTCCAATCTTGGTCTCAACACAGTCCCTCCTCTTTCTCCACAATTGGACTCCTGCAGCTCCACCTGGGGCCTGGCTGAGGATCTCTGCATCCACTTCCATCAGTTATTGGATGAGAGTTCCAGCACAACAGTTAGGGTGTTTGGTCATCTGATCACCAGACTAGGTCAGATCAGGCTTTCTCTCGACCATTGCCAGCAGTCTACAGAGGATGTATCATTGTGGATTTCTAGAGACCTCTCCAGCACTCCGCCTATTCCTGTTCTCATTTGGTCATCATTTATCATGGTCTGTTATTCCTGGGAGGCACCCAGGCAGTGGGACCCAGACCAGTCCTTAGTGCATGAGCTGGCTGTTTGGAACCTTGAGCTTACACAGGGACACTTTGCTCAGCCTGGAAGGAGGGGACTGGACCTGCCTGTACTGAATCCACCAGGTTGAATTGAATCCCAAGGGGAGTCTTGACCCTGGAGGAGATGGGAATAGAGGGGAGGGACTGGGGGGAAGGTGGAGGCGGGAGCGGGGAGGACAGGGGAACCCATGGCTGATGTGTAAAATTAAAACACAAATATAATAAATTAAAAAGGAGAAAAAATAAATAAATTTTAAAAAGAAAGAATTATTGGCAAAGTGAGGTGAAAATTAACTCTTTGAGAATGTTAAGTCCATCAATCCAAAGAATGAAGGATAGAAAGTCTTTATAGACAATAAAAGGATTATCTATGTGATGGAAGAGGGATAGACTGGAATGTTTTGTTTCTTTTTTTTTTTTTAATACTATGAAAGTTTGGCATTATTACATTTTCAAATGGTAAGATTGTACACTGTTGAGTCATTAAGAATAGAAGTTTACAATAGTAGATACCAGTTGAAAAAGAGTCACTTGAGACAAAATTATGACTGGAATAACTTCAATAAGCAGTGGAGAAATAACAAGGTAGGAAATTTCTATTTCAAGATGTATGACTTCTTAGCATTGCTATAAAGGATGTACTGGAGCTGGCTTTGACATGGAGGAACCCAAAGAGTCCCATCGTTTCTGCTACATGGGAAAGTAATAAGCCAGAGCAAAGATGCTAGGGAACAGTAAACAAGAGCCTGATCTATATTACACAGCTAGGATCAATGGGACTGGGTATTATGGGTATTGTTGAAATTTTAAGAAAAGCCTAACAACAACAGTACTTCATTTCACAGCTGAAGTTCTGAGACAACTAAGAACTATTTGAGTATGTGGCAGATGTCAGAGTACAACCTCAGAGTTTTAGACATGAACTCAATGCTGGAGAAAATGACACGCATAAAAAGATAAGGTCCACAGTGAAAAACTTGGAAACAAGAGCATCCCAAAGTTATAACCTGTTCCTGGAAACATAGCTTCCCTGCATGAACATATAGCCAGTCAGTACTGAGTAATCTTATGCTTTTTATCACAATTCACTTCCTAAAAGAAAAGAGTAACTTGGGAGCCAGGAGCGAACATTCAAGTTCTCTTTACAAACTCACTATCCATTGCTGCTATTTCTCCATGAAGTGCACATAAGAGTGAAAGAAGGGCAGGAACATTAGGCAGCTGAACTCAGGCTACATGGGAAGAAAGATGGCAGTCAAAGGAAATGTGTTCTGGCTTATTCGAGTAGAGATTAGCAATATCATTAATACTTAGGTGACTGTTATGCTGTGAGCCAAAATACAGAAGATATATAAAAGAGAGGGAAAGGGTTTATAACAAAAAGAAGAATTTTCCCTCTCAAGACAGGATTCAATATGAATGGATGAAGAAGAAAAGTTGTGTCAGGCAGCAAGTTCAACCTTCTGCAGATGGATATAACCATGTCAACGCCACACAAAATTAGAGACAAAAATTACCATCTACCATTAAACATAGATGAACCCAGTATCATCATAAAATTTGAGAAAAATTAAACAATAAAATGATTTAGTGTTTGAAATGTTGAACATTTTAAAGGGGTTAAATGACAGTTTGAATCAAAAAGAACAGTCATGAAAAATTACTTCGAGGTAAAGCTAATGATGATTAATTACTGTAGCATTCCCAACCCCCAAATTATCTGCAGTCTTGGTTTCTGTTGCCTCCAGGTAATTGTAGTCTGAAAACACTAAATAGAAAATTCCAGAAACAATCTGTAAGCTTTCAATTACACATGATTCTGAGAAACATGATGAAATGGTGCATCATTTTATTTGGACATGAATCATTCTTTGTCCAGCCTATCCAAACCATATAGCCTATTTAGTCATGTTAGTAGCCACCTCAGTTATCAAACTGACTGTCACAATGTCAATAACATCACAGTAGCACTTGTGTTCCGCTTCTCCAAGGTAAACATGCAGAGCTATCCTTCAAAGTGAAAATATCCAAGTTACTAACCTAATAATGAAAAATTAAAATGTATGCTTAAATTGCTAAGATCTATGCTGAGAACAAATTTTCTATTTTTGAAATTATAATAAGGAAGGAAAAACCTGTTTAATTTTGCTGTCACATCCAAAATTGAAAAAGTAATGATTGGAATGCATGATAATTGTTCAGTTAATATGGAAATGGTATCAAATTTTCAAGGAGAAGAAATGAACAGAAAATATGTTCCCACTGAAAACAACATTATATTATCAAGCACTAAACCTGGTAAAAGATTTCCTGAAGTGAAGGGAAACAAGCCCTTTATTGTAAGAAAGATATGGTTACACAGATTCAGGGATAGGTGCAGACTGATATCCTGCAAATCACTGAAGAGACTATGCTTGCCAATAGAGAAGCTGCTGACACATTTGTGGCTGAGCTGATGAAGTTGATTATGGAGAAAGAATAAACCCAAAGCAATTTCTCAACTTTGATAAAATTCATGCTTTTTGGAAGCTTTCTAATAGGTCTATGTTGATTAGGGTGCAAAGGAAGTACTTAACCATAAAACACAGGAGAAATGACCTTGCTATACTATGGCAACAGTGAAAGGTACATAGTTAAACCAGAAATAGTGTGGAGTGAAGAGCCCACATGTTTTCAAAGAAAAATGAGAATTATCTGTCAAGATCCTGACTACATTATTAGAAATCATGGGTGATAGCCATTTCATTTATGGAAAGGTTCCACTAAGGTCCTATTCCAAAAGTGGAATGCTATTTGAAACAAGAAGGAATGGAATTGAAATTTTTATTAGATAACATATCTGGCTATCCAGAATCTACTGGCCATGAAAATATAAAGGAACCAGTAGCTGATCATTCAAATCGCAAGCAGGTGTGATAGGAGTTTTTCAAAGAGATTTAAAAAAAACATACAAACTTGTTAAATGAAGACTAGAAAGTGTGTGTAGCGTCATTTGCACATGAAGACGAAGACCCTCTGCATCACTTAGATGAATTAAAAAGAAAGAGATGGGGCTGGTAAGAGAGCTTATGTGTAATGTGGTTACACAGGCATGAAGACCAGAGTTCAGTCCCCAGACCCTTAATTTTAAAATGCGTGACATGGCAGTGTTTGCCTGGGATTCCAGAATTGGACAGGTAGAAATGGGAAGATTCTTTCCCTGGGGCCCACTAACCAGCTAGTATAGTTGTACTGGTGAACTCTAGGTTCAACAATGAACCCTGTTTCCAAAGATAAGGTAGTGATTGATTGGCAAAGACACATGACACTGATATCTGGGCTCCATGTACATAGGTACACATACATGTGCACATATTCAATCAAACAGGTATGAGCAGATGAAAAACAATATCTTTTAACAGCCATGCTCTTCCAAAGAATGTGAGAAACAAACAAAAAAGAAAGAAAGTTGTTTGTCTGTATAGATCTGAGCCATCAGTCATCTGAGCTTGGCATACAATAGCTATCAGCTGAGTCTCAGTGATCCAGGATCACTGGAAACAGATGCGATGTCAGCAAATGACAGTACCCTAGTGATCACATCTTTCACTTCCTCTCATATCCACGTGTCATCCATATTGTCATATGAGGAGGGTTAGTGCAGTATCATAGGTATTTTGAAGGGAGGGGGAAGCGATCATTTTCATATAACCAGGTTATATACTGTTAAATTTTTCTATTTTAAGTTATTAATCTCTTCCCATACCCAATATAAATTAAAATTAATCATAGATACAAGTAGCATTATACAGAATGAGTAGGCTGTATTTTCATATATATGTATATGGGTATACATATTGCATATATATGTGTGTATATATATAAACAATAAGAAAGAAACCATGAATTTGACAGAGAACATAGGTGTATATGGAGGTTTGAAAGGAGAAAGGGGAAGAGGTAAATTATATAATTATAATGTAATTTCAAAAAATGTATCGTAAGTATATAACATATCAGAAAATGTCATGTAAATCTGTATTACCTATGTTCACACTTATATTAATATACCTACCGATCTCAATGTCTTGGTTTGCTTCTCTGCTGTTGTTATAAACACCATAATTATGAGCAACTTGGTAAAGAAAGAGTTTATTGGTTACAGGTTCCTACCCATAATCAGGGGAAGTCAAGGCAGAAATCTGGATCCAGGAACTGAAGCAGAGGCTATAGATAAATGATGCTTACTGGCTTGTTTCCTCTGGCTTGCTCAGTTACCTTCTCTATAGAATTCAGGATCACATACCTATTCATGGGTGGCACCACCCACAGTGAACTGGCCCTCTCATATCAATTATCAATCAAGAAAATTTGTCATAGGAATGCCCAGTAGCCAGCCTGGTGGAGTCAATTTATCAATAGAAGTTCCCACTTCCTAAGTGATAGTTTGTGTCAAGTTGAAAAAAAATTAACCACCACACTCTATGTAATTATCTGTCTCTCTATGTGATTCAATATTTCCTGAGGTTTCAGGCATTCACTGAGACCCTGGAACATATTACTTGTGGGTATGGAGAGATTTCTGTGGTATATGAAATAATTTACAGAATGTTACAAAGCATTTTATGCCCAGATTGATTTCATATGCTTCACTGGAATATCAAGGAAAATTCTTTTGTAGATCATCTTCCTAAAATATTTAAAACAAACTCCAACCACAAATGAATTTAACCATGAAATGGGTCATGACCTTCCTGAGAATGTTTCATTCCAGTGGTTTTGTTGAAAACACACAATACCATTAAAATTCATGGAGGAAGAGACATTGAAAATTCTGAGTTGTATATCCTGTACCAAGAATGTTATCCATAAGGCAACAAACTTGGTTAGGGTCCTATCAGCATTTGCCTTTATTTAAATCAGGATGTGATGTCATGATCCTGTTCTCCAGTACATGGTGGTCCACATGATAGATAATATGGCTTTATTTTAGGACCTAGGCTGTGGAGCTGATTACCACAGACATCCATACCATTTACACTGTGGAATGTGCTGTAAGCCCTACTCTGGGCATCCATTTGGAAATATATTAATTTCAAGAGAGACCCTTAATTTGTGTTCCAAACTCAGGATATCCTAGAAGAATAAAAGCTTAGATGGCAGTGGGTCATAAATGCTTTCTTTTTCTTAGCATAGCTTTGCATTATGCATACTTATAGGAAACTTTATTTACAATTAGTCATCTTGGATTCATATATAGAAGCTAAATTTAAACTCACACAAGCTATCCTTGACTACTACTTTAGTATTTGCTACAGAATGTACATCTAACCATTGCTTTTGATTTACTAATATTATGGGTATTTCATGGCAAGACAGAAGCATAATGGGCTAAGTGTCATGCTATGAACTTTGTACAAGTTCAGAGATTTAGCAACTCCAGATATAAAAGACTACAATGTAGTTGCTTCAACTTTAATGGCATCCTCATTTTTCTCTTTTTCAAAATTATTTTAAAAATGAACCATTTTAAACATTAAATATGTTAAGAAAGTAATATAAAATATGCATCACCCTGCAAACAACACTAAAGGAATAGTTACTAAATAATAGCTTCAGATCTTTATGCTCAGAAAAAAGGAAGAAGACAGGGAAGGAAAGTGGAAGAAGAATCAGGGAGGGAGAGACACAGGAAAACCCATATCCTGTTTTTATATCTACTCCTTCCCAAATGCCTCCAAGGAAACCACACATCCACATACAAAACTTTTATGACTCCACATGTATTTTTATGAGTAGAGGTATTTGGCCCTTTGTGACTACCTAGAACAGCTTAACACAATGTCGTTGAGTTTCATCTTCTGTCTGAGGAAGGTTGTTATAAAACAACCATCATTTAACTGTCAGTTCAGGAGGATGGGGAATTCAAGATCATCATGTCAATAGATTGGGATCTAGAAAGAACTAACTTCCTGGTTTGCATATGAACATTTTCTCCTTGTGTCCTCAATTGATGAAAAGAAATAGCCAACTCCTTTTTGTCTTTTCATAGAGGTGCTGTGCATTCTTGTGGATTTTAGGTTCTAATTATCACCCAAAGGCCCCACATTTTTTATGTCATCACTCTAAAGATGGTTGTGGCTTCAGTGTGAAGTGTTCTCACAGGCTCATGTCTCTGAACTTTCACTCCTTGGTTGATTGACGATGTCATTTTGGAAGACTGTAGAACCTTCGAGATGTGTGGTGTAGCTGTCAGAGGTGGCCCAATCAATGGCAGCAAGCCTTGAAGGGCAAATTCACTTATGCTCCAATAAAGGTTCAACGCTTACCGGCCAGTGCCATGCTGTGGCTACAAGCTCCTGATGCCAGAGATGGACCTATTGCAGGTATGATATGCCGACTAAACTGTGAACTCTAATAAACCCTCCCTTTCTTAGGTGGTTTCTGTCAGGATATTTTAATCACAGTGAGAAGTAATTAGTGTAGAAAACTAGTAATAACGTGATTTCTTATTTTCACTTCTATGTATGTGTAGATGTGTGTGCTGGCTGGTGATGATTTAGGTCATGAAACTAGAAGAGGCAAAGAAGATGGAAAAAGATGTCCTGAAGTAAAAGATGTGGAGTAAAAACAAGAGTAAAGAAATACATGAAGAAAAAGTGGAGTGGGGCCACTGTCTGATAGAAGGCATCTTAGTTGTTTCAGATTTTTGTCAATTATGAATAAATTTTCAACTATCCATGTATAGTTCTTATATGCATATAAGCATTTTTTGGTAAATGCTCTTTTATTGGGGCTTTACTAGTGAATCTGTAGTAGAGGTTTTTCTTTTATGAGAAACTACAGACATCTACCAAATGGTCATACTATTTGATATTCTCACTATAAGAATGAG
The DNA here is from genome assembly GCF_903995425.1 of Onychomys torridus. Classification (NCBI taxonomy): domain Eukaryota; kingdom Metazoa; phylum Chordata; class Mammalia; order Rodentia; family Cricetidae; genus Onychomys; species Onychomys torridus. Next base: position 75,114,225 of record NC_050447.1, on the reverse strand, counting down.
AGTATCTGTTTATCTGCATCCTTTCTGGTATGTGATATTATTTGTATTTTGATTTTAGATAGTCTAAAATCTGTGTAGTATACATCAGTATTCTGATTTGCAATTCCCTAATGATGTATGATAAACATATTTTCATTTGCATATTTGTCCCATTTATAACTGTACGGAAGGATCTGTTCAGATCTCTTGCTTATTTTAAAATTTTAACTGTTTTTATTAGCATATATTAATTATAAAAAGTAGGTTTCATTATAACATTTTCATACACATACATGTTTTTCAATCATTGCCTCCTTCCCCCTCACTAATTTAAAGTGAGAGTTTCATTACCTAATCCTGAGATATAAAAGTTCTCTGGATATTTTCAATAACACTCCTTTATCACAAATGCCTTTCCCAACACGTGACTTATTTTATTTTTCATTCTTTAGTGTCTTTCAAAGATAAAGAGGTTTTAATTTTAATAAAATCCAGGTAAGTAATATATTATTTAACAGTTCATGCCTTTTGTTACTGTACTTAAAATTATCTTTAAACCCAATGTCCTCCAGATTTTATTTCGTCTTCTATGAGTTTTGTAGTTCAGTGACTTTTACATGTAGTTCTTCAATCCATTTCGAGTTAATTTTCTGTGAAGGACGTATGATCTGTGTGGAGGCTTGGTGTTCTGTTTTGCGCAGGTCCTTGGAAGAAAGAGGGTCACTCCAGAATGTAATTTCATGTTTAGCAAAAATAGCAAGGGGAATCAGCTTCAATGGACAGGCCTCTCCTGGCTTAGCAAAAGCCTCCCTTTATTGTTATACAAATTATGCCTCTAGCAAGTCAATCTCTACATACCAAAACCTCTTATTTGGAGTTGTTTGAAGGCACCATTTGCCTAAGCAATTCTCAGGCAGAAGACCTCCTTGTTTGCCAGGTTCTCTTAAGATAAGTTTTGCAAAGGCTCTAAAATTCCTTCAGGAAGAACTGAGATAAGATTCACCAACTTTAAACAAAAGGTAACAATCACTTACTTTAAACAAAAGGTAATAACCACTGACATTAAACAAAAGACAGTTCAAAACCTAGGTGCACTGCATCAAGCCAGATGAGAGGGCTCTGTGGAGTCTCTCACGCAGAAACTCAATCTTTCACATGAGATGTTCACTGATTCCAAGCCACAGAATTTGTGTGAAGAGAGACTTTCCTCCATATTTCCTTTATTTATGGCTCTCTATTCTATATTGTTTATTCTTTATTAGTGTGTTCTTTCACTGGTACCTGCTGGTCTTGAACACTGCTGTTCTATGGTGTATCTTCAAGTTCAGTCGTGTCCATTCTCTGCTTTGTTCTTTAGTCTCATTTGGGAGAGCTTTGTCCTGAGTAGTGTCAACATGGAGTTTTCACATCGATTACAGCAATCTCATCCTCCCTTCTTCTCTTTGTAAAGCTATGAATCCCATCTGCAGTCTTGCCTTATGGGTTAACCTAATCTGAACTGTATCCCAAAAGTCTCATCTCTAAATAACATCAGATGGGATGAGGATTTCAGTCTACTAATTTATAATAGACACAAGTACTCAGTTCATTGAAAATTTTATGATTTTGTGTTTTGAACTATAATTGCAAAGAATAAGACTAAATTGGTAGTAAAAATAGGCTTGTTTCTTTAAAGAAATAAACAAACACAATAGGGGATTCTCAGTTGAAACAAAAATTGCAGTGGCGTTATACAAATGGCTGTTTTCCAACCCCACCGAGAAGCAGAGATTAGTGTGGTTTGATCTGATCTTCTTCCGCATCACTAAGCCACAGGGAAACCAAACCACCTGCACATCTGTCATGTGGAAGATTTCCTAAATTGATGGATCAGGCTCCAGATGGACGCAGTGTTCTTACTCCTTGCTCTGTGAATTCCTTGCAACAAATACGATAAACTCCAGGCTACACTAATAAATTCTTTTTGATAAAACAGATTTTCTAGCTTGTTTTATGCTAGAATTCTTTCCCCGAAGCCATTCCCGCATTGATCATTAAGTAAACAGAAGGACTATCATATCACCCTTAGTCCTTGATAAAGTTTACCAGCTTTAGATATAACTGGTGACTTAATCTGCAGAGCTGTTATTTATGTCTCTCTAGAGATAACAATGTATATGCTTTGCTTGTGACCTTTCATATTAAGAAATGACTTTCATTTAAAATTCTATAAGTTCACTTGAGCTTAAATTTAATCAATGTTCACACAACTGAGAATGTGGAGCTATCTCCACCTCCAGGGTCTGGGCACGGACATTTTCTATGGCACTAAATATAATGACAGAATAGACTCAAAGTAAAAGAGCTCCATTAGTATGATCGAAATAATAAAGTGTATGTGTAAACTCTGTAAGGAAAAGCAAAGTTTCAAGCACAGTTGCTGGCCAGCATCTCAGCACTGAGGAAGCCAAGGTAGGCAAACTCATAACTGTGAGTCCAGCCTCTACATAGCAAGTCCCAGGCCAGCCAGAGTGTACAGTGAGACCCTGTCTCAAACAACAACACCACCACCAACAACAAAAGCCTTCTACAGTTACTGTTTGAAATTGATTCATAACGATCACAATATAGATCTTTGCTACATATTATGACATATCATACAGTTTATTTTCCTGTGATTGATAGAAAAATCTAGTCTTCCAAAACATGAATTGCTTTATAACATGAATCAAGTGAAAATTTCATATCTGTAGGCATGCTATTATATTAAAGTGTGATCAAAAGTAGAAAGAGTGTTTGGGATAAAGGTTGTGCATTCTCCTGGCACTTTTAAGACCAGAACAAAAGCCTTCTTCAAACTAGAGACAGTTGATGAACTTCAACTTAGTGTAGTGCAGCTTTACACAATTATCCGTCAGCAGATATTCCTGGAGCTCTCCAAGGACATGGATGATTCTGAGGATAAACTTGGTCATTCAGTGAAGTGAAATCTCCCCCAAATACAAACAACTCCCCCACCCAAATGGATGCTTTTTCCCTCTAGCAATTTAAAATAATTTTTGTTTTAATACTGAATATCTATTTTAGATCCATAAATTATGTGAACATTAAGATATAAGAAGGCAATAAGGCCAGGAGAGTGCTCACATAATTGATGGAAAACATGTAATACTTGACTTGTATCTGTTCTATTTTATTCCATATGATCTCATTCATCTTCATTTATTTTTCTAGAAGTAATATGGTTTCCATCTTTTTTTTTTTTTTACAGATTATGATACTCCATTTGTACACAGATACCAATTTTCTTTATCCACTCATGTGCTGATAGGTATCTAGGCTGATTCCATATTACCTACAATAAACATGATGATGCATGTGAAGAAAAAGAAGTAGCAGCTGACAAGAGTTCCACCTGAAATCTAAGCACCTTTACATTCATTTATTATTTTTTTTGTGAATGATATGAGCATTGTGTTTGCTTCATGTCCACCACATACTTTCCCCTCCCCAACTTCTTCCAGGCCCTCCACTCCTTCTCAATTTCAATTAGTATTCTTTACACACACACACACACACACACACACACACACACACACACACACAAGTCTACTTAATGTTGCTTCTAAGTATATGTGTTTACAGCCGACCTCTGGGGATTAGATAATGTATCAGGGACTCATCTCAGGAGAAGACAGAATCTCTCTCTCTCTTAAGAGATTACTTGGCTGTAGCTCTTAAACTATGGGTGGGGCCTTGTGAGATTTACCAAGCCACCCTGGGATGTCAGCTGGTGTTGTCATTGTGAAGGTCTTGTTTAGATGACCACATTGTCAGAATTTCATGGGTGTGACTTTCTGTTATATAAAGGAGACACTATCTCATCACAGATGCCCTGGTCCTCTGGTTCTTACAATCTTTCTGTCTCTATTTCCCATGTTTTTTCTTGAGTCTTAACTATACAGGTTGCTTGTACATGTGTGGATTGGGGATTCTACACTTTGAAACAGTCATATCCATCCAAAAGTATTTAGCATTTCTTTCAACTAGAGATAAACAAAATGAAAGATTTTACCTTTAAAGAAAGTTGTTATTTAACCAATTTTACTCTTGGAGATCAATTAAATTGCTAAATTGAACATATTGTATTAGCTCATCTTTGCCTATATACATAAAATAAGGATATTATATATTATGTATTATACTAATATAACATAAAATATATTACCTTATAGGGCTATAGCTTATACTAAAGAAGATAAAACTAGAATATTTGAACCTATAATCACTATCACAAGTGTCCTAATTTTTACTTAGAAATTTTATATTTAGTTGTAAACCTTCATAACAATATATGTTCTTCTGAGTTCTCTACACTACTACAAATTATGAAAGAAATAATACAATAGCACTGTTTCATTTAATTTATTTTATTATAATAATTATTGTTAGAATCTAAGACAAATATGACAGATACTTCCATGTCAATGAGGCAGAAAGCAGCAGACAACTCCCTAAAGTGAAGGCAGAGACACTTATATTCTCCTTGTGTATTTGTTCACCCTGAGACTACTACACTTACAAGTATAGTTGGTGAAATATTGATGCTAATGAGTATGGATGCCAAGAATCACACCAAACTATTTAAAAAACAACAACAAAACAGCCTATTGATTGTGTAGCATGATCATGTGTGTGAAGGGATAGTGAACATTATAAAAATTACTAATTATTAATAACTAGTATGTTTTATCAATTTAGCACATCAATTGTGAAATATGAAATTTATTTAGGAATGATTTCTAGGGGAAAATGAAGGGCTAATAAATGCCTTTACTACTGATAATCACATATTATCAGTATTCTGGCAGTTTTACTGACTGAGAAGAATGGACACATTGTTATAAAAACAAATATTGAGTAAAAAAATAGTTGTTTTGTGTAGAACTAGAGTTAACTGTTACTAGCATAAAATAAAAAGTTATACAACTAAGAAATTAGAAAATAAAAGGGTCCAAATGATTATAATACAGAACAAAGTATTAATAAAAAAAACAAAGTATTAAGCTAATGAGAACCCTACTGTGGAAAAACTATTGAGAATGCTTGGAGCTGAGAAATCTGCAATGTAATACAGCTGTCTTAAAGGAGGGTCATGGTAGAGATAAGGGAACAGACATAAGAGGTGTGAGGACTATTCTAAGTGGCAGTCGGCAGAATTTGCTAATGGACAAGTATAAAGGGAAGTCTAAGTTACAGCTGAATTTCAGCCTGGGATTGTTGGATAAAAATGTGATCATGAAAAGTAGAAAGAAAAATATGGAGAAAGAAAGGCTGGAACTGAGGCAAGAGAAAAGAATAATTACACTTCTAGATATTTTACAAATTAATAGGTGATATAGAAAGCATAGGCACTTTGGAAATTAGTTCAATGACTTACATTTGTATTTTCATAAATTTTAATTTTAATTCTACGTCAATGTATCACTGAACCAAAAATGATAGTTTAGTTAGTTCAGAAAGCAAAATGGTGACTAAACATGAACCTATAGGCATTCATCCTACCTTATCTAACATGATAACAGAAGAAAAACAGCTGAGAAGTATGAATAGAAATCTATATTAAGTCTTATTTTTTGTGTGTGTTCATTGAACAAAAACTGTATGATATTCTTTTATGGAACATTCAGCTTTAAGGAGCTTTGTGGTTTAAACCAAAAGTCTCATTTGTCATGAAGCTAACACAGAGCCAAACAGTTCAGACAGGTTTTAAAGTTTCATATTTTTCTCCCCAAACTTGAACCAGAAAATTGGGACTAATGGTCTGTAACAGATACTTCCTATCTCTGCTTCTACCTCCAGCAACGCCACTCTGGCCATCTTGGCACCATTAGCCACGGAATGAATTTAGCAGAATAATTGGGGAATCTAGAGTTTCAGCGACGATTTACTCTGCTTTTCTGTGTTCTTTTTTCTTCTTCAGTGTCCCCAAAGCCACAATGATTCTAAGTCCAAACAAGGAAGTCATGTAGGGAACAATCTGGCCATTAAAATCAGATAAATTTAGACTGCAATATAATTCCTGCCCGAAGTTTTACTGTCATTGATTCACTTGTGTTCTGTAAATTAATATTTTACGGTTGTAAAGTAGAAATCATTGCCTCTTTTTTGCAGGGTTATTGTAGCTGATAATCAGTGTGCTAATGTTTCATATCATGGGCTCAAGAGCTAGATCCACTTGAGTAACTTGTCCCTTCTTTTCTCAGTATAAGGCTAGATAGTAAACTTACAAGTTCTGCTCAGCAGTTAATATCTAGCAACCTTGGATGGAGCAGGAATATCCTCAACACTTAAAACATTGTAGGATTGTTTTGTGACTGTAGTTCAGTACGGACATACTTGCCTAGCATGCATTGGGCTCCCTTCGCATCTCTAAACTACAAAAAATGATGTGAGATTGTACAAAACACACCTTCTTGTGCTATATTATAAAGCCTATTTACAAGCTCCCTGTTTAGATAGGAAGTTATATATTCTCTGCCATTACCAGTCTCCTGGTAGGTTGATAATACTTACTAGTACCCCACTGCCAGGCTTAACTACATGAGTGTGGGTAAATTTATGCACATCATATACTAATATGGGCTGTAACTGTGCTTTCTTTCGCCATCCTCTGATTTGACAATGGACATCCTAGACAGGGATGGGGCCCTTCAGCTCTGGTTCCATACAGGTTGAGCATGTGGAATGTGGATCTACAGCTTAGGACTTCAGGGAGTTTTGCAGAGCTCTGAATCAGAAATTGATACCATTGCTATTCTTGTTCTCAGTTAACTCACATAGATCTAGAAGCAGTATTTGTGGTTATATATAAATGAGGATAGTCTTTTAAGAAATTTGTCTGATATGCAATATGGTATATTTTATATGGAAGCTTTTAATATTTAAGAAATAATAAAATAGAATACATAAGATATTTAAACACCCAAAAGATGGATACTGCTCTATCTATCCCTTTAGCAAATATGTATTATTATGCCTAAACATTACACTACTTGGCTAGTTGCTAGAGGCAAAACAGCCAACAAATAATATGCCTGCTTTCTTGCAACTACAATTATTTTTGGGGGAAAGAAAAAATTCACTATAAGGGCAACAGGCAGTATGTAAAAATACATTTTTTAATTTATGGACAAAAGATAGAAAATACCTAAAAAGAATCTATGTATGTGGTGTTCTCAGGATTTATTGAATAAGCAGATGTTTAGAAGAGAACAGGAAAAAAATAATCACTGGAGGGGAGTAAATGGACACCCAGAAGAAGTATATGCCAGGAAGAGGGAAAAGCATGTGGAAAGTCCAGACTGTGAATGGAATTGGATAGAGTGAATAAATACTAAGTAGGAGGCCTTTGTTTATAGTTGAGGAACATAAAAATCTCACCATAGAAAGGGGAACCATGAAGTCTAAGGGAGTCAGTCATTAATTCTTTCTGATTTTGCTCTGAATGAAACAGGAATCTTAAGAAGATTTGATGATAGTGTGGGCATGATCTTATTATCTATGTTTGAAAGGACCTGTTGGGCTACTGTTGTGAGAATAAGACATGAGGTTCAAAGGTAGAAGCAGAGAGATCATTGTTGTGGGAGGCTTGCTTATATTGTCGCTCTGAGACTGTCAATGGAGTTGGGCCGAGAGTCAGAGTGTGGAATCCATGTTCAGCTGGCTGGAATGAACCATAGAGTTTTCTGGTAAACTTAGAGGAAGATAGAAAGACCCAGAGAAGTACAAGGAGGGGCTTGGAAAGATTTCTGGGCCCCTCAATCTGAGAAGGTAGAGAAGAAAGCATCTGATCTTTTACTCCCTTGCTGTATGGATCTATCATATTTATACCCTAATATCAAGCTCCAGAGCATTATTTATTAATAAAACAAAAAAGCTGCAATATCTGGCACCCAATGTGGGGGCCTTAGATCATACCTGGACCACAGAGCTGTCACAATTGCACTAGCTCCCACTACCAGCACCACCATAAGGCAGCTCTGTCATCCAGGCTGTCCTGTACACTCACACACCATTACCCCTCAGCCCTGCTGCTGCATGAGCAGGTATCTTCAGCCAGGCCGTGCATCACCAGTCATGCCATATAGCAGCAACTTCCAGCAGCAGTCAGTTTTCTAGCACTCCCCGGGCAGCCACCCACCTCCACTCATATCAGGCCCTTCTGTCCCCTCCCACACTGTGTTCCAGCCACACAGGCTTTCCCTGTAGTGGGTAGCCATTCCAGCTTTGATCTGGAAGTTCCAACCCCCATTGAGGCTTCAGTAACTGTCACGCCTACAAGGTGGGGCTGAGAGAGGACCCTGAAGACCTGAGATCTGGATGCACTGGCTCTCCTGGTTCCTGGACGCTGGACACTGGAGGTAGATGGAGCAGAGTTCTCCAGAGAACACTGCCGGACTGCGCTACACCTTTGCCAGACCCTGTAACCTACCTATCCCTTCATTTGTAAGTAGCACCACTAAATAGACCTCCCTTTTAACTATGTGGAGTGGCCTTAATAATTTCACCAATATTCCCCTATCCATTTCCCTCTCATCATGTGGCTCACTCTCCCTCCCCACATGGCACATGAGCAGTTGCAGTGGACCCCAGCCCAGGCTTGCAGTTAACCTGGCTCTGGGTACCCCACTGCATCCTCCCTCCCTACTCGCACTGCCAAGCATTGTCACGGAAGCTGGTTACCCTTGTACAGATAAACCTTTACTGTAATTGTCAGAAAACATGGTGAGATACTTGGGAATTCTTAAAAGGAGAACTAAGTTATAAAAAAAAAAAAAAAAAATCTTCCCCATGTCAAAAACTGGAAATACCACATTGCAGAGAGTTAGGATCCTGTATAGTGTTATTATGGATAGTTTGCAAATGGAAAAAATAAATGAGGGTATAATCCCCTTAGCTTGAATTGATAAAATGCCAATTGTAACTACTGTCAGTTTGGTAATTCATATTTAATTCTTAAAAATTGTTTGATAACTGTGCCAAATATGAAATTTTGGCTGATAAGATCTAAGCCTTATAAAGACTTGGTATTGATAAAATACAAGCTTTAGAAAGACTTACTAGTGAAAATAATAAAAAATTTGACTGATAAGATATGGGCCTTAGAAAGAACTACTAATGAAAATGAGAAAAGTACTAAGACACAGACAGAAAAATTTAGAAAAGAACCTGCCACACCACTGCATGATGAAACCAACATTAATTTATTCAGTTACCATATAAGAATGACCACCAAATGAAAGACATCCCTAAAGTTGTGCAGAATTTGATTGGAATTCTGTTGAAATTCTAGATCAGAAGAGATTCAAAGAAATAGTCATTTCATAGGGTATATATTCACTTTTTGCGAAGCACATGTTAAATTCATAGGCAACTCAGAACAGAATTATCCCACAAGACTGGAAAGATGTAGTTACAGCACTGTTGAAAGTTGGTCCTCAGTTACAATGGGAAACATGGTAGAAAGAGGAAGCCAGGGTCATAGAACAATGAAATAGCTAGAGGATTTGAAATCTACCAAGGTCAGCTTCTTGGTGAAGGTCAGTATGCTAATTTGCAAAGGCAGTTCAGATTTTATGCTCTCACCCTTATGCTATGTCATATGGAGGCGTTGGATGTCTGGGGCAGTGTTGAAGAATTAGGAAAGAGGACTGAGTTATTTACTAAAATTATACAAGGCCCAAAAGAAGCCTCCACTGATTTTTCACAAAGGTTGCCTTCAGATGTAAATAGAATGATATCAGATCCAGAAGTTAGACAAATATTAATGAATAGTTGGCTTTAAAAATGCTAATTTAGAATGCAAAAAGGTGATTTGGCCTTTGAAGGCAAAATCAGCACCAATAGATGAGTGGATTAGAAAGACAACTGATAATAGATCTCATGCTTATGATACTGCTTTGATAGGAGAATCAATTTCTAGAAATTTTAAGAAAAATCAGAATGTCAGATGTTTTAATTGTAGTAAACAAGGTCACCTGAAACCTAAAAACAGTGTCCTTTCTAAAGACAATTCAAGCAGAGGGCCACAGCTTTCTGGAGTATTCAGAAGGTGTGGCAAAGGCCAGCGTGAGACTAATGAATACAGAACAACAAGGGACAGGCAAGGTAACCCTTTGCCATTAGGAAATATTCTAAGGGGTCTCCTGTGGGCCCCAATATCAAATTTGGCTCATTCAGTCCCTGTCAGCATCAGAGAAACTCATCCACAGAGCAATTAAAAAACATAACACCTGTTGTTAAAAACCACACTGTTCTGGATATGACCAAAAACAGAACAACTTATAATAGATACAACAAAAAAGTTCACATGAGACACTGAATGGTAAAAAAAAAAAAAAAAAAAAAATCTGAATTAAATCAGCCTGTTTACATTAAAGATGTATTGACCTGAGAATGGGAACCAAGGTAAGTATTACATTGGGGAAGAGGTTTGGCTCTTGTTTTCACAGAAGAAAAGCTCTGAATAATATCCAAATTGATAAAGATTAGATTCACATAGGAGAGCCCCCTTGATTAGGAGAGGTGATAGTTCATCAAATTACATGGCCATTCCATTTAAATTAACTTATCAGACTAACAATTTTTTTTTTTCATTTGATCAGACATAACCTGCCAAAAAGGGAAACTCTCCAAAGTTAGGATTGATTGGGGCAGAATTTGTTTGTTTCTTTCCAGGAGAATAAAAACATTCAACTAAAGAATCTAAAAAACACTGAACAAATAAGACATTTGAAGAGAAGGATGAATCATCCAAAGAAAATGTCCTGAGAAAAAGAGTAAGTTGGCTTAATGATATAGCACATTTCTAACACACACACACACACACACACACACACACACACACACACACACACATCATAAATCAAAATGTTTGTTTCTGCTGTTCTCTACCATTATATAAGACAAATGGTCTTTTGTAGTCTCAACTCAATTAAAAATTAAAGTGGCCTTTGGAGTTGGAGCACAGTTCTCTCTTTCTCTAAACCCAAGCATACTTGTTAAAGGAAAAATCCAAAATCTCTGTCTCATGTCAGAAGAGCAATCTGGTATGGGACAGAAGAAAAAACAAAATGAAGGGATTATTCTATTGCCACTAATCTCATAATCTATTGGTTTTATTTTGACTCTTTAAAACTTTTCATAAGGTATAAATATTATCTCAAAATTTATGAAATTAATATATATTTAAACATTGTGTCATGATACTAATGACCATATAAGGCACTAACTAACTCTAGAAATAGGTTTCATCTAGCTTTCTGTAGGTGATTTCAGGGTTGTGTCTGAAGCCGGCAATTAGGAATTAAGCTTGTGTATCTCAGGTATATTACATATATTGTGGTCCTTTTACCTCTCCAAGATCTGCTGCATATGATATTTTAAAATGTTTAAAAGTTTTCTGCAGTAAATCATGACCATTCCTAACAGCAACCTTTGAAATCTTCAAAAGGATGATGGAGTCCCCCCAACAACTATTCCACCTGAATTGTGGTGATGCTACTAAGCTGACAAATACCACCCAAAGATCAGCTTTGGAAACTGTTTGCAAACTGTTCAGGACAATTTCAAGGTGGTTAATGAAGATTGTCCAGCATCATAGACTACTCCAGTCAGAACTTCATATAAGCCTTGCACTTTCCTATCATACCAAGACTGGACAACAGCTAGCTCTCCCTGGACTTGATTTTTATCTAAATATTTTCAGGATCCCCTACAGATGTCATCACCCCCAGAAAACAGGAAGTAATTTTAAGAACATGACACTCACATTCCTAAGATGTGGGGTGGGTGGTTTTTGGTTATTTTGTAGATGTTTGTAATCATTGAAGGGACTTTGTTACAAGTTGTTATTGATCATGGTCAGAAAGGAAACTAAGCAAAGGGAGATCAGATTCAGGGATCTCATTCTGAAAAGAAAAAGAGGGATATAGAAATGATAGGAAAAAAAGGCTAGATTAGTGAATCTGCTTTTAAACTAAAAAAAGTAACTACTTGTCTAAAATATTTTACATTGGTATATGTTTTTGGATATTGATACAAATTTAAGGTTATTTTGTTATACTGTTCAAATCTTGTTTAAGTTTTTTTGTATATTGATATAAACTTAAGGTTATTTTTGTTATATTGTATATATATTTATATTTTTATTTAAGATATTGTACCTATTCAGCTCATTTAAAAATGAAATATAAAGTTTTAAATCCTTAAAAGCTATTTAGGATAATAAAGAAAGACAGGTTAATGGTCATCTACAACAACTAAACTTATTGTCATGTTAACTATGTTTTCAAGGTAAAAGAGAGATATATTTTAAATTAATAGGTGGTCTTCAAATACTTCAGAGGGCTACAGAATATGGCATTTAAAATATTTTAATAACATAAGGCTTTTCATGACAGTGAGACAGATCTGCTCCTGTTAGCACCAGTTCACTTCAAAAAAGGATGATGGGCATCAAAGAGCCTCCATACGGATTTTGCTTTCAATGTGACAAAGCCGGCTTTTTGGTCAAGAAACTGCCCTTGTCTTGACTGCTGACAGTTTGCTGTTCAAATTGGATGAGCAGGACACAAAAGGAAGTGACTGCCAAACTTTGCCAAGACAAGTCCTTTAAAATTTCCTGGATCACAGAAAAATCTGTTAGATATTCTAGGCCTGTAGGTCACAAAGATAGACACACCAATGTTGTAGAGGAACCTTGGGATGACTGTCCAGAAAGCCAGATGTCTCTGTTATTTCTATAGTTTTGGAAGTTTGCTCTGCACTTCCTATTTACTCAGGTAATATTATACCCTTCTGGGGTCTCTGATGGAGTTGAAGACCATATAGTCATAGTTACAGTTTTCCTTTGTTATGATAGAAAGTAAATTAGTTACAAAACTTGGGACTCACCTAGAGAGGAGTATTTTCTCTGAAGTTGTCAAATACAAATGGACTGGACATTGTGTATGTAATTCTTAGACTTAAAATCTTTCCTTTTTATTTAAACAAAAAGGGGATATGTTGCAGGAGACTTGTTTGTATTGTCACTTCAAGACCCCAATGGAGTTCAGCCTTGAGACTAGAGGGCAGAGTCCACATTCAGCTGGCTGGAATGAACCATAGAGTTTTCTGGTAGACTCAGAAAAAGATAGACTCAGAGAGGCATAAGAAGGGGCTTGGAAATATTCGTGGGCCCTTTCAATCTGAGAAGGTAGAGAGGAGGACAACTGATCTTTTTCTCCATCACTCTGTGGACCTATTAGATTTATACCCTAACATCTGACTCCCGAGCATTATTATTACTAAAACAATAAAAAGCCATAGTAGATAATTTACAAAACAAATGGAATAATCATCTGTGGGACAATGGTGGCTTCAGGCTAGAGCAAATGAGTGAGTTGGCTCTGGAAATATCTGCAGTAAAAGATGACCAAGTGTATGAATAAGAATGGGCACATTTACTAAAATAATATCAATGGGTGATGAATCTTCCTTCTTACTGGCCTTCCAGAAAAGGACCCAATGCTGGGGATGTCTTTCTGTATGCTGTGAATGTGTTGCTCTGATTGATTGATAAATAAAATGCTGATTGGCCAGTAGCCAGGCAGGAAGTATAGTAAAGGTGGGACAAGCAGAAAGGAGAATTCTGGGAAGTGGAAGGCTGAATCAGGAGACACTGCCAGCTGCCACAATGAGAAGCAAGAGTAAAGTACCAGTAAGCCACAAGCCATGTGGCAACATATAGATTAATAGAAATTAATTTAAGATATAAGAACTAGATAGCAAGAAGCCTGCCATGGTCATATAGTTTATAAGTAATATAAGTCTCTGTGTGTTTACTTGGGTCTGAGTGGCTGCAGGAGCTGGGTGGACATAGGAAAACTCCAGCTACAATCCTGCTTTGTATAGTGTTCTGCAGAACAGCTAGACACTACTGACATGAGTCAGTGCTGCTGGAATTATGAGATGGAGAAGGAGCCTAACTACAGAGAAGTGTGGTGGAGCCCCGAACATGCTTTAAGCTCTGTCACACAGTGATGTGAAGGTGAGGGGAAAACAATGAGTTGAGATGTCTGTGATCCAGGGGCTGGGAGGATTTATGCCTTTAAACTCAGCACTCAGAGGTAGAGGTGATCTCTGAGTTTGAGGCTAATCTGCTCTACAGAGCAAGTTCCAGGATAATGAGGATTACATAGAGAACTTTTGTTTCAAAAGACAAACAGACAACAACAAAAATATCAGCAAATCAGGTGCACTTGTGTTCAAGAATACTCAGCAAATGACACTGGTCTCCCATGTCATTTGATTTAAGAGCCTCCAGGCTGAGTGCCAGGGTGATATTTATGAATTTAATTTTCAGTTTTACTGAACCACTGTGCATTGCAGAGGAGGAGCATCCCTTCTCCACACCATGTTGCAAGCCTGGGCTGTTGTAATTTTTAGTGGCTTCTCTCATTATTACTGGGACATTTATTATATGTTGAACAGAGCATAAGTATGCAGTTTAGGAGAGAGGTTGCAGGTGAAAATACATGTCTTGTAAATAGTCTATTTTTCAATACATATAAATAAAAATGTGTAAAAAATAGGTTGTAAACAATTTCTAGGAATAGTTAAAAGTATAGCCTAAATTTAAAACCTCAGTGTCACTAAAGATAAAGAAGATGCTAAATGAGATGTTAATGAAGTTTAAAAACCACAATGTGATTATAAACAACTCAGTAAATACTATATTGAAATAATTACTTTTTACCATCACTTAAGTCTCACAAAGGTCATGAAACTGCAGTATAACTTCAGATATGACTTTCTGGTACTTCATATATGATAAATGATTAAAATTACAGATCAAACATCTTTCCTGTGTTTCAGTTTTAAGATTACTTACTAGCAGAGATTTATAATATCTTTTCCAGTATCAATACATTTAAGGAACTGTAAAAAACAAGGGCACTTTAGACTATTCCTGAATATAAAGTATAGATTATTTCCTTGGTAATTCTTCCAAGTAAACAGATTTGGAAATTCTTATGTATTTGAAATGCTCTCTCTTACCTGGGTAGAGGGTACAATCCATGAATGACAGATCATCAATTGCAATATCTCCAGTGAAGCCATCTCCCACGGAAGCCACTATCAAGATCTGAAGCATAAAAGAAAGGTGTTGAATTGTGAATGAAATCATAGAAACGCATGGCTGAAAAGTAATTCACAAGGCTGGGAGATGGCTCATTCAGTACAAAAGTATGAGGTTGTGAGTTTGATTCCTCATACTCACATAAAAATGATGGGTGGTGTTGGGAGCCTTTAATCTTAGCATTAGGGAGGTGGGGGCAGGAGGATTCTAGTGGTTCACTGGACACAAAGTCTAGCCTGATTGGTAAACTCCAGATCTCAGTGAGAGAAAGACCCTAGCTCACAGAGATGTCTATGGTTCATGAGGATGACACCTGAGCTTGTGGTCTGATCTCCATATGCACACACAACTGCACTTGTACCATCAATCATATACACTTTCCTACACAATATATACATGAATCAGTATGCAAAGACACACACACACACACACACACACACACACACACACACACATATATACATGTATATACCACATACAGACATAAGTGCACTTGTACCACCATTCACATGCATCTTCCTACACACATATACATGCATAAATATGAAACCACACACATATCCATGTGTATATATATATATATATATATATATATATATATATATATATACATATGTATATACACACACATACACATACAGATTGAGAGAGAGAGAGAGAGAGAGAGAGAGAGAGAGAGAGAGAGAGAGAGACCTGAGTTGGGGGCATTGAGGGAATGAAGAAAGGAGAGACATACAGACACAAGGACAGAAAAGCTGGGGTCAGGGCAACTGTGTACCCTCTGACAAAGCAGCACCAAATCCTCAGCATCAGGAACCCCAGTGCACTTATTATGTATATCAGGAGGGGAGAAGTTAGCTAGCCTCTGCAGGAGGTCTCTGGTGGCAGCAGTCTCAAACTGTAAACACCCCGGAAAAGGAAGCTATAGTTGATAGTTTTGCAAACACTGGCTAATCCGTTTGTAAATGATTAACTCTCTCCATAAACATTCCCACTGAGACCTGAAGAAGGCTTTCCCATCCTCTAATCCTGACCTGGAAGAAAGGCTTTGTCAGTTTCCCATGGGTCTGAGGCTGCTTTGGTCCTTGTCAGCCACACATACTCATTTGGAGCTTCGTCAGTTCCCTACACTGCATCTGAAGACGTTCAATTGTCTGAAATCTCACCAGGCAGATCCACACACTTTTCTGTAAATGTCCAGTGTGGTTCTAAGACAATATGGTTATCTTGTTTCCTTCTGGCCTTTATGTATCTGCTCTGACCACTCTCCCCTCTTCCAATTGTCCCCTTTTGTCTTTCATCAAGTTTATCTACTTCTGAGGCTAGATGTCCTCACCTTTCCAGATGTGATTTTTTGCATTTTTCAACATGTATCTGAAACTAATTAATCCATATGGATCTTCTTTGGAACTGAATTAATCACAGCAACTCACATGAATATTGTTGCTGTTATAGAATATGTAATTCCACCAAAATCCCAGGGAAAAAAAGGAAATACAGGCAAATCACTATAGTATATGGCAGATTGTGACTAAAGACGAGACCTAGTGTAATAAAATTAATCATGATGAATTATTTTAATACTTATGCAAATGTGTTCTATACTTACTTGGCATCTTGCCATAATTTAATTTAAAGAAGTACTTGTGACAAATCCAAAGTTTTAAGAGAAAAAACATTCTCTTTTCTACTATGAAGGAAAATACATTTCCATTTCATTTGTCCTTCACAATTGCAGAGTGTGGAAGCTGAATTTTTATTTCACGTCAATTGTCAAATTCTATCTTGTACTGAATGCTATCATGCCCCTCAGTTATTGATAAGGCCATCCAAGAAGGGAGGTTTGGAAGGTCAAATTTTTTACCTTCAACATCTTGGTAACTTCTCCAAACTTTTCTTTATTTGGTTTTTCTTTTTGTTTGTTAGTTTGTTTAATATTTTCAGGCCAGGATATCATAAAGTTTTGTCAACATGATAAAGATTTAAGGATTCAAATACTGGGCAAAGATAGTTCACCTGATATTGCCAGAGAAGAACCTGTATACTTGATAAAATGCACAATTTTCATTACCATCATGATGGAACAAAATATTGTGAGGAGTTTCTCCAATCCATGCCTGGTATTGTAAACTCAGTTAAAAAACCCATGGCTGAGGAGGTCTTAGGCCCTAGGCAGGAGCTCATGCTGTTGTTTAACTAAACTGACGGAGTGACAACTCATCCTTATGGCCTCAGACAAGCACGACTCTCGACCTAAACAGAGAAGCTTCTCTTTGCAATAATAATCATAAGTGTAGAGACTGTGGCTGGTCAAGGGACTGAAAATAGGTGACAGGTGAATGCTCAGCCCTGTAAAAAGCATTTGCAACATCCCCTCTAAGGTTCAGGGAACATTGTGGAAAATAGGATAGCTAGAACATTAGGAGAAAGACTTTCAAATGCACTTCGGGGCATGGCATAAGCATTGCACCCATGTATACACAACTTAGGCCACCTGCACTGAACTGATTAGGTCTGTCAAATGTCAATCCTAGATCAAAGAGGACTCAAATTGGCTACCCACAGATTCTGGTGGAGGGGTAGTGATTGTTAACTGTTTTTAGTTCAGTTGTGTACCCACCTGAGAGCCTCCCTTCACACCAATAGGCAGTTCCCAATTATAATCACACAGACAAAACTAGTTAAATCAGTGGGTCCCAAAATAAAATAAAAAGACACATAAGTGGGAAATGGACACACTTGGAGGAGGAGGGAAGGAGAGGGGTGGAAGGATGACAAGGAGTCCATGGACAAGGGGAGAATAATCATAATGTACTGTACATATGTATATAAGTGTCAAAGAACAAATTGGAAATTTTTAAAAGAAATACTATTGGAAGAGAAAACAAAATGCAGAAAACATTTAGGACCAAATCTTACAAGTACCAATAAACAGAAATCAACCAAGGAATTTGGCAAAACTTACTATAAAAATTGTATATTGAAGAAAAGCCTATGATTTTTGATTAGCTGAAAATAGCAAAAGATAAATTAATTACTAATAATGCAATACTTAGATCAATGTGTATACAATATAGCACAATGCAGCAAAGTGAGCCATCAACCAGCACAGCTCAGAAATAAGAAGAGGGGAAATCAGGCAAAGAGAGACACACTATGTTTCACACACACAGCTCATGGTTGTCATTAGCATAGTGATGTGCATGCAGAGAAAATTAATAGCAGGATCTAATATTTAATGGAAAAATGTACTTGTAACCCACAGAAACATCTATACAGTAAATATATATATATATATATATATATGACTTCATTCTAGAATAGACACTCATCTGTTATCTTTGTATAGTCACAAATTAAGGAACTGGCCATGTGAATTGAAAATTATAGAAATGTCATGTGACCCAGAGTGTGCCACAGTAGGTAAACATCACGTTTGGGTGACTGCTGCTTACAGGACTTATTTCTATTAGAGCTCACTCTATATAACCTGACAAGCATGTTGGTGTTGCCTCTCAAAGAAGACAGGCAGGTATTACTCTAACACATAATTGAATCGTACGTAACATTTGTCAAAATATCAATATGCTAAGGACTTAAATGTGAGCATTCTTGAGAACTAATAGATAGTAGTTTCAAGTTCTGATAGAAAAAATGTCAAATTCTATGTCTTTTGGGTAGTCTTTCTCAATAACTGGTCAAATAAATCATTTAAAAAGACTCTTAGGAGATGGCCAGATGACTCAGCAAGCAAAGGAAGGTTCTCACCACCAAGCATGAGAACCTGCGTTTGCTCCCTTTGACCCACACCGTGGAAGGAGAGAACCCACTCCTGCTAGTTGTACCCTGACCTCCACACACATACCATGGTGTACATGCTCCCAATCCAGTCAATACATGTAATAAATAAATGAATGAATGAATGAATGAAACAACATAGCCTTGAAACTAATTTTCAAATATTGATGTAAGCTACTTCTGCCCTATATTTAAGTATATAAAAAATTCTTAAATTATCATGAGTAATCAGGAAGCTACTATGTCTCTGCATACATTGGCATGTACACAATCAGACATAGAGACAAAATATCTCTGTTCTGAAAAGTCCCTCTTTATATTTAGTGTTGCTTCTAGAGTGAATGGAAATACAATGAAATATTAAATGTTACATGCAAGATAGTATTATATTCTGAAAATTAGGGAAGCCACATTTTATGCCTACATCCCATTGCACATTTTTAAAATGACTTAAGATGGAATAGAAAATCCAGTTCAGTGAAAACTATGGCTTTGTTAACTTACAGGTCACAAATGTGGGAGATACAAAGACTTAGGAAAGAATTTGGCAAAAAAAAAAAATTCTTGATATACATAACTATAAATTAATTTAAAAACTAACATGTGCTATAATTGACATGTTTGGTATCAATCACCTATGTTGTATCATATACCTTCCTACATCCCTGATTCTAAATAAACAGCATGTGTTTCTTATTTACACAAGTCCTGGTACCATGTGATTCCTACAAAACACTGCCTGAAACACCATGGTTTAGATGCAAGACTGTTATGGAATATTATTTTAAGGTGTGTTACATTTGTTTATGCTGTGGAACATTTGTTTAATGATGCAAAGGTGTGTTGCATTCTTTTTATATTACATTTGTTTAACTCTGAAGCTGTGTTACTTTGCCTGTCTAAAACACCTGAAGGTCTAATAAAGAACTGAACAGCAAATAGCAAGGCAGGAGAAAGGACAGGCAGGGCTCGCAGGCAGAGAGAATAAATAGAAGGGGAGATCTGGAAGGAGAAGAAAGAGCAAAAGAACAAGGAGAGGAGAATGCTATGGGCCAGCCATGCACTAAGAATGAAAGTAAGATATACAGAACTAAGAAGAGGAAAAAGCCCAGAGGCAAAAGATAGACAGGATAATTAGTTAAGAAAAGCTGGCAAGAAACAAGCCAAGCTAAGGCCAGGCATTAAAAGTAATAATAAACCTCCATGTGATTTATTTGGGAGCTGAGTGGCAGCCCACCCCAACCAAGTACAAAAGAGTAAAGAAAACAAACAATATTTTTGCATTCCAACGTGGGCCCATAGAAATCAGAACAACACAAGACTACTGTATGCCACAAGTTGCGGTGTTTTGTACTAACACACACTGGAGCTTTTCTGCTCTTATAGAAATGCAATGTTTTAATGATGGAAGAGATATCGTATGTTCTTATCATCTCTAACATATGGTATTTTCAAAGCATGTCATCTAATTGTTCAAGTCATGTATAAAAACCACCACTTACTAGTTACTAATAATTTCCAATGAACAAATATTTATATTACCATTGCATTTTTTAATAGTTTCCACTGATTTTTCATTTTGCTTTCCCAGAAAACTAAAGCCCCCATAATTCTGATTTCACTGAGGATTTGTGAGGAATTGTTCTCAATTCCAAAAAAGACATTCAGAGAACTACTTAATATATATCACATAATCTGTAATTCTTGTGGGATCCTTAAAATTTGGTGTAGAGTATGAAAATTTGCCCTCTAATATACAGGAAAAGATCTGTTGAGATCAATGTAAGAGGGCTTTAATCACCCTTAGAACTGCTAACATAACCCTAAAAGCAATCCCTATAAAATAAAACTCAGATTTGATCTGACAAACTTTATGTTTATAAATCTATCCCTGGTTGGTCTTATTGTACACACAAACCACCGCATAATAATTGGAGCTTTCAATTATTACACTGGATATGAAAAAAATTATCATTAAATATGGACCACAGAAATGCATTTAAACTGTTTAAGAATAATAAAAATACAATTGTGATACCAAAGGATTAAGTGAACTAATACAGATAAGTAGACCAAGTAAAATAAGAAGATTGCTTCAAAGAAAAATATGATTTCTACATAGTCTGTCTGAGTCCTTGAATGGGTTAGAAAAATGGTAAATACCTTATTACTCTTCAGTATTCAGATTGAATACCTTCTTAGTAATGTTGAGCTATGTAGAATATGGCTTTTTACAGATTTTTGACTCAGAAAAAAAAAAATTTGTGTCCATATTGGTATTGTGGTGTTTCCATGGTAACAAGAATGAAAAACAAAATCTAGGTTTGACTTTGAATATCTTATATGTAATACACAAAAGACTGAATAGTGGCTCCTGGGATAAACCCACATCATCAGGGATTAGTAAAACCTAAAAGTTTTTCCCAAGTCAAATAGGTCACCAACGTTTTAAAGTAGGATATTTCTCTAGAAGATACTGCCCCTTGGCTGTCACAGACTCTACTACTCTATGTTGCATACCACCAATTGTCTTATACTTGAGATAGGTCCATCATTCATGTACTTTGTCTGGTTTTAAACACATCTGAGTTTGTAAATTCCTTCAGCATGTTAAGTCAGATACAAAACATCTGAGATTTTCCCTGCTTCTCAGGCAAAAAGCCAGTCTACCATATGCCACGTACAAATGCTTTTTAAAACATGCAGATTATGTAGTAAAAAGCTACAGCCAGAGAAGTGTCTTCTACCACTTTCCCATTCCCACAAGGTAACATGATGAGAGACAAGTGTATACAAGTACTGAGTCATATTTTACGAGAAACATGACATTGACACTCTTGTTATAACTGCCCATTGTGGAAGGAAAGGAGAGGGGAGGGAAAGGACTAAGTGGGGGAGTTATTTTTCTATGTAAGGGATGCAAACATCATGAGAGCAAGACCACTCATGAGGTCCCTTTTATTCTTTCTCACTATGTCTATAATTGAAATGTTTAAGCCAATGCACTGTCTCTTAATGTGATGACTATTCTTAGTTGTGAAATTGACTATATCTGGAATGAACTATAACCCAGAAATGGAAGGCACACTTGTGATCTAAACCTCGAGGCATGAAGGCAACATGGCTTTAATCCAGCCCCAGAAGCTGGAAGGCACACCTTTAATCTGGACCACAACTTCTGCTGGAAGCTTATAGGACAAGGTCATGTAAAACTTAGATGCCTCTTTATATACAAAACTTATCCCAAATGCTAAGTGACATGTGCACACCTAAACATGCAATCTTCCTTCTAAATCCTAAGAAATGCGTTTACTTTTGGTGATTTTAAAGAATCAAAAAGCCAGTTTACTTCAGCTTCCTCTGTCGCTTTAGACATACTCAAAGGGTAAAAAAAAAAAAAAATAGTGGTTTGATTTTACTTTTTATTCTTTCACTCCCCTTATATTACAGTGCCTTTCTAAAACTTCCTAAAGTGCGTTTTGAAAGGGATAAACGTTGATCAATTTGAAACTAATTTGCTACTTGAAACTCTGCAAACCCACATGCTATTTGAAAGCATCCTCTGGGGACCGGTTTTGAGGAAGCTTTCTCACATTCCATCCGTTATATGAATGAAGACAAATAACACTCAGTTTCTCCAAGGCCTAAGAATTTATACAAAGCATATTTGATTGCTGGTTACAATGAAGCATTTAATTGAAAAAAGCCCGGTCGATAACAGGAAAAGAAATGAAAAGGAGGTTGAGAGCTATTGACTGAAAAGTTCAGAAAGTTGTGCTTTTATTATTAAGAATGGCATAATGAAGTATACAATCGAGTATAATGTCCTATTGTTTAAATGATTTTCACACAAATGCCAGAAATGAATTCTCCCTTAAGAACCATATTTTTATCGATTAAATTTGTTCTTTCACAATCTCATGTATGTATTTAATGCATTCTGATTATTCTTCTGTCTCTCTCCCACCCCTACCATTACTTCCTTCCCTTAAAGTTCCTTTCCAATCTTATCTTTAAATATTTTTTTTCAGTCAACAGAGCCAATCTTTTACACAATTAAAGAAAATATTTAAAGAAAAGTGAGTAGAATACGAGTTTATTATTATAAATACAAAATAAGTCCTGTTTACTAAAATACTTAGATGCTCTCAATCTCCTTGTGTGGGGCATCTAACTACCCTTTGGGATGGTTTGAGTGAAAACGTCCCTGTAGGTCAGATGTTTGGACACTTGGTCCCCAGTGTTTAGGACTCTTTGGGTAGGTTTAGATTGTATATAGTCTTGCTGGAGGCTGCATATCACTGGGGACAGGCTTTGAGATGGAAAAGCCTCTTGCCATTACCAGTGTACGCTTTACTTTCTGCTTCTTGCTCCAGTCTCCAGTCACCATGCCAGCCTGCTAATATGCTGCTCGCCTGTGGTGGTGATGGACTCTGGAACCATAATCCTCTTCCTTCGATAAGTTGCATCAGTCATGGCATTTCATCACAGTAATGGAAACATAACTAATAAACCTTTCTACTTAGCAATTTAAAATCAACCCAGACTCAAGTACAGAAAAAATATAGGACATAAATCTAAATCCTTCCTTTAATTAACTGTTTTAGTTTGCTTTTTGGCTGCTTTGATAATTGTCATGATATAAACTAACTTGTGTAGCAAATGGTTTCTTTCATCATAGACCCCTAGGTCACGGTCCATCATCAAGGGAAATCAGGCAGGAACTCAATTCAGGAAACTGGTGGCAGGAAGCATGAAGGACCCCAGATTTACTGGCTTGCTCCTCCTGAATTATGCTCAGTTAGCTTTTTATATACTCCAGGCCCATCTTTGGAGGGGGTGGATACTGCCCACGGTAGACTAGGCCTTCCCACATCAATCAGTATTCATGAAAACCACCACAAACATACCCACAGGCCAATCTGATGGAGGCAATTCTTCATCGAAAGTTCCCACTTGTCAGTTGTGTCAAGTTGACAGCCAAGAATAGCCAGCACTCCAATATTTGTCCTTGGCACTGGCAATAAATATCCTATAATACTCACAACATCAGTTATTGTGAATTAAAAATCCACTGAGCATTGCAGCACAGACTTTACTCAGAAAAGTCTCTTGGGCCGCCTGAGCTGAAGTTGTGTTTTTCATCCATACTTCTTACAGTTTTGAATTCCATGTGTATTTCTACAATGAGATACTGGCTTCTTCTCTAACAGTGAAGGACAAGCTTCCAGATAGGCTCAAAGGACCACACAGCTTTGCTGTGGAACAATGTTTTTGCATACTGTTAATATTTGTTGTTCTTATTGGTTTAATAAAGGGCTAATAAAATACCTAGGCAGATAGAGATGAGGTGGGACTTGGAGACAAAAAGAGAGCATGGGGTAGAAGAGGGTGGAGTTGCCAGCCAGACACAAAGGAAGTAGGAGATGAACATGCTGAGCTGGAAAAAAAGGTACTGCCATGTGGTAGATCATAGATGAGAAATATGGGTTAATTTACTTGAAAGAGCTAGTTAGTAACAAGCCTAAGCTATCAGCTGAGTATTTATAATTAATAATAAGTCTCAATGTCATTATTTGGGGACTCATGGATCTGAACAACAACAAAAAAAAACTCTGCCTACAAAGCATTGTGTAGAGCAAGCCTAAGCCCTGAGGTTAGCACGCTGTATGCGTTTACATATTTTGAGGGGAGGGATTATTTCCAAATAAAGCAATTTACATCACTCATGGTGATGTGGCTTATTCCCCACATTTACATGGCAGGCACTGTAGTTTAATCCAAACAGGTTTTATTTACATGACATGCAAAGACCAAACATATAGTGCTAATTCTTCCTAACCCATTATGCTATCATCTAACTTTGACAAACCCTCTGTCCTTTGCTTCTATAACTCTCATGTATCTTTCTTTTCTTCCTACACAGCTTTGCTGCTAGATTGTAATTTAATTTACACCTGTTTCTATATAGTTTTTCCATGTGTTTTCTTCTCTCTCCATTCCTAAATCCACTTGGGTGTGTGTTTCCAGATCCTCCCCCTTACTTTTTGGCTATTCTTCAACTATCACTTTCAACTCAGAATAATGGTTTTATTTGTTAGATAAACATCAGAATATGTTAAAAATTAATTAATAATATAATATATATATATATATGATATATATATATATATTTCTGTTTTAAAAACCTATAATTTTACTTTTCTTCCTTTTGAGATGTAGTTTGCCATATGGACTGACAGTAATCTTCCATTCAACTTGATGGGATTTATAATCAACATAGAAACATAGCATTGGGTATAAAAGTGAGGGTGTTTCTATACAACATTAACAGAACATGGTGATGACTCTGAATGTGAGCAGTACCATTCCATGGACTGGGATCCAGAACTAATCCAAAGGACAAAAGCAACTTGAGCACCAGTGTTCCTACCCCTCTGCTTCCTGAGCGCAGAGC
Source organism: Onychomys torridus (assembly GCF_903995425.1). Taxonomy (NCBI): domain Eukaryota; kingdom Metazoa; phylum Chordata; class Mammalia; order Rodentia; family Cricetidae; genus Onychomys; species Onychomys torridus. The sequence goes on along the minus strand of NC_050447.1, from coordinate 75,088,828 downwards.
AGTAGGGCCAGTCTCCTCAGGTTCCTGGTATCACTAAGTTCCTCAGGATGACTTGACCCCTTGCACTGTGAGCTGGAATAAACCTGCTTTTCTTGAGGTTGCTTTCGTAAGATATTTTGTCCCAGTGAGGAAAAAGTAACTTATCCATCTTCTGGTCTCGACTTTATAATTCCTCTTCCGTGTCTGCTGAGAGTCCAAGTGTGTGCCACCAGAACTGATGGAAAATGTCTTTAGCTCTGGAATAGGCAGGAGGAACGTGTAGACTATGCAATCCTTGCATTGTATTTTAATGGGATCTAGAAAATGTAAAATGATCCCTGACACACTCCAAGAAGCTTCCTGGCTGATGATTTAAAAACCCAAGTCCTTCCAACTGCTTTTCTCTCTTTCTCTCTTTCTCCCTCCCCCACCCCTCTCTCTCTCTTAACTTTCAGTGGTTTCTACACTTGAACTCACCAGTGTGACTAAGGACTAAATGAGTAAGTGATAGGGAAGTTACACAATGGTACAAACCATTTCAATATTTAAAGAGAAGTTTCCTTTCACTTGGTTTTGCTTTAAAAAAAAAAAAAAAAAAAAACTCTTTGTTTTTGTTTTTGTGGGGGAAGTGTTGAGACGAATTCTCACTAGACCACCCAGACTATTCTAGAACTTACTACATCATCCAGAATGTCTTCTGATTCCTAATCTTCCTGGCCCAGCTTCCTGGGTTCTGGGATAACTCTGGAAAGCAACTTGTATTTAGAAAATTATTAATTTCCACTATGAAAATGTAACATCTCTCATGTTAGCACTTCAGTATGATGAATAACTCCACATCTACGCTTGTCACAATTCTATTATTGATGGTATTTTATTACTGGTCATATAATTGTACCTCAGACTGCTAGCATAGACTAGAATGCCCTGTATGCTAGATGTTCTCCCAGTATAAAGTCATTTGTAGTTTAAATTTTAAAATATCGCCCTAATTAAAACAACAGTTGCTTTTGAAATTAAGGCTTTTAATGACACTATGGTCATAAAAACGTTCTGGCTTGACATTTGAAATGTGTCTTCGAAGAATCCATCATCATGATCCTGTCCCTTTGAGAGTTTTACTTACTTAAAGTAAAAAAAAAAAAAAAAAAAAAAAAAAAAAAAATCTGATTTTTAACCTTTTTGTCCATTTACTATAAATTTAACTATAAATGTTGAAATGCTTTATTGCCGGCTAAACCATTGATCCCTAGAGTGGCATTTTACGGATATTTGGTCATTAATTTTAACATAACACGGCTTGTGGGGAGAAACTAGGTCATCAAAATCCCTGATTCAACATATGTTGTTGCTTAAGATAGGCTAAAATATAAAATAGAGACTAGCAGAGTCCAAAGTTATCAGGATGGCCTGAGAGACTATGCACAAAGTTTGGAGATGCTTTAACCAGTAACTAAAATTCTTCTTAAATTACATGGAGGGAAAAGGATAATTTTAATATAGAAATCTACAAGAAAAGCAGGGCTAGAGAGATGGCTCAGACATTAAGCACTGGTTACTCTTGTAAAGGATCTGGGATCTTAGCACACACAGGCAGCTCTGTAATCTCAGTTCCGTGGAATCCATCGCCCTCTACTGGACTATTGGAATATTGCACAAACATATATCAATGTAGGTAAGACATTAAACACGTAAAAAAAAAATCTTTAAAAGATAAGTCAATAGTAAAATGTACTAAACATTTTATACAATGGAAAGTTTTTAAAATAAAACTCATATTTGATTATTTTTATATTTTCATACAATATTAAGAGAATAACGTTAATAAAATTGTTAAAGTTTTTATTCTGTTGAGGGTCATTAATTTCTTAAAGCTTTTTGTTTTGTTTAAGTCTTTATGTTTTTATAGAATTTCAAGATGTAGCATCCAGTCTGAAAGAAAGACTCGGCTTTGTTGATGCAAGTCCCCTGAGTGGTTACACTGTCCTAAACCCATGTATATATACAAGTAACACTAAGAGAACTTAGTACGGTATGTGTATGTGTACACAATAATGTATAAAATATAAGTATAAAACATATGTAACAATAAGAATTATGCAAGGGATCAAAAGTTTGATAGGGAGTCTAGGAAAGGATACGGAGGAATTAGAAGCAAAAGGAGGTATATACATCATGTAAATACAGTACTCATGCATGAAACTCTCAAAAAATAAGTTTAAGAAAATGTGTAGGATCTAGTATATCTATACTCCCATATGGAAGTTTTCCCATATGGAAGTTTTTGGCTTCTTACAACAAACAAAATCATTGTTCTCTGTCATTTTAGAATGAAATTTCTGAATCTTGACGCTGGAAACTGGAAGCATCTAAACTTCTTATGTGAATTAAATTTTCATTATAATTGCTCAGTGTTTGACCTCAACTCTTTCAAAAAATTTCACCAAACAAGGTGGCAGATCTTCTGGTTAATCCCATTTGTATAACAGAACAACTGATGCTGGCATCAATCTGTATCAAATTAAAAAATAATTCAGTAGAAAGGAAAGGTGGCAAACTGTTGGTCAGTTAGTTATAGGTCAGAGTCACATCTTCACATTGACCAAGTGGTAGAGACTGCCCCTCCCTAGCTAACCAATGAACTGCTCACTAGTGCTTTCTCTAAACTCAAGCTTTGTGTGTGTGTGTGTGTGTGTGTGTGTGCATATGTGCAAGTACAAACCTCAAATATTCTGACAAATGAATGTTTTATAAATCAAGAAAACAAAGCCATCCTCATCCAGACTTCCCCCACAGTTCCTGAAGCAAAGCAGAGCAGTGCTTGGCTCTGGTGCTATTGAGTTAACCATATAAGCCACAGTTACTCCAGCCTCACCTGATACAACATAAGCCTGTTTTTATTTTAGCACTGCCCATGGTGGTCCAATCAGCCTCAGGCAGTACGTAAAATCAGCTTTTACAGCACTAAATAAGACACCCCAGATCAATTACATCTGGGATTCCAGCACATACACCCATGCATTCCCCTACACAGGAAATCAGTGTTCCTGTCTCATTCTACCTTTGAAACAATGGTTCCTAGGTATGCTATCCTCAGTGTTCCAGGACCCAGAAATTTCTCGAGAAACTGAGTGTAAAACAAAAATGTAAGCTTACCTTACCTATTTTAAATGAGACGCAATTGTAAATGTTATTTACATACTTATCAAATTATTGCTATTGAAGAAAAGAAAATCTGCTTGAACAAATTTGGATCACAATATAATTTATAGTAAGATGCCGCAAGGGAGGAAGTGTGGAATGTTTCTGGCAATGGTAGCTGCAAGCTGATCTGGACAGTTGTCTATCCAGCAGAAAGGAAAAGTCCACTGAGACCTCTCTTTTACATAGAACTAGATCCAGAAAAAAAAATCCTATTAAGAAAAACTTTGTTTAATACTAGAATACCTTAGGATTTGTTGCAATTTAGCTGTTTCTAATTCAGTGCATTTAAGCTGACATCTTTTAAGATACCATTTAAAGATGGAATATAGACTTCCTAACGCTGTTTAAAAGATAGGGTTGAATGAAATGTCACATTTCCAATCCTTCCCACGGTATATGAAAAGAGGATTCCCACACTGATTGTGACACTCAATTTAAACATCATTTAATCTAATAGTTCGCCAACATTTTATCATCAGACTTACCAAGGTCTTTTTTTTTTTTTTTAAATCAAGTGTTAAGGCACTGCCTTAAACTTCCAAATATGGAACACATAGAGATTGAGACTATATAGTTTTTAAGACTGAGCAGTTTATTAGTTAGGAAAATGTCTGATCTGTGTCTGTGAATCAAATACAGATCCTTTGACTGAAAGGACAAGGCAGGAAAGGAGGTACAGGGTCCTCTGCCTGGCAGCTAAGACAGCTGGGTATACATTTGTATTTGCTCTCACAGAAGTTCTCACATGTAAATTAGTTCTGACAGTAACTGATGTGGGAGAGGATACAAATGCGTCTTAAACCCCTTTTGCAACCATTCAACCCTGCTATATGGAAAAACATACATTATGCACTGATTTGTTATTAATTTCATTCCTCCAAAGAAAACTTTTCTTGGCATTGTTCTAGACTCTCATAGTGGTATGTAGTGACCTGCTGTTACCATGGAAAGCTGTGACAGAAAATGATTTTTAATTTGGTGAGTTTCCATCAGTTTCTACTCCCCTTAGGCTCTAACTGTTCTGTTTCTTCTAGATCCCATATACCGAGCTGTAGATGGATATCATGCTTCATCTCACTTTGAACTCTCAATACTTAAGAAACCTAAGACTCCAGTAGTGTGTTTCATGTTGAAACAAAATTAGAAGAATATGGGAAGTTTAATATAATGTATATTTAAAGCTGCTTCTCATCCCTAAAATTTTTAATGTATTCTAGAATGACATGACAGAAATTGTGAGTTACAGTGAATCAGCTCAGGTCCCATTCTCAGCACCTCTCTCCAGATGTTCCCAAATCACCGTCCATTTGGAGGAGGTGCAGAGACACAAGACAGTCAATTCTCAGGAACAGCTGCCCAAATGTCTGTAGGGGTTTTGCTCCCTCTCATCAGAGCTCTGTGTGGGAGGGGGAAGAGAGACATAATCAAGAAGAGTTTCCCAGGAAGCAGACTCCAGAGACCAGCATCAAGGTGCAGATCTGGTTCAATTGTATGTTCACTGGCATATATGCATATATTATCCAATCAGCTAAGGTCATATCAAGTTACTGCCCAATGAGTCAAATGGCACATAACCTGTGTTATGTGAGGGTCTGCAGAGGAGGGGGCTAGTTTGTTCAGTCAGTGTGCCTGTAGACAAAGGGCAGGAAGTAGGCAACATCCTGGACTCTAGTGCCAAATTAGAGTCTCCAATTAGCTGGGACTCCATTAGTTGTCACCTAGTGTTCCAGAGACTCAGGCCTGCCCAAAATGCCACAGGAGGTGTTGGCACTTCTTGTGTTCTATTGTTCCCTATCTTTTAGTGACACCATCTGAACAGACTGACCCCCCAAATGTCCTTTGGTATATATGGTACATTGGTTCTTAAACCCCACCTCTCCCTTAAGATACCAAAACTCAGCAGATGCACAAGTCTCAGGTATAAAGTGGCATGGTCTTACATACAAATATTCTCCTACATATTTTAAATCATCTCTAGATTATTTGTAATCTTATATACAATGTTAATGTGCATAGCTTTTATATGGTATTATTTTGGTAATAATGACAAGAAACAATTCTTTATCTGTTCAATAATTTCCCCAAATTATTTTCTATGAGTATGGTTTAATCTACAGGCTCAGAATGTGCTGTACTCTCAGAATGTGCTGTACTTGCTTTTAACTGAAACCCAAGACTGAGATGTTTTAAAGAAATTAAATATGAAATGACTAGTCTAGATTTCATTTAGCAGAGAATCTCAATAACAACTAAATTTTAAAGCCACCCCAACACTTAAGTATACAACCAAGTATGCAAGTACAGCTTGGTTTAGAGGAACATGTTACCATATGTACTTCCTCTCTAGGAAATGCAAGCACCAATAATTATTTCTTTTTAAGTGGCTGCATCTCCTCTGTATATGAATTGCAATAAAGCAAAGCTTTAAATCCCACAAAATCCTTAAAAATGAATTTTACTTAAAATTAGGTAAGCATGCAAGAAAAGGTAAGCAATTTGAGGAAGAAGCCAATGGAAGAGAAAATGTAGTAGTGCATGTATGTTAACAGTATGTTGCAAGGAACTGACATCAACACCACCTAACAGTTCTTAAAGGATAGAAGGAGGCCATTCTTGCTGATATAAGAGGTAGCTCACCACACAGTTTTATATAAGAGAAGGAAAGGCCATGCTACTTATTTGTTTGGTCAATTTGAAGGGTAAAACACTCAATTACAGTATTTCACAAGAAGCTAGAGGTAAAATTGGGCCTTAATTCTTAAACCCTCACTTTCATGTTCTTCTGCTTCTCCTTCATCCTTGCATTATGACTATTGCCCAGTCTATTCTATTGAACCATTTAAAAAGAACTGTTTCAACCTTACCAGAGAACTGCCCCCATCTCCCAGCCCCTTACTCACCACTACAAGGAGTGAACTAGCCAGGGCAATGCAAGGAGACATCACCCTATTGATGAGGATCAGGAAGAGCTGACAGACTGACCAACCCTGCAACTACACAGGACCAGAACCAGGGTTATGTGTTGGCTCACTCAAACATCCATCCCATCTGTGTTCTGCTAGAGCATGTAAGGGATCGGTCCTGCAGACCCAAAACTGCAGGATCTCCATAACCCAGAGCAACAGCAGGATAACCAAGAGGAGTTCCAGTGAGGGCCCAACATCCATAGTATAGCAGAAACCAGAAGCCTCAAAACCAGACCAATGACTCTCTGCAATGAACACTTGCAAGTAAAGATATATGGAAAAATGAGTTTACTGAGTGTCTCACTGTATCTCACTCACTACAGTTTCTATAATGAGATCAATTTTTCCTTCTATCTCTTTTTCTTGTTTTTTTTTCCGTATTAATTTTTTTTTTATTTTATTGGGGGGGGGTTGTAAGGGCAGTGGGAGGATACAAAGGGGCAGGAAAATAAATAGGATAGAGATGCAGGATGTGAAAAACACAAAGAATAAATAAAAAGAAAGTTTTTTTAAAAAGTGTTTAAAAACTCCAGTCACATTGATAACTGGTAGCTCTATAAGGCCACATGCACAGGGGTAATTATACAGAATGACCCAGAAGACAACATAAGCTTTCCAAGGTCAATAGCAACAATGGGAAAAATGTTGCTTCCAATGTGACCCTCAAAGCAAAGTGCAATCCTGTGGAGTCTACAGTGGTTGTACCTAAAGAACAGGCAAGATAAAAGGTAGAAATCATGTCTGCATATGAAACTCTATGAGGAGAAGCTAATATTTATATCTTTTAATTGAAAAGTTAAGTTAGGAAGTCAGGCGGTGGTGGCATACGCCTTTAATCCCAGCACTTGGGAGGCAGAGCCAGGCGGATCTCTGTGAGTTCGAGGCCAGCCTGGTCTACAGAGTGAATTCCAGGAAAGGAGCAAAGCTGCACAGAGAAACCCTGTCTCGGAAAACCAACAAACAAACAAGTTCGTTCTTTGACAACATCTACATTCTAGTTACTCCCCGACATTTCCCCTTTTATCTCCTTCCGATCCCTGTCACTCCCTCTATTACTCCTTCCCATATGAAGAACTGTGTAATAATAAAACACTCATGACACACCTCATAACAGTTGAATGTGAATAATAATTTCAAAGAAAGTCTTAGAAAACAAACCCTACCACCATCTAAAAAGAAATACAGTGAAAATAAAAATTCTATGTAAATGTAATGGAACAGAAATGGGTTCATCGTTATTTAATGCTTCAAACTGAAGGAAACTGACTTCAGAATTCTTATTCTCATGACTGTCACTACATTATGCTATTCTTCATACTGAATATAGAATCAAATCTTCATTTTAACACATGCTGGGAGTACAAAAAGTTACTAGATTGGAAATTAGGAGAAAGAATATTTGCTTCCTACTAATTCCTATTTTCTAATTTTTTCTCAGTCACCTAATATTTTATAAAATATTTTAAATATTACTAATTTCAGTTTAAAAATTTTAATGATCCTCCTTAATACACAGCATTGAAGCTGATAGGAAAAAAAAAAAAACCTCATGGGACATAAAAATGGCAACGTGTCCAAGATAAAATGTTATTAGTTAAAAGTTTTAGGAGGGCACAAACCAACTATGGAAAGTATTTTTTCTATTTTTAGGAAATTGTGAGTGAAGCAAAATGGTAGTCCCACATCATGGATCTGGGCAGTGTCATTACTATATCAGTGAAATTTATCTGGATGCTGGCTTACAGGCTTTTGATTTTACCTGATACAGCAAAAGCCATGTGAAATCATTCCATACTTCTTAAGCATTCATCATCTATCTGCTAACATTAGACTGTTACTTTAGGTAATGCACTGGCATATAAAACAACATTTGAACTGACTGTTGTCTGAAGATGCTACTTCACCTTGAACAAAAAGACACATGCACACTACTTTGCTGTAGTTTGTAACAAAGAGACTTTTGTTTCTAAGGCAATTTTGGTTAGTAATTAATTAATCAAACAAGAGTCATGGGGGAAATTCTCCATGGCCTCATTGTACTATTCATTGATTTAACATTTTTATTTTGACCTTACATTGGAGGAAAGTTATAAAAATAGTGCTCAGTATTGCCCACGTTCCTCACACTACCAGTGTTGAGATTTTACATAAATCTCACTTCTTCTGTGAGAAAGTAAAATCTTCCTCTCAGAGGTATAGAGAATTTATGTTAAGACCATATCAATATACAGCATCTGACATGCAAAAAGCACCAAGTGAGCATTAGTCCTGATTTTCTATTTTATGTCTACACAAGTAAAACAGTGGTGGAAAAATGAGTTCAAAGGAAAAACAATGAGAAAAGCTGTATGATTTGATCTTGGCTTCCGTGACCCATCAGGGTTATGGTCAAAACTTCATGAAAAATTCTCCCTCAGCTAAGGTTCCCTGGAAACATTTGATATGGAGATTGAGGTGTACGATATTTTCTAAGAAAGATCTGAGAGGGCTATGGCTCAGCAGTAAAACACTTGCTGTGCAAATATGAGGACCAGAGCTTAGATATCCAATACTCACATAAGTGCTGGCCTGATGGAGTGTCCTTCCTGCTAGTACTTGGGAGGCAATAATGAGGATTGACCAGAGAAAGATAGCAAGTTAAGACAATCCTAATTGGCAAACCCTAGGTTCATTCAAGAAACTGCCTCAATATATAATATGTAGATTAATAAAGTAAGACATCTGATATTCAGCTCTGTCTTCCACACATGTGCACACATACCTGCACACAGATGCACAGATGTGAACACACGCACATAATATACACACAATTAAACACTGGCTGTGAAAATAAGAAAACAAAAAGACATGCCTGCCCCCCCCCCAAAAAAAAACCCAAAAACAAAAACAAACAACAACAAAAAGAAAACATTAGGGACCAAAACAATAGAGTGTAGCACGAATTCTAATTGGTCTTAATAATAAAAACCTGGAGTCAAATATCAATCAGGGTGAAAGGTGAAAGTTCAGAGAAGCAGAGCAGCCAGCCACCAGAAAGACTCCTTGCCTATAGAAATCCTCAGACTGAAAGGGGTCTAACTCCTGTCTCTACCCCACCTTATCACTTCCTCTCTCCATGAAGTCATATCATTTCCTGTTTCCTCCTCCCAAGAGCTGGGATTAAAGGCATGTGCCTTCCAAGTACTGGGAACAAAGGCATGAGAACCCAAGTGCTGGGATTAAAGGTGTGTGCCACCACTGCCTGGCCTCTAGTGGCTAGCTCCAAGCTCTGATCTCCAGACAAGCTTTATTTGTTAGAACACAAACAAAATATCACCACACTGGAGGCTAAAATGAAATGCAGAACTGGAGAAGTTGAGCTATGATATATTCAGAATAAATGTCCTCAGTCCCAACTCTTAGATGGTCCCTCAGAGTTGCCCTAATTTGAAGAAGAATCCCTCACGTTTATGCCCTGCATTCTTCAGCTAAAAGGGCATCATAAGCTCCAGCATCCATCAACAGGTAAGAATCCTTTCAGGTGGAAAATGGACAAGCTTTATCTCAGAGGGTATTAGCAGTAATAAGGACATATCAGAAAACCATCAGTGACAGACAGGAAGGATGGATAGGAGGTTTAGATAAGGTGTGGTGATAGAACACTTGTTGATCACAAGGAAACATATCTTATTATTTGACTAGATTTTCTGTCATATGAAAACCATAAAATGGCAGTGATAGTCGCTGAGAAAGAACAAACGCTCATGTGGGAGAAAGCTACTAAATCGGAGAATGAATTTACAAGCACTGTTTGCAAATCAGTTTAGAGACCAGTAAAACTGAGGATAAGGCCATCTTTCAAGGAGAGGTCATCCAGCAAGCATGGAAGAAGCTGCAATAGCTAATACCAAAGCTAGACGACTGAAACAGAACCCAAGGAAGCAATATGTTATTAAACGTGTGGGCATGTAAGCAAATTTCAAGGTAGGTTGATCTATCACTGATACATATTTTGGTACTAACTTCTTAAGCCTTTAAAAGAAAGTTTATACGTAATTGTTTCCCTTCCACAGAACTACGACTTACCAGAACACTTCCCCTTCCCTTTGCTTCATACTCTCTGATTCTCGTGATACAGCTGGAAGAACTTTCAACCTCACTCCAATATGGAAGTCCTACCTGACACTGGCAAACTGCATTCTTTTCAATTCCCTTACTACACTCATGCTTGATTTTTATTTAAAAACAATAAAATTTGAAAGTATCAACAAGGGACTGTTAACAACCTCACTCAAACACTTTAAATTCCAAATATACACACACTCATTCCCTAAGCACGTCTGTTTAAAATCTTTCATATTTTTTAACAATAACCAAAATCACAGTGTATATATCCTGGGTATTTAAAACTATACTGTGAGGGTTAGAGGTATGAGGCTATTTAATTAGGGACTCCAGCACAGAGAACCACAAGAACATCCTAAGAGAGTGTTAACTAGAATCCACTGGAACATGTGTTAGTTATAGTTTTTATTGCTGTGATAACACTACCTTGATCAAAAACAGCTTGGGAAGGAAAGGATTTATTTCATCTTACACTTCCAGGTAATAGTAGATCAACACATCAGTCAAGAAAATGCACTACCTGCTTGACCACAGACCAATCTGGTTGGGGGCATTTTGTCAACTGAAGTTTATTTTGTTTGTTTTTTGTTTTTCCCCCAAATGACTCCAGCCTGTGTCTAGCTTGGCTATAAAACTAGCAATCACACTAATCTTTCCACCAGCTCTACAAATAAGCACATTTTTACTGTCTAAAAATAACTGCCATACTATATAATATGTTCATTCAAAATGTACATACACTTTTATACTCATAAGTGCAATATATAGTTGATAAAATCTATCCATATCAAACATACAGTTTAGTTTATCAAATGAATATTATCATGTAGCTATAGCTGTAATAAATATACAAAAACTTCATCACAAGATGCTCTCACCTCTTCACATTTGATCTCCTTGTGCATAACCCACCAAGGCTATCACTCATTTTTATGGTATTGAAGTATAATATTAGTAGAATCATAAACTGATGTCTTTGATGTCCATGTCTATCACTGAGCATAAGTGCTTTCGAGAGTGTTCAATACTGCTATTGTTTCAGTTCTATCCTTCCTTTCCTTGCTGAGTGCCATTTCATTGACTGATTTTTCACAATGAATTTATCCATTTGCATGGACACTGTCCTCTGTGAACTATTGGTGAAATTATTAAGGCCATTCCATGTAGTTTAAAGGGATATTTATTTTGTGGGGTAATTTACAAATGAAGGGATAGGTGTAGTAGTGGGTAGCCATCCCAGCCTTGGCCTGGAAGTTCCAACTTCCATTGAGGCTTCGGTAATGGTCACACCCACAAGGCAGGGCTGAGGGAGGAAGCTGAAGACCCAGGATCCGGAGGAGAGGTCTATCTTGGTTCTGGGACCCTGGACACTGGAGGTAGACCAAGGAGAGTTCTCCAGAGAACACAGCCGGACTGCGCCATACCTTTCCCAGACCCTACAACCTATCCCTTCATTTGTAAGTTACCCCACAAAATAAACCTCCCTTTTAACTACATGGAGTGGCCTTAATAATTTCACCAATAGATGGGTTGTAGGGTCTGGCAAACGTATGGCTCAGTCCGGCAGTGTTCTCTGGAGAACTCTGCTTGGTCTACCTCCAGTGTCCAGGGTCCCAGAACCAAGAGAGACCTCTCCTCTGGATCCTGGGTCTTCAGCTTCCTCCCTCATCCCTGCCTTGTAGGCATGACCATTACCGAAGCCTCAATGGGGGTTGGAACTTCTAGGCCAAGGCTGGGATGGCTACCCACTACAGTGAACTTCAGGCAGAAAACTTTATTTCGTTTGGGACCAAATGGAATTTCATCCACACAAAAAGTTTTAGTTTAATGTTATAATAGACAACCTAACTATTTTACAAAGTGGGTTTGTGGATTTTTGTTTTTGTGTTTGTTTTGAGACAGTGTCTCACAGCCCAAATTCAATGAACATCTCAAATATCCTAAATTATAACTGTAACTATGGTTTTCCATCTGATTTCTGTGGATCAAACAAAATGCCACAGTTCTATAGAACAGAGACATTTGCCTAATAGCTTTGGAAGCTGTGAAATCCCAGGTCAAGTTACCTGAATATGGAATCATAATTGACCACTTTATGTTGGACAACTAATAAAAGGCTCACCCCTGAAAGAAGCTGATTCTCCTTTTCTTAGCTGTCACTAGTTGCATGTAGTTCTTTCTTAGTTAGGGTTTCTATTGCTGCAAAAAGACAACAGAAACTCTTATAAAAGAAAACATCTAATTGGGGCTGGCTTACAGTTTTAGAGGTTTAATCTGTAACATGAATCTTAAAAGGTCTTATTAAATAAAACAAAATAAAATAAAAAAAACAAAAACAAAAAACCTCACTGCCAGCTATTGGAGTAAATTATGAAAGATCAGAGAAGCAGAACAAGCTAACCTCACCTCAGCAACTCCTCATTGGATCCTGTTTCCATGAATCTTCAGCCTGAAAGCTTCTGAGTCCTCACTAGAATGAATCTCAGCTGAACTACTGCTAAAAGCCTAAAATCTTTAAAAGCCTCTAGTTCCTGGTCTTCATACCTTATATACCTTTCTGCTTCCTGCCATCACTTCCTGGGATTAAAGGTGTTTGTCACTATGTCTGGCTATTTCCAGTGTAGCCTTGAACTTCCAGAGATCCGGATGGATCTCTGCCTCCCAAGTAATAGGATTAAAGGTGTGTGTGCCACCATTTTCTGTCCTCTTTGTCTATCTAGTGGCTGTTCTGTTCTCTGACCCCAGATAAGTTTATTAGTGTGCACAATATATCAACCACATTGGTCCATTATTGTCATAGCTGGAAGCATGGCAGCGTGAGGCAGAAATGGTACTAGAGAAGAAGCTGAGAGTTCTACATCTTGATTCACAGGCAACAAGGAGTCAGTGTGCCACATTGAGCATAGCTTAAGTGCAAGAGATCTCAAAATCTGCCTCCATAGTGACACACTTCCTCCACCAAGGCCACACCTCCTACTTGTGCTGCTCTCTACGAGCAGGCATTCAAACACATGAGTCTTCAGAAGCTGTACCAATTCAAACTATTCGGCCTTCTCAACTCAAGCTTTTAGTTGCTTTCTTCCCATGTCAACATGAGAGCTTCTCTCCAGGTGCCACCAAGCCCCTGCAGTCCTACAACCCATGTATAAAATAATCACTCAGATGCTCATATTACTTATAAACTGTATGCCCGTGGCAGGCTTCTTGTTATCTAGTTCTTCTATCTTAAATTAACCCATTTCTATTAACCTATACTTTGCCACGTGGCTCGTGGCTTACCTGTACTTTACATCTCGCTTGTCATGGCGGTGAATGGCAGCGTCTTCCCCCTGCCTTCCTCTTCTCCCAATTCTCCTCTCTCTTAATCCCACCTATACTTCCTGCCTGGCTACTGACGAATCAGTGTTTTATTTATACAGAACAATATCCACAGCAATCTAAATTTAATCATATTTTCAAATATCTCTATATATATTCCTTCTCTGTTCTCAATACTCCTGGAAAATAATTCAGGGTGATTAATTAGTCACCTTGACTACTTCAGAATTGCATTCGCACCTATTATTAGGTCCCCTCTCCTGCTGGCAGAAGATTTTACATCATAGCACATATACTAGATCTCCTAGGTAAGTGCAACATAGGCCTACCAATTTCAAGTTCAAGTTAAAGACTTCAAGATGGTAAAAATGAAAGAACATGTTTCCAAAACAATGACATAATAAAGAAAGATGGCATATGTGTTTAGGAAAGGAAAAAATATTCTTTAAAAGTATTCACTTCCATTCCAAGAAACTCATCTTGTGGCATTCCCAATCCAATTTCAGTTTAACAAAAGCTGATAACACTGCTTTGAAAACAGTTTTAAAACAGTCCCTAAAGCATCTCATGTGCAAGCTGTGGGAAGAAGAGTTTTGTCTTTGCCAGGTAGTCAAGGAGTTTCCTTCAGACATTGATGTTCTAAAAGGCACTGGAATAGTAGTCTCCTGTAGTTTTCTCTTATTGTGTACATGTAAAGGAGGATTTTACTGAAATATTTATGAAAATAACATTTTAATTGAAATAGAATTACTTTATACCCCCTTCTATTACTCCCTCCAGCCCCACCTAGCTACCTCCCCTGAATCCCTCCCTTCAATGCTCACTCTCCCTTGACAACCTCTATTTGACTATTAATAGACACATATGTACACACACACACACACACACACACACACACACACACACACACACACACCCTGCTCAGTTGCTGAGCCTGTGTTTGTTGTTCATAAATATATAGTTTCAGGGCAAACTTGGCCCTTGGAGACTTGTATACACACACTGGGTCTGTCAGCTCCTGCTCCCCTCCCCTCCACATTACAAGGATTGTTTAAATGCACCATGTAAAGGTGTGTCAAATCATCACGACTGGATTATCTCATTGAAAATTCTACACACCATCCTATATCTGATACAAGGGGACCCAGCAGTCAGTACTTGCCTATAGTTCTCCTCAACTAACAAACGTTTGTGCTAAAATCCAAATCTCAAATCTGACACCAAGAGAAATAAGAATGCATCATGTTGTTCCTCTATAGTGATCCAATGTGTTCCAGTTTAAGAAGGAGGCTGGACGCAGAGTGTGAATTGGTATAGATCGCGATGCTCTAACAGATAGCAACACAATAGTTTCTGTTGAATGAGAAAAAGGCTGAAGGTACGAATCAAGATAAAGCAATCATCTGACAAAGAATTTCAAAAGGGCCCCAGACCCCCTCGTCAGTGAACACTATGTGACACATTGATTTCCACTGAAGATAAAAAGCCCCATTCACCTGTCACCAGTTTCAGCAAGAGGATTTGGTTCAATGTGTTATAATTCTCTAAAAATGCAGAGAAAAGGCAAACCTGACATGATGAAAATAGCGTGACTCTATAGAGACAAACCATTCAGGATATATTTCATCCTCTTATTCACAGAGACTGAGCAATACATCAGAGAAGAGCTGTGTCTTTGGGTGTGTGTCTAGAGAGTACATCGGTCTGATTAGGATTACTTGTATCAGATATGGGATGGTGTGTAGAATTTTCAATGAGATAATCCAGTCGTGATGATTTGACACACCTTTACATGGTGCATTTAAACAATCCTTGTAACGTGGAGGGGAGGGGAGCAGGAGCTGACGGACCCAGCGTGTGTATACAAGTCCTCAAAAGGCAAGTAAGTCCCACAGAGGAGATGTCAACACAGCTCTGCAGAGGAGATGTCTGCCAGCTCTGCGGCCTCAACCTGACAGAATCCACCAAATCATATAGGACTGTCTCAGATGCAAGGGATACCGCTAGCTCTCTTTGTTCTCCTAAAACTACTGAAATCTGGGCAAAGGAATTTGGCAAGATTCCTCGGGGGAGAAATGACTGAAATGCTGGTGTGTGTGAAGGAAGAAAGGGGAAGAGAGGTAGGAAGAAAGGAAGGTAAAAGGAAGGGGGTAAAAGAAAAGAAGCAGGAAGGGATGGTGGAGGGGTGAACGGAGGAAGGAAGGGGAGCAGAGATGGAAATTAGATAGCCTCAAATTCAAAATATTCCCACAAACCGACAAGATTTTAAAACATCATATGATAAGCTTATTAATGTTCATACTTAGTATTATCTTGTGGGGTTTTTTATTTTGTTTATTGTTGTTGTTGTCTATCAATTGTCAAATTATCAAAGAATCATTCCTGATACTGCAATCTTTCTTTCCTCTCTGTCTCTTACTGAACAAGCATTTGGGTACTATCATAGGTATATATTAATTTCAAATTTCCCTGCACATCTCCAATGAAGATAACCCTTAGCAATATCCTACTATAATTAGAGTAGTTAATAAATATGTTACATTTCATGTTACAGAAGTCCTAACAAGTTCAGGAGGATTAAAAGAATAGATTTAAGATATTAGATTTGCTTTCTGAAGCACAACTGGCCTTTTATATCTTTGCCTTTATTGTACTGCTTGCTTTTTTTTTTTTTTAATATTCTGTTTTTGAGACAGATTCTCACTACATAGCCCAGAATGGCCTCAAACTCATGACATCCCTGCCACTGCTTCCCATTGGA
Organism: Onychomys torridus; assembly: GCF_903995425.1. Taxonomy (NCBI): domain Eukaryota; kingdom Metazoa; phylum Chordata; class Mammalia; order Rodentia; family Cricetidae; genus Onychomys; species Onychomys torridus. The sequence continues at coordinate 75,072,496 of NC_050447.1, read as the reverse complement.
TAGTATGTTATCAGGATGTCTAGCTAACTGGTCAGACTCGACTGACTCCTCTCTTTCCCTGTTCACTGTTCTTGCATTTGTTTTTGTTTTGTTTGTTTGTTTGTTTTTGTTTTTGTTTTGTTTTGTTTGTAGATAGGATACAAAAGACTGTGATAACACGTTGAAGCTGAAAAACCTATGAGAAATTGAAGGTGGTATCCCAAGACTGAAGGTGCAGTCAGTACACAGCAACACATCCTTGAGTGTTATTATTAACAGAGAGTTTATATCAGCAAATTCCAGCTAAAACCTTTCTATGTAAATTCTCTCCACACTTGGAAGAAAAATGTTATGCAAAGTGACATAAAATTTATGCAGTCAGCACTTCTGTAGATAATTTCAGGGAAAGTGGGACGAAACATGCATTTGTAAAATATAGCCCTACTTTATTTACAACATAACTTAAGCATTTATTTTTCACTTGGCAGTATTGAAAATGATGCACCATTGTTTTTTTTTGTTTGTTTTTTTGTTTTGGTTTTTTTGGTTTTTTGGTTTTTTGAGACAGGGTTTCTTTGTAGCTTTGGAGCCTGTCCTGGACTAGCTCTATAGACCAGGCTGGCCTCAAACTCACAGGGAACCGCCTGCCTCTGCCTCCCAAATGCTGGGATTACAGGCATGTGCCGCCGCCACCGCCGCCACCACAACCCGGCGGCACACCATTGTTTTTTTTATAGGCATATCCTACCACATGCAATATCAAAATATTATAAATTAATTAAAGTATTATGCTATCTTTATCTGTAAAAATTACCTGAAAATAATCTCTCTGTTATTGCTATTGATGCAGGCTTCTTCTACAATGCAACAGGAGACATTCTAACTTAATTAGAAATTTCTCTACAGCCAAGGATAGCTATGGATGTGGTCCAGCACAAAATCATGAACTTATCTTGCCCCTTTTCTGTAGCTGTGGTTCTCCAGTGTGAACTTCATAGATAACAATGTTACATTACAATGCCAAAAGGTTGGGGTACCTTTTCTTCTAAGGCCCATGTTCCTGTCCTAGGTCTACCTTGTACATAATTACATTCTTCAGAGTTGAGAGAGAGGAGAGAGAGAGAGAGAGAGAGAGAGAGAGAGAGAGAGAGAGAAAGTTGGTGATAAAATGAGCTGTCAGTAAAGATCACCGGTTCTGTATTGTCAAACAATCAATAAACTGGGTTATATAACACTTCTCACTGAATGCCATGAACACAGAATCCATACCAAGGATTCATTTCTACAGGAGAAAAGCAAAGAGAAGAGAGATCCCACTTTAATATAAGAAGGCATGTTCTGTCTACAGACAGGATGGAAAACTACACCAAGCAAAGATTCCCATACCTGGTGGCACCAGAACACACCTGGGTCAAATCCCTGGTGAGGTTTTTTGTTTTCTGGGTTTTTTTGGACAATTTTATCTACCTCCATGCTTGTTTCCTACTTCTTTCCTTTCTATCTATGGGCTGTGGGATATGGGCATTCTATAGAAGCAAGAAAATGGCATTATATCCTCTAGAAGTAGAATTACATGTCATTGTGAGACACCCAAGATGAATGCTAAGATTCAAACTCTGATTATCTATAAGGGCAACAAGTACTTTAAAGAGCTGAGCCATTTATCTATCCCTCAGATTAATTTTAAAGTTAAATAAATTAAAGTATCTTGTTCTAGTATTTTGATATAACATTTTTGGTGAGCCAACCACAAATGTAGCTGAAAATATCATATAGTAAATACATGAGAAAGTTACTTTTCATGTATATACATATACTATCAATGCAAATAACACTACCACATGTAAATGATGATATATGCAATAAAGAATTTGTGGCTGGAAATTTTCCTTTAAATAATGTCAGTAGTATGCTGAATGTACGAGTTGAAACATCTTTAGAAGTTAAACTTTGGGATGCTTTCCAAAACAGTTGTGATAAAGTTTCCTTTCTCTCTCATTTAACTCAACAGCCTCTGCAACTGAATCTATCTCAAAGACCTTTTCTTTTTGACATGTGGATCCCTCAGGCCTTTGCCATGAGATGTCATTTTGCTGAATTGATTTTTCATGGAAATATGCTGATGGTTCAGTACTAGGAGAAAGTGAGATGTCTCACCTCAAAAGCATGTTGGAAACTATGAGTTCTGAGAAATATTGAATAACTTTGGATTAATGCAACAAACCTATTGAACACATTTGTTACTAAGAATTTAGAGTAGCAGAATTCCCTGAGGGAAAACAACAAACCATGGTTAAGCTGATGTTTAAGTCTGTCAACAAAGCCCCATCAAGAAAGACAGTACTTAGTTGTCAAGTTCTAGGGCCACAGATTATTATGTTGGTTTGGTGGCAATGTTCTAGAATAAACAGAACACATGACAACATTAACATAGGAAATAACAGGTTTGTAATCACCATGTCATGCCTAAATATATCTCTAAGCCTGCATCACTTAAAAGAAAAAATTACTCCTGGGAAAGGCATGTGCATAAACTGCAATGTTGTATAACATTAGTTAAAGATGTGTTATATTTGTTTATGCTGTGGAACATTTGTTTAATGATGCAAAGATGTGTTGTGTAGTTGGAGATCTTCTCTCCAGGTGCCACCAAGTCCCCACGGTCCCACAACCCACATATAAAATAATCACTCAGACACTCATTTTACTTATAAACTGTATGGCCATGGCAGGCTTCTTGTTATCTACTTCTTCTATCTTAAATTAACCTATTTCTATTAATCTATACTTTGCCTCGTGGCTTGTGGCTTACCATTACCTTACATCTTCCTTGCCATGGCACTGCTGGCAGTATCTCCCCACCCCAGCCTTCCACCTCCCAGAATTCTCTTCTCTCTTGTCCCGCCTATCCTTCCTGCCTGGTCACTAGCCAAACAGCATTTTATTTATACAGAGCGATATCCACAGCAGTATTGCACTCCTTTATGTTGCATTCATTTAACTCTGTGAGCCTATGTCACTTTGCCTGTCTAAACACCTGATTGGTCTGGTAAGGAGTTGAAGAGCCAACAGCAAGGCAGGAGAGAGGACAGGTGGGGCTGGCAGAGGGAGTAAATAGAAATCTGGGAAGAAGAGATTAAGGAGCGAGAAAAGAAGGGGCCAGCTACCACCTTGACACAGCCAGACACGAAATAAGAAGCAAAAAAAATATACAGAAATACAGAAAGGCAAAAGATAGATGGGAAAATTTAAGTTAAGAAAAGCTGGCTAGAAATTAGCCAAGCTAAGGCAGGACATTCATAAGAAAGAACAAGCCTCCATGTATTTATTTGGGATCTGGGTGGAGAGTCTCCCAGCGTTAAGAGTTAAGAGTGAAAAACAAACAACAAACCTCAACTACACTGCAGTGTCTTTAGATAAATCATTCCTTCTGCAGCATTATATACGTTTAATAATGAGTATAATAAGAATACTAGTACAGCATATTATTATAAAATTGAATTTCAAGTCCTGAAACATTTAGACACATTCCAAAATGTACTGGAATGTTCAGGCGTTACAATACACAAATACCAGTACTCTCTCAGGTTTTTATATCATAATTTTTATGCCTCAGAAAATCTGAGACTACTCTGCAAAGGATGTTCCATGGAAAATATGTGCCGATTTACACAAGTCATTCATTTTTAAAGTTATACTTCTGCGATGAATGTGTCATTTTCCATGGCTCATGAATAAAAATTTTTTCAGACAATTAGGATAGTGATTGAATCAGACAAATTAACTAGTGTCCTCTACTAGTTAGTGGAATTATTATTTGAGTTACTGTATATTGAACAAAGATATCAAATTGTTCAAAACAATGTTACATTTTCAATGTAATAGCTCTTTAATATTTTGGTTTTCATATCTAATGTGTAATTATTTAATCATACGGGTAATAAGGAAAAATATACCACAATGTCAAAATCACTGAAGGGGAATTCAGAAGACCTAAAACCTAGCCTTTCTTTCCCAAATGTCTGCCAGACTTTAAAAACAATGTAGCTTCATTTCCTTCAGTAGACTGAGTGAGCAGGGGCCAAACGACACCTCACTGTTTATTAGTATTCTAATTCTATTACCAGGCTTCCACTGAGAAACAAAGCCCATCTCCTGGACAGACTGATGATGCAGATGAAGACTGCTCTGCCTTGTGTAATTAGCCATATGAATATTTTTTCTATTTTTCCTTATTGAAAAAAAATTTCATATAATATATTCTGATTATAGTTTTCCCTTGCCCAACTCCTCTGAGGTCATTCCCACCTCTCTTCCATCTGAATCCACCCATTTCTGTCTCTTCATAGAAAGAAAACATGCTTCTAAAGAATAATAATAAAATATGAAAAAATAAAAACAAAGGACAGAAATAAGAGGAGAAAAAAGATCCCAAGAAATATTAATGCCAGCTGATCTGAGGGACTGAGGATGCTGGTCACAGAGGGATTTTGAAGTTATTTTAGAAGAAAAAAAACTAACAAATGTAAAATTCTTTCTTTTAACTTCTTACTACTTTTTTCATTTATTTCCTTACTCCGTGTCTGTATTTACACATGTATGGTGGTAAGAGGACAGCTTACTCGAGTTACCTTTCTTTATACTTACGTGTGTCCCAGAACTGGAGAAGTTACCCTTGAAGGCATAAACCCTAACTCACTGAGCCATCTCACCAGCTCCCCAAAGCTTTACTTTCCCAACAACATTTATATAGGTTATATGAAAACAGTAGTTTGATCACAAAAAAAGAGGAAGACATACTACTTATAACTATTTAGAGGTTAACTAAAACTATTATTTTAATGTAAATCTAAAATGACCCAAGCCTATAAAAATAAAAATGAGAATATATAAGGTAAAATTCGAAAGTATTGAATTTAAAATACAAATGAAAATATTACCCAAACATCAAAATATATTAATTTCTCTCTCTCTCTCTCTCTCTCTCTCTCTCTCTCTCTCTCTCTCTCTCTCTCTCTCTCCCCTCTCTCTGTGTGTACACATATGTGCTAAGTGTGTATATTTGGGGTGGCACTCTTGAGCTTGTTGCGGAGGCAGAGGATAGCCTTGGGTTTTTCTCCTCCATCCTGTTTGGGACAAGGACTCTTATTCACCACTGCATAAGCCTAGTTAACTGGCCCATAAACCTTTGAGGATTCTCATGTGCCTGACTCTGATTTCAGTATAAAAGAATTGGGTATATTGATGTTTACTACTGTATCTGGCTTTTAGGTAGTTTCTAGAGATTTGAACTCACTTTGCATACTCAGCCATCTCCCCAGATCTTTCAAAGCTATCAGAGTTGCTAAATCATCTTCTTATGAAAGCTAACCATTGTTGCCATGATCTAAGTAATTAGTTTGGCATTTGAAATTGTTAATAAATTATTTGCATATGAGGGGATAAAAATCAAACTAATGTACAAAGAACAGTTATAACATCCTACTCACTAAATACAACTTCATTACCCAGTCAAACAAACATTCAATAAACAGTTACTACACATCTCAGTTACAGGCACTGCACTAGGTGCTAGAGTAATAAAACTGTAGTGTAACGCCAGATGGTGATGCTGCACACCTTTAATCCCAGCACTCAGGGAGGCAAAGCCAGGTGGATCTCTGCGAGCTTGATGCCAGCCTGGTCCACAGAGCAAGATCTAGGACAGGCACCAAAACTACACAGAGAAAGCCTGTCTCCAAAAAACAAAAAGCAAAAAACAAAACAAACAAACAAAAAACCTGTAGTGTAAATCATATCTCTAATAAAAGACTTCTATCTCTAATATATAAAATCTCTTTTTTTAAAGGTTTTATAATTATTATTATTATTATGTGTTTTAATTTTACACATCAGCCATGGGTTCCCCTGTCCTCCCCCCTCCCCCCCCCACCCCTACCTTCCCCCCAGCCCCTCCCCTCCATTTCCATCTCCTCCAGGACCAATACTCCCCTGGGTATTCATTTAAACCTGGTGGATTCAGTACAGGCAGGTCCAGTCCCCTCCTTCCAGGCTGAGCATGTATCCCTGTGTAAGCCCTAGGTTCCAAACAGCCAGCTCATGCACTAAGGACAGGTCCTGGTCCCACAGCCTGGATGCCTCCCAAATAGTTCAAGCTATTCAATTGTCTCACTTATCCAGAGGGCCTGATCCTGGTTCATAATTCATGTGCTTCTATTCGATTGGCTATTTGTCCCTGTGCTTTTTGCAATCTTGGATTCAAAAATTCACGCTCTTACAGTCCCTCCTCTTTCTCGACAATTGGACACCTGGAGCTCCACCTGGGGCCTGGCTGAGGATCTCTGCATCCACTTCCATCAGTTATTGGATGAGAGTTCCAGCACAACAGTTATGGTGTTTGGCCATCTGATCACCAGACTAGGTCAGATCAGGCTTTCTCACGACCATTGCCAGCAGTCTACAGAGAATATATCATTGTGAATTTCTGGGGACCTCTCCAGCACTCTGCCTATTCCTGTTCTCATGTGGTCTTCATTTATCATGGTCTGTTATTCCTTGTTCTCCTTTTCTGTTCTTGATCCAGCTGGGATCTCCTGCTCCCCTAAGCTTTCTTTCCCTCAAATCTTACCCTTCATTACTCCCACTGTTGTCCAGCTTGTTCATGTAGATCTCATCCATTTCTCTGTCATTGGGTGATCCCTGTGTCTTTCCTAGGGTCCTGTTTTCTAGGTAGCCTCCCTGGAGTTGTGTAGGAGTCTAGTCATCTTTGTTTTACATGTAGTATCCTCCTATGAGTGAGTGTATACCATGTTTGTCCTTCTGAGTCTGGGTTACCTCACTCAGGATGATTTTTTATAGATCCATCCATTTGCCTGCAAACCTCATGATGTCATTGTTTTTCTCTGCTGCGTAGCACTCCATTGTGTATATGTACCATATTTTCTTTATCCATTCCTCAGTTGAAGGGCATCTAGGTTGTTTCCATGTTCTGGCTATTACAAACAATGCTGATATGAACATAGCTGAGCAAATGCCCTTGGGGTATGATTGAGCATTCCTTGGGTATATGCCCAAGAGTGCTACAGCTGGGGCTTGGGGGAGATGGATTCCCAATTTTCTAAGGAAGCGCCATATTGTTTTCCAAAGTGGCTATACAAGGTTGCATTCAAATCTCAATAATAACCCAATTTTCAAAATTTTACAAAGGATTATAAAATACATCCTAAACACATATTCACTAGGCAACTAATCTCATGAAAATGTGTTCAACATAGTGCAACAGCAATATGCTACAATAGATGCTCCTATGTCTTTAAACAAGCTAAATTTAAAATATTAATAATGTAATAGGCTTAGACCTGGAACACCCATATACTTTTGATAGGAATGAAAATTTGTGAACTTTAAAGCCAAGTAAGTTTCCTAAAATGATAAGCGTACATCTCTCAAATGTAGGTAAATCAGCCATTCATCTCCAGGTTATTTAAATATGGAAATGACTCATTGTTTATATAAACACATGTATACATCTGCTCAAATAAGATTTATTTATGATAGTCCATCCGGCAATCAGCAATTTAATGCATGCATTGTGCTTCATCCAAATGAATTATTGATATACGCCAATGCAAAAATATATCTTAAAATAATTATACCGAATGAGCCAGGCGATTGAAGATTTCATGCACTCTGATTCCCTTTATATACAAATTTAAGATTCGCAGAAAGCAGTTGATCATTGGTAGATGTTAAAACAGATCTGAAAGACGTTTCATATAAGGGCAGGAGGCAATTCTGAGACATGGGGTATATGCTCATTATCTTGATTGTTATATTGACTGTAGTGTCCAACATATATGGTCAATTATGTGGCAATTACTCCTAATTAAATTCAAATGCAAATTTCAATAAATTATCTGTAAAGATCTGTAGAGTCTTCACTGGCCATGCTACACATAGCACTTTATTTATTCCAACCAACACAGGCAAACAAAACAAGAACTCCCACACCTACAGTCCAGTCCTATCCTATTCGTTTCATTTCAAGTGAGTGATCTAGAAAGGTCTGTGAAATTTTCTTTTAAGCAAATACTTCATGAGAACCTGCCATCTGCTGGGAACCAAGTTTAGTAATTTTCCTTATGATGTTACAGTTAATGAAAGCATTGATTCTTCCACTGTTTCTCAGAAGAGAAACTAGGACTACCTGCTGTGCAATGGAGAAAAATTCCCTCTTGAATATCAAGTTGGATTCCACTTTTGCTATCTTGACCTATCAATACATCATGCAAAATAATGCACTTTTATCATCTCTTGGGTGTATTTCATTAAAAATAAAAGTCTAAAAGAACTTTTCATTTATAAATTCTTTTATTAGATGATAGGCTGGTTGAGATCAAGGAGAATTCTTTCTATGTGATCTGCAGTGGATTTCAATACCCAACTTTCATGTTTGGATTCATAATGAAGGGTGCTTTACTAAGTTCCATGGTCACCTGGCTGTGAAGCTGCCTTCCTATGAAGTTGTTTTCTCATGGAAAACAACTATTAAGTAACCTTTCCAAGAAGAGTTAATGCCCTGAATAAGAGTTTGGTCTAAATGACCTAGTTAGACATTAAGAATTGATTATCTAATATCGATGGCAGCATTGTTCCATTCTTCGTGGCAAGAACAGAAATATATCACCCTACTCGTGGCAGATGAGATCTAATGCTTTCACTTTGTATGTCTCTGGACAAATTACCAATCCCTACATGCTCTTTACCACCAGAGTCATAGTCAATGTGCATCTGTGATTGTTTGCTGCTCTGGAGCTATGTTTGTGTCGATGAAACAGTTAACATGATTTAGGCACATGAAAAAATAAAAAGCAGAGCTTTGAGTCATGGATGGATATGATGTTTCTTACAGTACTTTATGTGTGGATCTCTGACAAGCAGGAGAAGGAACGAATACTAAAGCCCCTACATGCTCCAAGTTTCATGAAGTGTGGTGAAAGGAGGAACGGCAACCATTTAGAAGCCCCAGCTGGTCTAAGTCCTGTTTCTACCACTTACAAGCTTTTATACCAAGGGCAAATGATGACAATTTCTCAGAAACATTCTCCCTTACATCTACAAAACTGCCAAAAAAAGGGGTCCTCTGATTTAACTTCAGGGAATTGATAAGGAAAGTGAATGTAAAACTTGTAAAAACTCTTCTACAAATTTGTAAAAGACACGTGCATTTGAACTTGCTAGTTTGGCTGTTTGAAGACATGTCAAACTTAGAATAAAAAAAAAAAAAAAAACATTCCACCAGGAATAAGGCAATGTGGAGTCAAACTTAAGTTCTTCCTGAGAGAAGCCATGTGTTATTTAACAGAGCATGCACTCTTTCCAGTACAGTTTCGGATTATAGTCCTGTAGGCTCCTTCATGCTGATTTCCAGAGTGGCTAGATAAAATGACTTTTTATCCTGCAGTGTATAAGAATTCCCTTTACCCACATCCTCACATTTGTTATCCGGTTTCTTTATGGTTATTCCAACCCAGCTGTTTCTACTCCTGGACCAAGAGATTACAGGACACAAATGAACAACCACAGGACTGATAACCAAAGGACTCTTAAGTCAACATACCATAGAGGTACTTGCTCATCCATGTTTACTATAGTACAATTCATGATAGCCAAGTAATGGCATCAATTTAGGTGTCAGTTAATTAACAGAATGAACAAAAACATGGCATATACATAATGCAGCTTTCTTCAGTCCTACAAAAAATAAATTGTGTTATTTATAGGAAAAAGGGTGCAACTAGAGATAATTATATTAATTGAAAGAACCCAGACTGAAAGAGCCAAATATTGCATGCATTCTCACATTTATGAATTTGAGATTTTATATACATAAGATAAACTAAATATGAAGGAAGAGAAACAACAGGGTACAAGGCATGAATATGGTCAAAGTATATGACATACTTAAAATAAACTGTCTGTATGAAGCCCAGACATATGTGCAATGCATGGATTCCTGTTAAAAACAAATAAAATGAGAAAATAGAGAGTACACTCAGCCTGGATTTCAGCTGCTCACCTATAAAAAGTTAAAATGTCAAATGATGTATTCAAAAGCATATATTTATGAGTTTACAGTCTGTAGAAGTCACAGATTATGCCAAACTCTTCTTTTTTCTGATGTTTTAATTTCAGTAGAACAAGCACTTAACATTGGAGGGACCTGCAGCTGTTTCCCGTGTCAAGCACTCATCTGAGGAGATGTTAAATATACATTACTGGGGTATTCGTGGAGCAAAGCAACTCAAAGAGCCTTAGCACAGCCTCCAGTAAATGATGAATGTGTTTCAAAGTATCTTTGATCCAATTCCACCAGCTTTTAAATCAAGACTATGGTGATATTTCACATTGCTTAGACAGTAGGAAGCATTTCAAATATATATTATGAAACCCATTATCCTACCTGAAAGGGCTGTCTGCTGGAAATGCTGAGGTGTTTCCTTATCCATCTGTTGCCTTGATCCCCAAATATCTGCCACAGCAGCTGTCCCCTGGAATTGCTCCAGATTCTCTGGTAGACAGCCAGCTGATAAATATGCTTTCCAAACATGTGGTAGTATAGGCGGAAGGTGCAGTTATTTGCTTCAGTGGCGTTTAGGATTGGGCTGAGTAAAATAGCTTTGTCTTGAAAAGTATGTGGCTCTGATGTTTCTATGTAAAGGTAGTGGCCTTTGGCTGTGCCCAGTGTGTTATCCTTCATTGGGCCTGTGTTCAGTGTTGAAGTAGGACCCTGGTTCCTGGTCCAATTGAAATCATCTTCCAAACTTTGTTCCCAGTTACAGATTCCATTTTCAAAGTCACACTGGAGTTCAGGTGCTGAAAATGGCATTAAATAATATCAAAGAAGTGTAGGGGAAAAGAGGGATAAAGAACACACATTGATACTTGGATCACAAAAGGAAAGCCGTAATAGTTTTAAATGTGACACAAAACACAGTTATGAAAAGAGTAAATCCTAGACATCAAATAATATTTCATAGCATGAAGATGAAATGTTTAGACCATTATCTTTTAAATATTTTTAATGTTTATTCATCTTCACTTCTGATAATATAACCCTGGACTTGTGATATAGCTTAGATGTAACTAGAGTTTTTCTGCCTGGCCCATAGATGTTCTGCATGTTAAATGTGTTGCTCTGATTGGTTAATAAACAAAACACTGATTGGCCAGTAACCAGGCAGAAAGTATAGGCAGGACAAGCAGAGAGGAGAATTCTGGGAAGTGGAAGGCTGAGGCAGAGAGACACTGCCAGCCACCTCCATGACAAGGAAGATGTGATGTACCGGAAAGCCACAAGTCATGTGGCAAAGTATAGATTAATAGAAATGGGTTAATTTAAGATAAAATGTAGATAACAAAAAGCCAGCCATGGCCATACAGTTTGTAAACAATATAAGTCTCTGTGTGTTTACTTGGTTGGGTCTGAGAGAGATTTGTCCTGACTGTGGGCTAGGCAGGACCAAAAAAACTCCAGCTACACTTAGAGGTAGCTCGCTGGTCTAACATGCACAAGTACTTAGGTTTAATCCCCACTGCAACTATTACCACACCCTCAGGCAAATGTCATGGCTGTTTAATTGTAATACATTTTTGACTGAGTGCATTTCAAACTTAGCCCAGTGTGCCAACCAGGGAACATTAAGAGACAAACAAATCCACTAAAGCTTAGAAGTCATATAAATTGTTGACTTAGTTGGCCTAAATAGTTTTAAAATTAGGCATTGGGATTCTTAAATTGCCTTTGGTATGTGCGCTTGTGTTTAGTGTATATGCTTGTATGTGTTCCTGTTTTGTATGCACACGTGCTTCATGAGGGTACATGTGTGAGTGTGGGGGCCAGAGATGGATGCTATGTCAGATATCCACTATTCTATCAACCACCTAATTATTTTGGTGTGTGTGTGTTGCATATGTGTACGCTCACTGTTCACATCTGTGCATGAAGTTACTCATCCTTCATGTAGATGTATAAGTCAGAGAGAGGAAGTCATCAGTGTTTCCTTCTATTATTCCTTGCCTGGATCTTTTAAGGTGGAGGCTTTCAGGCTGAACATGAATCCTGTGAGCTTATTGCTGTAGGCTAGGCTGGCAGCCAATAAACCCCAGTGATTCTCTTTTCTCTGGCTCTTTCTTTTTTTTCAAATTTTATAATTAATTTAATTTTCCATATCAGCCATGTATTCCCCTGTCCTCCCTCTCCCCCCATCTTCCTCCAATCCAACCCCCATTCCCACCTCCTCCAGGGCAAGAACTCCCCTGGAGATTCAGCTCAGCCTGGTAGATTCAGTCCAGGCAGGTCCAGTCCCCTCCTCCCTTCACCCAGGCTGAACAAAATGACCCAGCATAGGCCCCAGGCTCCAAAAAGCCAGCTCATGCACTAAGGACAGGTCCAGGTCCCACTGCCTGGGGGCCTCCCAAACAGCTCTGGCTCTTTCTATGCTGGGGTTATTGATATGCAGGGGATCACACCATCTTCACAATTGTTATGTAGGTGCTGGGATCCAAACATATACAGCAAGCACTCAACTTCTAAGCCATCTCTTCAGCCTCTTCTGGCACTCACTCACTGATGAGCTATACTGATTGACCAAGGAGTTCCATCTCTGCTCCTCCACCCTCAATCTCACTGCTGTGGTTACTGATGGTTTTTAACGTAGGTTCTGGGATTTGAACTCAGGTCCTCAGGTAAGCGCTCTCCCCTCTGAGCCATCAGCCCACTCGATACATCAGGATTTTTTTTTAATAAGCTCTCTCAGTGATTAATAGAGCTAGGAATTGATATTCTCTAACAATTCTAAATATTTAAGGATCACGTGGGTACCATGGAAAAGTTGCTTGCGACAAAATGAAGTCTCAAATAAATCCCAGTCTATCAGATGAAACCCACGCATTTCCAGGTATTCAAGAGGGTTCTGATGAGGGACTCCCCAATCTCATTCTAAAAGTACTTCTCATTTCTTCTCACCACAGCTCCAAATGTCTCTCCTCAGTCATGCCCCAATCATAATCCCCCAATGGCAACAGTCTTTCTCTATGTAAAACCACTTGGTACATCCCCATATTCCCATAGTCTAAGCTGTTCCATCTGTCTTTCCCCTTATCATATACCATCTTTCATACATGTACTAAATACTCACGCCTTCTTCAAGTTCTAACTTTTGTCTGCTGTTATACTCTGTATACTGTTGACGCTTGTTTGTGTCTCATCAATGGGATTTTCTTTTTTCTCTGATATTTTCATTTTATTCTGTGTTATTAATAGTGCATACTAATTATATAAAATAATGCATCTCATTATGGTATTTTCTTACATGCATATAACATATTTTGGTCTTATCTACTATCTTCTAGTACCCTTCCTTGACATCTTGTGGTGGTTTCAATGGGAGTCGACCCCATACGCTCATACATTTGAATGTTTGGTTCCCCAGTTGGTGGAACTGTTTAACAAGGATATGGAAATATGCCCTGTTGGAGGAGGTGTGTCACTAAGGCAGGTTTTGAGATTTCAAAAGCCCACCTATTCCCAATGAGTTCTTTTGGCCTCCTAATTATGGATAAGGATGTCAACTCTTATCTATTACTCCAGTGCCAATGCCTTTTCTGCCTGCTCTCCTACAATCATGTGGAGATGTTCTTAAAAGTCAGTCCTCAGTAACCTCCTTCTTCTATAAGCTGCTTTGGTCATGGAGTCTTATCACAGCAATGGAAAAGCTGCTAAGGCAGAAGTTGGTACCAGAAAATAGGCCATTGCTGTGACAGATCTGACCTTGCTGGGTTTGGGAGGAATATGGAAGATTTGAGGACTTTAGACTAGGAAAGTTGCTAAACACTGTAAGCATAGAATAATGGGTCATCCCAGTAAGAGCTTAGAAGGCAATATGGTGACCCAACTCAAGAGATTTCATAGGGGGACAATATTAGCAACTGAGCTAGATATCTTTCTTGTAATATTTTGTAAACAGTGAGTCTGCTTTTTGCTCTTGTTCTAAGAATCTGCCTCAGGCTAAATTGAAGAATTTGAGATTACTTTTGTTGGCTGAGGTTTTAAGACAGCCTATATTGACTCTGCCTTGTGGTTATTAATAATCATGCTTATACAGATCTATAGTAAAAAGGAGCAAGCAAGGCAAAAGGAAATACAAAATGTACATTTTGAGGAGGAAAGGAGCCTGGGGAAATATAATGTTGGAGCCAAGGCCTGTGCTAAAAGAGATAATAAGGCCATATATGAAAAGGAATAAAGGGAATGGAGACCAAACCCCATACAGCCAACCTTCCAAATCATACAAAGGAAAGTTTATGCATCAGTGGAAATTGTCCCTGGATCCTAACGGCTCCCTCAGAGTAGGGGGTGAGAAGGCACAGTGTTGGTGTCAACAACACAGACACTAGGAGTCCATTGAAGGCAAATAATGAACTCCTTTATTCAATAACAGGGAAGGCCTTATATACCCTCTTCCCAGCACCCAGCCTGAGTGGTCATCCCTCATTGGCTGGGTATGATCAGGAACTCTGACATCGATCATAAACTCTGACATCAACTAGGAACTCTGACTGCTCCTATTGCTAGGCCCTCAGGCAGACTCTAGGTTGGCTCTTAAGGAGTACATTATGTGCATGCCTTGGCAACTGGACTGAGCTAATTTCCTTGACCCTATGTGCTTGCGCTATTACAGGAAATCTTATGTGAATGTAATTCAAGGATGGGGTCAGGTTAAATCCAAAGCAAGCAGCCCAATTTAGCAGCTTTGGCCATGTGGCTCTGGCTTTATAGTTATGAAAGATATAGGAGTAAACATATTATAGACTCTTCCTCTGCAATTAAGGAAAGCTACTGAAGCCAGGCATGGAGCAGAAGAGTCCCTGAATAGAGGTCTGGAGACTGAAGGTGTGAAAGTGAAGCCTGGATTGGGTTTAAGACCCCAAGATGTAAGAGGTGCCATAGCCAGAAAATGTCAGCCCAAGAGAGAGGCAGATAAGGAGTAGAATTAGCCCAAGAGAGAGAAGTGTGTTGTAGTCACAAAGGTGGAATTGGCAGAGCCATCTAAGCCCTCTGACATCAGGTATAGAACTACAGGATTCGTAGTTTGTCCTGCTGGATTTCATTCTTGCTTTGATCCAGTATATCCTCATTATGCCCCCATTCCTTGCTTTTAGAATGGTAATGTATATTCTGAAACATTGTAGGTTAGAGGTATGTAATTTGCTTTGTTATTTTTAAAGGGGGGTAGTTACAATTAAAAGAGTGCCTTGAGTCTCCGAAGAGACTTTGAACTTTTAAATTGTACTGGGTCTGTGAAAGACTATAAGGACTTCCGAAGTTGGACTAAATGCATTCTATATTATGATATGACCTCAAGCCTGTGGGGGTTATGTAGTGGAATGTGGTAGTTTCAATGAGAATAAGAATATAGGCTCATATATTTGAATTCTTAGTCCCTAGTTGATGGAACTCTTTGGGAAGGATTAGGATGTATGGACTTGTTGGAGCAGGTGTGTCACTGGAAGTGTGTGAGGCTTTGAGGTTTCAAAAGACTCATGCCATCCCAGTGAGCTTGCTCATCCTCCTTCTTGTAGGTAAGTATGCAAGCTCTCAGATACTACTTTGATGCCATGACTACCTGTCTGTTCCCATGCTCCCTACCATGATGGTCATGAACTCTGATCTAAAACTGAAAGCCTGCAATAAACTATTTCTCATATCAGTTGCCTTGGTTGTGGTACCTTACCACAGAAATCAAATAGCTTTGCCCTCTCCCTCATTTTTTTCCTCTTTTCTAAAAATCACCATTACATGTCATTATTTATTGTTAGTATTGGCTTATGTTTATTGTCGGCCTAATTGTACATATATGCATCACATTCATGCAGTAGCCTGTGCAGATTAGAAAAAGTATTGAATCCTCTGTAACTGGAGTTACAAACAGCTGTGAGTTGTCAAGTGGGTGAGGGGAATTGAACCCAGGTCCCATGTAAGAACGGTAAGTGCTCTTAGCTGCTGTGCCATCTCTCTAAACCATGTCATCCATTTTCCATTAGATTTCATACACAACAGAAAGGATGACATACTTGTCATGCTGTCTAGCTTATTTCACTCAACATGATGACCTCTCGTTCTATCTCTTTCCCTGTATATGACTTGATTTTGTTCTTCTATGTGCCTGAGCTATACACCATTGGCTATGTGCACAAGATTTAATATATCCATTTATTCCACTGAAGAGCATTAAGGCTGATTCCTAAGTTGGTTCTCATGAATAAACATAGCCAGATATATAGAAATGCCCATTATCTACTATCTTGGATTCCCTCAGGTATATACACAGTAGCAGTATAGCTGAATCATGTGGTAGCTCTATTTGGGGGTATGTTGACAAATTTCCTGATTTTCATAGTAACTGCACTAATTAATATTCCTATTACATTACACAAAGGGAGCTTGGGCTTTTAAATTTCTGAAATCATTCAGGCAAACTTAAAAATAATGGACTAGCACCTCATCAATCAAATACTCTATTTTTTAGGGTCATATTGGAGCATGTTCATTTTTCAAAACATGAAGATTTTATTGACGCCAGATATTTGCTTTGGGAAAATAATGAGATAAAAATCACATTTGAGAAAACTGGGCTAAGGAGATGAGATTTAGAGTTTACAGGTAGTTTCACATTTTAGATCCATTTACATGTTAACATTTAAAATATAAATGTCAGCTGTCATTTAACTATTCATCTTAGTGATGGTTCTTGGTGCCTAAGGTGAGCAAGCACCCTGAACAATAAATAGAAGTACAGGTGAATCAGAGCAATTGGGTGAAAACCGATCATTTGACAGTGCTGAAGAGAAGCTTGGACCTAATGAAGGAAGCCAGTGAGCAGATGTCAGCAGGAAGACAGGTTTTCATCTGGTGGCTCCTCAATCGTGACTAATCAAGCCAACTGTGATGTGAATTGGGGACATTCCAGGTACTCCCCAGGTGTCAGTCTTTAGCTGGGAAGCAGAAGGGGGATGTCAAATTGCTGAGTTTTTAACAGAAAACTGACACTGAAGCCAACTAGTTCTTTCACTTGTCAATTTCCATTCCAAAGGAGAGCATGGGGATCTCCTTCCTTAAGTGGAGGACCACATCTCCAAGCACTCTGCAGGAAACACAGTTTGAATGTTGGGATGTATAATGCACACTATATTCAATAAGGTAATGTCCCAACAAATGCCACTATTATTTCTCTGCATCAATGAAGAAGCAAGAATTAATTGACATATGATTACATTTATTTGTAATGATACACCATACTTAATTCTACTAATACCAGGATATTTGAAGAACAATTTAGAGAATTTTAGAAAGCTAAAAAAAAAAAAAAGAAAAAAAGAAAATGTGCAGAAGACTAAATTAGATTTTAAAACAAGTTATATATCATAGGATTACCACTGTCAAAATCAATGTTAACTCTATATACTCAAATAAGTGTTGTGTAAATTCCACGAGCTAGATGTTAATTTGGACTTTAATATATTTTTATGAGCATGGATATCAAAGATCATATACACAGAAAGCTTTCCACAGTAACTTATACAGAAATCCCTATCCAAATGTTTTATATTCGGGTACTGAGCATTCCATGATTTCACTTTGGTTTCTAATGAGTTTTCTAATTTATGAAACACTTCAGCTTGAAATTTTTAAATTATCTTGAGACAAGATACGAGACCAAGAATGACTGAAACACTTTTGTAACAGACTTTTATAAACAAAATAATACTGTTAGTGGCTCCTTCATTTGTAGATACAAGCACATGATCTGTGGGAACCAAGTTCAGTAAACTGGGGGCCAGACCATCACAAGATACCACAAACTTTTTGCAGTTTGAAAGTAGAAAAACAAATCTGAGCCTTGCCTCTTAACTATCTGCTCCTGAATAAACAAACAAACAAACAAAAGAACCCCACACAGGTCCTTTCTCTAGACTTCTGTCCTGGCTCAGGACTCACAGTCAGTGGTTCTCCAATGGGCTGCTGCATGGTCACTAACAATCCCCTAAATCTGTTCTCAAATCCACTAGTTACATCACACCTACAGTGACATTTACACATGTCAAATTTCAGTGCTCTCACTACCCTAAAAATCTTTGAAATAAAAACTGCTTCTTCAGTGTGGATCACAAAGATGTCCGCCCTCGGCCTCCCTGACATCCCACCCCTGATTTGTGCTCCCTTCACACATTCCAAATTGCATCTATCTCTTACTTCTTGGCTTTTGAACATAAGCTTCACTTGCCACAGTTCAGATCTTAGCTAAATCATCACCTGCAGAAAATCAAATTTTATTATTCTATAAAGTCACACCATATCTCTCTTCATAATTCCTCTTAGAATCGCTATCATACATTTCATTAATAAATAGTGGAACATCTATCTTTTCAGTTAGAAGCACATGAAGGCAAGAATTCTATACTCATTTTTACCAGTGTATTTCTAGGAGCTAGTAAGTAAACCTATCTATTTAAGGATGGCAAGGGGAGCCAGGCGGTGGTGGCTCACGCCTTTAATCCCAGCACTCAGGAGGCAGAGACAGGCAATCTCTGTGAATTCAAAGCCAGCCTGGGCTACAGAGTGAGTTCCAGGAAAGGCACTAAAACTACACAGAGAAACCCTGTCTCCAAAAAACAAAAACCAAAAAAAAAAAAAAAAAAAAATGGCAAGGGGCTACCAAGACAGGTCAGCCAGTACAGATACTTGCCACTGTGCCTGACAACTTGAGTTTGATCCCCAGCACCCACATTGTGGAAGGAGATAACCCATGCATGAAGTTGTGCTCTGACCAACACACATACGCTATAAATCATTTGCATACATAACATGGAAACATAAATAAAAATAAACTAAAAAAAAAAACTTTAATAATAAAAAGGACTAATAAGTTTGGTTAATTTGATTAATTGACCATACAGTATTCATCAACTTTCCAATCATATTTGAGTCACTGGCTAATTGCCTAAAAAGTAGTGAACTAATTAAGACCAATACTTCCAAAGTATGTGAGAGAAAAAACATAGTGCCCTTCCCCTAGGGAAAAAAATCAACCCCAAACAACTTACCACAGTCAATCTCATCTGAACGATCTCCACAATCATCAACCAGGTCACAGAGTTGATGCCTTCCCACACAAGCCTTTGTCTGTCTACACCAGAAGTGATCTGGCTCTTCACAACTCTCAACAGGAGGAGGAAGAGTACAATTTTCAAAACGAATGTCATCAACAGCAGAGACTCCACTATAAACTGCCAGACTGACTTTCTCTAGTGACAGGTAGAAGGGCTGAGTGAGGCGTCCAAGCTGGACAGTCGCCTCTGACCACTGGTTGCCTTGGTTATATAGCACTCTCCAGAGGGCTGTGACATCCCTGGAATTTTCTAGATGTAGCTGCAACTCAGCTGCCCCCACTGACAGTCCATAGTTATAAAACCTGAAATAAAATCAACATAAGAAATGAAAATATTATAGGATAGACTAGACAGTTGAACTTTATACAACCTTGAACCTCCATCTATACAAATTACTAGGAATCATGGTAATGGATATATTTCTTTCCTTCAGTAACTGTAGCTGCCCATTTGCAAGAATTGATCTGCTGAGATGCACACTGAATGGAGGTTCTCACAACCCTGGAAACCCTTTGTACAACACAGAAAGACACCTAATTAAATTAAACTCCAGTGGTAGAAGGGAAGCCCTCCTTTCATCTTAAGAAATAAAATAACCAATGTTGATAATATCCTCTGAAGTTAAAATTATTTTAATTTAATGCAATAGTTTCTATAAAGTATAACCATGAGTAAAACTTGAATAGCTAGCAAGTGCAGGGATATGCCTGCAGCCATCACCCTAGTAGGATAATTTACCATCATATAATAGTTACCAGAATGACAGCGTGCACCCGGGCCCTGTTGGGCTGAACATTGGGCTCTGAAGTTTAGCAGTTTGAAACAAGCTGCTGCTGTTCTTCAAAATGAACATGAAATGCCCTGTAGGGATGTAAAAACATAGCATTAAGTTTACCAGTAATACTAGATTCTGAGAGGCAACAAGAGTTCATCAGGCTCTTAATGCTATGCCAAGTAAGTTTCATGTCCAATTAAAATTAAAGTATACCACAATAAAAAGTCAATACTGGTAGCAAAACTTCCCTTTGTATATTCTTCTATATTTAAATGATGTCAATAGCCAACTGATAATTTCAGTTTATGCATGCAAAAATATATCAATTCTGATCCTATCACCCACAAAGAAACTATTTCTTAAGACAGCACAACTGATTGCCAGTGTCATCCTACATGCTGTGGTCTTCTTCCCCTGAGGTCCAACCAGCAGTCTATAGAAGTGTGTAAAGTGTCCCTAGAGTTTTTCTTTTTCTTTTTCTTTTTTGTTTTACCTTGAGGTATATCATGAGTGTGATCTCCAGGTGGGGCTTGTTGCTCAACATCAGCAGAAAGACCACTTTGGGAGCTCCACACCCAGTCAAAATGGTCACCACCACTGGCTTCAAACCACCCGCAGCTGTTTGCTTCAAAGTCGCAATCAGCAACTGAAGAAGAGAAATGAAGCTTTCTTAGATGGCTTCCACAGAGCCCCTTTGGGAGGTAGCACTTGAGTCCTTATGGCTTCACAGTGCTCCTTTAGGTACAGAGTCATAGAAGGAAAAGATTCTTTCCTGGTCTGAAAGCAGGACATGTTTTGCATACTAGAAACAGAGAAGGCAGATTCTAGAAATTCATGTTTCCCAAGCGTTCTTTCTGACACACAGTATTCCAGAGCCACATTGCTTGAGGAATTGCTAACACTTGCTGCTTTGCTCTAGTAATGTGTCATTTCCCCTCTTTCAACACCAGTGGGGAGTTTGTTTCTATAGAGCATTTCATATTAAATCATGAACAACAGTCACTGTCCAGACATTGATACTGGAAAGGTCTCAGATTTACTTCCTGTATACTTCCTTCATCTCCTTCCTGATTTTTACAGGGGCTGCTATTTCAAATATTGTTATGTGCATCACCTGGTTTGTGTATAATAGAGGTTTTTCTAGGAAATATGGTCCATTAACTTTCACAATGCCTCAAGAGGAAAGGAGAAGGGTTTGGGGAAGGAATACAAGCTATGAGCCCCAAGAATGTAGCACCAGGGCTCATAATCACTAATACCTGCATGAGAGACTCTGTGCTGCAACATACTTGGTACACGTTAGCCCTATGTCACAGGTGATGAAGACCGTTTCTTTATGAAGAAGGAAAGGGAGCTTAGGATAATGTATGTAATTTCACTAAAGCCACATATGATCAAGTTGTAGAATGGGATTAGAGTGTACATGGAGTATACTTTTATGCAACAGTTGAAAAACAGAAAAACTGTGCTTATTATATTGGAAAAAAATAAGCCAAAAAGTCTGGTCAGAATTTACTTAGTATAATGTGCAGCAAGTAAAAAGGATTCCCATTTGTGATTGATCCATTGAGATCCTTTACCATTGGCTATTTTAGCCAAGGATCAGAGCTGTGTGTCTTCCTTTGTAAGAGGTGTACAGGAAGAAGCAAACATTGTATGGATGAACATATGAAGTAAATGAAATTACAAATTTTGCTTAGGGTATTTAAGCTAGCAAGAAAGCATCTTCAATTTTGAAAACACTATTAATGTACGGGAAGAACATGAATGTCACATTTAATGGCTGATAGTTTCTCTAAAACATATAATTCAAAAACATGGATTTGTTTTCTGTTAAATTTCCTGTCCCAAATTTGAGCAGCATATCACTTCAACTCTTACCAAAATCAGTGGGATGTGTAAAGGCATCTAAAATGGCTTTAAATACTGAGTACTTTAGTAAATAAAAGCCTTATTTCAGTTAGCAGACACAACTAGAAACATGCATCTTGAAGAATGTATTTCATACTTAGAATAACGATTTCTCCAAGTTAGAACTGCTGTGAAGCAAAATTAAATGGTACTCAAAATTGAAAAGGAACAATAACTATGAGCTAAGAATAAAATGCAAAGAAAGTTTAAATCTTTGTACTTTAAAAATCTATCTCTATTTCAACCATGTAATATACAAATAAAATACATAGACTTGAAAAGCTCCAAATTATGTAGATGTCATGTTAATTCTTGTGAAGCAAAGGCTCTGATTCCTGCTTTAAACATACTTCAGAAAAAGATCTAAGAATTCTTGCTATAGAAACACAGGAGGTAGTACACTGTGTTGTTACTGTGTAATGTGTAACTTGTACAGCTACCAAGAGGAAACATGATTTTCTGATAACAAGGAACATGATGCTGCAGACAAGGTGAATACGCCAATGATAGTTGGGCTGGAAGCACCACTGAGATGACCCTTTAGTTCTTTTAGAGTTGTCCCCTTCAAACTTAGCATAAGGAATTATCTTTTCAGGAACATTAGGAGCATTATTCCCAAGATCCAAATTCATAAAGCAGGCAAGGAGAGCAAACACCTCATGCCCTTGGCTCCTGTAGAATCCCAAACAGTTGACTTCACAGAAGTTGAGAGTAGACAATGGCTACCAGAAATGGAAGAGAAGACAGGGATGGGTGAAGGTTGGCAATTGTTTAGTAAGCCATGGGTGGGATGAGGCAAGAAGCCTTGGTGAGCTATTGCATAGTGTGTTGATCAAGCAACATGATACTGTGCTCCACAGTTCAAAAAGATAAAAGAGGGTTTTGAATACCACAAGAAAGGAAAATATTTAAGGAGAGAAATATGATTTCAATTATTTTAATGCCATTCCATGCACATATGTATTAAAACATGGAATGGCATAATAAATATATATAACTTTTATGTTTCAATGAAAAATAATTTTAAAAGAAAGCAATTTTAACAGGAAAAAATGCTATTAAAACTCAAATGTTCTTTTCTACTATCCCTCATTCCCAGGTTCTTATGCACAGCTTACTTATAATTATAATAATGAAATTAGTCTCCAAGCTAGCCATTAATTGCATTATTTTACCTTACTGGAATAGCCATGAACAATTATACATGCCATAACCATTTCTGATTGAGATATGTAATACTCTCAGTGGATTTGAATAATTGAGGTTCAAGGATTTGTCACTGCTTCTGCAGAATTGTTGACTTCCTCAATTATCTCTACTCTAATCAATGTATGCAAAAACAATATTGCAGTCACCAATCACTCAGAGTTTACATGCAGGAAGCTTTATGCTAGAGGCGGTTCCATTTTTAACAGAATGCCTGTTGACACAGAATTTCTGAAACTTAGGCTTGTCTTTTATATGACTATGGGTAGAAAGCTAAGGACTCTACAATGGCTTTTAATTATTGTGAAAAAATTTACCTAAGTGGCCAATATTAATTATGTTAACTATAATTACATTTGTTGCCTCTGGGGAGAAGGTGTTAGGAGACACGTGGTGGGCTGACAAATAGGTTCATCACTGTCAGCTTTGCAGCCATTTGCTGAGTAAGGAATCAAACTGGTATGGAATCCAAGAACACTTTTGACAGTAAATATTCAGCCTCAGACCCTGTCTCATTTTGAATTCACTATCTAGAACATCTTTGGTGGTTTGAATGATCCCATTTGGATTTAATGAAAGGAATAAGCACAAAATAGAAAAAAAGAGAAATCTGAATGAATAATTTGGGCATCACACAAAACTTAAAAACAAACAAACAGAAAAAAAACTTAGGAGGAAATATACCCTAATGTATAACGAGGTGGAACATAAATTCTTTCACTTAAGTCATATAGGCATATTCCCATGCTGAGCTTAAAAGATGGTCTGCAGAGCTTGTGAACAATGGTCTTTAGAAGTTAGGATCTGGGACTGGAGTCATGACTCAGGGGTTAAGAGCACTTGCTGCTCTTCCCACAGACCCTGGGTTGATTCCTAGCACCCACATGGTAGCTCACAACTGTCCTTTAATCCGATTTCAGGGGATCTAACCCTCTTCTGGCATCCCTGGTACCAGACAAACATGTGGTGCACAAACATTCCTGGAGAAAAAACACATATATACATAAAAAATGAAATAAAATACATTTAAAATAAAAGTTAGGATCTAATGCTCAGTCAAATGCTACCATTGTAGAACACAGATATCTGAGCCAACAGCCATTGAGTCTGTGTAGAAAACATTTTGAAACACCTGCCATCTTTTTTAATATTAATATTTAATGCACCAGAAATATTTCTGTACTTTAAAAATGTTTTCTGGCATTTGAATCATGTGAGGGGATAAGGTGGCACATGCTACCTGCATGTAGCAAGAGTCCATTCTCCTCTTTCTGGCAATAGATGTCAATGAACACAGAGATCTACAACTGCATCATGCAGAGAATAAGAGTCATTTGGAGTGCTTAAGCCTACATGGGATGTTTATACCACATACCTGCCCCTTTAGGTTCAGGAATCTTCAGGAAAGAAGGGACAGAAAAGTTGTCAGAGCCAGAAGTGAAATGTCCTTACAAGAAAACAGTATGTTCTGGACGCATATGAGCTCACAGTGATTATGATGGCATGCAACAAGACCTGTGCACATTCTGTAGTCAGACAAAATCCCAACAGGGAGTTGGAAAGGCAGACACAAAAATACACCACTATCTGTGAACTGTTGGGGATTTGACAGCTTCTGGGACAGGGAAAATATGTTTTCTTTAATAGTGTGACCTCGTGTATATTGGCACCACTCCAAGCCCCATACCCAAGAGTAGATGGGTAACAGAAACTGGACTCAATGTTTTTTAAGAGAGATAGAGAGTGTTCACACAGTAGGGTGGGTAGGGAGGTTGGAGTAGATTTGGAAGAAACTGGGAGAAAAAGATAGTGAATATGACATATATATATATATGAAATTCTCAAATAATTAACAAAATATTATTTAAAATAATGGTTTTAAACAATTATAATATGCCAGATTGTAAATTACATAAACATAGATAAGTGTAAGTCTAAAAGATTGATTCTATGCTTAAGATTATTTTTTTCCTTCTGAGGACTACAGAGATGGCTCAGCAAAGTGCCTGTCATGTAAAGTGTCTGAGTTTGATTCTTAGTGCCTACATAAAAACGTGAGATTGGAAGTAAGTATTTGTAACCTCAATACTAGGAAGAGGATAGGGGAGATGGTGGATCACTTTAAGGCACTGGTCAGCCAGAGCAGTTAAAACAATAGGTGGAGGGGTTGGGGATTTTAGCTCAGTAGTAGAGCGCTTGCCTAGCAAGCACAAGGCCCTGGGTTCGATCCTCAGCTAAAAAAAAAAAAAAACAAAAACAAAAACAAAAAAAACCAATAGGTAGAATTCAGAGAGAGAGATCCTATCACAAAAATATATAAGGTAGAGATTAGCCAAGAAAGACACCTGACAATGATCTCCGACCTGCATACATATGTACGCAATCACATGTACATACAACACACACGTATATACAACACACATACACACACACACACACACACACACACTGTCCCACACACATAAATATAACCATACATACACATATATTGTCTCACACACAGTCTCTTTCACACACAACACTGTCACATACACAGTCTCACACACACACACACACACATACACACACACACTGTCACATACACACTGTCACACACACACACACACACACACACACTGTCACATACACACCACAGTCTCACACATACTGTCACACCCTCACACACATACATGTACACACAGTCACACACTAGTCCTCTAGCTTTCCTGAGCTTCTTGAAAGTTACACAAAGGATAAAAGTTGAGTATTCCAGTGTGGACGATTATGTTCACTAATGTCAAGCTTTGATTAGGCAGCTATTATTTTAAATTTTAAGTGCATTAATACTGTATCCCACTGCTTTAGAGTATGTTCAATACTTCTGTAATTATTTCATTTCAGCTTTTATCATGCTTTCAGGTCATTATATGCTTGAAGTTAAGATAAGGTTGAAATAATTGAGCTCTGGACTTCATCAATAGTTAATATTCATTAACTATTAAAAATGTAATATATAAGAGGGAGAAAAGATTTGCAAATGAACTATGAAATAAAAAAGGAAATGAATAGAATGAATTAAACATTCTAAAAGTAAGTCAATGCATAAACAACCAAACAGCATTTGATCTTCAAGATTACTGCATTTTAAACAATAATGATTCATTGTATTTTCATGCATATATTTTAAAAGCTATAAATGTATGTTTATTTATCAGTGGAAATAAATTTAAAATACAAATGATCCTATTAAAAACTTATGACTATAATATGGTTTTAAAAGAATCCTGTGATATATCTAACACAGACTCTGTTAACAGATAATTCTCCATGCATGTCTTGTACTTTGGCACCCACCCATGATGAGATCCAATCATTGACTACCCTTTGTTGAAAACAGTTCTTGTAAGGATAATTAAATAGCAAACAATTTCATTCTGCATAGAGCAAATGACTATCCTACACAATAAAGGCAAGGCTTTCATAAAACTCAATAATAAACAGGTGGGTTTGCAGTTCATTGTAAAAGATGTGGGTTACATAAGCACTGGATCCTCAAATGCTGTGCAAATCTACTTATATGCATATCCTCCTGCAGTTCTGTGTTCCTTACTTAAAGAGGCAAGGTAGACCAGCTCCAACATTACAACCACACTGAGCATCCTGTCCTTAAATGACAAGGCCATCTGTGTCAGGTAGGAATTGCCCTCTTCCGTCAGCATCCAAAGGAATTACAGCACATAAAGTTGTTAGTTAGCAGAGAGGAAAAAATTCCATAATATTCATAATTCTTGATGCATAGCATATTAAACAGATTATACATATTCATATTCTATCCACTAGGATCTAGAATTTATAAGTGAGTAGGTAATTATGACAAAATAACAATTACTGTGTTTTCATTCATTTCTTCAATCATTCATTATCCAAACATTTGAAAATAAACCTGATAGAGAACATGTGACATATCTGTAAAGATGTAAGGAATAAGACCACAGCTGTAAACAGAAAGGAGGAAATAATAATGGCTGGAGATATGGCTCAGTGATCAAGAGCACTTGTTGCTCTTCCAGAGGACCTGAGTTCCAATTCCAGCACCCACATGATGGCTCAAAACCTTTTCTAATTCTAGTAATGGGGAGTCAGACACTCTATCTGGCCTATGTTGGCACTAAGTATGTGAATGGTACACAGACATTCATAAAGGGAAAATGCCCATAAAAATAAAAAGCCAAAAATACCCACTACTTTTTATACAGGGGGACTGTAGAAGGTAGCATTAGCAGAGATAGACAGGAAATAGTTGATGATACATAGACGGATAGATGACAGATTAATAGACAGATGGGCAGATTGGTGATAGATTGATAGATGAGAGATCATCACCAGAAAATAAAATGTCTAGAAAGTTTGTCTTCAGTCTCAAGGAACAAAAGGAAGACTGCCTTTGGGGGAAAGCGGGTCAGGAAGGAAACTTCTGGAGGGTCAGGTGAGGAAGCAAGCTTACAGCTGTGCGCTCACACAAGGGGAAGAGCAAGAGCCTCAAGAGCTTTAAAAGAATAAATGCCTCTGTTTTATAAATACTGAAAGAATGGGAAGAGGGAAAGAAAGTAAGGAGGAGAAAACGTTATAGATGATGAAATTAGAAATTGCATCAACATTTAGCTATAATTTTCAATGAAAGGAGAAACAAGTGAGATGTTTTAGGAGTGTAACAAAGTCTACATTAAAAACTATATATTTTATTTTATATGCTTAATAAATATGAAATAAATTATATTTATGAACATATATTTCATATCTATAGGATATCATTCATCTATAGGATGAATATATATGAATTATAAATGTATAATATAACCTATAAATTAAGGATGTTGCAAAAATCTAGACAAGAAGGGAATACATGCTTGGAACTGTAAACCTAGCCAAAAGCCTATTTCTACGTACATCAAAGGCCCTAGAAGGGATCCCATTACTGATGTTTTGCTAAATGAACATGTAGTCACTCTGCTTCTAAATATTTGTATTTGTATACATGGACTAGTGCTGTTCTAGCCTTGGTAAGATGAGATTATTTTTACAGCCAACAGCAGTTAATGCAGAGACTTGTGGATAGGTAAGTTTCTGAGAATAAGTGACTGTCAAGTACTCAATGCTAAATGGGTCTCTATGTCAACCCAGGGCCCAGGGAGCATCATGGGAAAGGAGGTAAAAACACTGTAAGAGCTAGGACAGGGAGAGGAGTGCTATAAATGCTGTCTTTAGGATTATGATACAGATGTTGCAATAGTGAATTCATAGGAGCTGTGGCTATTTGCATACACACACACACACACACACACACACACACACACACACACACACACACACACACACCAGACACACAGAACCACACAGATAGCCACACAGTCACAGACACACATCCTGACATGAAAGTAGGGAACTAATCAAGGAGAAGGGAGTCAGCAGGAAGAGAATAAAAGAATAAAGGGGGGCTGGGCGGTGGTGGCGCACACCTATAATCCCAGCATTCAGGAAGCAGAGGCAGGTGGATCTCTGTGAGTTTGAGGCCAGCCTGGTCTACAAAGCAAGTTCCAGGACAGGCTCCAAAGCTACAGAGAAACCCTGTCTCAAAAAAACAAAACAATAACAACAAAAAGAATAAAGGGAGAAAAAAAGGAGATCAACATAATTGCAAACATGTATAAAATTATCAAAAATAAGAAATTAAAACTGATAAATTCCTAGGCTTATATTATATACTAAACTAGAAACGAGAAATTATTAAAATATGAAAATATAATTTAATGCAACCAAAGAAAGTCTCCCAAAATGAAAAGCCTGACAGACTTTATAGGCCCAATGTCAGTTTTCAAAAAATTATTTCATAAAATAATGGAAGGGGCATTTTCAAATATATTCAATAAAGCTAGTATTACCCTGATACTAAAATTTGATAAGGACAAGGGGACACAAACACACACAAGTACACACACACACACACACACACACACACACACACACACACACACCCGAGGTGGTGGGTAGGGGAGATGAACATAGATGTAAAGTTCTTCCACAAATTATTTTCAAGTTTAATTTAACAGCACCTAAAAATTCCTATACTATGATCAAATTGGTTTTAGTGCAAGGATATGAAGGAAATTAAACAGAAATAAATTAACAAATATAAATAAAACCACAAACAAAACTTACATAACCATCTTAATAGATATGGAAAAGACATTTGCCAAAAGTTAGAATTTACTCATGATGAGTACCCTGAAGAAAAAGTAGGTGATGGAAGGCTTATACCTCAACAGATTAAAGAACACACACACACACACACACACACACACACACACACACACACACGCCATAGGCACTGTGAGTTTTAAAGTCAGGAATAAGACAAGGATATCTACTCTTACTGCTCCTATTTTAATTTAGTACTGATACTTTAGCCAGAGCAACAAGACAAGAGAAAATAATAAGGAATAGAAATTAGGTGAGGAAGAAGTCAAATGTGACCCTCTTTTCAGACAAAATGCTCCTATAAATTATAAGACTCTAAAGACCATTGAAAGACTTTCAGCTTGAAAAAAAAATATTAAGCATTACAGCAGGATACAAAGTCAACAACCAAAAACCAATTGTTTTCCTTGTTTACCCATATCAATCTGCTGAGAAAGAAATCAAGGAAACAATCCATTTACAATAGGCTTGGAGAAAGCAGAACATCTATTCAAACCATGATGATGAAAGGCCTCTATATAGAAAATTATAAAATACCAAAGAGAAATTAAAGGTGACACAAAAATGGTCACATTCCCATATCCATGACCGTGCAAAATCAGTATTTTTTATAACTATCATTTACCAAAGTGTTCCACAGATTCAGTGCAATCTCTATCAAAATACAAATGATATTTTTCATAGAGATAAAATAAACAAAACTAAAACGTATATTGGAGTATAAAATACCCTGAAGAGCAGTCCTGAAAAATGAAATTCTAGGATTATTACAATGTCTGATTTTAAATTATCCAACAGATCTACAATAACTAAAGCAGCATGATGTTGGCTCCAATTCTGGCATATAAGCTTGTGGAATAGAGTCGAAGACCCAGAAATAAACCCACATAGCTTTAAGATGGGATCCTTGGCCAAAGTTCCCAAATAACATATTAGAAACACAACTTCAACATTCGTGATTAGGAAACTGTATAACTACATGTACAACACTGAAACTAGATCCCCATTCCTCACCAGTATAAAGAACTTCAACTCCTTATCATATGAGAGAAACACACAAGGGAAGCTTTCCAAATGTAGACACAGGTAAAAGGGCTCTGGATAGGACTTCAAGGGCTCAGAAAATAAAAACAAGGATTGACAAATGAAATTTCACCAAATAAACATCTTGCATATGCCAGGCCAAGTGACACGACTCTTTAATCCAAGCACTCAGCAGGCAGAGGCATATGGATCTTTATGAATTTGATGCTAGTACAGTCTATATAGTGAGTTCTAGGCCAGCCAAAACTACAGTTAAGAGCCTATCTAAAAAAAAAAAAAAAAAAAAAGAAGAAGAAAAGAAAAGAATTAAGAGACATGAGAGAAAATATTTGTCAGCTCTTAAACCAGCAAGAAGTTATTATCTAGGATATACAAAGAATTTAAAAAAAAAAACTTTAAGCACAAAAACAACAATCTAATCAATAATTGGGCAAATTTACTTAGTTGACTGTCAAGAAAGAAGAACAAATGGTCAGTAAATATGTGAAAAGGTATTCATCTTTAGCTATCAGGAAAAAAAATAATCCTAAAACTACATGAGCCTCGATCTTATCCTAGTCGGAATAACTAAAATCAAGCAATAAAAAGAGAAAAATGCCTTAGCTGGGAATTCAATTTACTCCACCCACTCTGGAAGTCATAGAGAAGTTTCTGAAAAGAAAGGAAGGAAGGAAGGAAGGAAGGAAGGAAGGAAGGAAGGAAGAAGAAAGAAAGAAGGAAGGAAGGAAGGAAGGAAGGAAGGAAGGAAGGAAGGAAGGAGGAAGGGGAAGGAAGAAGGAAGGAAGAAGGAAGGAAGGAAGGAAGGAAGGAAGGAAGGAAGGAAGGAAGGAAGGAAGGAAGGGAGGGAGGGAGGGAGGAAAGAAGAAGGAAGAAAGAAAGAAAGAAAGAAGGAAGGAAGGAAGGAAGGAAGGAAGGAAGGAAGGAAGGGAGGGAGGAAGGAAAGAAGAAAGAAAGAAAGAAAGAAAGAAAGAAAGAAAGAAAGAAAGAAAGAAAGAAAGAAGGAAGGAAGGGAGGGAGGGAGGGAGGAAGGAAAGAAGGAAGAAAGAAAGAAAGAAAGAAGGAAGGAAGGAAGGAAGGGAGGGAGGGAGGAAGAAGGAAGGAAGGAAGGAAGGAAGGAAGGAAGGAAGGAAGGAAGGAAGGAAGGAAGGAAAGAAAATGAAAACTCCAAATGATCCTGCTACAACAGTCCTAGGTACATACCTGAAGGATTAAAGCTTACATACAGCATAGATACCCACCACCCAAGCTGTTTACATCACTGTTAAAAACCAAGTTATGAAGTCACATCAATAGGTGAATGGATAAAACAAATGTGCCCCCCCCACCATACAATAAACCATGATTTAGCGGTAACAAATGAATAAATCATGCTATTTGCTGAAAAATGGATAGAAGTAAAGATCAGAGTGAGAAAAGACACATTACAGGTTGAATCTAGAAGAAGCAATCTGAAAGCTGAAGGGAGCTGCTAGGAAAGACAGAGGAGGTTGGAGGGAGAAGAAAGGGAATATAACAGAGGCTAAAAGGAAGTCAGGTATGAACAAAGTACATTACTTGAATGATGTAAACACTGTAATGAAGTCCACTTTGCACAATTAGTATGCTCTAATAAACATATTTTAAAAGAAATCTAATGTTCACGTATTATTAATAGAGATGGAAAATGGCATAGCTCCCATGGAAAAGCATGGCAAGTCCTCAAAAGACAGAGGACAATTTGAATCAATACAGCTGAAGCAGTAATTCCAGTTTGGGCTATAGACTAGAAAGAATTCAAAGGACATCATGAACAGTTATTTGTACACTAATTCTCACAGAAGCGCTATTCACAATGACCAGAAGGTAAGAATGACTCAAGTATTCACACAAAGAAGAATGAATAAACAAAAGATGGTATATACATAAAGGCAATTACACACTCTTTAATAAAAGGAAATTCTGGCATATGACACAATATACATAAAGCTTCAGGCCATTATCTTATGTGCAATAGGCCAGTTGAAATAGAAAAAGACCATAGAGCTCATTTAGATAAGGGGCTGAGAGGAGTGCAATGTCTATGAGCGACAGTGCAACAGTAGCTGCCTGTAGATGAAAGGAAAGAGAGTGAAGAGCTATTGCTTAATAGAGAGAGTTTCAGAGAGATTGCTGGGTATTGGAGATGGGTGGTGGTGGTGGTTCTGGAATAGTGTGGATAAGTTAACACCGCTTAACAACACAATGAAGATGTCTAGGTCTATAATTTATTTTTGAGACCAAGAATAACTTAACCCAGGCTGACTACAGCTGAGAATGACCTTGACTTTCTGATTCTCCTGCCTTTATCTTCTTAGTGCTGGGATTATGATGGAACAATCATGCCTGGTTTTATGCAGTGCTGGGGATTCAACTCAAAAGGTACATACTCACTCATGCCATCAGCTATTAAATTTTATGTGATATGTATTCTATCATCATAAAGGAAAACATGAGAGGGAGAAAACATAAAGTAAAGTCTTGAGATTACATTGTGGATTAAAGCCAGAGGCTACATGAGAAAGAATATAGACAACTCAGGAAGAGGGAAGAAGCCCTCAACAGAGAGTAAACATATCAAACAGGGCCTTGGTCCTGCAGCCTCAAGGAACCCAGTTGTGCTGACAACCGGAAGAGAATGAGAAGCAGTTATATTTTAAGTCTCAAGATGAAAGTCACATCAACACACGTTTTGAATATGACCTTTTAAGGTGCTAATCTGAGAAGCAAGTCACACCCACCTGGGCTTCTGGTGTCCAGCACTATAGGACAGCACTGTCCTACATTGTAGGTGAGATGCTTCCAGAATACCTTCCTCACTTCTCACCTCCTCATTGCAATATCTTTGAGTGTTCAAGTCACCAATATAAAATGGCATGAATTCCCTGAAACCTGAATACATCTTCAGACATGCCTTAAGCCATGTGCAATTCTAATACAAACATAATAGAAACAATATATAGGGAATAATGGCAACCTCTACACAGTTTTGGTGCAAGCATACAATTTTGATTCAGATATTATTGATCTGCATTTAGTTGAATCAGTAGATGCTGGACCAGTGGATGAAAGAGTCAATTTTGTAAATGAGCATTGTTTCCAGTCATTACATTTGTAGCAGTTACATATATACAATGGAAAGCTTATAGATGAATAGAAAATACATACTCTGGTAACAATGGCAAAAAGAATTGGCAGGTGCTATCTTCCAAATTCTAAAGATAACATCTCCTTTTTATTTGATCCCTATTCTTTCTGTTAAAGAGGACTAGAAATGATTCTTTGCTGGCAACATTTTATTTTTTTCTAAATATTTGCATGACTCCTTTTCTTAAAGATTTCCAGCCAGTACAGTATGGTGTGCCTACATAGGACTTCCTTTGAGACCTTCAGTGTTCCTGGTACTACTCAGAATTTATATCCTTTTAGTTTCCTAAATTCTCAGAAATACGCTCCAAAGTTTCTTTAGTCCCTAGATATATGGCAATTCCCTTAAAGAAATCAAAGAGAAGGCCAGTGCTGCTTGACAAAAAAAATAACCCACAATATAATTGGGAAAGGAAATGGGATGTAGTAATCAAATAATTTCTAATATGGAGGCATGTAGTATCATAAAATAAAAGTGAGCCATTAAATGACACTAAAGATATGAAAGTACTAATTGGGTTAGACTGGAACTGGACCTTAAAAATGGTTAAATTCAAAATAAGTGGTTTGGAAGGAGCTGAAGGACACAACTATGTTGGATAATAAAGGATCCTAGGAATTTTAGTTAAATAACCTCAGTGCCAAAGTAACCTATCCTTCTTCTAATTATCTGGATAATTGGGTTTTCACCAAGAAGGACAAAATATCACAGACCATTTACTGACAATGGTAAAGAGATAATTTATTTTACAAATACCTGATGAATAAAAATTTGATTTGTCATGGCAGATTAAAAAAAAAACTCTTAAAAACAAATCACTGATTTCTTACTATCCTGACTCTTCCTTATTGCCAATGGGGAAATCCCATATTTTTTTTTTGTAATTTTTATAGATATTTTCTACTATCCAATAAATTATAAACTACTTTCCACTGTATAATTAATAAACAATTTTCCTTCTTTTGTACCATTTCCTACAGCAGGCATTGATCATCATTACTAATTATTGTTATTATTTGCTCAGCAATAAAGTAGTTGTAGTCTCTATTAGTCACATACATCTAGAACACTTTCTCAACCTATGAGTCACGACCCCTTTGGAGGTTGTATATAAGATATCCTGCATATCAGATATTTACATTATGATTAATAACAGTAGCAAAATCATACTTATGAAGCAACAATAAAATAATTTTATGGTTGGGAGTTACCACAACATGAAGGACTGTATTATTACAGGGTCACAGCATTAAGAAGGTTGAGAAACACTTGGACTCCTTACTAAAGGAGTAAATTCTTTCTGCACTTGCCAGGTAAACTCAGCAAAATGATGAAAATAATCAAAATAAATTGACTACAATTTAAGAAGTAATAAGGCGATTTTCAGACTTTTTAGTTAAATGCCTCAGGTGTGGGGTGGTTACATTATTTGAGATCCTTGCAAATTTAATTATCCTGAAGACTCAGTAGAGAATATGAGTCACACTTTGGAGTCCATCTCTGTCTTGAACCCTGTAAGTGGGAACAGCTCTGACCCTCACTCTCTCTGCACTCTACTTAGCTACAAAGAGAGTAATAAATATAAACACACTGCAGGACAACCAGGGACTAAGTCAGCACTGAAAAGAACATAAGAATACTCAGTTATTAAATTACCTTTTCAAAAAGTTTGTTCACTTAGATACCCCAAAGGCAGGTTCAGATGAACCAAAGAAGCAAATGCATTATTATCTCTGTGAGTAAAAGTTTAGAAAAACTGATGTTAAGTAGAAAAGGATTAATATGTTTTCTCTACCTTCTGTATACGTTACTTACTTGAATATGAAAATCAGATGGGCAGGAACAGTAGATGGGGAAGAAAATGATCAAAATGGATAAAGTTTATAATAGCAAGAACAAATACACTATTATGAGAAATCCATGGAATCTGCTTATTTATTAGGAAAGAAGACTCACTACAGAGCAGAAGATTTATCCTGGGGTCCTGGAAGGCCAAGGTACAGTCACACACTGTTCTTCTACCTGAGTCCATCCTGGCATCCAAGCCCATAAGTGAGAGAAGAGAGAAGCATAAAGGAGTCTCAGGTCTTAAGGGTGGCCCTGAGGCCATGCCCCAGGTGCAGGTACTTCAAGGTCATAGGTAAGTAGGACAGTTACCTGCTATATCTCTAGGAACGGTGCTTCCAGGTTATAGATAGAACAGATATCCGCTACAATAAACTACTTATAATTCTAATCTGTAAGCTTTAAGAGTGAAGAAAAATTGTCTCGATGGAAAAAAATATCCCCTATGAGTTCAAAGAAAAAAAAATTCTCAAGACAGAATTTAGAAGTGACCTTAAAATACAATTTATATAATCATAGAAAAGCTTTTTAATAAATATCATGATTTAACCTCAGTAAAATTTTCAAAAAAGGACAATCACTCACTTTCTCTTCTAACTTTGATTTTCCTGACTTAACATTATCTTCTGATTGATCAAAATACCACAAGCTACTCAGCAGATTTTACCTGTCTGTGGAAATACAGGTTTTCCTCTGTGATCAATGATTTTGATAAGTGAGAATTAATGGGCTGTCTCCCCATTTCTTGGTTTTAGGTCACAGCAACAGAGAGCCTTCACCAATAGCAACTTGCTATTAGGACATTTTTTGATTCTGTCCTTCTGTGGAAGTTTTCAGAGTAGAAAATGGTGTGCAGATTTTAAACTTCAGGACAACAAGAAGAAAATGAGAATCCTTTTTACTCAGAAAAGCCTTGACAGGCTACTTTCTACCAGAATTCATTTCCAACATGATTTAATTTAAAAAAGCAATAGTTAGCAAATGTATGTTGAGATCCCCCACCTCCACCTTTATTTTTGTTTACAGAAAACAAAATAAAATAGTGGCTAGAAAATGGCAATTAACTTTCTAAAACTTATTGGGGTGAAAGTTACAGTTTTATATAAAAATACCTTGCATAAAGCCTGTCAGTTGGTAATTAAGTTAAAATATCCCTAATCTTACCAAGAGAGTTCTCAAAAAATTTCTTTTCAGAAAATATGCATAAAAAATTTAAAATGTGGCCCTTAGTCTTTCTAATGCAGGGAGTGCAAGCTTTATCTTAATGTATTTATTTAATGAAAGGAACTCACAGTATGGCTGCTGCTAGGTTATGGTCTGGAGAAACATACATTCAGTATCTAAAGGTGACTATGTATATCAGGAAAAGAGATTGTTCCATTTTGAGAGCTGATAACTTAACTTTCCCCAAGCTTCATTAAATTCTACACTAAACATACTGTTTATTTTTTATATGAAACAGAGAGAAGTAGAAAATAAGAAAGCATTTATATATTTTTAATTTCACCAATTTTAGAAGACTCTATCTTTAGACAGAAACAAATAGTAGTACTCATAAAATGGTCTGAAATACAAAATGTCTTCCTGTCATATAGAACTGTTAAGTAAATTTTAATTTTTTCAGCTACATCTTATTCCATAGACCACTATATAACAACATATACATTTTTCATCCAATATAGACATGATAAAACCATCTATTGATGTTATTTGACACATGAAGTCTTCATTAGTGTGAATATATTTTCTGAGCAGTACTATGTAAAGTTACAGTATCTGCTTTAATATATTTTGGTAATTCATTGAGAATTTTTTTGAAACTTTTTTTTTATTATATTTGTGTTTTAATTTTACATATCAGCCATGGGTACCCCTGTCCTCCCCCCTCCTGCCCCTGCCCCAACCTTCCCCCCAGCCCCTCCCCTCCATTCCCATCTCCTCCAGGGCCAAGACTCCCCTGGGGATTCATTTAAACCTGACTGATTCTGTACAGGCAGGTCCAGTCCCCTCTTTCCAGGCTGAGCAAAGTGTCCCTGTGTAAGCCCAAGGTTCCAAACAGCCAGCTCATGCACTAACCCAGACTCAGAAGGACAAACATGGTATGTACTCACTCATAGGAGGATACTAGATGTAAAACAAAGATGACTAGACTGTTAACCCAGACTCAGAAGGACAAGCATGGTATGTACTCACTCATAGGAGGATACTAGATGTAAAACAAAGATGACTAGACTGCTACACAACTCCAGGGAGGCTACCTAGAAAATGAGACCCTAGGAAAGACACAGGGATTGCCCAATGACAGAGAAATGAATGAGATCTACATGAACAACCTGGATGACAGTGGGAGTAATGAAGAGCAAGGTTTGAGGGAAAGAAAGCTTAGTGGAGCAGGAGATCCCAGCTGGATCAAGAATAGAAAGGGAGAACAAGGAATAACAGACCATGATAAATGATGACCACATGAGAACAGGAATAGGCAGAGTGCTGGAGAGGTTCCCAGAAATCCACAATGATACATCCTATGTAGACTGCTGGCAATGGTTGAGAGAAAGCCAGATATGACCTAGTCTAGTGATCAGATGGCCAAACACCCTAACAGTCATGCTTGAACTCTCATCCAATAACTGATAGAATTGGATGTAGAGATCCTCAGCCAGGCCCCAGGTGGAGCTCCAGGAGTCCAATTGTCAAGAAAGAGGAGGGACTGTAAGAGCATGAATTGTTGAGACCAAGATTGGAGAGGCACAGGGACAAATAGCCAAATGAATGGAAACACATGAATTATGAACCAAAGGCTGTGGAGCCCCCAGCTGGATCAGGCCCTCTGGATAAGTGAGACAATTGAATAGCTTGAACTGTTTGGGAGGCATCCACGCTGTGGGTCCGGGACCTGTCATTGAGAATTTTATACAATGCATTTTGATTGTAACCCTCCTAACTTCCTCCAGATTCACTCTCACACCTCCATTCCCTCCCTGCTTGTATCCTCTATTTTTTTTTAATAGCCCATCTTCTCCAGTTTGTGCTGCTTATGGGGAGTCTGATCTGTATACCAGTACTTCAGGACACAACCTTAAAAACAATTGACTCTCCCTCCTCAGAAGCCATCATTTGTTAGTAGTTCCTTGGATAGGGGTAGGAGCTCATGACCTCCTATCTCCACCATGCTGAAATATAAACTGGCTTAAGAGATTGTTTTAAAGATGTATTTTGTGTATATGTCTGTATGGGTGGCAGTGCAAGTTTATGCAGGTACCTGTAAAGGTCAGAGGCATTAGAACCCTTGAAGCTGGAGTCACATGCTATTGTGAGATACCCAATATGGGTGCTGAGACCCAAACACAGATATTCTGTGTGAGCAGTCTGAGCCCTTGATTGTTGAACCACCCTCACTACCCCAAGGTTTAGTAAAACTCTTTCTTGACAAAAGAACTTCTGAATAGTCTCTTGATAACAGTGAAAAGTGAAAGCACGTTTAAACTTTGGCTTTAAACAGTGAAAAATTGACTCCTTCCTCCTCTATTATGACATGCCTGCTTATTGGCGTAATACAGTGGAGGCATGCTAGTAACAATTACTGAGTGCAACTAAATATTAAGCCACAATTTGATCCCAAAAACATGTTGACATAAACAAATGACTAGATCCCTTCAGAAATGACCATAATCATGTGCTCTTTATCATTGGCCTATTGTCCAACAACCTGCACAGAAGCAGTGGACCATACAGAACTCTATAGAGTTAGATGGACAAAACTAGGTGCTGACTATTTTTTGCCACTGCCACCCATTCACCCACTTGTCGCAGATTGTCCTACTGAGCATCGGTTTGGAGTGAATAACAAGACAAGGAGAAGGGCTGTAAACATTGCCTTCAACAGAAATACACAGAAGACAGCTGTCTTACAAATGGCAGCATAGCCTATGTATAAAATACTCTGACAGGAACATCATGACACGTGATTTTACCATGCTCACCATATGCAACAAAGCTTCGTTCTTCAGCCAGCTGCTTCATGCTTTCTGAGGACCAAAAGGTCCTGCAGAGATGGGTCATGTGTGCCCAGTTACATAGGTGCAGTTATGCGCTACATCACAGCATTTTCTTCAATGACAGACCACTTGCATTACAGTGGTTTCATTAAATTACATCACCTGGAGATGCTGGAGCCTTTTAGTTTTTGTGTGTTATAAGAACACTGTGACACTGCCTGTAACATATTGTATATATAACTCCTCTGACTAATTGGCATATGACTGTGCCTCAATGAGGATGAAAATATACAGAACGAATTTAACAAAACACCATAGTCAGTGTGGTGTTTAACTGGGAGGTATAAAGGGAGAAGAGAATAAGGATAGAGAGTAGTGGGGAGGGAGGGAGGGAGAAGATTCTTGAAAACCTGTACATTTAAGTTGCAACTTAAGTATATTAAAAGTGAATATAAAATATTGAATTAAATTATCCAAAGCTATCAACATTCTATAGAACTTCACAGTTTCTACATATTTCAAACATTTTTTAAAAAAATAATTCTCTCTCATTTATAAAAACTAAATGTAAAATAAATTCACCATGCTTCTAAAATCTGAACATAATCTAGAAGTACTAGAATTCTAAATCTTTAATATGCATAATAATTTTTGAAATAGGTCCTAAAAGAAAAAGAAGTTAACATGGGTTAGTGATAGCTATAAAATAGAGAAAATTATATTAAATTCAACTAAAACATTAAATATTTGAACAGAACCATAGTGTCTCATTCCCAGTAAGGTTTTTGTTTATGATTGAGCACCTGGGGGACATGATATCTTTTCCTCTGGGTAGGGAAGTCCCAAGCTCTAAGGAAATTGGGTTCTCTATGGGAAAATCTTTATGCTAGCTAGTTCAAAGCTAGAATCCCTGCCTAAAATCCACACCTGTCCCTCTAACATCCGTACAAAAGAATGAAAAAATCAGACCCTTTCAATCTTCACTGAGCCGTTACCTCATCTTAACTCAGAATCTTTAATGAAAGATCCATTTATAAAAAGGAACAAAGCATTAGCATTTCTATGAATAAATAGATTCACAGGAGAAAATCAACACTCCAAAAAATAGCAAGCAAAGAAATCAAATTAAAACTTTGGAGGTTGAGAGTTCATTTGCTAATTTTAAACTCAATTCATTATGATTATTGTCTGAATAGTATCCCTCTTATGTCTATAAATCTATTTTTTTACATATTTGTGATATGTAATATAGGTTTGGGGTTTTAAAAGAGAAAGAAAGAACATGGTGGTGGGTGGATAGAAAGGGGGCTGGATTTGGGAGGAGTTGGAAGAGGAATGTGAATATGATCAAAATATATCATATGAAAAAATTTATATTACTAAAAGAAGAGCATCAGTTGTTATTTTGAGGACATAAGTCCTTGACACTCCAGACATTATGCACTGTGCTTTCTAGAAGACTCAGAGAGTGGTTTCTTTTCCAAGAATGAGTCTCATCAACTGGTTAGAACTTAATATTACTCAAATCAGCCACGTGAGTGACTGGAAAAATCTCAGTCTGGGGCTAGGATGAACTTGAAAAGTCAGAAGGGCTGTACAATGTGTGCCTAGTGGAGCAAGTTTTAAAGGCAGACTGTGTTTAGAGTCTACCAGCTACAGGCTATGCAGCACCAGGCAGGCATGATGGCCATAAATTTATTACATTGATTTTAAAACCACCCTGCTTTGAATTTGCAAAGATTTCTCTTTTGAATAACTCATGTCAGACGTTGTAGTGGAAGCAGTTACTTTCCTATTAGGGTAGGGGTTCTAGTAGGGTTTGCTGTTTGTCTAGGTACCTGCCCCATAACTGCACACATTGAAAGAAACCAATTATAGTTCTCTTCTGTCATGAACATAATGAGATATTATATCCTTTATTAACATGGGCATCCTAAAAATAACACTGTCAGTGACACATGGGCTATGACCAAGTAAACCCAGCGAAGATCTTGGTCTAATGGCCCCTTCAGAGTCAGCTCCTGTGTGAGGATAGTGAGATCGCCTAAATGTTCCTTCTTGGTATTCTGTCTCAGCCCTAGAAACGGTTTCTTTTTTCTCTGTTGTTCTCTTTTATTTCTTTTTGCAGCTATCTACTTTTTAATACATAATAATTCTTTACAGTAGATTTTGACTGTTTAAATTACTTCTGTTGTTTTCTATTTCCTGAAGAGACACCACTGATAATAACATCTATAAAATGAGGAAAACAATAGTGTCTACCTCTTGGATTTGTTTTGATGTAAAAGATTGTATAATCACACTTCAGGGTAGGCTTCATGCCCAGCAGTAGATGGCCAACACAAAACAAACTCAATGGTAATCTCACAGGTTTATTGGTCTCATATTTCTTTGGAGATTTCTGTCTTTTGCTTGTATATTTTGGTTTCTGGTTTTGTGGTTTTTTTTGTGGAAGGTTTCTTTTACATGAGTTTCTTGTCTGGTTGGTTGGCTGTCTGATTTTTTTTTTTAGAAAGAAAAAGAATGGGAATGGAGTTTGGTGGGTGGAGTGGTCAAGAAGATCTGGGAGGAGATGAGGGAAGGGAAAAGCATGGTCAGAATATATTGTATGAAATTATTTCATTAAAAAAATTTTATACAAACTTTTAAATCTAAGTACATTTGGTCAGAATTAATAATGTCAGTTATAATAATGCAACTATAGAAGTATTAATTTATAACAGAAGTTTCCATATATATGTGTGTGTGTGTGTTTCCATATATATATATATATATATATATATATATATATATATATATATATATATATATTATGTAGTAATAAAAATGAACAGCACATTGTAAAATTCCTGCTTCAAAAAATTCTATCTGTATAGACTGCATTTTCCAACTCTCTTGAATAGTTATTTGCAGTAGTTATTTGGGTACACTTCTACCTAGTTAGCTTTGTATAGTCATACCATTAGGTGTATTCAAAGTATACAATCTGATTTCATGGGATAATTGATGATGGAACTATTGCTCCAATAAACCATATCTACCATGTCTACCATCTCATACC
This sequence comes from Onychomys torridus, assembly GCF_903995425.1. NCBI lineage: Eukaryota > Metazoa > Chordata > Mammalia > Rodentia > Cricetidae > Onychomys > Onychomys torridus. Next base: position 75,030,053 of record NC_050447.1, on the reverse strand, counting down.
ATTTGCCTTTGGAGTTTGGGTGGGGTGTGTGTGTGTGTGTGTGTGTGTGTGTGTGTGTGTGTGTGTGTGTGTATTTATATGAGTAATTGTAGGATCAATTAAATTTACTCAATTGTTAGAAATCATCACCATATACAATCTTATTAATTGATAGATTTGTATATCTTACAGGCTTCCTGTATATTGTATGCCTTTACAACATCTCCCAACTTCTCCCCAGATCCTCATATCCACAGTTATATTATTTCTCTGTATATATGGCCTTCTTATGTACCAGCCAAACAGTGTAATATCTTTGTTTCTTTTCTAATTTATTACAATATCACATAGTTTATCCTTGTTAATGCAAACGACAGTATCTCATTATAAGGCTCAGTATTATGTCATTTTTTAAAACACATACTCCCTTCTTTGTCATTTTATCTATTAATGGACACGGGTTATTTTCTTATGTTGGCCTTTATAAACAATGCTGCAGCATACCTGGGAATATCCAGACTTATATGATGGTGATTTCATTTTCTCTGGGCAGTTTCCCAGAATGGGAATAACAAAGTCACATGATGCTTCTCCTTTTAATTTCTTTAGGCATCTCCATATTGTTCTCCATAACTCTGACAACCTATATTTCTACCAACAGTACTCAATAGTATGCATCAGTATACATGACATTGTCTTGTGGTGATGATTAATGGTACTAAGCAATTTCATATACCAGTTAGCTATATTATACCTTGTTTAAAGAAATGCCATTCAAGTCCTTTGTCTAATTTTAAATCAGGTTTTTTCTGTGTTATTAATTTAAATGTATTCTTTATAAATCTTGAGTGCCAACCCCCATAATATAGACAATTTACAAACATTCTACAATCATCAGGTGGTTGTTCTTTTCCTATGCATGGTCGTTTCAGGGTAATGTAGTCACATTAATTTTTTTCTAATGTTTGTAGCTAATATCATTATCTTCTATTTTTATGGTTTAGATATTCTATTTAGGACTTTTACAGATCTGATCATCTTCATTAGACAGTACTCACTAGACTAATATAGTTTACACATTCAGAGGATAAATATAGACACATAAATTCTGGCAAAATGTGTCATACTTTCAGTCATGATGGCCTTCACACATTGTTTGACCATTTGGGTGTGAAATCACAGACCTTGCTAAATGAAATATAGGTTGTATCCTCTGGAGATGCAAACTGAGCATCAAATTAAGGTCAATAGGATAAGAAGCATTCTATCCCCTATCTCCAATTAAATGGAATGTTTAACTGTTTCAACAACACTCGTTTTATAAGTGCCAAGGGGAAAGAAAACTAATAGAAGGAGAAACTCAAAGGAAAAGTTTTGAGATTTCAAATATAACAAAGTAGCCATAATTGCATTATACATGGAATGCAAAGAAGAGGTAAGTACACCAGAGTGATCTGAAGTAGTGCACTTCTCTGTGTGCTAGAAAAAGCTTCCAGAAGTTTCAGTTCAAGTACAGTGTCTTTTGAAGGCCTGGCCAATTGGTCCCACAAATATGACAACTACCTGTTTGCGATGTGCACATGTTCAAATTCCTTTGTTCAGGGTCTCATTCACCTTCTGTCCAGGTGAAACCTTAACTCGTAAGCAGATCATACAGTAACATGGCAGACATACTGTGAACTAGTGGGACTGAGGGTAGTTTCTTTATGTAAAACCATTAGTACTTCATGAATAATACATTTAAAATCAGCCCAGCTAGATTTATGGTTGAAATAACTGATTGGATTTGACATATAAAAATAATTCTGTCTTATGTCACAAGAAGAGTTATTCATACATGTGATCCAGTTTTCTCACAGACCTGCTAAGGTTAACTTCAGTTATATTTAAAGTTTTTCAACACTCCTGATTGTCAAGGCTGAACTAAGGACAACAGAGTAACTAAAGCCAAGAAAGACAGAAAGGCCTCAGAAGCAAGGTCACCATGGCCTTTGGATCCTCCCTGTGTGAAAGCTGACCCAAACAATATCTATGACATACCTGCCAGTAACAGGTCCTGAGAACATCAGTCTACCCAGAGTCTAACCCATAAGAAGAATAGATGCTACACAGAGACCAAATGAAACTGAACTTGTGAACCTTGCTCAGCCTCCTCCCCACCCCCACTCCCATTGATCTATTACCATTCGATCATATGCCCTTTTGTCCAGCCACACTTCCACATAGCTACTCATCCTTTATTGGACCTAAGCTCAATCGTGGACAATTTTTGGGGGGGTACTTCTGTTTTTATTCCTGACTTTCCTATGTTACATTAAACTTTGTTTAAATAAATTTGCCTTGCTTTTCTCTTGTTAACGTATATTTTATATAAAGGAATGTAAGGTGTGGTCTTTGTAGGTGGAGAAAAGTATGAAACTTTCCTTCTCCTACACCTTCAGTTATACTGCATTCAATATCAGCTTTAAAACTTCCATATTATCCAAATTCTTTTAATATGGTCTATAATTTAAAAAATGATTAATCAACAAAAATAAGGTGATACTGAGTAACTTTTAAAAACTCATCAATTATTAAATGCATGATTATATCTACTTCTTTGTATTCCTCATTATTTATAAGAAACATTCATACACACATGATACTTGGAAAGGTTCATTACGCATGTATGATATACATTCTCATGCATATAATGTTAACACAGAATTATATATTCTGTAGAATGAAGTATATTTTCAAGTGGGCTAGGGAAATGGATCATCAGTAGAGAGCAGTGGCTGCTTTTCTGGAAGATCCAGGTTTGATCCCCAGCACTCACATGTCAGCTCACAATCATCTGTAACTCTAGTTACAGGAGAGCCATTTCTCTGTTCTGGACTCTGAAGGCACTACACACACAATGGCAAAACACTCATACACACAAAGTAATAAATAACTTGAAAATATTAAAGCCATCTTCAATACAGGATTTATACTTAAAAATAGTATTCACAACACCTAATATATGTAGTTAAACTATGTGCCCATCATGAATGGATGGGTAAAGAAAATTTGGGATGTGCACATTAAACCATTAATAATAATGGTATCCTACAAGAAATTTCATAGGTAATTATATGGAACTAGAAAAAAAATCCTGAATGAGGTATCCCAGACACAGACAAATATGATATGTATTCACTTATAAGTGGATATTAGCTGTTAATTCAGTAGTAACCAAACTAAACTATGCAGACATTAGAGACTGGTGAGGGGTGGGCAGTTAACAGATACATCTTGTTAGGAACAGGAAATAGAATACTTATGGATGGATGGGGGAGTTCTGGAAGGGGAGGATCAAATGGGGAGGGGGAGAGAAAAGTGGTTCCAGGAAGCAAGGATGGGTAGGGTTAGCTAAAATTAAGACCTATGTGGGAGGTTGTATAGAAATCTAATATAGTAGATGCTTCCTAACATACATACGTACATACATACATACATACATACATACGTACATAAAGGCAATCTAAATGGAATCCCAAAATAAGGGGAAGATAGAACTCCCAAATGGACATCTCTTCTCACCAAAATAAAGCTTCTAGTTCAAGGATTGGGTCCCATATAATAGAGTTGTTGGCCCCATGGGAGTTCCTAAACAATACAGTCAAGTGTATATGCTATAGGTAGATTTTCACAACTGATAGCAAGCCCTCATTGCTGAAGACAAAATCTACACAACTCAATGAACATGGAGAAATCAACTTGGTGCTTACATAGAGCCTTCACCACTATGTTCTAGCATCTTTGGTACTGGAAGGTATTCTGTTTGCTACAAAATAGAACCATAAACACCAATGTAGCCACAAAGCCTTTGATTCACAATGATGTCCAGGTTATAAGATATGCTAGGACAATGGAGACACAAAACTTCTTGAAGTAACCAACCAATTTGACTTAAAGACCACGCAACAAGATGGAACTCATCCCTGACACTGCTTGGGTGACCCAGAACCTGAGATCAGCTAGCCCAGGGATCTAGAGGTAAACCAAATTTTACTATCCTGCTTAAAAAATGTAGCAATAAAATGACTCTTAATGACATTCTGCCATATCCATAAATCAGTGCCTTGCTCATCCATCATCAGAGAGGCCTTCTCCTACAGCAGATGAAAACAAATACAGGGATCCACAGATCGATATTACATAGCAAATAAGAGACATTGGAAGACTCAGTCCTAAGTGGGAGGGAGGTCTCCATCAGATTCTTTTCCTTGGGGCTCAGAGAACCCTGCAGAAGAGGAGGCAGGAGGAGTGTAAAAGTCAGAAGGATTAGGAGATACTAAGAAAACAAAGCCCTCCTAACAAGATCAAAGCTCATAAGAACTCATGGAGACTGAGGCAGCCTGCACAGGACCTGTACAGGTCTGCAACCAGATGCTCTGCATATATATTATGGCTTCTAGTGGAACATTTTTATGGAAATCCTAATGTGTGAACACGTGAGTCTCTAATTCTTGTGCCTTCTCTTGGGCTCTTTTTCTTCTGTTTGCTTTGTCCGATTCTGACACATTGCTTATTGTTTTATTTTATTATTATTCCTTAGAATTCTGTCTATTTTCTAATGGGAGAGAGAAAAAAATAGATCCATATGGAAAGAGAGGGGAAGAAGAACTGATATTAGCAGTAATCTAATCTGTAATCAGGATATATTATATGAGGAAAGTCTATTTTCAATAAAGGAAAAAAAAGAATTTTAAATCATAGACTAAAAAATATAATGGTTACCCATTATTTGTATTAAATGGATAGACATGGTTATGATTAAGCTAAGTGAATGAGACAGACAAGCAAATACTGTATATTTTCTCCAATATGTGGATATTTAAAATAAGCCAATTTAAAGTACATGGTACAGATTGCTCTAGGCTGAGAAGGCTGACCAAAAGATAGAGACTGGTTAGATAATGACAACTAAGATGTACTTAGATAAAAGTAGCAAGTTATAATGTTTTCTACAGAACAGTGAGTGATTATAGTTGATAATAGCCTGTTATAAGAATTCAAGAGCTCCAATAATGAGGAGATAGATATTAATTGTCCTGATTTGTTCAGCATACATTGTATCCATGTACTGAAATATCATACTCTCACCCATAAATATGTGCATTTATCAAGGGTTAATTAAAAATTTAAATATTAAGAAGATAAAAAAGCTAATCCACCAAATCTGATTTTTATCCAGTATGTGTATCTATCAACTTTTGAAAGTAAAAATCTATAAATTTGATTTTTAAGTAAAAATATTAACTTTAAAAATTAGCTCTCTAGTCCAGATCTCAACAGAGAAATGTATATTCTAGTGTGTGTGTGTGTGTGTGTGTGTGTGTGTGTGTGTGTGTGTGTCCAAGCTGGTCCTGAAGTCAATGATTTCCAGTACTTGTCTTATCTCAGCTTCCTAAGTAGCCAGGAAACTACTAAATTCTGCCATGCAGGGCTCACAGCTGAGTAATACTACTGATGAATTCCTCCCCCACCACACACAAGTAGCCTGCATAGCACTTTATGGGTCTGTGCAGTTTAGCCAGTGTGGGAGGAGCTTTCAACTCACTTCTAGTCTGGGTGTTCTATGGTCTGTGACCACACTCAAGCAAGTAACTCTAAACTCAGTGGGTCACACACACAAAAAAAGAAGGTATGAATGGAGGAGGAGTGACTCATTGAGATGGGGCTAGTAGAATAGAAAGCAGAGGGTGAGGGAAGATAATAAAGTGTGAAAATATATAAAAGGGAAAGACTGCTTTAAAATAACAACAAAAAAATTGTTCTGGGCCAGGTGGTGGTGGCACATGCTTTTAGTCTCAGCACTTGGGAGGCAGAGGCAGGTGGATCTCAGTGAGTTCGAGGCCAGCTTGGTCTACAAAGTGAGTTCCAGGACAGACAGAACTGTTACACAGAGAAACCCTGTATTGAAAAACCAAAAAAACAAAACAAAACAAAAAATTGTTCTGTAAATAAAATAATAAAATTACTTATTAACATTAAAAAATATATCCAGCATATCCACACCCCATATTAAATACTAGTGACTATAATACATTTTAATAAATAAAGTCAAATTACTTGAATGTTTAAAATTTCAATAATCACAAGAAAATAAAATCTTACCTTTGTTTTGTAAGCTGGTACTTTGGAGTGACTTATAGGAAATTTCGCATTCCCGTGATATACTGATATTGTCTACAGCAACAGTAGCATTTGATGACAAAACAGTAGCTTCCAAAATTAACTGTTATTGCAGAAAGATAAAGTTATTAAAAACATACCGTAGAAATAAAATTTCAAGATCATTTCACTTCAATAAAGAAACTCATTTACACCTGTTCCATTTTTCAATCTAATTTTAGAAAACTGTTGTGACCTGAGCATTCAAATTATAAAGTTATGTAGTCATAACTGCTTTGACAGCCTCTTATATAACCTTGATATGTTAGGTAACCTTGTTTCAGTTAAAAGTTACAGCATTCATCACTAGTGAAGGGCATGCTTCCCATTGGAGCCATTAAGTGTCATATGCATTTAAAATGAGCTCTTTGGGGTAATCAACTGTGTGGTTTACAACTCAATTTAATTGAGATATGAATTCATTGTAATGGTTTGTCTGGAGTGATTCATTTCCACATCTGCATATTTAAATATGCATATATATTATGTATAAATTTAGAAACATACTTTTGTGTGATAAAGATTACAATCATTAACCATGTATAGCCATTAGTTTTATTCATTTACAGAAACAATAGAACGCATTTATCTAATTTTATTCCAAAACTCTGAATGGTGACTTGACATACTTTTGTTTTCTCTCCCGTTAATCACTCACACTCTTACATGCTTCTTCTTCTGAAAAAGGGAAGAAAAGATTGAGGGAGGAAAACAGAGAAGGTGGGAAAGTAAGGAGAGGGAGAAGAAGGCTGGAGAAGGGAGGACGGGAAGAGGAAGGGAGCAAGACAAACAAAAGTGGTGGGGGAGGGGAGGGCAGAAGAGAATGGAGGAGAGAGAGACAGAGGTAGATTAGTTCTTGAGCCCTGAGGAGGAGACCAGATGCCACAATCTTTAGACAGACTTGGTAGCTATAGCTACATCTTAGCATTTAATATTGAGAAGCTAACACTGAGGCTCAGAACGTGCTTCTCTATATCTGGCTTTTGAGACATCATTCTAACTGTGTTTTGTGTTGCCTTTGTACAAATAGCTAGCTGTATAGAAATCTCTGAGTTACCTCTCCTAAGAATAGGTCACACAATTGCAATGTAACAGATGACCTGCCCCATAATCAAAGGAGATCCCTACTTGGAGGACTCAAAAGGAATCTGAAGAAAGTGGCTTGGTGAAGCTCCTTTTAACATAGTACCTTTAGATCATACTTTTTGTTCAATCATATTTCTGCTTATCTGTCTATTCTCATTGAACCTAAGCATTAAGACACAGTTCACTTTGGATTCTTAGGAGTTAATTACTATGACATATATGAAATCAAATTTGATGAGTACTTTTTACTGCTTTGCTTTTATTATCATAATTTTGTGTTCTCCACCAACCACAAAGGTCATGGTTAATATCCTGGGACAAAATTAGGTTAAACCCTGATAATGATTTCTGCCAAAGATGTTGTCCTGAAGAAACAGAAACTACCATCCAACCCAAAGCATGGGGATATTAATGTAGATGTCATGTAGGAAACCTTTGGGCATTCGGGGAGTATAGGATTTTAGACAACAACCAATTAACTAGATAATAAATTGAAAGGATCAATTGCATGAGTTAGCATAATCTTGGTAGAGACTAATTGAATGGCATTATTCAAAAGAAAAATAACCTAAAATATATGAGTAAACCAGTTTCTCTGCATTTATACCTGACAGTCATATATTTTAATGTTGCTTTTGATAGTGGATGCATATTCTCTGTGGAATATTATCCTTATTAATTGACCGTCCCTTTTAGCTACCTTTCTATTGCTGGGATAAGAAGCTATAACCAAGGCAATTATAGAACTAAGAGTTTATTGGAACTTGTAGTTTCAGAAGGTTAGATTCCATTACCATCACTGAGCATGGCAACATGCAGGCAGGCATGAGGCTGGGGCAGTTTCTGAGAACTTATAGCTTGATCTACAAGCATAAGACAGAGGAAGAGAGAGCTAACTGGGAATAGCAAGTAGTGTGAGTTTTTTAAGGTCAAAGTACACTCCTAGTGACACACCTCTTCCAATAAGGCTACACCTCCTAATCCTCCCCAAGTTCTACCAATTAGCAACCAAGTATCCAAACATATGAGCCTATGGTGGCTATTCTCATTCAAGAAATAGCATATGAGTTAAATCCATTGCTCCCCATTTATGCCTAACACTCATAGATTTAATATTGTGTTTCATAGTCGATGCATATCCCCTATGAAATAATTTCCCTTCTAACATATATTATGTCTCTTTGAGCTAATATGGGAAGCCCCTAAGCATGTGTTTCTGATTTTAAAAAGTTACAGAAAACTCAATAGGAATTATGTAACAGTTTAGACTTCTAGGTATATTTGATAAACAAATACATATATAAGCAATCAATAAATAGAATGAAGTAGACATTAAAATAAGGCAGTAAGTTTGAAGATAGGCTATGATGGTAGATTACAGCAGTAAAGAAACACAGATGTTTTATTTGCAGTTTTCAATATTTTACCATGTGATATATAAAATCTGAATGATTTGTAAAATTCTGATTATAGTTGGCTTCTTTGACATCTTGGCTAAGAAATTTGATTTGCACACAAGAGGCAGAAAATTATATCACAGATGAAAATAATAGCATAGATTTTAAAAAAGTTTTGGCATAATATATACAAGCATTATAATTTAGAAGATGTTAAAACAATTAACTAATTATAATTTATTTGTGGTAACATTAAACTTTAAAATTCCCCCTTTATATTTCATTGCTATATGTCATCAATAATATGCATATATATTGATAGTATGCACTGATAATGTCAATTAAAATAAAATGTGCAATTCTTCAGATCAAGAAAAGAGACATTTATCAAAGAGAAGAGGAAGAATGTTGGAGATACCATTCTGTTCTTGAAGAGGAATGTGTTTTTACTCTATATATGTAACTGATGGGTCCTGACTAGAGATAAAGTAGAAAAATTATATAGACCATGAAGATTTGCATATTTCATTTTGGCTAAACAGAAATACCAGGTGATTCACTAATACTATTAAATTGTACTTTTAAACATAACTCAAAAGTAAAAAAAAAAAAAAAAACCTGATATTCAGCCATTTCCAACTCCACTGGTTTTACTTCTATGCAATTAAATTCATGACCACATATTGAAAGATTACAATGATACTATTAATTTAAAATCATCCACTTTTTAAAAATGGTTCTTCAATCTTACAATACATAACTGTAAATAATTATCAGCTCATGTCTATTTCTATTTTTATAAAAAATTTTTGCATTTAGTGTTTATGTACATGTGTGTGTGTGTGTGTGTGTGTGTGTGTGTGTGTGCAGGTATATGTTTGTCTGGACACATCCGTGGAAGTGAAAGAATAATGTGTATGAGTCAACTTCCAATCTGTGGGAATTAAACTAAAGTCCTCAGGCTTGCCAGGGTGTGCCTTTTCCACTGGGATGTGCCATCTCACCAAACCATTATTTTTAATCACTGCTTTTATCAAACAGGTCCTTTGTGTTGTGACTAAAAGTTGTTGCCTTTTGGAACTGCAGGATCAAGGATTAACAAATGTGGAACAGCTTATTTAGAAGAAATGTTTCAACAATAGAAAAGGGAAGCCAAAATATTCCTTTGATAAGATCCTCCAGTAATATGAAAAACTCAATTTTCTAATTAAATGAGCTGCATTTCTCTTTGAAAATTATTTTTAAGACCTTGTTAGTTTTGTTTAATCCAACTAAAATTATTTTGAAAACCACAAATTTTCTTGCTTTCAGAAATTATAGCTCATAATGTTAACATTCAAGTGATTCCTTAATACACCAGCAATACTAGAAGCTTTCCCAGAAAAAAAAACAAAACATAACATCTTCTTACCTTGTTATATAAAACAACCTAAAGAAAATTAATTACTGAACAAACAGAAAATAGAATCTGTTAGAATCAGAAAGAAACTAGAATGTTGTAGCTTTTGAAAGTATTGACTGTATCAATAATAAGAGGAACAGCCATTTCTTCTGTAGAATTTACAATATACAGTCCACAACTTTAATCTTGTGAACATGGCATAGCTTTTGTACTCATTTTAAAGTAAAAGAAAAAAAAGTTTAGAAAAGTAACTGGCTAAATATTACAGAGTCACTGTGAAGAGTGTCTAGCTTAAGATATTGTTAGTTGTAATTATACAGTATTACATCATTTAGTGGGATAAAGAGATCTCTGTTGCTTAGCATATGATCAACTCAAGATTTCCTGAGGTCCCAAACAGAGAAGAGTGAGGACATAGCAACTTTATGCAGATATTTATTTCTGTGTTACAAATCTTACCCTTCCCTGGCTCTTCAAATAAGTCTATTAAATTGTTATTGATTACTAATAATAAATGATAGAGAATGAACATCAAATCAATCATTGTGGAAAATATAAATGTCATTTTCAGATAAAACCTAAAATATGATACAACTATGTTTAAATAGGAGAATGCACATTAGCTCAATAAGAAATCAAGGGACAGTACTCAGACCAAAAAAACAAAACAAAACAAAACAAAAACAAAAACAAAAAAAACAAAACCTTTATATATTAGAATTTAGAAGCAAAGTTACAAAAGAATCAAATTCCAAACTGCAATATATATATATAGTAAAAAGCTCAGCATAACAGCTGAACAGGAACAGACCAAGTTTAAACAGATTGGAAAGAATATAATGAACGATTTTGACTAAAATTCTTCCAATTCTTCTACCCAGGTGATAGAGAGATTTCTGAAAGGCTGTTAAATTAATTTTCTTACAGAATCAACAAAAAGTCTAATCCTTTCCCAGCAGGAGAATGAAAGTCCTAGCAAGTAAGGGTGATTATTTCCTAGGAAACTCAAAGCAATTTGTTCCCTGTTATGGTCTTTGATTCACATCAAAGCACCACACTGCATCCAAATTTCATGCTTCAAATGAAATACATAGGTCTCATAATCCAGGGCCTTTCTTCTTTCCTGTGTTTAGACTGGATGGGATTACCCTAAACAAATAAATTCAGAGCTTAACCATATGGAGCCAATGATCAAACTGAGACCAAGGCCACCCTTAAATGTTGCAGCCCATTAAACTTAAGTGTCCAAACCTTAGAGTGTTTCTAAAATACTCACTTTAAATATCTTCAGATTTGAGTATCAGATAGAATATCTATGGGTATAATATCATGTTTATTTGTTGTTGATACATGAGCTTGTATGTAGCTAGAAGCTTCATATATAATTTCAGGATTTAAACACATAGTTAGAGAAATCAGATTAAAACCAAGATAATATCAGCATTTTCTGGTGTAGGTGACAAAAGGTACAAACCAGACTGAGGTTGTATATTTTTAATAATTAATGTTAATAAATGAGCAAACAAACTGCTGATATTTTTTCAAGGTATGACTGCATGTATATTTATTTCTCTATTTATTGCTTGCTATAAATACCTTATAAATATACATCCTATTGTTGTAGTAAATTGTTTATAGCATATAAGTATACATATTTTATATATTATATGCATATGTACAAATATACAAATCTGAACTGACCTATATATCTAAGTTATTGTAAGTCCACAATTCTTATCCAAAGTCTATCGGGGACAGATGGGTTTAGTATCTGAATAGTTTCAGACTAAGTAGTGTAACCTGAGTACCATTCCCTACTGTTTGTATTATAGGAAATGTGCACAACAGAGTAAAAACAAATCCAGAGTTAAATAAACTGTCTGAAGACATCACATTGATTCATGTCAGGTATGGTTTTTTGTTGTTTGTTTGTTTGTTTGTTTGTTTGTTTTAAACTCTCAATATCTCAATATTCCAAAGGATATTGCTTTGCAGGTTAATTTCAGAAATTTCTGACTTGAGATTATAGACTTATAATGATAAAATTTGGTGGTAAAGATTAAGGGATTCCTCCCTTTGATTCTTTTCACTTGTCTTTATTTTCCAAAACAAATGTGTGCTACCGTGACTATATAAAAGGATTAAAGAAAGGCAGAGGAGAATTCTTGCCTGTTCTTGGGCGAATTAAACATGAATAAGGTTCAGGAAAAGACCAATGTCAAAGATAGTTGAAAAGAAAAGCCAAAACATGGTGCCAAGTCTCACAGGCAAGGGGACAGAGAACATGGGATCAGCAGTCAGAGTCATGTTAGAAACTATCATCATCTGAGGTCACCACATCACAAAACAACACAAAACCGCCAACCAATCTACAACCTAGTTGGTATGGTCTCAGATAGGGAGGGGTAGTCACAATTTGCATAGAAAAGCAAATCCAAAACTCAAACCCCAAACAAGTAATATCAGAGAGAAGAAAGTCTCCACCTTGTTGAAATTCTCCAGTAGCAGTGGAGGGCAGGCATTTCAGTTCATAATATTTCTCAGATAGCTAGACCTATCAACAGTTATTCTCTTTTCTTCTCAATGTCAGTCAATAACAAACTTTGATAGATTATTTCAATGAGTTTCTGTCTAAATAAAAGTGAATATATTGAAGCAGTCGAGTGTAGAATAAAAACACTAGAGACAAAGAATAAATTAACCCCATTTTCTTGCCCTGTCCTAGGCAATGGAGACTAACACTGAGATGAATCCATGGGTAGTCTTTGTGTCAGACACTTCTCCCAACAGAAGCCATCAGCACTGTTTTACCCACTAATGTTGCCATCGAATCAGGAGATGTCTCTAACTAGGGAAGTCTCTGATTATTGAATCCAAAGTTCTGATTAAAAGAACGCCTCCTTTCAAAATATAAAGGAATCTTAATACTGATTATATATCCACTGTTCCTGAGCAATATGGAAATAATAACCACCACAGGAACAGTAATAACTTCCTTGATGTTAGTTACTTCATGCTAGATTCTCTGTATTTTACATCTATCTATAAATATCTAATCCATATAATGCTTCTATAAAGCGAATAGTCATAAAGTTAATGTTTGTTAAATATTTCTATGTCTACTGGAAGGAAGTGACATGTAGTAACAATCCTGCCGCCTGCTGCCACTCTTTCTGATGAAGGGAACAATGGCTAACTAGTAGGGGATGGTAGAAGAGGGCACTGAGCAGGCTCAGCTTATCCCCCATTTCCATTCCAGCTTCCTTTTTCAGAGGAGGATGCTGGTTTCCAGGAGACACATGGCCTGTGTTAAACCTTCAAGTTGACAGGATCTAGAATAACTTGGGAGAAAGGCATGCCTGCGTGGGGATTATCTTGATTAAGTTGATTAATCTTGGGATACCTATGTCCAAGTGGATAAAACCATTACCTGGGCAGGGATTCTGAGCAGTATAAGATGGAGAAAGCAATCTAATCAGTAGGTTGCATTTATCTCTCTCTCCTTTTTGATTGCAGAAACCATGTGACCAGCTCCTTCAGGCTCCTGCTATTGTGACTTCCCTGCCAGTTGAGTGTAATCTGGAGCCGTGAATCACAATAATTTATTTCTCCTTTAAGTTGCTTTTATCAGAGTATTTTATCCCAGCAACAGGGAATGAAACTAAGATACACACATACCGTTACTATTTATTGCCAAGGACAAAAAGGCTTTTCCTACAGTGAGAGTCCAGTATTTCTACTGCAATCAGTTACTATCTGGGAACTATTTAGTCTGAGTGCATGTCCTATATTAAACATATAGGGTTCTAATAGTATCTGCTCCGAAATATTTTGCTTTCTGTTTGGCATCTGCATTTATCTCAACTGATTCTGAAGCAAATATTGGATGAATGTGTGTTATTTATCAAATCCAGTCCCAACAGTCAGTCTCCTGAACCATACCAATAGGAGAAACAGAAGCATGGAAGGCTTAAGCAACTTCCCTATTATCATATATTTGGGCTTGAAACCAAAGTTCCAGAACCCACATACAGAGCAACCATTTTCTCTTTAGTATTCAGCCTCCCCCAAATTCCTTCATCACTATATATTTTTTTATATTTATATTTATCATCACTATATCCTCTCAGATTAGGAAGCAAAAAGATATAGGACAACATTTGCAATTACTGAGATGAATGAATGGAATCTCATGACCCCTGACTCTGGGGTATTTTCAACACCACATAATTTGATCTAGTTTCTGTAATTGCATCGTCTAGAAGAAAGTCACAGTCCACGATGGTGGGAACAGCTGTATCTACCTAGTGAGTGAGCTTTAGTCACCTGCTTTTATTATTGAGCAAGACAACTATATTAATGATGAACAAATGTCCTTGTGTTATTGGACTAGAGCAGTAGAATGAAAATGTAGGCACAATCCAAATCACTTTTATCTACCCCAGATATGTCATGCTCACTTAAAGGGAAAACATTCTTTTTCTTCATTTTTGACATTTTCATACACATATCCAATGAACTGTGATTATATTCATCCTCCTCGCCCTGTGTTATCCCTCTTCCTTTCCCTATGAACCCCATCTTATCATCTCGGTACCTCATTTAGAGGAAATGAAATCTCTTCCCCTCCAGTAACCTGATTCATTAGCTCACCAAGAAAAAAAATGGGCCATCATTGGCACCCCTTCTATGCATTATAGATGCTGGTGGTCCCAGCTTTGTGCAGGTATCCATAGCTGCTATGTGTCCATGGTAGCCACTACTGTGTCATAGCTAAGTGGCACTGCTTCATGACACTCTGCCCACCTTGCATCCTGGAAATTCTCTTCAAATTTCTCTTCTCTCAGCCATCTGATGTAACTTTTATTTCTGATAGTTGGTACACTTCCATAGATAATTCTGAGCAATTAGGCCAAGGTAGCTGTCTACTTGTCCCTGAACATTAATACCTTATTAATACTGCAAATATTCATTGGATATGTTATCTTGTTGTCCGAAATGATTAGTATGAAACATATACCTTCTGATGAGCTGCATTAATTGCTTATTTGCTTACCTGGAAAGGAAAAGTAGACTCTCCAGCTTTTGCATGAAGATCGACTTTTGCTTGGCTCCACTGAGACTCAGGGAATCCGGTCACTTCACTCTGCTTTAGCAAATTGCCATCTAATGATGTTCTTGTGAAAACAGAGAGACGGGAATGCTCAGACAAATGATACCAAAACAGAACCTGCAGAAAAAAGTTCAGAATTATATACAGATTCATTTACCTAGCTAGTGCAGTTTATCAATCATTTAAAATAGCAGGCCATCAACTGGATGATAGATGTAACTAGATTGCCCTCACATTCAGTCTTTATTTTTTTAATCTTACATTTTCTCTTTATTTTTTTATTACATTTTTTAAATTTTATTTAATTTTACATATCAGCCACAGATTCTCCTGTCCTCCCTACTCCCAGCCCCCCCCCAGCTCTCCCCCAAATCCACCCCCATTCCCACCTCCTCCAGGGCAAGGACTCCCCTGGGGATTCAGCTCAGCCTGTAGATTCAGTCAAGGCAGGTCCAGTCCCCTCCTCCTTTCACCCAGCCTGAGCAAAGTGTCCCTTTGCCACACTCAATCTTAAATGGGAGGTCCCTCACACTCAGTCTTAAATGGGATGTCACTGTCAAATCCCTCCCCTTGAGGCTCAGAGGAACCTGGGTGAGGGAAAAAAAAAAAAAAAAAAAAAAGAACCACAGGAGACAGAGAAAACACGGCCTTCTAAATCAACATGATCAAAGTATACATGAACTCAGAGACTGAAGCAGCCTTCCCAGGGCCTGCACAGGTCTGCACTAGATGGGGTCCGAGAACTAAAAGAAATAGACACATGCCTCCAGCCCTAACCCAGAAACTATCTTCAACTGATAGCCACCTGTAAAAGAAAGTTTAGTTTTTTCTAAGGGATTCTCACTAGGGAAACTACCCTTAAGGGTAGACCACATGCTCAGCAGTAGTTGACCAAGAGAAAACAAACTAAACCTCTTTGGAGGTTCCTTGTCTCATAATGTATCAGGGCTTCTTTTTGTTTTAATTTTAGTCTTATTCTTTATTTTTATTTTGCCATATTTTATTTATGGATTTATCTCTCATTTTACCCTATATGTCCTTTGGGAATATATTATGGTTTTCCAGTTTAACTTTTTTATAGATTGTAGAGTGTGTGGATGAGTGGGTCTCTGACCACATATCTATTTGTTGTGCCTTTTCCCCCCTGTTTTGTCCTATTTCAATGTGTTAGTTTTTGCTTTATCATATTATGTTATGTTATGTTATGTTATGTTATGTTATGTTATGTTATATTATAATCCCTTAGTTTGTTTTTTTAATGAGAGAAAGAAAAGAGGGTGGATCTGGATAAGAGGGAGAGGAATGGGGGAGGAACTGTGAAGAGTAGAGAGAGGATAAATCATAATCAGGATATATCATATGAGAAAAATATTTTCAATAAAGGGAAAAGATCTGGATAAGAGGGAGAGGAATGGGGGAGGAACTGTGAAGAGTAGAGAGAGGATAAATCATAATCAGGATATATCATATGAGAAAAATATTTTCAATAAAGGGAAAAGAGAATAACAGGCCAGCAGGATGACTTAGAGGGCAGAGGCTCTTGCTGCTGCCGAAACCATGTTCAGTACCCATGACCAACTCCTGTAAGTTGTCCTCTGATCTTCATACATCCACATACATACGCTCCTAAGTACACAGAATAATTTCTTTTAAAAATAAAAATAAAATACCACAGAATATTTCAACAATAAACATGACTTTGTTTTGCTCTGTCCTTAAAATGTGCAATTCCACAAAATACTAATTACTTCCATTGAACCTTTTTTATTTCTCCCCTTTGAAAACGATTTGGCACCTGTGTAAGTTGTTATTTTTAACATTGTCAAAATTGCATCAATAAATTGGATAAAAACATGTTTGAGGATAAGCCGTAGCCAGCATCACCATGGGTCCTCCCATTCTACTCCCAGAGAAGTTCCTTGTTCCCACCCTATGGATTCTTGTAAGTCTGGGTTGTGCAAATCATTATTCAATGTTACAACATTGGGAATAATTATGTATGCTATTTCTATTCAAACCCCAAACCAGTAAAAGCATTCTCTGAAAATTAGGGTTTTTTTTTCAATACAGCAAAAATTATAACAAATAAGTTCATTAATTTTTCCATTATATTATTGATGAACTTGAATGCTGATGGGATATTATTCATCAATAATTTAAGGCACATAAAATATTCTTTAGGAGGTTAGAAAATTTTAATCATTTTACCCCTTCGTCATCATTAGTGATGATGGCATTGAAGGGGATGGTGTCGTAACTGTATACTGAAGAGAATAAAGAGAGTTCTCGGTTTGCTCTCAGCTTCAGGAGCTCTAATTTGTTCCACCAATACTTAGCAGGCACTTTCTCAGGATCTGGTACTGTATAAGGAAAAGATTAATCCTTTCAGTCTGGGGATGATTCATTCTGCATAATATTTTTTCAAAACTTCCACAATATGAAGTTCAGATACACAGTGATTTTTCATTCTACCCATTATCATATAGAGAGCACCAGAGCTGTAGAGACATCTTAAGAAAAATGAAACGTTCAAAGAGCAAGTTTTTTAGCTGGTAAGAAAAAGATGTGGGTTTTTTTGTTCCTCAGTTCAAGATACTAACCACTCTGTGTCTCAATTTGTCATTATTTTCCTGTGTAGATATGACTGCCATGACCTGATCAAAACATCCTTTCTGATTGTCCATTTCATCTTAGATTTTGTTATCTTGCTTACCTACATTCAGGTCTTGACAGGTAAATTAGACATGCAAAGCCAAAGGGAAGCATTTCATTAAATGCCATGGAAAGTGAGGTCTTGTTCCTCAAAGGCAATTAAATTTTAGATCCCTGCTGTAAGTCTCACCATGTTCCCAGCTTGTGAATATGCAAAAGACAGCTTTAAACCTGGTTGTGCCTGAGACTCTTACACCCCATCAGTATTTTGAACTGTCAATCTGTCACTCAGCTCTTCACGAGTGTGAAGTCATTTTAATAGTTACTAAACATAAGTGCCAAGGAGATCCATATTCAACAGCAGGGGAGCTTACAAGTTATATTTAAGATAATTTGCATTGTAGAGACTTAAATCTTTCAGCCAAGAAACCTTCCAAAATTAAGGGAGAAATTGAACAAAACTTAATACAACTGGGATTTTAAACAGATACTCATCAAGGGTCTGGTATACTTAGTGTTAAACCATTACACTTTAAACTCAAATTCATGAGGCATCTCTTAAATTCCTTACGGACTCATTACAGCAATTTGTATGTAGTAGTTATTCCACTAACACACTGAAGGAAAAAAAGAAATACATGGGCTATATAGGGGTTTAGTTTCTATAAACCTTTAGATAGAAAGGGGAGACAAGAGAAAAGAGGAGGGAATAAGGAAGGAGGAGGGAAGGAAAGAACTTATAGCAGATAATGAACAATGTCTTAGATGTCCTTAGGAATCTAGAGTATTCGGTGGGAGTGGAGGAAGATAAGGAACTCTAGTGCACTAACAAAGGTATAGCATGGCGTAGACGTTTAAACATAAATTAAAATACTGCAAGAGAAAACTTCAGTGTCTCAGTGATATTCAGTATCCTAAGTACTCAAAAGCCGCAAAGACTTACTGATCACAGTACTGAGCCCACCACAGAAAGTTTCCCATCATTGTAGCATATTGCTTTAAAAAGAGCTTCAGAGTACTTAAAATTACACCATTATAAACAGTAGAATATTTATATATATTTGATATATCTGATTTTTTTACATTTGGTTCTCATTAAGGTATAGTTTTTATTGAATATAACCATTCAAGTCCGAGTTATTTTAATCCAGAAACCTCCATTTGATAACACAAGCTCCCAAAGAGCAGATTATTGGTGGATACTTATATTCAAAGCACTTGGGATACTGAGATATAGAAATAGTAATTTTGAGGCCAGCTCACACTACATAGAGAGCCTTTAAAAATTCCTACGGAACAATTACTTAACTGAAAATTAGAGTGGAAATTTAAATTCAACTTATTTTATTCTCTAATTACATTGTGGCATTTATTTTAATATGGATCTGAAGCTACGTACTACAGCAAATACCTAATATCCTAGCATTCAGGATGCAGGAAGAACAAGAGTTCAAGGTTATCCTCAACTATAGAGTAAAGTCAAAGTCAAGCTGGTCTACATGAGATAATGTTTCCAAACAGGGGGAGGGGATGGAAAGATGGGGTCTGCTCCTCCAGAGAACCTGAGTTTGATTACCAGCACACATATGGCAGCTCACAAACATCTGTAATTCCAGTTCCAGGGGATCTGATGCCTTTTTTTGACCTCTGTGGGAATCAGGCAGGCATATGGTACAGTGATATTCACGCAGGCAAACTACTCATACATATTTTTCTTAATGCATAAAAGTTTATAGACAAACAAACATATACAAGCACATATACATATACAATTTAGTACAAGTGGAAGGCTCCTTCACAGGTGACTGACACCAGTATGCTAGATCTAGTGACTCTGCTACTTAAGTCAATAAACAACACACTAGCACGTTACTTAGAACTGAAAGCCATTTCCTCCATATCTATGTTTTCTTTCTCATTGAATTTTGATCTATGTTCATTCAAAAACTTGGCTCAAAGTCTTGATTTCTTTCCTCCTATATCTTACAGGCTTTACCCCAATGTCTTTCTCTGAACTGTGATCCAATAACTGAGGAACCCCCATGGAACTGGATCAGGTCCTCTGGATAAGTGAGACAGTTGTTTAGCTTGAACAGTTTAGGGGGCCGCCAGGCAGTGAGACTGGGACCTGTCCTTAGTGCATGAGCTGGCTTTCTGGAATGGGGGGGGGTGTTGAGGGGGAGGCTGGAGGGTGGGAGAGGGAGGACAGGAGAATCCATGGTTGATATGTAAAACGAATAGAAAATCTCTTAATAAAAAGAAAAGAGAAAAGACAATGTCCCCATGAGTGCTGGTATTTGAACATTTGGTGGCCAGTTGGTGGCGCTGTTTGGGTAGGTGTAGGAGTGTGGCCTTGTAGGAGGAAGTGTGTTAAGGGGGTGGGGTGTTGAGAGTTGAAAGCCTCACACCACTTCCAGTTTGCTCTCTACTCCAAGCATGTGGTTAAAGGTAGGAGCTTCCTGATACAGCTTCCATGAGTGTTGCTTGCTGCCCTGCGTCTCCTCCATGATGGCTTCTCATCCCTCCAGAACCAGAAACCCAAATAAAGTCTTCTGAAAGTTGCCTTGGTGTGTCACGTTACCATAGCAACAGAAAAATAACTAACATACCTCTCTATCTCAGAACTCCTCAGCATGGTCATTTTGTCCTTTCTCAGGTGTATTCCCTGCCCTCAGCTCCCTTTGCTTTTCTTGTTTTGCATCAGACTATATATATCATATTTATTTCTGTTTGCCACACTTGCTACAAATTTTAGCATTTAGAATAAGAATATTTGTAATGACAAGGATCACAATTAACATACAAAAATGGCGGGGTGGGGGGGAGTGAAGACATTTGTAGGTCCTAACAAATGCAACTAGGAATAAGTACTCTGGAGAGAATTACTACATACTTACACATGTACATACTTCTTCCTATCCCATGGTAATTGTATGAGTCTTAGTGTAATTGTATTTATTCCTGGTATTCATTCTCTGAACAGGCCTAAGTGGAAGTTTAGCATTACCAGTAGATAAGAACCTCTTTTAGTCACTGAAATCTTTAAGTGATATGACCATGTACTTGCTCAACCTTTTCTCCACAGACTGGCCTCACCCAGAACCCATCAGAAAATATCTAAGCATTGCAACTCTGGGGAAACGTGTGAGAGTACCATTACTGACACACCCCAGAATCACTTTTTCATGAACTGTTCCTTGATATGTGTTTATCACCTTACTTTTGGGGAAATTTCAAAACTGTCAGTGAGGGTGAATTTTTTAACAATTACTATATCATACTCACTTTCATGTACATTGAATCTCTATATCAGTTATGGTTTAGATTTGGAGAATATTCTCTCTTATGTTTGGGGAATTTGATTCTCAGCTAGTATCAATTTGTGCTATGTAGGAGCAAATTCTAGGAGGTGGAGCCTAGCCAGAGAAATTACACCACTGGTAGTGGGTTCTTTACCTCTCTGCTTCCTGTCCATCACAAAGTGAGAGTCAGTTCAGCAACTCAGCCACACTTCTGCCATTATTCCTAGCTGAAGAACATAAATCCAGGTAATCATGGTGCTGAACTCTTTCAAACAATGAGTTAAAATAAATAACTAAGTCCCTTGTTCCTTTAAGTTGTTTGGTCAGCTCTTTGTCACAGTACTAAGCAAAGTAGCTAATATGATGTCCCTGACCAACCTCACACATCATCAGAACAAACATACATTCAGTTTGCTCCTGTTAAATTCTAGCCTTAAGAACTGTGATTCTCACATAGTGATCATCTACATACAAAACCACAGGGAGAATGCTGGCATCGTTTTAGCCATGAGTTCTGAGGGGAGAAGAGCTACTCTGAAGGTTTTGTTTTTGTTTTTTTCCCTGTTGATATCTTTGATTCTAAAGCACATATGTCTCCCCTTGCATTGGCTGAGAAACTTAGGTTCAAATATAGTCTGCTCCTTCAGAACTTTCATGTAAAAGACAACCCTCCTTCAAATTCACCTTTGTCCTGGTTTTCTCATGTGCATTTTTTGAAAGAGAACATGGTGAATTATGTTCAAACAAAGCCACATTAAAATAATTGCAGAATAGTTGGAGAAGTAATTAAACACACTGAAAGCTCAAGGTTCATATTATCAAGCTTTCTATATTTAATGGCAAAATCTTAAAAGTAAAACACTGTGGGTTTTGTGCAGCAATAAATGTGAACTCAAAAAATATTAATGCTCACATTAATCTCCTTCATATTTCATATTTCCCAGCTAATTATAGCCAGTAACTACACTTCAACATCTATGAGAAATGATGGCTTCTGGTCTGCATGTGTTCTGTTTGTCCTATCTCCTGTTTGGAGGAAATGGGCCAAGTTTCCACCAGTGGCTAAAGTGACTTTTGAAGCTTTGAAATTAAAGTCTACATTGTGAACAATGACAAGCTGCAGGAACAATGCGCATGTTGGAACCATGTGTTGACTGTATATAAAGACCAAGGTAATTCATACAAAATGACCCTAAAATGTGCTATTAGAAAAGGCGACTCAGAAGAAAGCTCATGTTTCTTTAAAGTCTTTTCAAACGCTAGCCTTAAAGGTATCAGCCTGATATGACAGGGTAGGGAGAAAATAATCACATAATTTCATAAGATGGAGGCTTTAATCACATCAAAGTGCCCAACTTGGGTGATTTTTATTGCTTTGTGCATTATTTTATAATGAAGAACATTTGTTCCATAAACAGAACTATTATCAATATGTTCTGAATCAGAGAATCAGCCAGATTCTCCAATTACCTAAGAAGATAGGAATTTGGTTTGGTTGCTTACTCTGTAACTTTTATGAAAGTGTCATCTATTACCCTATGCTTATAAATAAATTTTATATACTGAAAGAAAAGCCTTAGAGTGAGAGCGTTAAATATTTGTATCTCTGGCCACAAATGGCCTCCCATGCAGTCTACTACTAGTTTCTAAGCTAGAATGTGCTATCAAGTAGTCCAAATTCCTCTCCAGCACAAAGATGGCTAAAGTTGAAGCAGATGCATACAAAAAAGAAAACCAAATACTTCTGCAAGTCTGTAGTGGGTCTTTGAAGCACTTTAATTTTCCATTTAAAGTGGGGAACCATTAACTCAGTATCTGAAGCCACTGCAGAATAAAGCCTTAGTTCTGAGGTCAACATTAAACACCAGAAATGATGTCCGCACTGAGATTTATCTGCAAAACACCCACAGCAAAGCTACACATTTTATCAAAAACACAGAAAGTTTCCTCAACAGGAATTGATGAAAACCTGACATCCCAATGGCTAACAATAATTGATGGTCTTCAACAAGCATATAGTGATGAAAAATACAGGACATCTTCAAAAAGAAAACACACACACACACACACACACACACACACACACACATCTGAGCACATCTGAGTTTTTTCATGCTTAATACTTGTTTCCAAATACATGGAATGAAGATAAAGTGAATACATCCCATTCCCTTAATGACTTTTATGTCTATAACTTAGTGTATGCCCTTGAATTAAAGCCAGGCTAGTTTGTAAGTACTTTTTAAAGTGTGCAGAATTACTCCTGAGGTTTCTAAAAAAAAATCTATATCATTCTACCACATAGGGTTTAATTAAAATAAAGGAAAGGTAGAAACATATTGAGGGCATTTGGGTGAGGTAGAAATGGAGAGGAGATAAGCAGTGACTTTCATTTTCATTCCCACAAAGATATGGGGTGAGGGGCAAAGTTAAAAAACAAAACAAAAGGAAACTGACAAGCTATTAAAAGCTCCAGACACTACACTCAGACCTATCGCAAACTGAAAACATAATTAGATTTATACCTCTGGATGATAAGCAATTCATCATCAAGGAGTCTGAGTCAATGGCCACACTCCTGTGTTTAGAGGCCTGACTTTACTGCATGCTTCAGCACTGACTTAATCATTACTATCTGATCTGTAAAGTCATAAAAATGAACTGAAATCTTGAGACTTGCATGCTCAACCTCTGGAAAGGATGTCAAAATAAACAAGGTGAGCAGACACTTCTGGATCTAAGAGTTAGGTGTTAGAGAAAGCCACAGGACTGTTGAGTAAATACCTATTGTGGTAGTTAGTTACCTTTCTCCTTGCCATGCCCAAGTGCATGATAAATGCAACTTATTTTTAGAAAAAGTTTATTTTGGTTCATGGTTTCAGTATTATCAATCATCATAGGGATATCACACAGTGTACACAGCCTCTCTTTAGGGCCAGATCCACTCCTTGTGGGCATCATTCCTTAAAGAATATTCCATGATACCGGCACGCTCCAGATCCTGGGTTCTTCTTTTTAACTTAGGGTTTGTTTTCCTGACTCCATGTAATGGCCTTTCCTTCCTTGCAGGGGATATGACTGCTGCATGTTGGAGGAGTATGTGGTGTCTGAGTATATGGCTTGTGTAGTAAGGACACAGAGAAAGATGCTCCTCAGCTTGCTTTCACTTTTGTGTTCTTTCAGAACCCAAGCTTATGGGATGGGGCCTTCCACATTTGAAGTCGGTCTTCCCATTTCTGTTAAGCCTTTCTGGAAACACTATCATAGACGTATCCAAAACTGCACTTCCATGCTTGTTCTTAATCCTATCAAGCAGACTACAAAGATTAACCATCACACCTACTATGTGCCAAATATAGGAAATTATTTAATTAAATTTCATCCTTATGGTCATGTGAAGGAAGTACACTAATGCTTGTCATCTCAGTGGAGACACTATCTTCAAAGTTGTAGTCAAACAACATGTACCACAATTGCAAGTGGCAAATTGGAGATTTAAACCCCTGCTGATGTATGCTTTCTTCTCTGTTGTACTGAAATGGAATGAAAATTTTACTGCTTCTTGTCTGTTTTCGACAGCATTAATAAACTCATTGACTCACTGAAAATAAAATTTCAACAACTGTAATTTTTTTTTCTGCATATATTCAGCCTTTCTCACTTTTTTAGCTTTCTCTCAACAGGCACTTACTTAACTGATTTTATTCTACTCACTTTGCACTCTTGAGCAAAACAGGTAGTAGATTAGGCAAAATACATCTACTTTAGATTATTGAAAGGCCCATGCGAAAAGAATGTAAAGTACTGAAGGCTACAGCAGGCCCTATAAGAGAATAGTGGAAGCGATGTCTGGCAAAGCCTTTTAGAAGGATGTAGCATTCATGCTTAGTCAGCTCCTGTAAATTGCTTAAAGCATCATGAAAATAAACAAACAAACAAACAAACAAACCACAGCAAGCATTGGCTATCAATTTACTCTGAGCTCCGTTGCTGCAACCACAGAACAGAGGCTCAGAAGAGCTGATTACCTGGCACGGAGTAGAGGTGGTAAGTGATTTGGTAAGGATAGGACTTCCAAGCCTGGCCACCCCAGTAGACTGCTGTGGCCCAAAATAAATATATGATCCTGGAAAAGAAAACAGAAACAAATGCAAAGTCACATAGTGAGTTGCCAGTTGTGGTGTACATGTAGCTCTTTGCCCCCCTGGCCTTACTCAGCTGTAACTCAGGTAAAGAAAATCACATTTTCCCTTATTTACCATTAGGCTCTGTAAATAACCAGAGAATTTCATATGAATGACCTTAAATATCTAAAATAAAATTTAATTGGTAAAAGATAAACTCTGAATCCAAATTATCCAAACAAACATTTTTATTGCTTTCACTCCTGTCATAGCATTTGAAATCAAATTAAATGAAGCTTCTAAGTTTACAATTAGATATTCAACATGCCCTTAGGAAATTCTCTTGAGAGTTTTATTTTTAAGTCTCTTCCAAATGTACTGAAGGAGATGAGAGCATGCAGTGACTCTGGTTCCTCTTGGGGCTTACATGTTTGACATTGTTGTCTGTGCTGTAGGGGATGAGAGCTTAATTAAAGATCTAATCTGAACATTAACAAAATAACTGCTTTTAGATTTTAACTGACGTGGATGTACTCACAGCAAATGCACAGGGGATGGCATCTTTTAGCAGTTTGGAAGATCATACACTCTGAGCTGCATCAGGGAGAGCTTCTTTGAATATTGAACACTCACAAGGAAAGCTATGCCAAACAATGTCGGTGTCTGATCCTGCCCTTTGATAAGCACAAAGTGACAGGCAGAATATAACACAAACAGTCTCTAGGCAACTTAGAAAGCTAACTGTTTTGACTGGGAAAACACCTCATTGAAACAGTAATTTTCCTGAATTCAGGTCAATGCTGACTATATGCTAAAGGGGGGAAGTCATAATCAAAATGTACTATTTCATAGACTGCTGCACATGTTTATGCAAGCGTTCTCCTCATTTTGCTTTTGCAAAGCATGTACCTGTTTCAGGCAATAGCCTGGAAATTAGACTGTGCATGTCCTAAGAACAGAAGGACCAGTCGTCTGTTCATGAATATAGGCAAAAATCCTAAGCAAACATATATATGCGAATACATATGCAAAGAGTGAGTGAAACAAAATCAAATCAAACAGGTTTGCTTTAGGAATGGCTGGAGTTGCTGTAGTGTTTAAAAAGCAGTCTCTACAATAAAGAAAAGGTATAATCTGATGATCACATGACTGTCGCAAAAAAAGCTGAAGAAGTTATTTGACAGATTTCAACTCATGTTCATGTTTTTTGTTTTTTGTTTTTTATAAAAAACAATGTTACAGTACAAACACAGTACTCAAGGTTGGTTTTTTTGTTTTTGTTATTTTCCTAAAGATAAGAATCACACAAGCCCAGCAGTTACCACTACTTCTATTCAGCAATTCCCAGAGGCCTTATCCCAAGCTTGATAAAGAAACAGGACAATAAAAAATCTCTACACAAACATGTATACACACACACACACACACACACACACACACACACACACACACTTACATCCACTAACATGTGCTAACAGAAAGTTTAAAACCAGGAAGGAAGAATATAAAATTTTCATTATTTACAGACAGAAGAACAGTAGATCTATAGAGAAAACATAATTGCTAAAGTCATTAACTTTAGTGTTTACATTTTAAAAACAATTCCTAAATACTGACCTATGCACTAATGGAGGAAACTCCATGAGAATAAGCACATAAATAGGGGTGGCTGAACACTAATTTTCCACAAGTGACAAAAGACCCAGAATAGTCAGAGTCATTAGCCAATTAACATGAAAAATATTACAAGCATTGGACACAGCATACAGAAATGAAAATGTGTATCACTCAGGACTGAGACATGTACAGTTCAACTCTCTTCAGTTAATAAGTGAATAAATAAAATGTGGTTTGTCCACACAATGGAGTATTACTCAAGTTAAAAAGGAGGAAAATCAGTATAATTATTAAATCCACAGTGCTTTAAGAAGGCCAGAATCCAGACCTATATAGTGTCTGACCTATTTACCTGCCACTCTTTAAACAGACAATAAATTTGAGATAGGTATCAACAGGTGCCATACCTGGGTAGGATTCCTGGGACCCACATGGTACAAGGAAAGAACTGATTCCCAAAAGTTGTCCTCTGACCTCTGATCTATACAAGTGTGTGGTGTCACACACACACACACACACACACACACACACACACACACAGAGAGAGAGAGAGAGAGAGAGAGACAGAGACAGAGACAGAGAGACAGAGACAGAGAGAGAGAGAGAGTCAGAGACAGAGAGACAGAGTGACAGAGAGAGAGAGAGATTCATTTTAATGCCACTATGTTGTTGAATATTAGTTTACCTGATTGGTCTAATAAAGAGCTGAATGGCCAATAGCTAATTCATTTTAATGCCACTATGTTGTTGAATATAAGTTTACCTGATTGGTCTAATAAAGAGTTGAATGGCCCATAGCTAGGCAGGAGAGAGAAATAGGCATGTCTGCCAGGCAGAGAGAATAAAAAAGATAAGAAATCTAGGATTGAAAGGAAGATCAAGGAGCAAGAAAAGGAGAAGAGGAGGGCACTAGGGCCCAATGACCCAGCCACACAGCCAGCCACAGAGTAGGAAGTAAAGAAAGCCATATAGAATAAAGAAAGGTAAAAAACCCAGAGGCAAAACATAGAACAAGAGAATTTCAGATAGAAGAGCTGACTAGAAACAAGCCAAGCTAAGGCCAGGCATAAGTCTCTGTATATTTATTTGGGAACAAGGTGGCGGGTCTCCAAAGAGTTAAAAAAATAAAAAAATAAAAAATAAAACAACTATAGCACTACCACAAATATGCAGTGGCACTATTCCTCAGGCCAACCATTGGTGTTATCCCAGCATTCCTATTGGAACAGACTTCTGAGCTCTTACTATATGAAAAAATCCTTAGCAAGTATAATCCTACTCAATGCCTCATAAAAATCTTTCATGACTGCACACGGGAGGATTTTATTTTCCATGTTCTCTAGCTAACAAAGCTGAAGTACTTTTGCGCAATGTCATTGCCATGGCCCAGCCCTTGACAGTGCAGTTTCACAAACCGAGTCATGGTGAAGTTCACATCAAATCACCACAACACAGCTGTGCACGGATTCCCTTGGGAATCCCGGCCTCCGCTCAGGCCCTCATGTTTCCACTGCTACTACATATCTGTCTGCCCTACTCCAGCCTTGTATCCTCTTCTGTCCCCAGATCTCACCCAGATAGACTTCTCCAGCAAATATGATTGGTCACAGGCTTCAATTTGCCTAATAAGACCTCTATTGCCCTCTAGACAAATTCCAAAGCCCTGGATACCCTCTCCTCTCCTCTCTTGTGTCTAATCATAAGCATGGTGAAAACAGACATCCTGGCAATGCTCCCATCCCCCTCCAAGACATTTCCCCAATTGGAACACGTTTCTTGCGCTCCCTTTAGTGTTGCCATCTCCTTGCAGTCCCCTCTGTCTTCCTTCCTGGCTCCTTGTTTCCCTTCAGGGATGCTGTACTGGGGGTCCTTCTCAGTTAAACCCCTCTACCTCACCTTAACCACCACCCTCCAGCCCGTACAGCTTTCAGCATATATGAATGTGATCCCGTGCTGACCAACGTTAGCTACCAGACTCTGCCTGCCTCGAACACAGGGACCATAGCGTCTACTACCATGCACCAGCTCTGATACATGCTATTGGCTTAATGATTGGCCTGGGTACAGAAAAAAGGAACAATCCATATCATCTTCCGAAGAAAATTGCTACTCATATCTATTTTAAACTTCAAGTTTAAGTCACTGTGGAACAGAACATTAAAGAGAAGAACATTATTACTGGCCCAATAAGCAAAAAGGCAAGAACTTAACTGTACCAGTCAGCAATGAACCAGTTTTACAGTTGGAACCAACAATCTTCCTCCATAATCCCTTCCAATGCTCCACCAACCCCAGTTTCCAAAGACTATAATTAAAAATTCTGCCAATTAAAAATTCTGTTTGGTATACTTCTTTATAGATCTCAAAGGAAGAGCAGGATAATACCCAGTGAGCATGAAAATTATCTAGACCCCCAATTGTGTGATTACAAATTTAATGTATTAGGTGTGTGCGTGTGTGTATGTGTGTGTGTGTGTATGTGTGTATGTGTGTGTGTGTGTGTGTGCACGCACGTGTGCTATGCCATAGAAATGTAAACAAAACAAAGAACTAGAGAGCAAAGCCATTATGTTTATCTATGAGTGCCACAGAGCATTTTCAGAACATTGTAGGTAGTTACGGTTCCTTGACTTTACAAGGATATGTAAAAGTTGTAATGATATTTTGTAGTATATAATCTAAAGTATTTTCAGATTTTATAGATAGTGCTAAATCCTTGTTCTTTGCCTCCAGATAGAAGATGAGACTACTTTTTTTCTTTCTGTTTTGCAAGACTTGGAATGCTTAAAGGAAGGAGTAAGCCTACTGTACAATTTATCAGAAATGTTATCTTCCTCTTTACATCATCACTATAATATACTTTAAAAATGCAACAACAAAATTGATGGTTGTCTCAAGAATGCTCCTTTCAGCGATTATTAATCAGGTCAGAAGGAGTTAAGACAAGACAAACAAAAGCTCCATTTAGTCTGTAATTAGAAACAAAAATGCACAGCATCCACACTTCAACATGAAAAGGATGAAAAGTCCTTTAAAAGAGAATCCCGTACCGTAGTTTGTGCTCCCTGTGTGACCAGCCTCAGGGTGTCCTCCACTGTGCAACCCTTCCATCACCTCCCAGTGGGAATCTTCTGTGGGAAATGGTTCCCAGCCACAGAAACCAGACTCGAAGTCCCAGGTGAAGTGATTTGCTGTAATGTGTAGAGAAGACATGGATATGTGACGACAGGTTTGTCTTTACAAGCAGATATTTTTATGTCTTTTTAATGGAATTCTCCCTAAATAAAGACCCCAAACCTTTGGGCAGCTAAAAGGGTGCAAAACTTTTCAGGGTAAAAATGACAATGGTTTTTATAAATGATGAAATTGTCTACAAAACAAAATTTGCAATCAGGTATTTTCTTATCCCAATGTTTTATCAGTTAAAAAGTTGGACTAGAAGAGTAGCTAATGTGCCTGTAATACAAGCATGAGGGCTTTAGTTTGGATCTTAGACTACATGAACAAGCAGATATGGTAGTGTGTCTCTGTATTTCCAGCCTGCATGAAAAAGTAGGTAGGTAGCATAATGCTATAATCCCAGCCCTAGCCAGGTGGAAGAAGGCAGATCCATGGAGCTGGCTGGCCAGTCTAACCACTCAGTGAGCTCCAGATTCAGGGAAGAGACACTGTATCCCAAAAGAGTAGTATTTTTCTGTTTTGATAGCATCAGGATGCTGATAGAAGAAGCCAGAGCACCTCAACAACATGTCTTCCAGATTCCAACTGGAGGTCAATGTTACAGTTTCTCTTGAATCAAGTTTGTAGACAAACACAACAAAGAAACAAGGTATACAGCAGTAGAGGAAAACATACCATATGAACCTCCAGTTTCCATACACACCAAGCATCTGCAGTCACAGACACGCACTCACATATACATATACCAGAGACAAACAAAATAAATGCAAAAAATAAAAATAAATGTCAACTATCATGCTTTCCACAGAACAATAAACATTCACTATTCTTTGAAAATTAAAGTTAAATTTTTAGAATCTATCACCATAAAGATTTGGGAAAGCACCATGATGCTGTAATCTCTGTGAATGCATAGTGAACCGTTCAGGTCTTTTCATTGATGACATTTGTTCTGGTACATTTACAAGCAATGCCTTTTTTACAAAATAAATATTTTACACCTTAGTTGCTATATAGTATAAAAATCTAATTGTAGTCCCTTATATTGAAGTTTTTCATTAATAATGTTTTCCCTACATATTTTAATTTCAGGTGAAACAGTAAATATAAGAAGAAACTAAGGTCAAAGATATGACAACTTGTCATACTAAGTGTGGTGGCAAATGCTACACATGTAAAAATGGAAATGATACATCTCTGTCATAAATAAAGTACGTTAATTATAAGCAGTCATTTTGACTATGTGGTCACTTTCAACTTGCTGTAATTATGGGGTGCATTTCACTACTTCAAACAGAGTGTGTGAAACTGTTCATAGTGTCAAAGAAATGTCTCTCCAAGTTAATTTGTTAGAGGAATGTTTTTAGATGGTAATGAAACTTTCTCTTAAATATTTAACTATAGTATAATATAGGCACAAGAAAAAGAATTTAATTGATAAGAATGTGGTTCATAAAAGTAAAATATTTATGAATCTTTGGCTTCAGGTCGTCACAATATAAAAAGAAATCTTGTATGGGAGCTGATAGAGACATCTTATTTAGTGAGTGTTTATTAGGTTCTAATAAGGGTAGATCATAAATATGAAGTTGGTATTTATGAAACCATAGGGACCACAGTTCTGTTCCTCATGTATAATTAAGCAAAGAATACCTCTTCCTCACAGGGGTATCTCAGTATGTAGAAATATTTTAAAGTTGACAAAACCTCTAGAGACAGTACAATAGTAAAATAAAATGCATTGCTCAAGATCCTTGGTCTACATGTCTTTCACATAAGTATTACACTTAACTCCTCTAATATTTATAGTAATTTATTTACTTCGAATAACAGGTTCACCTCA
Source organism: Onychomys torridus (assembly GCF_903995425.1). Classification (NCBI taxonomy): domain Eukaryota; kingdom Metazoa; phylum Chordata; class Mammalia; order Rodentia; family Cricetidae; genus Onychomys; species Onychomys torridus. The sequence goes on along the minus strand of NC_050447.1, from coordinate 74,998,157 downwards.
AAATTGCCATTCTCCTGCCACAGCCTCCCTAGTCTTAGAATTAATGGCAGGCACATTAGCACTCTACATTATTTCAAGTACCCTACAAATGAAACAAGAAAACTCCCCTGCAACCAAACTCCCCATATTATTTTCATTTCAACACAAATCTGTCTGTCCTCTTATCATTTTGAGAACACAGTAGAAAAGATTATATAAAATATAGTTGACAATCTACTTTCTTCATAATTTTCAACCACAAAGTTAGGCAGCATTAATTATGTAGCCACTGTTGAGAAAGCATCACTGTCATACATCTCTAGAGCTTCCCACCTCCTGAAGCTGAGGCTTCACGTCCATATAACAGCAACTTCAACTGTCCCTTTTCCACACCAGCTCAGTAACTACCATTCTACTCTCTATGCCTATGAATCTCACAAGTCTAGGCCTCTCACCAAAGTGGAATCATGTAAAACTGACTCCTCTATGTGTGACTTATTTCACATTGCATAGCATATCCATGGTTTATCTGTGCTGCATCGTGTGTCAAAATTAGATGTTTTGTGTTACAGCTGCTTAGGAATACAGTGAATATCTTAGGATGTGCTTGTCACATATCATATCTCAATAATTTTGATAGAAATATTTAAAATATTCAATATAAATTAGAAAGAGTGAAAGGAAATGAGTGAGAAGAGGAAGAAAAAAGAAGGTAGAGAGAGGGAGAAAGGGAAAGAGTGGGGGAGAAAGGGGGGAAACAAAGAAAGAAGATAAATGATCCAGATTTTTCCTCAGCTGTCACAATATAATCCTTTTCTTATACCCATATGATACTGCAGTAGTTAAATATGCATTCCAAGTGCATTGATGCATAATTGATGAATAAACTTAAATATTTAAAGATGTGCAACTTATTGATTGTTATATGTATGTATTGCCAAATGCTTATGATAGGAAAGGAAGATAATATGTCATTTGTGACATTGTATGAGTGATATGAACCCTTAAATCTACTCTCATTATTCTTTTAGTGAATTGCACATCTTCATTATCAGTGTAGTGACCATTCTGTGATTGGATGATCTTATCAATGGAGTCGGTGTCCTTGTCCTCACCCCTTGTAAGCACTGTCTTCCTCTTTCTCTGATCTTGACATTTTTTCCACTGCATGCACAGATACAATCACACAGTGTGCACCCTTCTGTTCTAGCTTCTTTCACTTAGCAGAATCTACTATAGACTCATTCTTGTTACACATACTAGCTGTTCCTTTGGTTTCATTCCTCAATGAACTTTGCATAAATCTCACATTACTTTCAATCTGTTTTTCCACTGGTATTGGATTAAGTTGTTTTATTTTGGCTGTTGTGCAGAAGGTTGCAATGAACATGGGGAAACACATATATTTAAATATTAACTATGTTTATTTTCTACAAGATCATAATAAATGATGAAACTTCTGCTTTGGTATCATAATGATGTTTTTAGATGAAATAATGAGGACTTGGGGATTTCTATTGTTGGAGGCCACACATACTTTGCCCTTAGTTTTTATGTGAGTTTTAATATGACATCTGTTTCTCCCCTGAGCTGTCTTTACTATTAGAAGCCTCTTTGTCAAGGTGGTTCACAAAGCTTAAGCTGCAGATGAATTATTGGGGGCTATGTTACAATGCAGCATTTAGTTCTATAGGGTTGGTATAGGGTCCACAGCTTTGTCTCCTTTAACCAGGTCTGAGGCAAATCTGCTGTTCAAGTCCACAGAGTACACAACAAAAGCAAAACACCAGCAAACGCAATGGCGCTTTCCATTCACCAGCTTCTAACAGTCTACCGAGCACAAGCTTAATGTGTTCTGTCACTGAAAAAGCACCTGGAAGCAGTGGCTCTAAGGAGCATCGATGTGAGGATGTCTTTCCAGAAAGGCACACTTTCTGTGCAGAGATTATCCACTGGAAACTCCCATAAATTAGTGTTTGCCAAGTCTCTGGGATATCATAAATATTTCTGCAGCTGTTACATACACCATGCTGAGAGAAATGACTTCTTTAATAAGGTGTTTGCTTGAGGAACTGCATTCAGATCCCAGCATCTTGTACACAATTAGGTGAGGCAGTATGCAACTGTAATCTCAAGGCTGAAGAGGTAGAGACAGGAGGATCCTTGAGGTTGTTGGCCACCTAGTTCAACCAAATTGAGATATGGGTGCTGTGAGATGTTCTGTATGTCAAATGTGTTGCTCTGATTGGTTAAAGTAAATAAAATGCTGATTGGCCAGTAGCCAGGCAGGAAGGATAGGGTAGGCGGCACAAGGAGGAGGATAATTGTGGGAAGTGGAAGGCTGGGTGAAGAGATACTGCCAGCAACTGCCATGACAAGGAAGATGTAAGGTACTGGTAAGCCACGAGCCACATGGCAACTTATAGATTAATAGAAATTGGTTAATTTAAGATAGAAGAAGCAGATAACAAGAAGCCTGCCACAGCCATACAGTTTGTAAACAATATAAGTCTCTGTGTGCTTACTTGGTTGGGTCTAAGCGACTGTGGGACTGGCGGGTAAGAGAGATTTTTCCTGACTGTGGGCCAGACAAAAAAACTCTAGCTACACACGGGTTCACTGAGAGTTGTCTCATATGGAGTAGAGCAATAGAGGGAGACAACAGACTCCAACCTCTTGTCTTTCCCTCCTACATGAATACATGGACTCAAACAACACACGCACACACACACACACACACACACACACACACACACACACACACACACACCAGAAGAGAGGGAAAGTGTGTTTAAAAGCATATAAAGGCATTTTACTTCTGTTACAAACTTGGAATTTAATTTTAAATTCTGAATTAAAACTCAACACTTGCAAAATAGAAACCAAAGTATGTGTAAAATGGAATTAAGTTTTAAAACATCAAGGACAACTCCTCATTTTCTAAGAACATATATTTATGTGCACAAATATATTGTGCTATAATGAAGAAAACTCTGAACTTAGAACAATGCTACTAATTCACTGTAAATGATTTCCCCAGAGCAAATATGATTGTATTAGTTTTATAGTCACTATGACAAAATACCTTATGAAAATAAAAAAAGTGTGATTTCGACTCAGGATTGCAGAAGGTTTCAATTGATTTCTTGGTCCCATATACCTGGCCAGAAGACCATGTCACAGGGAACAGCAGAGACTCTTCATCCTATCTCACACATCAGCAGGGGTGAAGCGGGGGAGGAGATTCTGATAGTTAATTGGTTTTCTCTCTCTTTTTTTTAAATCACTCTTCCCTTTTCCCATGGGATGGTGCCATTTACATCCAAAGTGAATCTTGGCCCTCAGTTTACCTGATCCAGTAACACTGTCATAGGTAAACCTCACCAATATCCTATGAGATTCTAAATCTAACCAAGTTGAGGATGAAGAAAAAAACATCAAAGTAGCCATGAGAATATTTACATGAGATAGTTTGGCATAAATATATATATTTGTGGCATTTGTAATATGGCTATCCATATATGTCATATCACTCTATCAAGTGGCTCTCAACCAAGCACAACAATTTTTTATTGGACGATTAAGCTTAAAGTATTTGAGAAAATTAAGGCAAGTAAATAGCAGAATTTGTTGATAGGCACAGATACTCTGTCCCTCCATTCACCCAAAGTTACTGACAGAATAGTTCTGAAATTGATTGCATTAGAAAAATGACAGACAAGTAATTCATGACATTTCAATAAACCAAAAAAATATGTACAAAATTAGTAGTAAGGTACCAGTTAATGTTCCAGGGGTGCATTTGATTTAGGACTCCAGTTAAAGTGGGGGTGGGTGGGCAAAGAATCATTTGCCACAGGGAAAAAAACAGAAGACAAGCTTCCAAATGAGTGATTGAAAAGAAACATATTTTTCTCTCAGTCTTTGAAATTAAAAATAATAGAAGCTCTTAGAAATGTGCATTTCCCCCAAAGAAAAAATTGTCTATAAAATATTAAATAAAACATAGAAATGAATTTCATATACATTAGAGAAAATAAATTTTTCTTATTCTCTTTGAAAGCAAAAAAAAAAGTAAGTGCAAAGCCCACTGAGATCACACTGATTAGCAGATTATATGGCTGGAAGAATTAATTGAACTCTGTTTATAAACAGGCCCACCTGGGAGTATTCTTTTGTTTACCCATTTTCTTCTCCCAGTGCCTCCAATGCCTTTAATAAAGTCTTCACTGGGCCTTCAAAAGAAGCATGTTGTACAAAAGATCTTTTCATTACATGTGGCATTTATTTTATTGCAATGTTTTACCTACATAATAATATCTCACAAAAATAAAAGTCAAAATTTTAATTTTTTAAAAAAAGCTCTTTACTTGTGATACAATAAACAGATTCATTTATTGGAACTCATGGTTTCTAAAAACAGCCTATGGAGTCTAGTTGCTAAGCCACCTCACATGAGAACCACCATGTGCCTTTTATGTAAATACTATTTTCGTGGAAGTATGATGATGTTTGAATCATTAAAGTATTTCTTCTCTGCTCTTATCAGAAACACTTCATACAAGGTCCATAGGGAAGGTATTGGCCAAGTTTAGCTTTAAGGCCACAGACAGCTGGAGGGAACTCCTACAGTCACCATGGCTAAGGGGGGAGGGCAGTGGCAACACATGTCCTCTTTATTCTCCCTCCTCAGCTTCCAAGATAATTACTGAGAGGGCAAAACACACTGTTTTTAAAAAGTTATCAATCTATAATATATCCATAAAGAAAGCTCTTTCTCAGCCTTCTCCTTCTTTAATCAAAGTATATATATATACATATATACATGTATATATATATGCAGACGTGCACACATACACACTCACACACACACACTAATCACAATTTATTTAAAGAACAAAGAAGGCTATTTAGTTATTCTAGCAGCAGACACCAAGAATTAAATTAACAGAGAGGCCCACAAAGGAATAATGCTAATAGTTTCAGAGTGAGAAAGCACTTTCATTTTATCTCAAAGAAATGAGCTTTTTCCCTGTTATAGCAAAGGCTATCAAAATCCCACAGTCATGAATGAGAGCAGGCAAACAACCCTGGGGAGCTGACTTACCAGATGCCTCTGAGTCTTCATCATTCGCATTGGAGCAGGCCATTCCAGACTCACAGACTGAAGCGTGGGTAAGGCACTCACTACTTGTGCAAGTGGATTCATTTATAGAACAAAGCTGCCGGGAGTGGGTCTGTCTACAGGTGTAGACCAACAGCTGATCAAGCCCAATGAAACTTCTCTGTCTTAAAACTGTGCCTTCAAAAACAACCTTTATAAAAAATATGATTATTTTATGAATGTATACTCTTAAAATACAGAAAGATTAGGAAAACAAACTGAAAAACGATCACAGAGATAAGTCACTGAGGGAAACGCATGTTTAAAATACAGCCAAATACAACTGATGGCAAAATTTGATTACTGGTTGACAAATCTGATCTACATTTCTGAGACTGATAAACACATGGGCTTCATGGAGGCTCCTGGGAAGCCAATCAAGAAGAACCAAAGAAAGAGCCATGTAACCATGAAGATACCATGTTACTGAAAGCTCATTATTTCAAGTATCATTTTTACAATCTTCTTTCTTTTATTTTCAAAAAAGAGAAAAATATTGTCATTAGTTCCATAGAGCTATAACTATGTCTGTTTCATAAACTACTAAAATTAATGCTTGAAAACCTGAAGGGAAAATCAGGAAAGGATAAAGAAGTATAGCTTAAGATTAAAAACTAGAAAAGAACCAAAATTTAAAAAATCACACCCACAGAAAAGAGACAGTTTTCCAATAAGCAAAATATCACCAATTAAAGGAAATGAATCCTATTTTGTCTAATCAATTTCCTGGCTTTTCTGGAGATACACAATGTTAGTAAGTAACCCAGTCTTTCATTACCAGCCAAATGCAGGACAATGTCAATGCATTAGGAGCCCTTGAGGCTCTGCAGAGAATAATGGTTAATGAACTGCAGAAGGATGTAGCAGAAACAGCTCACTAGATGGCAACCAATTTCCTTCTTCCAATTCAGTAGCCAATAGCTACTTATGAGTAATTTAAGTGGGTGGAATTTATATGAGAATTCAATTTTTTAATCACATTAGCTCCGTTTCAAGTGTTCAGTACACTCACAGGTATTGAAAAGTTACACAGCAATGTCTTTGGAACTGAAGCCTTCTCTTTTGGAGGGAGGAAGGAGGCTCAAAAGGCTCAAAAAGTAAACCTCACAACCTGGAAGAGCTTACATAAGACTCACAAGATCACAAACCTTCCTCCTATGAGATTATAAAATCAGTGACCAGCTTCTGGCAGAAGAGATCCTTCTACCTACAGAGTTGCCTGTAAGTCACTGACTTGTCCATCTGCCTGCTGTTTACAGAGGATCTAGAATTCAAGCTTTTGTGTGTTATCACCCTGGCTGGGTTTGGCTTTCAATGATACAGCAGGCTGAGTTTAAGATATCCTTATTCCTGAGAGGTAGGTTTCCTCCACACTCCTATAAATCTGTCCAATACCCACTGATCCATTAAGTTTACTTTGGTGGAATCCTTACTCTGGTTTGACCTATCATTGATATACTTTCTAGGGAAAGTTGATTTTTCTCACCAGGGAAGGTCACACAATAAAAGAGAATTTCTCTATTACTCTAGAGAATATCTCTGTTACTATTTCAATATAACATCAGTGAACATCATACAAAAGATCAAACTACTAAATAAAGGATTGCCCCCATTCAGCCTCATCTAATTTAAGGGTTCTGTGTAGATTTCATCTTTCAAAGGAAAAAAAAGTACATATTTCTTGTTTAAAAAATACTTTGGATCAGATGGCAAATACATTTAAAGTTTTGCTTCAGAAGATAATATTCAATTCAAATCCTGCGTGATAAGAAAAGTATGCATGCTGTTACAGCATTCTTCCATAATCAATAGTGCATGTGTGCACATGCAGTGATGGCCTACCAGCTGTGTCTTTTCAGAGCATCAAGAGACCTGATACATGATTTATTTCAGGTCTCAAAATTGATGAGTTTAAACTTTGATCTCCATACTCTGCCATCTCTTATTCATATTTTAATTCCATCTCCTACACACATAGATACTTATAACTCCAAAATGTACTGTCTTTAAATGTTCCTTTATTTTATCTTTTTGCCAAATCACAAGGCCAACTTCACTTTTTAGAAAAACTTACTGAATATGTCCTTTAGAGGTTGTAAATATCAGCTTATAAAATGGTAGTGTCAAGATGTTAACCCAAACGAGTATAATATAAACTTCAATTTATAAGACTGATATAAAAAATACTATGCTTTGAAAATTCCAGGCTTAGAGCATATGAAATTCTGAAAGTCCACATGGTTATACTCAGTATTTGGGAAGAGGTGTCTAAACCACAGTGAGACCATAAAACAATGATGCCAGTTTTGTAAGTCACATACAGACAATCTCATCTTTTCCACTCACATTCTACCCCAGTCTATGTACTCTATATTGCAAAGAATCTCAAGTCAGTTCTTTAAAGAGGTCATCCATCAACCTTTTATATGTTTTAGGTGTATAATGGTATAGATAGTAATTCCATCGCCTGAGTTTCAGCAGAAGCTTACTAAGTATCTGCATTGTGAAGAAGAAAAGTGCTTGCCTGGAGCAATGCTGGAGCTGGGAAGCACTAGGCAAAAGTATTAGGAGAATGAGCAGGGTTTGAGTAAGAGTGGCCCTCTAGCACACTGGTTCTCAGCCTGCGGGTCACAACCCTTTGGGGTCAAATGACCCTTTCAGGGGTCACGTAAGACCGTTGGAAAGCACAGCTAGTTACATTATGATTCATAACAGTAACAGGATTATAGTTATGAAGTGGCAATGAAAATAATTTTAAGGTTAGGGGTCACCACAACATGAGGAACTGTATTAAAGGGTCACAGCATTAGGAAGGTTGAGAACCACTGAGCTAGCAGTTCCTCTGCTCACATATATATGACCCAAAATAAGGAAAAGAGAAGAGAATTACTATCCCCAAAGATACAAGTCTACTTTTCTAATTTAAATTTAACAGTGGATGATAAATTACATATTAGCAAAGTAAATGTTTAAGTTGTAACAAAATCTTACTTTTATACCTTAAATATCTTCAGACCTTCTGGTATTAATACATCTGCTTTCACCCATGTGTTGTGAGTTGATGTATTAAATGTCCAAGTCGTTTTTTCTTCCTTTGATTTGAAATAGAAACATGTTAATAATTTCCCAAATGCTACTCTCATTTGTGTATCCTTATGCTCTTAAGTACTGGGAACTCTAAGGTATATATGTAATAATGAAATGAATAATAATTTTGATGGAAAATATAGAAGTTATCATATCTGTATAATAAAACTATTTTAAACATTTACCTTTATTAATAAATGTTAATTGCACACACTAACAGGATTTGGCATGGAATTTTCTTGATAGGAGGGAAAAAATGGAAGATACATGATTGGATGTGGTCTGTGTCTGCTGTATGCATTTGCCCCCCTATCAAGTGGAAATAAGCAATTGCTTTTCTGAAATTTTAGACATCTATGATGATCACTTATTGAGAATCAATAATGAATAAAATTATTACTATGTGGTATGAGCTAAGATCTTAAGACAAAGTCTATACTGTGCTGCATATCAGAGCTAATAGTTTCAATCATTGTGTTCTAAGACCACACTTCCATACCCTGAATCATCAGATATTAGCAAGCATTCAATTTTTTTTTGACATTTCCCTAGAGAAAATAAACCAAATTTTTTGTAATATAGGGAGCCATTGTTTTTCATGAAATCCTGTAGTGCAAATATGGGGATAACAGAACTGCCTCTGGCTGAGCTGTGACAAGCCTTGCTGGCTTCTAGTATGAAATGGAAAAAAAAAACGGGAAACATCTACTTCTGAGTCTTATGATAGAAGGCATATGTTCCCAGGCTCTCAGCTTCTCCCTCCTCACTCAGTTCTACTTATCTCATCCACATTCAAGATCTTCTTAAAATGAATCTATCTGCAACTGAGTGGTGTACCCTCTGATGCCTATCCCAGATTCCCAAGCCTCAAACACTTAAGGTCTTTCAGATCTACTAAAGTGTACTTCCTGTCCTTTTCATCTCCATCTACTCCTGATATTTCTACAGGAAGGAGAAGCTCATATGTGATTGGAGGTGAGAGCTGTCATGTCGCACTGAGATGAATTAGTTTTAAGAAATTAAGAACTACAACAAATTTCCTCACTAATTATTTCCACATAGCTTCAGTTGTTTAGCATGAAGACACTTCTAAAAATGCTTTTAATAACATTTTGTGGCAAATTACACCCACCAATTCCCACAATGATCATTTTAGAAGAATAATTTTAAGCAATTTGTCTTTTTCCATAATGACAAATTGATTTTCCTCTATCTGAAGATTTACCAACTCCTTCAAACTGATCAGAGTTATTTGAAAATCCTTTCCCATATACTAATTTAATGGTATATTATAAATGAGATTGAGATTTTTCTACTATATTTTTCTGTTTGAAAACAGTAGCAATTATAAAGAAAAATAATTTACCCATGGCTAATTGAAGGTAACTTTTGAGTTCTGTTCTTAATTTCAGACTTTCTTGTTAGTTTGAACAATTGTCAATATTAAGAAAACAATAAACCCCCAGGTGCAGAAAGGTTTTCAAACCATGTTCTAATTTCCTGTTACCTTAAAAACCAAACACGAATCAGTTCTTAACTGATGTTATGGATCAATCAATAATTTAAAAAACTTTGCTCTTCAAGATCAGGTTAAAGAGTTCCAGCTCACCTGTCAAACATTATTCATTGCTGCCCTTCTCAGAGATGTAAGATTCTCCCTCCCTCCCAGTGAAGAAATCAGATGTATCACCTCAAAGTTAACTTTTTAAATAAGTTCTTTTGAATACATCCTATGTTAAAATCATGGAACTTGAAAAATATGTTATTTTAATAGAGATTATAGCTTTAAAATTGTATTATACAAGAACATCAAAATTTCTAGGATATTTCATTCTGATCCAATCTTTATATGCATTATATTTGGTAGTGGAAATTTTTTAAAAACTACAAAAATTGGGTTGGAGATTTAGCTCAGTGGTAGAGTGCTTGCTTAGCAAGCACAAGGCCCTGGGTTCGATCCTCAGCTTAAAAAAAAAAAGAAAAAACCTACAAAAATTCCAAGTCCAGTTCCTATTATTTCTAACATATTAACACTAAAAAATCTCAAGAAAGAAGTGTGTTGCTATGGTCATTGTTTTATAGATGAAGAAGGGAGTTCTAGACCATGCATAGCTAGACAATACAAATGGGAACTGGATTTCCGAAAGGAAGAACACAATTGTCTTCACAGAAGACAGATGGTGGTTTTCACCAAGACATATTGTAAAGGTAGTTGAAAATCTTTTTAAGTGTTGGAGAACGCATCTTCTTGTGACTTAAATGTATGCTGAGAGAGAGTCTTCATTCATGATCAACAAATGGTAAAGAGAAAGTCAGAGAAAACATGAACACTTTCAGAACAGGGATGTTCTAAGGGGTCGATGTGCAACGCTCCACACTCAGGTGATTTGAGCTGATACACAAACTTCCATTCTGTAGGATAAGGCCTTCCTGTACACCTCAATGTAATTCACTCTAATTAGATAATTATGTGGCAGCTGCAGGCAATTCTTGAGTATTCTTGCATAGCTTCAAGGCCACCAACAGAAAGATACCATTCATTTTCCATATTATGTATACTGGAAATCCATCAGTTATATTCTGAGTGGATTAAAATAATCCTAAGAAATAAAGTATATATGATGTAAATGAATGATAATATCTTATTGGATATATAAATGAGGATTAATAAATTATTTGCCATGCAATATAATTGGACCATATTTTTAAAGCATTTGTGATCGTAATCTGAACTCAGCAAACTCATTTTAGAATTTTTCACCATTCCTTGGTCAAAGGAGATAATTGAAGACCTGAAAGATTACTGAGGCATGAGTGGTACCACTGCATATGCACATAAAGACTAACTTGGTTTGGGGTTTGTGAGGCATTGTTTGTGTAGTTTCTTCCATTCATAGGGAATTTGCCAATGTGGCAGAAATATAAGAAAATAATTTATTCCAATCTCCCAAACAGCTTATTAAATTGAATAAAATACATTAAACAGATGTAGTGGTATTACCCAATACCGCTAACTATTACTGCAAATATGTCCCAATAACACATTTAAAAAGGAATTATGCAAGCTGCCAATGGAGAGAAGCAACCAGTAATCCTATCCAGCTATAATGCCAAGGAACCACAATAATAACCAGAATGTTAAGATAGCCTGAAAGGTGCAATAGTGGCACATATATCCTCGGGGTAACCACCTAACAGGACTTAAGGCTAATTCAATAGGAGGTAACTCTTGTTTGGTTCTTTAAATGTAGCCAGGAACCTGCAGCTAGAGGAGAACCTACTACCGCTATCCTTAACCTATATATATATATTGGTTTTTCGAGACAGGGTTTCTCTGTGTAGATTTGTGCCTTTACTGGATCTCATTCTGTAGACTAGGCTGGCCTCAAACTCACAGAGATCTTCCTGCCTCTGCCTCCCAAGTGCTAGGCTTAAAGGCCTGCACCACCACCGCCCAATTAAATATAATTTCTAATTGCATCCTAAACACATATTGTCATATCCACAAGAAGGGACGGATCTCACCCCCCATCAAAGAAGCTTTTTTTTCTAGCAAAAAAGAGATAATTACAGAAAGCTACAATGAACAAAAAGCAGAGGTCAACTGGCCATGTGGTGCCTGCCCCCAAATTAATATACTTACAACACAACCCCTAGACCTACAACTCACAGAACATCAAAGAAGACAGTGAGGTATGATTACAAGAGACTGAGTTAAAATTACTTTTAAATAATAAAAATATGTAATGTCAGGAAATGGTGCCACACACCTTTAATCCCAGCACTCAGGAGGCAGAGGCAGGTGGATCTCTGTGAGTTCAAGGCCAGTCTGGGCTACAGAGTAAGTTCCAAAGCTACACAGAGAAAACCTGTCTCAAAAAAAATTTTTTAATAAAAATAAATAAATAAAATATGTAACAATATAAGAAATATTTAAAAAAAAATAGAGGACCAAATATCTGCTGGGAGATGTTTCTTATTTAGAAAAAAAAAAGAGGACATGAAGTGGGTTTTGGGAAAAAGTTGGATAGGGCAGCACGTGAGTAATGAAGATCAAAATGATCAAGATATGTTGTATGAAATTCTCTATGAATTAATAAGAGTATCATATTTTTACAAAAAAATACAAAGAAGAACATATTGCCCTGTCCTGTAACATACTGATACAACTTAATGTGTTAGAAATCTGTGCTTATTTCTTCAAGGAGTAAACAGAAGGAAAAAGACTAGTTGTGACTAGAACAGTACAAAAAGCAAAGGAAACGGTAAATCAGATGAATTCCTTCCCTGGTCTCAAGCATCTTTCTAAAACGCCTTCTTATCTTTCAGAATTAATATCATGAGACTTAAAGCTTCAGAAGAACAAAGAGCAAAATAAAGTGCTGGTGTCAGGTGTTCTGTGCTACTGGACAGGCACAGGCAACAAATACACTTTTCTTGAAAATGTATCAGGCAAAAACCATGATGAAATGTAGCATGAATCTTAAAAGTTCTTATTAATAAAATCAAACCTGAAGCCAGTTATTGGGGTGAATGCTGGAAGATCAGAGCAGCAGACCAAGCCACAGCCACCTCACCTTGCCGGCTACTCAGCTGATTCTGTTTCCTCAGACTGCAAGCCTCTGAGTCCTTATCCAAATGGATCTCAGCTGAACTGCTGCTCCAAAGCCTGAAAGCTTAACCAGCTAAAAGCTTCTAGTTTCTGATCTTCATGCCTTATATACCTTTCTGCTTTCTGTCATCACTCCCTGGGATTAAAGGCTCAGTTTCTGGGATTAAAGGCATGAGTCACCATGCTTGGCTGTATCCTTGAACACACAGAGATCCAGGTAGATCTCTGCCTCTGAAATTATAGGATTAAAGGCGTGTGCTACCACTGCCTATCCTCTATGTTTAATATTGTGGCTGTTCTGTCTCTGACCCCAGATAAACACGATACCACTACAATGAAATTTCAACTGGATTTATCCAAAGCATCCTGAAACAAAAAAACTCATTTGGATAATTTTACTCTCTCTCCAATGTTGGAGTTTCTGCAATCTGTTTTCCATTTTTTAGATGATGGTAACTGGTCTCTGTGTTTTTGTTTTGTTTTTTTTAATTATTTCTATCAATAAGTAGACTCTGGCATAACCACATTGGTTATTCTACATAATAGCACGCATTTTAATTCAACTCAAATGACTCTTTTGTGTTTAATCAGTAATTGTGAGTCTGCAAATCTTTACTTACTGATCAGAACAAAGAATTTATTTCTATCATATTATGCTCTTAATAAATTAATGTAGAAATAAAATCTCACACAGAATACATCAGATCTCTGAAACATAGCTAACAATGTATAATCTCAAATATCCCCTTTCTATCAAGCCCATAATTTCATAAATATAGGTTTTTGATTTTTATGCACATGTCACAAGTACTTTTGAATCTGATGATATATCCTAAATTGACTTCTTAAAAATTCTTACAATGCATAACAAATAAAGTTAGGATAAAGAATATCTAAATCTAGTGCTGTATAAATAGCTTAGTGGTCAAGAGTGCTTGCAATAATTCCTACTGAGGATGTACTGAAAAACTTTTTGGGAGGAAGTACTGCCCTTTTCATAGAACGATGGCAGGCAAGAAAACCAAAAATGCCAACCGGCTCAGTCTATGTATCTGGACACTCTGCCTCACACAGCACACTCCGAAGATACACACTGTTGTTAAATGGCTGTCTATATTCTGGATCTTCTGTGGGAGCCCACAGAGGCTTCCTTGTGAGAAATTACTCAGGGTCAGAGAATCTGAGCTTGCTTTACCCAGCAGGGCTGCCTAAGGAGTTGATTTGACCACAGGCATGTTTACCAGGTGTTTGGAAGGGTCTACACTTAGCTGTATGATGTGCTTTGATCTTGCAAGGGGGAGGTCTTTTGTCTCTCCCCTTGGCATATATAAAAAGCCCTTTTGAATAAACACAGGAGGTGTTGGGTATTGACCCAGGCCCTCCCAAAGCTAGACTGTGTTTCTATCTTTCTTCTCATTGGCTAGGTCTCTTATTCTACCTGATATGTCCTCATTTCTCTCTTTTTCACCTAAGAACCCTTCAAAAGGTGGGAGCCAGTCTCCCACAATCTTCACCATTAAGTTTTATCATTGTTCCTTAGGCTCACACTAAACTAGAGAAAGAAGACCCCCATTCTAGCCTACCAAAGTCCATTTAAACCCCGAGCCCACCAGGAAAGGCTCAACTCTGCCCTTCCTCTGTCTTGCAGGGGGATTCTCTCTGTGTGCCCTGATATGTACGTTTCCTCACTTTTAATAAAAGTAGTTTTCATCTACTGTGGGAAAAAAAATACTTTCTGATCTTGCAGAAGACCTGGATTTGGTTACCAGTACACATGTGGAGGAGAAAGGTCTGACAACCATTGTAACTCCAGCTACAGGAGACCCAACACCTCTTCTGACCCCTGAGGGCATTGTCCACATGCAGTGCACATGAAATCAAGTGGGTACACACATGCACAAGTAAGAATAAACAGAATTTAAGAAATGGTGTATGAAGTCTATACATGACTGAGAAACAGAAAGATAAGTATTTAAGAACAGAAATGTCATATATTAAATGGATTTGAAATAAATGCTATTTTTTCTTACCTCATTAGAGTACAGTCTTACTCGCAGTACACTGTTTTCCATAGTGTAATGGAATTGAAGATGGCAGTTCCTGTCTGTGCAATGACATACAGAGCTGTTTAAATATGCACTACTCTCTACATGTCCAAAAGTAGAGGTAGGATTGTCCTTTAGCCACACAAAGTAACCTAAGAGTGAAGACAAAAGAAGCAATTTAGGGAAACAATTTGGGGGGAGGGGGGTTATTTGTTTGTTTTTAAACAAAACTTTTTGTGGAGTTTTCAAACCCAGGTTCAATTTTTTTTTTTTTTTACTTTAAAGGATATGATGCCTGAAAATGATTATACCAACAATAATTGATAAGCTTTAATTTTACACATCAAATCACTCCTAATTCTTCAAGTCAATGTGTAATGGTCACTTCGTTGCTGAAAGTCAATATTTCTATAAAAAGAAATCTGTGATGTAAACATTCTCTACCATTAAACTAATACCCTATTATTTTCTTTGTGTGCTGTGCATATGTATGTGTGCTCACGTGTGCCTGTTCTCCATGGCATGGAGACAAGTGTGTGCACAGATGGAGGTCAGAGGTCACTGTCAGTCATCTTTCTCATTCAGTGTCACCTTCTTTTTTGAGACAGGATCTACTCTGAGACACCTTGCCAGCCCAGCATTTTCTTTTAAATGTCACAGTGCATTTTTTTTCTTTAATCAAAAACTCATTATTTTTCCTCCCAGGATTAATCCTCTTTTATGTTGTTTTTCTAGTTTTCACATAAAAATATTCATCGTTTCAAGTGTGTACAATTTAAAATGCTGTCTTTCTTATAAACCACGTGAAAGCAATAGTTGTCTATATTCTTACTAACTATATCTATAGAGTTTGTATTAAACAAAATTTTGTCAACTTATTTTCACATATTTACAACTAATTTGGACTGTAATAACATTGAACCAGTAACATTGAGGATACAAAGAACAAAGCAATTTTGTGATATATTTTTCAAAAATAAAATTTGAAATCTTCATTACTGTGCAGGTTAAGACATATTCATATAGCTGCTAAAATAAAATAAAATAAACTATCAAATAAAATCCCCGTATCAAGCATGGGCTATTTCTTTTTGAGTTGTTGTTGGTCACTGGGGTCCCCTAGGTGGCTCCACATATTATAGTCTACAGCTCTTGATTTGACAGAAGTAAGAAAGTCTAGTAACAACACAAAGAGATGCAGAAATGCCAAGAATGTCCATGAGGAGTGAAGCCTTAGATTAGTGTCAGCACTCCAGTGAGGTCTTGAAGAGCTAAGCAATGCCATGACAAAAATCACTAACAAACGTGCAAGTGGAGAACATAGAAAGTAGGATGGCCTTGAGGAGGGATAAAGAAGAAAACAAACCTTATGAAACATAATTTCTGAAATGTATCTGGTTTCTAAACCACATGTAAGGGGCTTAAAATTTGTCATTCATGTCAAGATAACAAGAAAAATACAAACAAACTGAAAATGAACAAGTCTTAATGGGTAACAGGAAGTTGAGGTCAGAGTCCAGTCTATTTCCTGTAGGTTCAGGGAAAATGGATACAGAGACTCTGAAGTTACAAGCCATAGCTTGCAAATAAGGACATGGGACAGTGGCCATTTTTTAAATGTACATTAACTACTCTGCATGCATCTAGTTTCAGTCAGTACTCGCCTTCCACATTGGCAGGGTGTTGGGAGAACACATTTAACTCCCTTCAGCTTTCCTGTCTGTACTCACAGAAAGATTGTAAGAATTTCTTTAAAAGTCACAAAGCAAAGGTTAAAAACTCCATAGAAAACTGAGTCCCAAGTCATAGAACTATAGATGCTTCCTTCCCCCATATCATGCAACCTCTACATCAGTCAACAGGGCTCCTGTGTAGTAATATTACAGTCTATATTATTTAAGAATAAACACCTAAAGGAACCCAAAGGCAAGAAAAAGACTAAGAGTGCCAAAAACAAACAAACAAACAAACAAAAAAACCACTTCAGACATCACCAGCTACAGCAGACAATGAGGTATCTAACACTGAGTGAAGAAAACTCAGTAACTCAAACTTTTTAACTCTCTTTTATATAATAAATCGTGACTTTTTGAATTTGCTACTTGGAAAACTTTATAAGGCATAGTGTAAGACCAGAGCTGGTTTGAAAAAAAAAAAAAAAATCAAGTACCAGAATGAAACACATAAATCAGGAAACCCTGGAATGATAAGACTGGAAATTGTATATAAATAGAATTGATATGCAAATACCACTGATAGAAGAAATAGAAACATGTAACATGTTGAATCTTTTTGAACACTGTGAAGATGTGTCTGTTTAACCTCACCTCCTAAGGCATCTTCTGAAGGCCAATAGCTAGGGAGCAGAGGACTGGTGGGATTGCTGGGGAGTGAGAGGAACTGAGAGGGGGGATGTGAGAGGCAGGGAATTCACTGGTGAGATGTGGAGGAAGTTTGGCATACAGTATGGGGGAGAGATAACAATCCATGTGACAGAATGTAGATTAATACAAATGGGTTTATTTGAGTTATAAGAGCTACTTGGGAACAAGCTTAAGCTAAGGCCAAGATTTTATACTTGATAAGAAACCTCTGTGTCATTATTCAGGATCTGGGGATACAAAGATAGTCCTGTTACAATAATGTGTTGGTTAGCTCATGTCATCTTGCAACAAACTTAAGACACACCTGGGAAAAGAGATTCTCCATTAAAATTGCCTGCATCAGACTGGCCTGGAGGCATGTCTGTGGAGCTTTTTCTTGATTGATAAGTGATGCAGGAGGTCCCAGTTTACTGTAGGTGGAGCCATGCTGAGGTAAGGGGGTTGAGCTGAGTAAGAAAGGTAGCCGAGCAAGCCATGTGGGCAAGCTGCTTCCTCCGCACAGGTTCCTGCCTGGTCCTGCCCCAGCTTCCCTTCATAACAGACTGTAACTGGAAAGCTAAATAAATCCCTTCCTTCCCAGGTTGCTTCTGGCCATGGTGTCTTGTCAAAGCAACAGAAAAGCAAGCTAGAACAGAGACCACAGGAGAGAGATGGAGAATTTAGGGGTCAGAAAGCACCACTAGGGCACAAATCAATGTAACAGTACTCAAGGATGTCTTTATGGGATTCCTGCATGCGAATATGCATGTGTTTGTGTCTTATTTTATTTGGGCTCTGTCTCTTCTGTTTGTTTTATCCTATTCCAGCTTGCTTGTTTTTGTTTTATTTTATTTTATTATTCCTTAGATGTCTGTTTTCTAGTGAGAGACTGTTTTCTAGTGAGAGACAGAAAGAAAATGGATTTAGATTTGAGGGGAGGTGGAAAGGAACTGGAAGCTGTAGGGTGAGAGGAAACCAGAATCAGATTTTATATATATATATATATATATATATATATATATATATATATATATATATATATATATGTGTGTGTGTGTGTACATATATATATATACGTATATATACATATATATATATTTATTTATTTATTTATTTATTTCCATAAAAGAAGACAGAAATAAATACTAAGTAATTTTGGGTTTTTAATTTTAAAAAGTTCAGTGTTTGTGCAGGCGTGTGTGTTTGTGTGTTTGTGTGTGGTTAGGTGCCCAGAAAGGTCAAAATATGAAGTCAGGTCCCCCAGAGCTGGAGTTCAGGCTGCAGGGAAGCAGCACATGTAGGTGCTACAATCTGAACTCAGGTTCCTTGTAAGAATGCAGATGCTCTTTATATGGCAAACACAAGCCTGAGGACCTCCATTTGATTCCCAAACCTACACAGTAGAGGGAGGGAGAAAAGCAAACCTTTACATACATTCTATCACATACACACATACACACACACACACACACACACACACACACACACACACACACACTGCATACAGAAATAAAAACAAAATAAAATTTTGAATTAAGAATATGTATTTAAGAACATGTCAGGTAAGGTTTCTAAGTCAGTAGGAAAAAAATAAAAATAAAAATCAAGTAATAACTGAGAAAGAGGTCAGGGTGGGAATGGTGGGGAGACATATACACAGATCCTAATAACGTACATTAGAATAACAGAAGGATACGCCACCCTGCAGTGATGAGAACAACTGTGTGAGTGGGGTATAAGGGAGGAGGGAGGGAACAGGAGGAGACAAGGCAGGGGAAAGTGTGCTTGGTATGTAAAATAAATAAAAAATTTAACAAGAAAAGAGCAACTGGACTTGATAAAGGGCTTTGCTTTTAATTTATTTAAACTAATTCATCTAGACAAAAAGAAAATAATAAAATTAAAAGGGTCACCAGCTAATATAGCATATTTTTTTCTTTTACAGGGTTAAAAATACTATTTTTCACTTTCAGTATCTATGATATAATGTACCCTTATTAATATGTATGCCTATCAACACCTGTAGCTTAAAGACTTACTGCTCATCACATAAAGCAGAATTCTAACACTGAGATACAAACTACATTACATTTTATTGGTACCTTCATCATTGCCACTTTGATCTTGCCAGGGTGCAGAGTCCAGTGGAGGGACATCACTTGCTTTTGTGCACATCCAAGAAGTTTGCTCAGCAGTTGCCTCAGTAACCCAGACACACATGTCAAAGTCAAATCCACAGGTCTGGTACACTAGAGAAGAGAGCAAAGGGCCTTGGTGGATCATTACAGCCTCCCCGAGTGTCTGCTCAACCACAGCTGTATGTTATAATAAACTAAGAGGGCTTCTGCTGAAATACAAGGGCATATTACTATCCTGAACTTTTGGCTCAGTAAAGACTTGGACCCAGGCAGGTGTATCCAACCTTCTACAACTTAGACATGATGCTTTCATCTACAAAGTTCATGCTGGAAAACTACATAACTGCATTACAAAATGACACCACGTACTATTTTAAGTAATGGCCAAATTCATAGGTATCCTGGGGTACATGTGACCCACGGACCTGACACAGTTGAAAGAATACCTAAGCCACTCTATTTTGCTAAAGCTTTTCATTTGAGAAAAACGTGGATCTTCTCTAATAAGAATATATATAAGAACCATTAGCTTGCTGGGTGGTGGTGGCTCACGCCTTTAATCCCAGCACTCGAGAGGCAGAACCAGGCAGATCTCTGTGAGTTCAAGGCCAGCCTGGGCTACAGAGTGAGATCCAAGACTGGCTCCAAAGCTACACAGAGAAACCCTGTCTCAAAAAACCAAAATAAATAAATAAATAAATAAAAAGAACCATTGGCTTAAAAAATTAGATTTCTGGTTTTTCTTACATCATAGCTTTAGAATAAATTGTAAAGTTTCATATTTCCCCTTAGCTACTTCATGGAATTATATCCATTAGTTCAATTTACCATTCATCATCAAATCTGAATAGATACTTTAATGGTGTGGCTTTATAAAACATCACCTTAAATAGATGTGTTTAATCTTGTTCACTGTTCTACTAAACAGCAGACTTTGTCATCCAGCTAAAACTAAAACATCAATGCCAACAAAGGTTGGCACATACATGTTTCTATCTCTAGTTTCTGGGTTTTATAAATTGTGTCTATACCAATAAGATGGGCATCTCAATTTGACACTTACATCTCAAGCCTTCATCTGCAGAATCAAATCTGTAGAGCTCCATATCTGAACAATACAAGTCCTGCTTGGTTTTTGACACTTCTTGGCATGGTAAAATTTCATCTGTTAAATTTAGAGAATGGTCACCAGCAAGATGCAGGAGCCCTTGGAAACAAATCTCTCTCAGAATGTTAACACTCAATAAATATGTTCTTAAGCATTTGCATAGCCAAATTACAAAGTCATAATGAGAAAAAAGAGTTAGGGAGACAAAGACAGAGAGAATAAAGCAAACATGTGACTGGATCTATAGTTTAATCAGATCATGGTAGTATCAATGAAGCTTCCAAAGCAAACCATCAATGTCTTTGTAGAATCCATCTACACTAACACTGAAATGAAGAGTCTAGGACTGTAACTTGTTCAGGGAACTAATATGGTAGATGGCATCCTCCGCCACTGGAAATGAGCTCTACTCTTGAACTAGTTTCTCTGAAGCCCTTTCACATTATGGCTAGTTTTGTGGTAGAGATTATACTTGGAAGTAGACTCACTCTCCTCCCTGCCCCTACTGCTACTTGCAGAAATTTCTTACTCTCTGAGTAGGAAATACCAAATTTGTCTTGCTTGATATTGATATCTCTCACTAGGCCAGGTTGCCATACTCAACAGCAAATGGTGTATGAACTCTTAGGTCTTTGAAAATTTGGGCTCTGGCTGTTTCAACATTCACTTTCATGTTATTTCTCATGTTATTTCTTCTTCTCCTTTCTTTTTCTTTTTTTCTGTTTTATTTTTTGTTGTTGTTCCTGGAAAATAACTTTGATGAAAATGTAAACTCTATTGAACCTTCAACTTACTTCTGGAAGTGCTACCAATTCTTACAGATCCCAACTTGTTTCCTAACTCACTCTTGAACTTGTCCTGGTGATGAAGAGACACAACACCATTTCTTCATTGCAATGTGATAACCTCTGATGATACTGAATATTTTCTTATCACTCAAGTGGTCCACTCTGCAATGGCCACCTAACATGTATAGCTCCCTCCATTTGGTACCTCAACTCTAGCAAGACAGTCACGTTTCTTAGTGATACCAGTGAAAATGGGCTGCAATATGATGGTAATTCCTTAAGGTCATACCACATACTGACCCTGGAATCATCTTAGTTTATTTGAGAACATTCCATGCTGTTTGTTCAATAACAGTTTTATCATACCAGCACCTGTCAGCCCATGGTTCCACAGTATCTTCCATTCCTTTCATAATCTGTCATACCTTCACTTCTTTTCTTATAGTTGTGAAGACAAGATGCCTTTCCCTTTATCTTCTCATGCACTTCCAATCTCTCAAAGAAAAACTAATATAACCCTCTACCCAGTCTGCCCTCTATTTATATGGCTAATGGGCATAAAGAGAGGACACAATCATGCAGACTGAAATAAGTTCATATTTGTAGCTATCCAGTTAATTGCAGCATGACACCCCAATTCTCTTCTCTTCAGTCTTAGATGACATTTCATATCCTCCTCATTCTTTCCCACTCCATCATCATTATCAGTTAGTCATCACGCTTCATACTTCACGGGGAAAATGAGAGAGACCAGAAGAGACTTGCACAAGCCCTACCTCTTCCTGCTGTGTGCTGCACATCTTTCCTTGTCAGCTGCCCTAACTCTCCTCTGGATACTCTTTTCAGAAAATGTATATTCTACCTATTTAAGGATTCACTCCAGTAATTTCATCCTCTCTTCTCTGCAGACACATATTCTCTTTCCTTATGAGATCATTCCCTTTGGTACCCATACAAGAGCATTTCAGACATCTTCAAAAGACTCAAACCTTCAACTTATTTCTATAAGCACTGCAGATTCTCATGAATTCCAACTTTTTAATGCTTACTCTTGAACTTTTCTTAGTGATTTTTTTCCCTTAATGTAAGATTCCTATTTATGTAAAATCCACTTGTTATGTCATTTGAAACTGCTCAGTGTCATTTTCTACATCTGCTAATTATGCAATTAAAACTCACTATGTATTTCCAAAACATTTCATCACATTAAATAAAATTCCATATCCATTGTTGATAAGGCTCCATTCTCTCCACAGTCTCAGATACTGCCTTCTGTCACTGTGGATTTATTCACTCTGTACCACTCATACAAATGAAGTGATGTGGCACATAGTCTTCTGGATCTAGCTTCTTTTGCTTAGCATGTGTTCATACTGCCTCCATGCTGCAGTAAGTATCATATTTCTCAACTTTTTCTTCCCATCCTTCCCAGTTTCAATGGAAACTGCATCTTTCAAGGCTGACTTTTAAGGTATGGTTTCTATTCACTTTTCAATCCTCAACAAACCATTCAGTAACATTGGACATACTTGATTGCTCCCTAATCTTGATTTCTTCAGCTTCATTGGAGTGAAGGATGGAAAGATGCAAAATGGAGTATTCTCTAAGCTCAGTTTTCTCTGATGTGATCAGATTTTCACACTGAACTGTAGCTCAGTCTCTATTTCAGACCTTATCTGGACTTCAACTAAGACATCCTCCTGTTATCTTAGTTCATTCCCTAGAATGATTAAAAAGTACCTACAAAAACTAGGCCGTAATATAAAATTTATTTTCCTCTGCCCAAACTTTCTCTCCACAGATGTCTTTTCAATCATAAATAATATCCAACTTGTCCTTGTGCTTCAAGCATGAAGTTTGCAATCTGCCATCTCTTCTCTCCTCTCCTCTCCTCTCCCTTCCTCTACCCTCCTCTCTTCCTCAACCCTACTTCCTCTTCTCTCCCCTTCTCATTCTCTCTCTTGGCATACTCCTCATCAGAAAAAGTTCTACTTTATCTACAAAACACATACAAGACTTCATTAATATTATTAGTTCTGGTTCAAAGGATAGCCATCTTATTCTAGATTTTAGTAACATTTTTGCTTGAGTCATGGTATTATGTAACCCACACTGATCATAAACTCCTGGTCTTCCTGTCTCTATCAACATCGCAAGTTCTAAAAAATACAGTCATGTATTTCCATGATCTGCTATAATAGTAGAAGCAAAAATGACCTTGAATTCCTGACCTTCCTACTTTTGCATTTCTCCTGAGGAGAGAGGGGAATCTTTTCAAAAGATGCACTTCTATGAGGTAGACAGGAAAGTCCTTGCCATGATCTTCACCTAGTAAAACAAGCTTACTCCTGCAGGCTTTTACATTTACATATCTTACTAATATGCACATGTCTTGTTCTCTGGACCCCTCAGCCTTTCTGTTCAATTACTATCTGAGAATTTAAGGTCAACATGCTGAGTGTGTTGTTTAAAACTTTATTCTCTCACCCTCACCTCTGGCACTTTATCTTAGTCCTATGTTCTCTTGCACATCATTTGATAGAAAGTACATTTGTTAATTTGCTTACTTTCTTTTTCCCCAAATAAAAATACAAGTTCCTTGAATGTAATGAGTATTACTTGTCTTTTTGCTATTGTTTACCTCAATACCTAGAAATATATCTTGGCAGAATACAGAGTTAAATACATATTTATTTCTTTAACAAATGAGTAAATGACTAAAGAAACCAGATTGAAAGTATTTTGGGGGTCTCTAGAAATCATTTTCATTTTATTTGTGATAAGGTAAATCAATTGGTAATAGCAGTTATTACCAATACCTACATAGTCTGGTTTTTCATAATGAGCATTTGAAAATGATAAATATGCAAATCATCTTGAAAATAAGATACACTGGAAATAAAATTGCACTTGCAATTTAGAAAATGATGACAATAAGTGAAGCTAGGATTCAACAATAACAATTACCATGAAACAATTAAAATGGTAATTTTGTGGATTCAAATCAGTGCTACAAATTCACCCTTTGGAGCTACCATCGTTGGGCATGATTCAATGAAATGTTATATATTATCTCTGATTTACCACTATTTATACAAGAGTTTAAAAGTATTATACGCAAAACTAGCAAAATATTTAAGTATAAATTTCATTTAATTGAGATGTATTTTGTATGGATAGGTATTAAACATTTCTTTTATTCCTTTTCAGTTTAATCACTTTTAGTGTTTTCCCAGCCAAATTTAAACAGATTTATGTTTGGATGTGTTTTGCATACATTATCAATCAATAAATGTCTAGGAAGCTCATTTTATTTTAGTTTATTCAATACAATGGCTCACAATCATTCATAGAAATACATTCATTATCTCCTTCCCCTTCCTCTTCCTCTCCTCTCCCTTCCTCCTCTTTTCCTCACTCTTTCTCTTACATTTTACTGCCATCTTGATTTACAGAAATTCTTCAGTGAGGTCATTAAATTCTCTCATCTTCAACAGAAACAAGGTTTGCCAACCACCTCAAGGCACCTAGATTGATGAAGTCAACATGTCTAAAGAGAGCCATCCTTCAAAGCTTATCTTACAAAAACAGGTTGTGTGCAATTGGCCAGTAATTCTTAATCATTAGATAATGAAATCCAGGTCTGTTGCAGTGAAAGTTACAATTGACATCCAATTTTGACCCTAAAGGTTTTAGATAATTTTTGTCAGTTTTCTTTAACTAATAATGGATTTAAATTAATAGTTATTGGTTCTTAAAAGGTTACTGGAAAGCTAACCTTTTAAGTAGATTTTAGTTGCTTAACTGGATAATATTTATGCATCATGAAGTTTCTAATTAAGCACTGATTTATACATTGGTGTCATTTTACAAATGACACTGAAGTCCTGAAAACCCAATCAAAAAATATTCACAGAATTTCACAATATTCTGATTATGAGCCACAGCATGCAGTCATTATAAAAATTATGATCATCAATTTATTCAAGAATCAATCAGTGTTATTCAAGAATCACTGATTAAATATATTTTATTTCAGCATAGTCACAAGCCTTGATTTCTATTTTGTACTTGCTACTTTGGGAGAGTCTAATGATATTTCTTCCAATAAATGTATAATGAACTTAGTACCTTGGGAAGAACAACAGTTCTATAGAATGTTATTCTTAGTAGTGGAGGAAATGTCTGAGAGATTTCCCTAACACTATAAAAAGAACTTACTTTTGTTGTTTCAGTAAAAAATTAAGAAATAATAAAAGTAAGTATAATTACTTATTGCTATAAAGTTATTTTATAGTAACATTTAATATACTCTTGCTAAAAAATAGGGTTATCTCTGAACATATTATTAATAAGGTATGCATAAACCACACCATCTGTATTTTTCAAATTTGAAAAGCTACCATTGTTTTATAAATTTATTTTTAACTTATCTCTAATAAATTTAACATTTATTTCTTCTTGATATCTTTTTCAGTGTTTTGTAGCTTTCTAAGTACAGATCAAACTCATATTTGTTACATGTATATTTAAGATTTCTTTTTACTCTACTCTATATGGAGCCATTTTTCTGATGTTGATTTCCAGTGGCTCATTGCCATTACAAGAAGACAAATTGGATTCTTCTTCTGACCTTGTCACCTGCTACTATGTCAAGTTAATTTTCCAGTTCTAAAGATTTTTAACTATATTCCATGAGACTATTTGAATACATTATCCAAATAGGGAAGTATACTTTATTATATTACCATTGTGTGCCCTGCTTATGTGCATTGCTCTATTGTACCACTTGGGATATTTGGTGTGTTGTTGAATAAGAGTGATGAATAGACAACCTTTCCTGGGTTCAGTTTTAGGGCAAAGCATTATTCTTTCATCATTAGGCTTAACATTAGCTGTAGAATTTGAGGGCATTTATCATGTTAAATAAGTTCATAGGTCTATCTAGTATTTTGAATTTTGTCAAAAAAATTTCCTGGATCTATAGAGGCAAGTGCATGGTCATTTCTTCTTTAGTCTGTTTACATGGTGTCACAAATTGATTGCTTTACAAATATTAAACCAGTCTTGTATTTTGATTGATTGATTGTATTTTATAACATTTTACTGAAAACTTCTGTGGTTCGGTAGGAACACTGACCATTAAAGGGGAATAATATTTTGTATATTTTGTCTGGATTTGTGTTGTGCAGCATAGACCTTTCAGAATGAAGTAGAACATGTTCTCATTTCTATTTGCTGTACTGAAAAGAACTAATACAATATTATTTTTGATAAATATTCAACACAATTTGCAGGTGAAATAATGTTGTCTTAGAATTTTCTTCCATGAAAAAGGTTCATTATGAATTTTTTACTAAACATTAAATTCTTCAGGTTATCACTTCCTTATTAAATGACACAAATGAATTGTTACATACAGTTATTTATAGTACTCTGTGTTATTAGTTTAATATCTATAAGATCTTTCTTTTTATCCTCCATTTCACTGATGATATTGGTAATCTATGCCTTATGTCTTTTTATTTTGTCTTATTTATTTTTATTCTAACAAAACCATTAGTTTTATTACATTTTTTAGTAATTGACCATTGTTTCTGTTATTGTTTTGTTGATTTCTCATTCCCAACCATTATCAATGTCATCATTTACTTCCCCTATATATGATATTTTAGCTTCTGTCTGTATTTGAGAGAGAAACAGAGACAGAGTCAGAGAGAGACAGAGACTATATTTGCCTATCACAGACTACAGTGTTATCAAATAAGGCTGTGATGGTTTAAATAAGAATGTCCCCATAGACTCATGCATTTGAATGCTTAGTCACCAAGGAGTAGAATTGTTTGGCAGGGTTAGAAGGATTTGGAGGTGTGGCCTTCTTGGAGGAAGTGTGTCACTGGAGCTGAGCTTTGAGGTATCATATTAAGCTCCCATTCAAGACCTGTTTCCCTATCTCTGCCTATGGATCAGGATGTAGCTCTCATCTACATCTCCAGCACCAAGCCTGCTGTGTCTGCCACAATGCTCCCTGCTGTGATGATAATGGTTAAGCCTCTGAAACTAAAGCAAGCTCCCAACTAAATGC
Organism: Onychomys torridus; assembly: GCF_903995425.1. Lineage (NCBI taxonomy): Eukaryota > Metazoa > Chordata > Mammalia > Rodentia > Cricetidae > Onychomys > Onychomys torridus. The sequence goes on along the minus strand of NC_050447.1, from coordinate 74,970,788 downwards.
TTTCTCTTATAAGTGTTGCCTTGGTCATGATGTCTCTTCACCCAAATAGTACAGTGACTAAGACAAAGGAGAAATTGTGTTTCCACTCAACCTGATTACTAAAGTCCCAGTCTTCTGGTGGAGGTTATGATTTTATCATATGACTGAGTGGAGGAAGACTCAAATTAGCACTTAGCTCTGAAATTTTAGTCCTTTCATAATTTTCTTTCCCCAGATTGAAGACTTTGCTTGCTTTCTATTGCTGTGGCCCTGAGATGAGACTGTTCCATACAAACATTGCTTTCTACTGTTTTTGTAGTTGAACCACTATATTGTTTAAAAATATATTTAATAAATGTTAGTTGTTAAACATTCATGGATTATTTTGTTCAAGTATATTATATGGTGTTTTTGATGACTTTATGTGTATGCCTTCTATTCTCATTGGAAGACATGTAATGAAGTGTAGTAGGACAGGCCTGTAGGGTAAAGAAAATTGGCTCAAACCAGTTGCCAAGACATGCACATAATGTACTTCCTTCTGAGCCAACATGGAGTCTGCCTGAGGGCCTAGCAACAGGTGCTATCCAGAGTTTCTGATCATGCCCAGCCAATGAGCAAGGACCACACAGTGTCACCAGATCAGGATACAGCCTGAGCCCTGGGAGGAGGGTATATAAGGATTTCCCCATTACTAAATAAATGAATCTGCTGTTTGCCTTTCTCCTGATTCCCAGTATCTATGTCATTGATGCTGCACCTTCTCACTCCCCAAGGGGTCCATTAAGACCTAGCAACATCTGGTGCCTTAATATGGGACTTCTTTTACTTTCACTTTCCCAGCACAGGTTCTGATTGTCTCCCTCCCTTCACTGGCAGTGCTGGGCAGTGCCTTGAAGTGTGTTTCTGCAAGAAGGCCCTTCAGTGTTATGTGTTTTGGGTTCCTTTGGCACAGGTTTTCTGTTTCTGTTCACCCAACACCTCCACATAAGGGCTAACCACCTAGGAGGTAGAACCAAGGCTTGGCTCCTGAACACCATCCCTCATCCAGAGACACTATATGAGCATACGGCTATGGTCTAAAAACCACTGAAGTCCCCCAGTAAGCACAAGAAATGAAGGCCCATCACAATTTTCCATATGAACTTTCTCAGTTTTGATGACAAGGGGCTCAGTCCAGCCTACAAGCACTAGGCATATCTGCCAGGCAGCATGTCCCTTCCCCTGGTAACATGGAGAGATCCTATCTCCTTCCAATGGCAATGGCAACTGCCAACCCCACTGCTGACCCATGGGAGAGGATATGCTTGTGTTTTTCCTCAGAGTGTCATTATGCCAATATGATTCCCAGCAAGAGATGTGCACCTAACCACAGATCAGCCTGCTTCCACCAAGGAGGAAATAACCCAGGGTGAGTAATGTGTATACTCCCTTTCTGGCTCTTATTGCCCCTCTAAAAGCTGAAGACTTGTGGATACTTGGCTTCCCTCATTTTGTTTGATGCCTTTTGAGATGAGGAACATTAGCAGACTGGGAGCTAGCTAGATATATTAAGGGCCCATGGCCAGCTAAGTTTCTATATTATTCATTACAGCTAATTTTCCAATTAAATCAGCCAAGGGCAGAGGCTATGGCTATTGACTCTTTATTTTTTGAAAAGGTTTGGCATAATGTAAAAAGGCTGTTTGAATCCTCCTAGATTCTCACTTATGTTTTGATTGGCAGGGTAGTGTTTTCAATCTTTCTGCTTTTTAGGTGTCTCTCATAGCACATCTGCATCAGTGGGTGGCCACTAAGGCTACTATACAGGTGTTAATGGCTCTTAGACATCCAAATCATAGCCCTCCACAGGAGGTTATGCATGCCTAGCTTTCTGAAATTCAAAAGGCTACTGCTTGATCCTCCCCAGGCACCGTGACTCCCCAGCGATGGACACTCTTTGAGGGCTGATAGTCAATGATGGGTAAGAGCTTGTTTGGCAAGCCAACCTAATACAGGCATAATCCAGTGGCTGAGGCCCCTCTGAGGTGGGGCCAACAAGGCTGGAGCAAAGAACTCTGACTCCCACTAAGCACCCATATAATAAAATAAAAGGGGTGGATATGTAGTAGGACAGGCCCATAGGGTCAAGGAAATTGGCTCAAACCAGTTGCTAAGGCATGCACATAATGTACTTCCTTATGAGCCAACATAGCATCTGCCTAAGGGCCTAGCAACAGGCGCTGTCCAGAGTTTCTGATCACATCCAGCCAATGAGCGATGACCACACAATGTCACCATATTGGGACACAGCCTTGGTGCTGGGAGGAGGGTATATAAGGCTTTCCCCATTACTGAATAAACAAGTCTGCTGTTTGCCTTTCACCTGACTTTCAGTGTCTGTGTCATTGATGCCACACCTTCTCACCCCCTCCCCTGAGGGAGCCATTAGGACCAGCAACAATGAAGTCTCCTGGTGTAAACATTCATTGCTTTTAATTCCAACAATATTTTCTTTATTAAAAAAACTTATTCATTTTTCATACCAACCAAAGATTCCCCTCTCTTCCCTCCTCCTACTCCCCCGAGTACCCCCCCCAGAACCACCTCGCCATTCTCTTCTCTGAAAAGGTAAGGCCTCCCATGAGAAGTCAGCAAAGCCTGGTACATTCAGTTGAGGCAGGTCCAAGCCCCTCCCTGTACATCCAGTCCATGCAAGATGTCCTACCACATGTAATGGGCTCCAAAAGCCAGCACATACACCAGGGATAGATACTGGTCCTCTTGACAAGAGCTTCTTAAGTAGACCAAGCTACACAACTGTCTCACCTATGCAGAGGACCTAGTCCAATCCCATGGAAGCCCCACAGCTGTTGGTCCAAAGTTCATGAGTCCCCACTATTTTGGTTCTGTTTTCTCTGTAGGTTGTTTCCCCATCATGCTCTTGATGCCCCTTGCTCATAGAGTCTCTCTTCCCTCTCTTTGACTATCTTCCTGGTGTTGGCCTGGTGCTTGGCTTAGATTACTAGCAGTAGTAGAGAGGGTACCTAAGCTGGACTACCCTGGTAATCAGATTGGTGAATACCCTAACTCTCATCACATAGCCTTTCTCCAGTAACTGATGGAAGCAGATGTAGAGATCCAACAATATTTTTTATTTATTTTGAAATACTGCCATTGAAGCCATATATGTTGAAGATTACGGGCATTTTGTTTGTTTGTTTGTTTGTTGCTTGCCTTGTTTTGATTTTGGTGAACTTACCTTTAGCCATTATGCAATAGTGTTCCTGCTTAGCACTGTTAGTTTCCATGGTATGGAGGCACATTTTGACATTGATATAGCCACCTCACCTTGGTTAGAGATGCACACTGTGTCTTTCTCCATCTTTTTTCTTTTGTAATAGTTCTGTTTTATTTACTGAGCAGAGCCTTGAGTAGAGTAACCTTGAACTGGGATCCTCGTGCCTCAATCTTGGGAGAGCAGTGACCATAGGAGTATCCCACCATGCCCAGCTTTCACCTCCTCTTGCTTTTGACTAATACACGTAATTATAGTTAAAATGAGATTTCATAGGATACAATTGGCTCACCTTTTTATCCTAACTGACAGTCCCTGACTTCTAATAGTAATTGCTCTATGATTACAATGAAATTGGCAATTTTGTTAATTTTTGTTTGTCTACTCTGTATTTGTTTACCCATGTTTTTTTGTTTGTTTGTTGCCATAGCATCCCTTACCATATTTTTATTTCCACTATCTATTTCTCTTGGCCTTTGAGTGTATTATTTCAAAAGTTGACATTTTGTTACATTCATATTCCATATGCCTGTTGTCTTATATTCATTGTGACTCTAACATTTTCTTCACTTGTTAGCACTTCCATTAAACTGCAGAAATCTTACAACCCTAGAAATTGTCCACTAGCCATTTCATGCAGTCATTAGATTTGTTAATTTCATTTCATTGAAAGTACAAGGTGGTACAGAGATCTCCCAACGTGTGTATGTGTGTGTGTATGTGTGTGTGTGTGTGTGTGTGTGTGTGTGTGAGAGAGAGAGAGAGAGAGAGAGAGAGAGAGAGAGAGAGAAGTAAATATAATCATGTATTTCATATACTATCCTGTATGCTTTTAAGGGAGAAAATTACTCTATATCTGGATATTTTTTAATTTATTCTTCTTCGTTTATTTTTGGAGTTATTAGTTTTGCTCTAGTTTTGTTTTTATGTTTTTGGTTACACCTGGAAAAATCATCAGCATTTCCTTTTAGAGATGTCCTTCCAGTGATAAATTCACCAATGATAAAAACAGGGAATAAAGAGACAAAATAAATTTTGAAAGACAATAGACAATAGAAATTTACTCCTATAAACAGAAGGATTTTCAGTTTCTAAGGCAAACTACTTACTTAACTCATAAACTAGTTCCCACTGCATCTTCTTATTACAGAAACAAAGTAAATATTCAGAAGAATTTTGTGCTCCTTAGCAATGAAGGTCATCCATATAAGAATTGCCTGACCAATAACAAGGTCAAAAATAGCATCCCTTTCTCTCTTTCTTTTTCTGGTTCCCAAATTGAGATGTATAGAGTTCATCCCTAAGCCTAAGGGAACAACTGAAACATCAAAAACATCTCTTTATCCTTGACTTTCCCAAGGAGAGGAACAAGTTAATACTTGGACCTTTTTTTATTTTATAAAGTAATTGAAACTTACTTATCTGTTTACATGGACTAAGCACATGCCTAAGCCTGGCTTGCATCTAAAAGGGTTTTCTGATGGAAATGCCCAGAAGACATCCATTTAGCTTTGCCTCCATTCCCTGATGTTCCCACTCAATCCCACCCTCAGGACTTCAGGAAACTAAATCTCTTACTCTCTTTAATTGGAATTTTGCTTCTTGTCCAAGAATCAGGGAATAACCCAGACTCACATTTTGTAAATGCCAGGTCTGTCTTTAAGCATGGCCTTGTTCATTTCACAGAAACTGTCCCAATAACCTAATTTAAAATGCAAGCCCCGTCTTCAGTGATCCTCTTCTACTAGGGCTGGAGGGAAGCCCAGCACCGATCACTCCCACATGTGGTTCTGATGATTAACTATGTTCAGTCTGTTCCATTACTGCCTGGAGTTGGCTGTTCAACCCCACTGGAAATTTAATGCTTCTTAATTTAACCACCTTTCACATTCCTGCCATTTACAAACAGAGCTGCACCCCAGTACTGGTCCTTAGCAGTCACAAGCTGCCCTATTTCCCCACTCTCAGCTCACCCTCATCCTGCTGGTTTTTCCTTTCAAACCTTCAACTATGCCAGATAGAAAACTAATGTTGTTGTTTTTATCATTTTACTTCATTTGTAAACAAAACCTTAAAACCCTCTGGCCCTTCATCTTCAAAGAACACAATGGGTATCCTTACATGAATCTTCAATGTCTTCTTAAGAAGCCCATATCTTTTATAGCTTTCCTGAAGGTGACATCTTTTTTTTAACACCCCGTGAGTTATAAGGTCTACAGTAAGCCTACCTACTTTAATTCCCAAATCTTGCCATTTCATAGTTATTTGTCCCTCTATGTATAAATTATCTTATTCCATGACATCTCATCTACCTTATCACAACCCTTGCATGTCTGACATTCACATTTATTGAAGACCTAGATCTTGAATTCTAAAGTCATTTTCTCTAATCCCAAACCCAGCAATGGTGTAGGAATTTAACACACAAAAGGCATAGTTTAAAAAAAAAAAACAGCAACAGATACACCCCAGAACTCCCATCTGGACCAGAGGTGAGTGCCTGGGGTTATAGCCAGAGAGGCAACTGGCCCTGGGTCCCACCGCTGGACACAGGCCATCCCGGGAGGACCTGAACAACTTGGCCCCAGTTTCTGGCCAATCAGCGGGCCCTTGCAGGAAGGCTCCCCTTTTCCAAGACTGCAGGCAGACCCTACAGTCTCCACACCCTGCCACTACACCCATCTGCCATAGACCCTAGCCACTTCCTGAGAATCAGAGACCAACCCCAAGCTTCCATCCTGCCCTGGAACTCCCACCTGGACCAGAGACCAGAGAAACAACCAATCTGGACAAGAGGAGTTCACATCTGGACAAAATAAGGAGACCCCAGGGACTTCCCGAGACTCAGAGTCCAGCCGCCCAGCTCCTATCCGGCCAGCACTCTCATCTGGACCAGAGCTCCCATCTGGCCCAGAGCTGCCATCTGGACCAGAGAGAGGCTACATAAATCTGTCAACTGTCTCTGTACACTGATAAGACCAAGAACAAACCCAAGAGGAGATGGGCAGACGTCAAGGCAGAAGTACATACAACAAAATAAAGAGCAATACAGCATCACCAGAACCTAGCCCTTCTCCAACAGCTAGACCTGAACATCACGGAATGGAAGAAGAAGAAGAAGAAGAAGAAGAAGAAGAAGAAGAAGAAGAAGAAGAAGAAGAAGAAAACAACCTTATAAGTAACATCATGAAGAGGCTAGAGCCTTATATAGAAGAAATCAAAAATAAAGTAGAGGAACAGACAAACAAAAAATGGGAAGAACACTATAAAAAACTAGAGGAAAGGACAATTAAAGCAGAAGAAAACAATAAGTCCTTGAAAGAAAATCATGAAAAAGCAAGGGAGACAGTCCAAGACCTGAAGAGGGAAATAGAAAAAATGAAGAAGACACTAGCAGAAGGAATGCTGGAAATAGAAAATCTGAGTAAACAAACAGGAACTTCAGAGGCAAGTATAACCAACAGAATGCAAGAGATGGAAGAGAGGATCTCTGGTGTTGAAGATACGGTAGAAGAAATAGATTCATCAGTCAAAGAAAACACTAAAATCAACAAAGTCATGACCCAAAATGTCCAAGAAATTTGGGACACCATAAAAACACCAAACCTACAAATGATAGGGATAGAGGAAGGAGAAGAATACCAACTCAAAGGCACAGAAAATATATTTAACAAGATCATAGAAGAAAACTTTCCCAACTTAAAAAAGGAAATGCCTATGAAGATACAAAAAGCCTATAGAACACCAAACAGACTAGACACCCCAAAAAAGTCCCCTCGCCACATAATAATTAAACAACTAAACGTACAGAATAAAGAAAGAATATTAAGGGCAGTAAAAGAAAAAGGCCAAGTGACTTATGAAGGCAAACTCATCAGAATAACACCCAATTTCTCAATGGACACTTTGAAAGCCAGAAGGACCTGGACAGATATAATGCAGACACTAAGAGACCATGGATGCCAGCCTAGACTAATATACCCAGCAAAACTTTCAATTATCATAGATGGAGTGACCAAGACCTTCCAAGACATAACCAGATTTAAACAATACTTATCCACAAACCCAGCCCTACAGAAAGCACTAGAAGGACAATTCCAACCTAAGGAAGGCAGATATACCCATGAAAACACAGGCAATAGATAACACCACAGCAGTAAACCCCAAAGAAGAGAAGTACACACATACTACCACCAAAAAATAAAAATAACAACAGGAATGAACAATCACTGCTCATTAATATCAATGGACTTAATTCACCTATGAAAAGACACAGACTAACAGAATGGATATGAAAACAGGACCCATCTTTCTGCTGCATACAAGAAACACACCTCAAATTCAAAGACAGATACCTCCTAAGAATAAAAGGCTGGGAAAAGACATTCCAATCAAATGGTCTTAAGAAGCAAGCTGGTGTAGCCATCCTAATATCCAGCAAAATAGACTTCAAACTAAAATCAATCAAAAGAGATGATGAAGGATATTACATACTCATCGCAGGAACGATCCACCAAGATGAAGTCTCAATTCTGAACATTTATGCCCCAAACACAAGGGCATCCACATATGTAAAAGCAACATATGTAAAAAAATATGTAAAAAGCTTAAATCACATTTAAAACCCCACACATTAATAGTGGGAGACTTCAACACCCCACTTTCACCTCTGGACAGATCGGCCAAATTGAAGCTTAACAGAGACATAATGGACTTAACTGATGTTATGGCTCAAATGGACTTAATCGATATCTATAGACCATTCTACCCAAACAAAAAAGCATATACCTTCTTCTCAGCACCCCATGGAACCTTCTCTAAAATCAACCACATACTTGGCCACAAAGCAAATCTCAACAGATACAAAACAATTGGAATAACCTCCTGTGTTCTATCAGACCACCATGGTTTATAGTTAGATTTCAACAACAGAAAAAACTACAGAAATCCTACAATCTCATGGAAACTGAATAATGCTCAACTGAATCACCAATGGGTTAAGGAAGAAATAAAGAAAGAAATTAAAGACTTCCTAGAGATCAATGAAAATGAATACACCACATACCCAAACTTATGGGATACTATGAAAGCAGTGTTAAGAGGGAAATACTTCATAGCACTGAATGCTCACATAAAGAAGCTGGAGAAATCTCATGCTAGTGACTTGACAGCACACCTGAAAGCCCTTGAACAGGAAGAAGCAAAGTCTCCCAGGAGGAACAGACACCAGGAAATTATCAAATTGAGAGCTGAAAACAATAAAATAGAAATAAAGAGAACAATACAAAGGATTAATGAAGCAAAGAGATGGTTCTTTGAGAAGATCAACAAGATAGACAAGCCCTTATTCAAGCTAACCAAAAGACAGAGAGAGAGCATCCAAATAAACAAAGTCAGAAATGAAAAGGGGGACATAACAATAGACAATGAGGAAATCCAGAGAATCATCAGGTCATACTTCAAAAACCTCTATTCCATAAAACTGGAAAATCTAAAAGAAATGGATAATTTTCTGGATAGGTACCACATACCTAAGTTAAATCAAGACCAGATAAACCATTTAAATAGTCCAATAACCCCTAAGGAAATAGAATCAGTCATTAAAAGTCTCCCAACCAAAAAAAGCCCTGGACCTAATGGCTTCACTGCAGAATTCTACCAGATCTTCAAAGAAGACTTAATACCAATACTCTTTAAATTGTTCCACACAATAGAAGCAGAAGGTATATTACCAAACTCCTTCTATGAGGCTACAATTACCCGGATTCCTAAACCAAACAAAGATGCAACAAAGAAAGAGAGCTACAGACTGATCTCCCTCATGAACATTGATGCAAAAATACTCAATAAAATTCTGGCAAACCGACGCCAAGAACACATCAAAACAATTATCCACTATGATCAAGTAGGCTTCATCCCAAGGATGCAAGGGTGGTTCAACATATGAAAGTCTGTCAATGTAATACACCATATAAACAAACTCAAAGAAAAAAACCACATGATCATCTCACTAGACGCAGAAAAGGCATTTGACAAAATCCAACACTCCTTCATGATAAAGGTCTTGAAGCGATCAGGAATACAGGGAACATACCTAAACATAATAAAGGCAATTTATAGCAAGCCAACAGCCAATATCAAATTGAATGGAGAGAAACTCAAAGCAATACCACTAAAATCAGGAACAAGGCAAGGCTGTCTCCTCTTCCCATACTTATTCAATATATTACTTGAAGTTCTAGCCAGAGCTATAAGACAACATAGAGATTAAGGGGATACAAATTGGAAAGGAAGAAGTCAAGCTCTTCCTATTTGCAGATGACATGTTAGTATACATGAGTGACCCCAAAAATTCAACCAAGGAACTGATACAGCTAATAAAAACCTTCAGCAACATTGCAGGATACAAGATCAACTCAAAAAAATCAGTAGCCCTCCTATATATACTAGATAAACAAGCTGAGAAGGAAATCAGAGATACATCACCCATTACAATAGCCACAAATGAGATAAAATACCTTGGGGCTACTCTAACTAAGGATGTGAAGGAACTATATGACAAGAACTTTAAGTCCCTGAAAAAAGAAAGTGAAGAAGATGTCAGAAAATGGAAAGACCTCCCATGCTCATGGATAGTCAGGATTAACATAGTAAAAATGGCAATCTTAACAAAAGCAATCTACAGATTCAACACAATCCCCATCAAATTACCAACACAATTCTTCACAGATCTGGAAATAATAATACTCAACTTCATATAGAAAAACAAAAAACCCAGGATAGCCAAAAGAATCCTGTACAATAACACAACCTCTAGAGGCATCACAATCCCCGACCTCAAGCTCTACTATAAAGATACCATATTAAAAACATCTTGGTACTGGCATAAAAACCAACATGTGGACCAATGGTATCGAATTGAAGACCCTGACATTAACCTGCACACCTATGAACATATAATTTTTGACAAAGAAGCCAAAAATGTACAATGGAAAAAAGAAAGCATCTTCAACAAATGGTGCTGCCATAACTGGATGTCAACATGTAGAAGGCTGTAAATGGATCCATATCTGTCCCCATGCACAAAACTTAAATCCAAGTGGATCAAAGACTTCAACATAAATCCAGTTACTCTGAACCTGATAGAAGAGAAAATAGGAAGTACTCTTGAACGCATTGGCACCAGAGATCACTTTCTAAATAAAACACCAGTAGCACAGACACTGAGAGAAACAACCAATCAATGGGACCTGTTGAAACTGAGAAGCTTTTGTAGAGCACAGGACACAGTCAACAACACAAAGCAGTAGCCTACTGAATGGGAAAAGGTTTTCACCAACCCCACATCTGACAGAGGGCTGATATCCAGAATATATAAAGAACTCAAGAAACTAGACATCAAAATGCCCAATAGTCCAATTAAGAAATGGGCTATAGAACTAAACAGAGAATTCTCCACAGAGGAAGTTCAAATGGCTGAAAAACATTTAAGGAATTGCTCAACATTTCTAATTATCTGGGAAATGCAAATCAAAACGACTCTGAGATACCACCTTACACCTGTCAGTGTAGTGGATAGCCATCGGAAGGATAATGGAAATACCCATCTTCCACAAATCATAAGGCCTTGGATATCGAGATGTTTACAACAGAAAAAAGGATCTATTGGTACCAATCTACACAGGGTAAGATATCACTGTCTAACATCTATATCTCTATCAATCTATAATAGTTATGGTTCCAATTTAATTATAAACCACGCTGGCTTTGGAGATGGAACTGGCTCACTCCTTCTCTAAACCCAATCATATTGATAAAAAAAAAAAAAAAAAAAAAAGGTTGAGAGATTCTTCAGTCCCATATCAAAAGAGCCCTCTGATGTGAGACAGAAGGAAACCAATTATAAGGGACCATTATCTTCAAGATTCTAATTCTCTCCATGCTTATTCTTGATTTCTTGGAATCCTTTCTCACATGACATGACATCTTTAAATCCAAACCTTCCATTCTGATAAAAAATAAGTTTTTTTTCCAATAGCAATCTCTGAAGTCTCCAAAAGGAAGATGGGGCCCCAACAACAACAACAACTCTACCCAATCCAGAATGATGCCATGGTAATCATCATCATACTACACTTCTTGCCAGAATTTCAGACAATCTTACCCATTACTCTAAGAGTTTCTGCAGAATCTACAGTTAATCTAACTGAGATTTAACTATCTGAGCTTTCTCACAATACCCAACAGAGATACCATCGCCCCCTAAACAGCAGGAAGCAATTCTAAGAACACGACGCCCCTTATCCCTTAGGTTTCATATTTCTCAGGGTTATGGATAATGGTTCTAGGGTTGGGGGTGGAAGAAATGGTTAAACTCAGTACTCTCCTTAAGGAAAGACAATATGTCTCAAAAAAAAAAGGGGAAAAGAAGAAATGGAGTGGATACGTATAAGATATTATGGTAGACTATCATATACATTAGTAAACAAATTTAGTAATATAGCAGCCTTTGCACTGTTATGAATTCTTATATGTTGATACAAATATGAGCTTTTTATATTCCTATTTAAGATAATTTGTATATTGATACAAATGCAGAACTATGTTTGTTATATTGTACACATATTTTTACTCTTATTTGAAATATTTGTATATTGATACAAATGTGAATTTATGTCTGTCATACTGTATGTATGTTCTACTTCTGTTTAAGATATTCTGTATACTGATATATATTTAGGATTATTATCATATTGCATATTGCACTATACATTCCTACCTCTGTTAAAGATACTTTGTGTATTGTCACAATTTGAAGTCATTGTCCTTTTACTGTACATTTGCTTACAGACTGTTTGCCTTATTTATAGGAAGCCTTAGTCCTTAGGTTGTTTAGGTAGATGAGACTTACAGAGTTATTGTCACCTATGCTTGTTATCTCTATAATTATGTTAGTTAGGTTATCCAGATTTATAAACACATAGGCCAGATGGACAGGTAATCTTCAAACACTTCATGGACCTAGAGAATATGGCATTTAAATAATTTAGAATTCTGTTGACATGAGACACAATTGCTCCTTGCAGCACCAATTTGATCCCGAGAGAATGTTGGGCTTCTAAGACATTTCCATTTGGAAGTTTGTCTTCTTGGCACAAAATGGCCTACTGGGCAAAGAACTGCCCTTGCCTCAACTGCTGACAGTACAAATGCTGTCCTTTCTGGACAAGCGGGACACAAGGAAAGCAACCACCATACTTTGCCAAGACAGGGTAAGATGGTCTTTCAGAATTCCTGCTTCTGAAAATGGTCTGTCAGATACTCTAGGCCTGTAGCCAATTTGAATGCACCAACGATACTGAGAAACATTAGGTGACTGTCCAGGCTGCTAGCTGTCTCTGTCTACTCTTGCAAGACTTCCGAAAGTTGCTTACATCCTTCTCCCATTTCTCAGGTATTATTATATTCCTTCTCAGGTCTTTGATGAGGTTGGAGATTAACAGTTATAGTTACAACTTAGTATATATACATATATAATATCTTAGATAAAATATATTAAGTATTAGACTCAGGTTCTTTAGGATAGTACACCTTTTGGAATGATCCTTGTAACATGCCACCTACCCATGCCCTAGACTTCCCTGGATTTTAATATATGTTTTTTGCTTGATATTGTTTGCACTTATTGTAATTCCAACTTATCTAAGTCATTATCCCTCATTACTCCTGGACAATATTTGATAACCATCTCTTTGTATATAGTCTTGTATTAGGTTAGAACTTTCTCATTTAGACAAAAGGGGGAGATGTAGTGGATAGCCATCCCAGCATTGGCCTGGAAGTTCCAACCCCCATTGAGGCTTCAGTAATGATCACGCCCACAAGGCGGGGCAGAGGAGGGAGCGGAAGACCGAGGATCAAGAGGAGGTCGCTCTCTTGGTTCAGGGACGCTGGACGCAGGAGGTGGACCGAGCAGAGTTCTCCAGAGAACACCGCCAGACTGTGCTATACCTTTGCCAGACCCTGCAACCTACCCCTTCATTTGTAAGTTACCCTACAAAATAAACTTCCCTTTTAACTACATGGAGTGGCCTTAATAATTTCACCAATATGTCAGAGTTGCTAAGATCAAAAATACAGAAGACAGCTTATGCTGGAGAGGATGTGGAGCAAGGGGAACTCTCCTCCACTGCTGGTGGGAATGCAAGCTTGTACAGCCACTTTGGAAATCAATATGGTTTTTCCTTAGAAAATCGGGAATCCATCTCCCCCAAGACCCAGCTGTAGCACTCTTGGGTATATACCCAAGGAATGCTCAATCATACCACAAGGGCATTTGCTCAGCTATGTTCATATCAGCTTTGTTTGTAATAGCCAGAACCTGGAAACAACCTAGATGCCCTTCACCTGAAGAATGGATAAAGAAAATATGGTACATATACACAATGTAGAGAAAAACAATGACATCATGAGGTTTGCAGGCAAATGGATGGATCTGAAAAAATCATCCTGAGTGAGGTCACCCAGACTCAGAAGGATGAACATGGTATGTACTCACTCATAGGAGGATACTAGATGTAAAACAAAGGTGCCTAGACTGCTACACAACTCCAGGGAGGCTACCTAGAAAACGGGACCCTAGGAAAGACACAGGGATCACCCAATGACAGAGAAATGGATGAGATCTACATGAACAAGCTGGACAACAGTGGGAGTAATGAAGGGCAAGATTTGAGGGAAAGAAAGCTTAGGGGAGCAGGAGATCCCAGCTGGATCAAGAACAGAAAGGGAGAACAAGGAATAACAGACCATGATAAATGAAGACCACATGAGAACAGGAATAGGCAGAGTGCTCGAGAGGTCCCCAGAAATCCACAATAATATATCTATCCTCTTTAGACTGCTGGCAATGGTCGAGAGAAAGCCTGATCTGACCTAGTCTGGTGATCAGATAACTAAACACCCTAACAGTCATCTTGGAACTCTCATCCAATAACTGACGGAAGTTAATGCAGAGATCCTCAGCCAGGCCCCAGGTGGAGCTCCAGGAGTCCATTTTTTAAGAAACATGAGGGACTACAAAAGCGTGAATTGTTGAATCCAAGATTGCAAAAATCACAGGGACAAATAGCCAATCGAATGGAAGCACATGAATTATGAACCAACAGCTGTGGAGCCCCCAGCTAGTTCAGGCCCTCTGGATAAGTGAGACAATTGAATAGCTTGATCTGTTTGGGAGGCACCCAGTCTGTGGGACCAGGACCTGTCCTTAGTGCATGAGCTGTCTGTTTGGAATCTTGGGCTTACACAGGGACACATGCTTAGTCTGGAAGGAGGTGACAGGACCTGCCTGTACTAAATCCACCAAGTTTAAATGAATCCCCAGGGGTGTCTTGGTCCTGGAGGACATGGAAATGGAGCGGAGGGTCTGGGAGGAAGGTGGGGGTGGGGGCGGGATGGGGGAGGACAGGGGAACCCATGGCTGATGTATAAAATTTAAAACACATAAAAAAAAACCCAAATCCTTGAAATGTGTGCTTGATGGCTTGTGCTTAGTAACTTTCACTTCCATAGAATCTGATGTACATTATAAGTAGAATGCCTTATTGTGTTAAAAAGAAAAAGTATAGACTTTGGTGTATTTCTATGTGACCCCAGGTTTCATTGCAATGTTTATTGAATGTTATCATCTACTTACTCTCATTTTTGTTTTGTTTTTTACTTATTTCCAGAGTTATTTGAAGTTGTCACTATAAAAATCTGTGTTTATCTTTTGAATATGTATTATACCCCCTCTACTTTGGCCTTCATCCAAAAATGGTGATCTCAGATAATTAGGAAGGTTGCTTTAGATTCTACAACTAGCAATGGAGAGAACCTTCACATCTGAAATGATCCTAAGGTCTTATTATAGGCAAATTTTACTCCCAAGCAACATCCAATGGTGTCCCAGTGGAAATACATAATGTAAGGGTAATATCAATGGCAGAAGCCCAACAGCAAGGAAAAATTCTATCCAATGGCTGGCCTCCTTGCCTGTTTCTCTTTTGAGGATGATTAACTAGACAGGCCAATAAATACATCTAGTTAGAGATCACTTTTGACAGACCAAATTTCTGCAGAAAATGAAAAGAACACTGAAGTGGACAGGGTCAGAAATAAATGTCTCATTCAAAAGACTGAACACTGACTGCATTCTTCATTTAGGGACAACACACCCGGTAACAGAAAGTGAGAGTATGAAGGGAGCTGTGGGCTGAAGCACAGTCAGCAGTGGGTTACCTTAGTCTACAGTTTTGATTGGCTGCATCCTCCTGGTCTAATTAATGCCACCCTCTTTTCCTGCAACATCTTTGAGGTTGATAATCTGATTATTTACTTCTAAATCTTGATAGAGTGAAATCTATCCCCCTGAATTATCTAGTTCATGAATCCTATGGGGATTTCTTGTTTGATAGACTGTGAGCATTGCTGATATAGACCTATATGTGTTCAAGTGTTAGGACTGTTACAGATTCCATAAATCCTACATATGTGCAACTTCTACCATACCAGAAATAACAGTGGTCAAATTTCACACACAATACAAACATCCATTAATAAGACCCTTGTTCTATCTTTGGAAAAACAACATATCTCCTTGGATGCTGAATTATTATCATAATTTCCATATATTTGAACTAAGTTCAAATAAGGAATACCTTTTGGCAAAATCATTTCTATGGTTTATATATATAAGTTGAGTCCCCCAGAGGTTTGTATGTTTGCAGTTTGATCCTCTCTGTGACATTAACAGCTGGGGGGCCATTAAGATCTCATTCACAGAGCCATTAGAACAAACGGTACAGAATTTTTAAAAGGCTCTAATATAGTTCTTTTGGGATCCCAGTTAGTTCTCATGAAAGGTTATTATGAAAGAGTGGAAAACCACTTTTCTACCTTAGCTTCCTGTCCCATCATATGCTTTCTCCCTCTTGAATACTCTTTTCTATGATGTCATCCACAATGATGTATTTCTGCCATGAAGTCATCGCCACAGCCAAGCATATACCCTTGAACCTCTAGAACTATGAGCTAAATTAACTTGTTGTAATTATATTGTACCCAGTTTCAAGCACTTTATTGTAGTAACAGAAAATTGACTACTAAAATAGCTATTATGTTCAGATACATTATATTAAAGCACAATGCAATAAAAAGGTAATGTAAAATAGTATGTGTATGTGTGTATGATGCTTGCTTATTGATTAATTTTTTATCCTAGTCAAATTATAATTTTAATACTGAAATTTCCATTGGAAAAATATAAATAGGGAAATGAATGTTATCTGATTAATATAATTAAGAAGTCAATATTGATGCCATCTTAGATTTGACATTTGGAGTTTATCAATGTATTTTGTTTTATTCCAAATGGGGGATAGATTACAACTACTATTTTCTTTCCATTAATGCTTTGCAGTGGACTATCAAACATGTTCTCTAATGAGGCCATTTCAAAGGTGCAGAAGCCAGTTTCCTATCAGCCCTCTGAAAGGCATAGAGCTCTCTAAGTTTAGATTTAGCTAGCCAATGTAAATATCACTAAGAGATTAAAAGCTGATACTAAATCATCCCACTTATTCCTTTATAGTATCAGAGTTTGTGAAAGAGCCTATCTTTACTTCTAGTGTAGGCAAGTCACAGTTAAACAGTATATTAGAGCAATGAAAAATAGCTGCTCTTAAAACATCACAGAAAAACAGAGCAGAGGAAATCATTGCAATGCCTAAATTTTCAGAGAATAAGAATCAAGATGAAACAAAAAGTTCTTACCATCTGCAGGCAAGCAACCTGAACTGAAAGATATATCATCAATAGCTATAACTTCCTCTTGTCCATGGGTAGCATGTATTTGAGCTTGAAAAACAACCTGTATAAGAAACACAAAACAAATTAAGAATACAAAGCAGGGAGCATCACTCTGTCATGATGCTATAGAAGAGAGCCTGCAAATAAGATGCATGCCACTTCCTGGAAGTACAGGAGTATCACACAAATTCCAAGGAAAGGGGATCAAAGCAAATGTTTTCAATAACAAAACAATGTAGCCACCACTGTGCTACAGATATCTGGTGTGGGCTAGGGGCCATGTCCATGAATTCATGTGGCTTCTTTCCTACATCCACCTTTACATTTTGAGTTCTCATACATGCTATATGTGTTCACATAAGTTTCATCTTGATCTCTGGACCTTGGCAATTTGTCCCATTTTTACTTCTAATTCCTTCCATTTTATTCACAGTCTTGCCTGAACTATCTTTGTGTTATCCTCTTGTACATTGTTAATCATTAATAGAATCAAGCTTGGAAAACTGACTTACTGTGGGGGAGTTTTATGTTATGATATGTAGACAACCCAACCAAGTCTAAATAACAGGAAATATCTTTCTGTGATGAATTTTTGAAATTCAGAGATAATTCACCACTTCAATTTCTAACTACCTAAATCAGTAGAAAATCAGTGCATTAATTATCTCAACTTTACTAAGGGATGTCAATGGCGCTTGTGGCTTCATTCAAGTGTGTATTAAACATGTGTAGATTGTTCAACCTTTCTTATTATGTAAATACTATCACTTTAGAAAATCAGCATTCCTTCTTGGGTAAATGTTTAGTATTAATTCACCAAAGCAAATCCCTTTCCTGAGTTGCATTTATTTTTGATCCTATACAACATGCTGTACTAGTATGATTCCTTCCAGGGAAAATATTGTCTACCATTCTATTAAGTATCCAATAAAAGATGTGCCCCACCTTAAGTAACCTAAAATGTAAGTCTAAGAAAGTAATATCCCTCACATGAAATAGAAAAACTGAAGGATGGTATAGAAAGCAAAATCATGTTGAAAGACACAGAAAACATTGTTAAATAAAAATTATTTCTAAGAAAAGAAGCATGCTCCTCATATGAGTATATAAAATAATAAGTATATAAATGACCCATATAAGGGGTAGAACAATGACTCAGTGGTTAAGAGCAATGGTTACTCTTCCAAAGACTCTGGTTTGCTTGCCAGCACCCACAAAGCAGTTCACAAACATTCCTGTATACCTGGTTCCAGGGGATCCAACAACTTTTCTGGCCCCCTGCAGGCTTCAGACATGCAAGTAGTTTGCAGACATGCATTCACACAAAACACTCATGCACATAAAATAAAATTAAACATAAAAATCAATAAATAACACATATGAATGATTTATACACAGAAAACAAGTTATACCTAAAACAGCAACTGAGATGCTGTTCAGTGTGAGAGTACCTGCCTTGTGAACCTGAGTCTCTAGTTACTCCCCTCAAAGCTCATTCAATGCCATGCCGGGCATATGGCTTATACCTTTAATACTAGATTTTGGGAGGGAGGCACTGGAGATTTGGTAGTTCAAGATCATCTTCTGTTGTATAAGGAGCTGGAGGCCATCCTGAGTTTTATATCAAAAGAAAAGTATGTGCTGGATAGATAAGAGCAATGGCTGATCTTCTAAAGCACTTGGGATTGATTCCCAGAACCTGGATGCTAGCGTAGATACATCAGTAACTCCAGTCCCAAAGGTTCCAACAACCTCTTTTCCTTATCCTATTAACTTTCCACAGATATTAGGCATGCATGTGGTATATAGACCTGCATGCAGGCACTCACATAACAGGATAAATAAATAAAAGAAAGAAAGAAAGAAAGAAAGAAAGAAAGAAAGAAAGAAAGAAAGAAAGAAAGAAACTGAAGAAATAAAATACAAGACTTCATACACAATTAACATTAAATATTGTTAGCTACTGTTACTATAACAGATATTAAGTTATGAAAGCTATTCTAGGAACTATGCTTGAGAATACAAACTTCAACGTTTCTATAAATTGCTCTTTTTATTTTTCTGAGAATGTTTCCAGATGTCTCTGCTTTCTAGTGAATGCCAAAGTCAAGCATATCCCCACAGTCACCATCTTTAAAGTGAAAAGTAGATGTAAATGTCTGTTTCATCACTGGTCTCATTTCTGCTTCTCCCCACTGTCTCCTGCCAAAGGACCACCTGTCATCAGAGCCGAGCTGGTATCCTGCCCAAAGAAACACGTATTTTAACGTATTTTACTTCACAAATATCTGCCACTCTTCCAAGCTCTCCTCCGACATCCAAGCTGCCGGCCAGGCATTTCCCCTCAAATGAGAAAAGTTACTTCTAATTCATAATATGCTGCGCTTTCTCCCCAAATGGAGCCTCTCTTCACTCATGCTGCGACTGGGCGATGCTCAAAACTCCAAAATGACCTTTAGAATCGTTTTCTCTTCAGGTTTCATGTCTAATCAGCCAAGACCTATTAAGTCTATTTCCCTTCTAGCCCTGTTTCCATTCTTATTTCCTCATGCCTGATCTATTGAAGCAGCCTTAAAATTACCTTCCTGCCTTAATCCTCTCCTCATTAGAGTTTGCAAAAGATATTATATGTTTATTTGGCTCAGCTAAATCACAGGCTAACTTGGTATCATTGAAGAAAAGTTATTGTGAAAATTGGCTGCCATTTGAGTACCCCCTGCTCAGCCATGGGGACATTTTTCTTTAAAAAAGGGACAGTTTCTCTAAGGGAAATTTACTAACGGGTCTTTGAGGCTACAAAACACAGAGCCCATCAGGCTTAACTAAATAGCCCCACTAAATAGATTTAAACCAAAGATTTTTTTTTCCCCAAGGATGTTGGAAATAATCTGAAAACACAGCTAAAGGAAATAAAACTCCAGGCTAATGAGAAGGAGCCAGGTCCCATGAAAGACCAATGCCAGCGGCTGTCCTGGCTTGTGGTAGTGCTATTTCTATAAAAAGTGATATATAATACTCCTTGCTTTATCTAAAGCTTTCTCAAAGATTTTTTTTCTAAATATGTATGTAATTTAGATGATATTTGGAATTTTTTAAGGGAACAAACCAGCCCCAGAAAAGGAACAAAGTGTGTGTGTGTGTGTGTATGCAAATCATAAGAGAGATAATGGGTTGGGGTTTTACAACATCTCAGGAGGAAGGCCTACGCTGCACCAAGTCAACAACAAAATGGGACAAATTTATTTTCTCTCAGACAATTTAGAGAAAAATAACTTTGGAATGGAAATAAGAGGTCTATTCCCAGGATGCTTGGGTAAAATATTGGTGGAAACTGTGATATCATACCAGAATTAACAATAAGTTCCTGACCAGAAACTCTTACAATTATGTAATTATATAGATAAATGATACATAGACAAATGATAGAAAAACACATGTTATTAGAGCTAATTCATAGTATATATTCAATTATTTTCCAATCAAGCTCTTTTCTTTTCCTTGTGTTTTCAGACAGTCTCCTTACATAGACCAGGCTGGCCGAGAACTTAGATTCTCCTGCCTCAGCTTCATAAAC
The DNA here is from genome assembly GCF_903995425.1 of Onychomys torridus. NCBI lineage: Eukaryota > Metazoa > Chordata > Mammalia > Rodentia > Cricetidae > Onychomys > Onychomys torridus. The sequence continues at coordinate 74,950,107 of NC_050447.1, read as the reverse complement.
ACTGGGTTTATAAGCACATATCAGCATACCTAGCTGTCATTTTTTTTTTTTTTTACCATATGAAAGACTATTTACTGTTTTCTATGCAACAGAATTGACTGCTTGTAGAGGTTTGGATTTTTATCCATATCTTCTCAAATTCTATAGTTAGACATAGTTTAGAAAATTACTATAGTTCAGTGACTGATTGATAGATGAAATCAAACTTTCATATGTTCTAACATAGTGTGCTGATGAGATAGGTTATCAAACTATGTAAAGCACAATGCTCCAATGTTAAAATGGGGATAAGTCATCAGAAGGTTCCCTTGAAGGGTCACTTTGTGGCACAAAGTACTAAGCACAATTCCTTAACTTTAGTAAATGTTCTTCAGAGTTAGTTGATACTGTGCCTTAAATGATTTCAAAATGTCTATGAAATTCTACCATCTTTGTTCATAATGTCAAGTCCTTGTTTATGGATCAGTACATCCTGGGAAATTAAAACACTTCCATTTTATTAAGGGACAAAGGTAGATAAAGGACCCTGGGTGACAACCAGCTTCAGGGGATTTCCCAAAAACTCACATTCACCTAGGATGTAGCTGTCATTGACTGAAATAACCTATCTAGGTTTTTCCAAAGAAATCGTATATGGCTTTAAACTATCAGAAGTCAGCATGGAGGGGAAATTGCAGAGAATGAAATAATTCCCAAAGCTTTCTAAGTTGCAGAGGCAGCAGATATAATGTAGAGGTGCTGATTACAAAATTCCTGAAATAGTCTTCTCACAAAATCTCTACAGGAACAAGATAGTGGATGAAGATGTTCAACATTGCAAGCACAACACATCTCTGCAGCCCACCATACAGCAGTGAATGAACATCTGCTCATTTGCTGACAGGAGAAATTAAAGGTATCCATAGCTTTAAAGCATGGGACAGCCTCAGCATCTCTGTGGCCATGCAGCCTACTTCTTTTTACAAATCTTTTTAAGTTACAAGCACTATTTTTCCATAAACTTAAAAAAAAAATAGCCAGGTGGTGGTGGCACACGCCTTTAATCCCAGCACTCAGGAAGCAGAGCCAGGCTGATCTCTGTGAGTTTGAGACCAGCCTGGGCTACCAAGTGAGTTCCAGGAAAGGTGCAAAACTACACAGAGAAACCCTGTCTCGAAAAAAAAAAAAAAATTTAAAGTATTTAGGGAAACATATTAATATACTGAGGAAGCATCTATGATAATTAATTGAAGTTTGCTGCTGCATTTTAAAAAATTCTATGAATAACCTGTGTCTCAGCCACATCTGAATTGCCCTAGAGATGATATATTTTGGAATTTTAAGTTTTATATTTATCAGATACACAATTTGAGCAACAAAATCTATAATTTTTGGAAATGGGCACATGAGGTATCCAAGGAACTCATTTTTAAAGATTTTATTGACAAAGTCACCTTTGCCAAGCATCCAAATCTCTGTTACTTTACTAATAAAAATCCTGACCTAAAGTTATGGACAAATAGATACTAAATGTGTATTAACCTGGCAAAGATCATTTAAGACTTTCTTAGTACTCATGGTTTCATAGTTAAGAAAAAACGAGTAAGTAATGATTAAAACATGACCTAAATAAGATTCTCATCTGTCATTAAAATTGACACCAGAGAGAAGGTAATGGGGCAAATTGCAAATTGCATTCAGTTGAGGTGGCTCATTCTTAACAAAATCAATCTTGGCTTTGCTATGTTGCTTAGGCAGACATAGAGGCCTAAAAAGTGTACAAGAAATATACTAGAACCTCCTCTAGCATTGAATCTCATCTCAACTGTCACAGCAAACACTGGTCTCCAGGGGAACTCACTGCACACCACACCCAGACAAAGCCACTGATACACCAAATATCTGCTCCCTGCAGATGTCAAACATCTCATAAATTGGTACTTGAAACCTTTCCTGCATCATGCCTAGCACAACCCAAGCACTCCAAGTAAGTCATATTAAATAAGTAAAGCAATCAGCAGAAAAACTTAATTGTGTTATGATGTCTGAATTGTGTCAAAATATCTCTCCCCCATGTAGATATGGATGTTTGATTTTAGTAGGTTATAAATTATCAAACTATATAACTATGTCCAACCATAGAACTATTAAATCTATGCAGCATTTAACTAGATACTAAATTATTTTGATAATTTCTTTAGATGGTCTTTTATTTTAACAATGATTGAAATTTTCAAGTACAGTGATTTCATGCCATCAACCAAGAAAATATGTCACTTATGTAAATGTCATTCAACATTTATAACAGGCATAGATATCTATAATTTCTCCATGCCTTTCCTCTTAGTCATTCTAAATTAGCTGAGGGTTAAATTGAAGATAATTCATTCCTTTGACCTAAACAACTGAATATATAGCATATATCAAATTAGATATTTTTATATAAAGTTTTTTTTTTAATTTATATTTGTGTTTTAATTTTACACATCAGCCATGGTTCCCCTGTCCTACCCCTCCCGTCCCCACCCTCCCCCCCAGACCCTCCCCTCCATTCCCATCTCCTCCAGGGCCAAGACACCCCTGGGGATTCAATTCAACCTGGTAGATTCTGTACAGGCAGATCCAGTCCCCTCTTTCCAGACTGAGCAAAGTGTCCCTGTGTAAGCCCAAGGTTCCAAACAGCCAGCTCATGCACTAAGGACAGGTCCGGGTCCCACTGCCTGGGTGCCTCCCAAATAGTTCAAGCTATTCAATTGTCTCACTTATCCAGAGGGTCTGCTCCAGCTGGGGGCTGAAGAGGTCCCCAGAAATGCACAATAATACATCCTCTGTAGACTGCTGGCAATGGTCGAGAGAAAGCCTGATCTGACCTAGTGTGGTGATCAGATGGCCAAACATCCTAATGGTCGTGCTGGAACTCTCATCCAATAACTGATGGAAGTGGATGCAGAGATCCTTAGTGAGGCCACAGGAGTCCAATTGTCAAGAAAGAGGAGGGACTGTAAGAGTGTGAATTGTTGAGACCAAGACTGGAAAAGCACAGGGACAAATAGCCAAACAAATGAAAACACATGAATTATGAACCAAAGGCTATAAAGTTTATTTTAAATGATTATTGATAAAAAAAATTAGGGGCAGTTTACATCTCTCGACCTTCATCAAAGAGGCTTCTATTTACAGTAGATTGCCATTAACACAGACACCTACAAATGGTCAGTGTGCAGAGAATAATGGACAGTTGAGTTTTCATCTCTAAATGGGACATGTTTATCAATCCACTTCCCCCAAGACTAAGGGATCATCATGGAATAGTAGGTTTCAAGGGCCAAAAATATTGGATATCTTCAGCAAGTGTTTTTGCTGGGTATGACAGAGCTTTTGCATACATCAGCTCACAGCAGCAGTGACTTCACAAGATCAAGTCAGCCAAAACACCAGCATGGATGGGGGAAGGACTCCAGAAATACCACCCCTACCTGAGAGACTATTGGCAATTTATGGCTGCTAGGGAAGGAGGAGCCATTTTTCTTCAGGGATCCAGCCCCGGAGAAGCTACCCATACTCCAGCAGATGGTCCTACACACATGGACATACAGGCAGCATCAGTACTCTCAATTTTTTTAAGCACAAGAAGTTGGGAGGAAAAAGTGTGATGGGGGTACTGGAAGAATTTGCAGGGAGGAAACAGGGGATTATGTTTGATCAAAAGACATTATATGCATGTGTGAAATTCTCGAGCAATAAAAAATCAAAACTAAAAATAAAATAATTGATTGCTGTGTTATTCCAAAGGAAACACTTGGGCTAAATTGGTCCATCAAACAGGTTTAGAAAGCCATTTTCTTAAAAAAAAAAAAAAAATGCTTTGAAATACCTCTCATCTTTAACTGAAAAACTTTGCCTGGCCATCCCAAATGCTAAAACATGTAATGCTTTCCCAAGAAGTCTTATAATAACCATTATATTATAATTTCTGTCATGTGTAAGTTTTAATAGGCTGCATAAGTAAGCTTGTCTTTTACAGGCTTGCATTGGATTTAATTCACAAAATTATTTAGGAAAATAAAAGATGTGTTGAAATGAGCTTAACCATGAGATGATATGAGAATTATTCTACTTGAACAGCATTTGGAATTAGTATGTAAATTAAAATCTCTTCATTCATTATTCAGAATTATCCTCTTCTCTCAAATGCATGGGAAAAGTTAGAGAGGAAAGTGATTCTTGGGAGGAAGAAGTGTAAAGAAAGAGGAGTAAAAAAGTGAAAGATGAAAATATGAGGTTTAAGAAATTGAGGAGTTAATTTCACAGGATTTTATAGAATTATAGTTAACCTTTACATAACTGTATTTTAAAATATATCAATTTTAATTCAAAACACAAAGTCAAAACTTCACAAGGAGAGTGTCTATTATAATGACTGGCCATTCTAATTTGCCCAAGACTTGAAAATTATGGGTATCCCCAGTCCCTGGCAGATAAATTGGCCATGTGACCTTTTTAATTGACCTTTTTAATTGACCTGTTCTGAAATCTGGGTTCTTAGGGATTTTCCTCCAAAGCCATATTTGGAGATAGAAGCTTACCTGAAACCGCTGTGAGCTCTGGATTGTGATGACATTTCTCTCCCACTGACTCTTGAGGACCTCTGTTTTCTGCCATACATGCTGGATAGGACTGTCACATGTGGTTTGAAGGCCTGCTGTCAATTTGTCATCCTTGTGACTGGAGAAGTCATAAAATATAATCTGTAGGGAATAATTGATATCCAAATAATTGCAATAAATGAATCACCAAGTGTGCCAGAACTTGAAATGCTTTGTGTTTTCAGATACCTGACAAACTTGCTGGTCATTAGTTGGAAGGAAAATTCTGCTTCTTAAGTCTGAGGAGATGGAATTCACTCTGGAGACCAATGTGAGAAAATTGGCTGTAATAAACAAAGAATTACAATAATTAGACTTAAGCTGATCACTGGCAACCATATTTTAAGAACTAGAGGTGATTCTGGTACATATACCCATGGAGTCAATATAACGGTGTTTAAAGGATTAAAGATTAAAACACACTAGTGAACTGAATGACATTTTTTACATTCTATATTGTCCATTTAAAGAGATAATAGTGATTGTATTCATTATAATATTATTATGGGCAACAGTCCAAAATATAATGTAGTCATATTTGACATAGGAAGTGAAAACTCCATGAAGAAGTTATCCAGGAAAAAGGCAATTCTGGGAATGCCTACTAAAATAAGCACCTCTGCAGCAAATGCAATGAGAACATTGGTTTTTATGCCTTTGTTTCAAAAGACTTAGATGACATGCTCCTAGTTTTTTGCAGAAACACAAGGAACAGCACTGAGCCCTGATATTTTCTCACTTATTGTGGTAATAATAAATATACCATTGTTTGGAAACTGCTAATAAAATTAAAACATTGGGTATTCCCTAGACTGTCAGAGAGTCCCTGATGTGCTTTTCCAGGGTCATCACAACTGAATGGAAGCATCTGTTATGTGACACTCTGTTTGGTACATGATGCTTGTCAAAAGAGAGGAAAAGCAGTGTTGACAGTGATTATGATGACCTATCTATCCAAGTCACTCAGAGGTATTTTAAAGCCAGACTGAAAGTCAAATCTAATTGTCACATCATTGAGTCAATCAATACTAATATTATGAACCCTAGAAAACCTCATCTTTTCTGGTATTCTGGTGGAACAATTGGACAGCCACTAGCTTACTCTTAGAGCAATAAACTGATGTTGAGAAAATTACTAATTAGCAAGCATAGTGTTGGGAGTCCCTGCTGGTCAGAGGTTGTAGTCTATCATGGCCTGGTCACTTTCTCCAAGCTTAACAACATAAAGGACCTCTTCCCCAGTGAGCTTCCTGCTCTACCTGCCTTTATTTGGAGGATGTCTCTAGCCTGGATGCCAGACTTATCTCTAGCATGACCCTTGGCATAGTTCCCTGCCCTCAGTGCTCAGGGAATTCTGCCAAAAAGGATGTGGAAAGAGTGTAAGAACCAGAGGGAATGGAGGATACCAAGAAAATAAGGCCCTCTAAATCAACATGAGCAAACTTCATCTAAACTCACAGATACTGAGGCAGCATGCACAGGGCCTGCAAGGGTCTGCACCAGATGGGGTACTAGAGCTGAAAGTATTGGACATGCATCCCCATTTCTCACCCAGAGCTATTTCCAACTGATAACCACTTGCAAATGAAAATTTAGTTTTCTTAAAGGGTGTCTCATTGGGGCAGCAAACTTCTCTAAAAGGTGGGCCACATGTACAGCAGAAAAAGAACTCACTGGGAACTTCTCTAGCACCCAGTTTCTCCCTATCCCTATGATGTCTTCCTTTATCATGGTATCTCTTTCATTGTTCTCCCACGCCATCTCTGTTCCAGCTTGACTATCCTGTTCCCTTATGTTCTCATCCCCTATCCTCTACTATTTCCCACCCCCATCTCCAGTTTACTGATGGAGATCTCATCTATTTCCCCTTTCCAGGGCTATCCATTTATCCATCTTTGGGTCCTACTTGTTAGCTACCTTCTCTGGAGCTGTAGGTTGTAGTCTGGTTATCCTTTGCTTTACTTCTAGTATCCACTTATGAGTGAGTATATACCAAATTTGTCCTGAGTCTTAGTTACCTCATTCAGGATGATATTTTCTAGTTCCATATATTTGCCTGCAAATGTCATGATGTCATTGCTTTTCACTGCTAAATAATACTCCATTATGTATAAGTACCACATTTTCATTATCCATTCTTTGGTTGAGCGGCATCTAGGTTGTTTCCAGGTTCTGGCTATTATGAATAATGCTGCCATGAACATAGTTGAGCATGTGTCCTTGTGGTATGATTGAGCATTCCTTGGGTATAAGCCCAAGAGTAGTATAGCTGGGCCTTGAAGAAGATTCATTACCAAATTTCTGAGAAACAACCATACTGATTTCCAAAGTGGCTGTATAAGTTTGCACTCCCACCAACAGTGGAGGAGTGTTCTCCTTGCTCCAGATCCTCTCCAACATAATCTGTCTTCAGTGATTTTGATCTTAGCCACTCTGACAGGTATAACATGGTATCTCACAGTCATTTTGATTTGAATTTCCCTGATGACTAAGGATGATAAGCAATTCCTTAAATGTCTTTCAGTCATTTGAGATTCTTCTGTTGAGAATTCTCTGTTTAGCTCTGTAGCCCATTTTTAATTGGATTGTTTGGTATTTTGATGTCTAGTTTCTTGAATTCTTAATATATCAATGGCTTTGGAGCCTCCATGGGACTGGACTAGGCCCTCTACATATTGAGACAGGTGTGTAGCATGATCTGCTTGTGGGGGATGGGGGGCTGGCAGTAGGATCAGAGTCATCCCTGGTGAATGAGCAGACCTTTTGGAGCCCACTTCTATGATGGGACACCTCGCACAGCCTTGGGGCAGGGAGAGGGGCTTGGACTTACCTCTACTAAATGTACCTCCCCATGGGAGGCCTTACTTTCTTATAAGAGGAAATGGGGATGGGTTGGGAGGGGGACGCTGAGGAGGTGGTAGGAGGGAAGAGGGAGATCTTTGATATGTAAAATGAATAAAAAAAGTTTTCTTAATAAAAGAAAAGAAAAAGTACTCAATGGCATCTTTGGAGGTTCCTGGTCTGATAATGTTGTGTTAGGGATTATTTTTCTTCTAAAACTTTTTATTTTCCTTCTTATTTTTATTTTATTTATATTTGCTCTCTTTTTATGCCCTACAGGTCCTTTGTGTTTATTTTATGGCACTGTGTGTTTATTTATTTTAGTTTTGTGTTTTTATGGGACTCCTGAGTGTGAATGAGTGCTTCTTTTCCTCTATGTGCAGTGTTTCTTTTCCTTCAATATCCTCATTTCTTCATCAATTTGAGAGGTACCTTCTCTGGGTGTAGCACTCTTGTTTGTTGGTGATTTACTTTCAGAGCATGAACTGTATCTTCACATGCTTACCTAGCTATTGGGTTCTGATGGAAGATCTGATAGTATTCTGTTATACTTGCCCTGTGAGGGACATTTTCATTCAACCCACCAAAGTCTTCTTTTCCTCAATGATTCCTGAGCCTGGAGAGGAGAGGCTGTGAGATAGATGCCCAAAAGGGTAGAACATTCTGAAGTCTCTGTTTCAATTACCATCTGCTGGAAATAGAAGCTTCTCTGATGAGCGTTGAGAGGTTAATTAATCTATTAATCTATAGATGTAATGCTATGTCTTTAGGAGTTATTTTAATAATATGTCCATATATGTGAATCATAGTAGTAGGTTCTCCCCTAGGGCCTGACTAGCCACAGGTTTTTGGCTCCTATCTTGGTGCTAGATGTGGATTTCATCTTCTGGAGTGCAACTTGAATCCGATCAGAAAGTGGTTTCTTACTCCCACGCTGTTCATGTCACTATTGCACTGGTGAGCGTGTCTTGCTGGCTAGTCATTATTGTTGCTCTCAGAGTTCACATTTGTGTAAAACTGAAGATTACCTTTAATTTCTTGCAGTATATATAGCACCCTGATGCACTATGAATGCTAGCCAGTGGGGATGAAACTTCAAAATAACTGTCAGCTGGACCTATCCATGTACCATGACTCAAATTTGTGCTGTCTTCAGCAGTAGGTTCTGCTGTCAAGTTCTGGAAGATAACCAAAAGCATTGGCAATGACCTAATATTTAGTGGTCTGTGGTATCTTACTGGTCAACAGAGATAATTCATTTATGACATTTATGATATAATATATATTATGACACATATGTGAATATATGTATACATAAATATTTGTATATGTAATATGAGTATATGTGTGTATATATGCATATATATACATATATATATATATATATATATATATATATATATATATATTAGGATGCTTCTACAGTAGTAAGATTCCATATTACTTTTCAAAGGTCTTTAGTGTTATTAATCCCTCCCCTTATTCCTCCCTGTGACCCTGTCCCCTTTATCTTATTATTTTTAAATAATTATAATAGATATGAAAGGAGAGGTAAGTGGTCTTAATAAACCACCATTGATCCTAACACTGGACTTTTTTTAAAAAAAAGAAAGAAAAGTAATGGAAATCATGACAAGAATGTGGAAATTGAATGTGAAAAATTAGAGAAATTTGTATCATATAAGGGAGAAGGAACAGCTCAAAGATTTGTCATAAAATCAGGCTGTTAATTGTTCAGGTGGAGTCAAGAAATGAAAACTTCATACTTCAAATGTAGGTTTTATTTATTTTATTTTGGCTTTACCAAGTAAAAGAAACTTTATAGATGTTGAAAAGCTAATTATAAGCATGAATGAATAATCAGGGTATTATAAAATTTTCTCTCCCTAAAATCCGAGGATGTGGGAGGTGTGGCTCTCAGCCAGACCTCGATTGTCAGTGCTGTTCTAGTAACTCTGCAGTTAGTGGCCTTAGAACGCACACACTCTGCAGTTAGTGACCTTAGAGCAGCACACACTCTGCAGTTAGTGGCCTTAGAGCGCACAAATATATTATCTCACCCTTCCTGTGGGCTATAAGTCCAGACTCAGGATAACTTAGTTGGTCTTTGCTTAGATATTCAAAATGCTAAAGTTAAAGGGCTGGCTGGATGTACTTCTGCTCTGGAGATAAATCTGCCTTCAGATTCAACCAAGTTGTTAGCACAATTCTCCTCTATGCAGTTAGGCTGAGGCCCCTGTTTGAACCTTTGCTAGCTATTACCTAGTTCTCCACTGCTGCAGTCTACTCTACCCCTTCTTTTATTCTTTCTTTTCTCCACCTTTGCAGCCATCCATGCATGATTTCAGGATTGTGAACCTTAAATCTCTCAGATATTCCCTTCTATTCTCTCTCTCCCATATTTCTCTTCTTTTTATTAGCTTGTAAGATTGCATTGGGCCCACTTCAGTGGTACAGGATAATCTTCTGATTTTTAGGCCTGTTAATTGGTGACCTTAGTTATGTTTACAAATTCCTTTCACAGCAGTACCTGTGCCTTATTTAAGAAGTAGGGCATAGGAATATTGCTAAAGTAGGAATCTTTAAAATTCTGCTGACTAGGACCAAGTGGATATAATATGCTTCTCTTACTCCTTATGCAACATGTTCAGGTACTGGCCAGAGTTTACAAAGGATAAATGTAGTGTTGATTGCTGTTATATTTTTTTGACTAATAGGATATAGAAAATTCAAGGGAGTATTTATGACTATGCTCTAAAAACACAGACAGACAATTGACACCTGCTTAGTTCTTCCAATCAATCCAACTGGCAAACTTCTCTGCTATCGTATTTGATACAGTTCCATCCTAATTTACTGCTGGTTGTCATTCAAAAGTAAACCTTTTAAATTTTTATTATATTCAGGGATGGGGATTTAGCTCAATGGTAGAGTGCTTGCCTAGCAAGCGTAAGGCCATGGGTTCGATCCTCAGTTCCACAAAAAAAATTATTATATTCACTACAATATACTATTACAGAGTTTATATATTTCCACTGAGTATGATTGTTTTTCACTTATGGCTCAATTCATTTGAATAATACAGATCCACATAAGTTTAATAAGCAAACAAGCCATTTGTCCATGAAGATACAATTCCTACCAAAATCAAGCAAGTTATAAGAGAACTATTTCTACGCGGCAATAAAGAACCAGAGCAAGAATCATTTTTAGCTCCCATGTTTAAGTTATCTGACAGCTTCTTTACTATGGTTATATGGTGACATTACATTGATGTTATATCAGCTAATTTATGTATCTAAGCTGTCATATCTAACCCCCTCATTGACATATAGAGCAATTTGAAATAAAATAAATGGAAAAATAAAATGATATTCTATTCCCTGATACTTAATAGCTGCCAAGATTATTGGGGAAATTATGAAAACCTTGTATAGTTTATTCTCTTCAAATGCATAAGCACACACAATGTGCATACACATATATCATTAGCTTGCCAATAAGAATTTATGATAAAAATTTGAGCTTTCCTAAAAGTATTACTTGAAGAAAAAGGAACTGTTAAGTTCTAAATATGCATGCTCTTGAAATACTTTGGTACTCTTTAGCTCCCACCATACCTTCACCACTCACTGTTGCTCGCTAGATAGGACACACATGGGACAGTCAACTGTGAGGGTGCTCAGCTCCAGAAGAGAAAATGGGAGAGAGATACAGTAGCAGTGAGAAAATCAGAAACATTCATGTGATGTAAGACAGGACATCCTCAACATTCATGCATAGCCTAATCTTCATTTTCAAGAAAAATACATTTTATATATAGCTGATTTCTATGTCATTCCTTAAATAGATCAACTACTTCCACCAGGCCTTCATATGGTTCTTCACTATACATGTCATTTCTGTCCTCCCCTTTTTGCCCTTTATAATATGACTTTAAAGCTTTTTCTCAAAGGTCTTCCCCCTTTTAGAATCAAACTTGATTCTAGTCCAAGAGAAATTTGCAGTAATCCACAGTATGCCTCACTTTAATATAAATATTTGCATCATTCCCACACATACATACCAAAGACAACTCAACAACAATGTATGGGGGAACAAAGATATGGCTCAGTGGTCAAAAACATCTCCTGTTTGCTCAGAAAATATGTGGAATATGTGTTCCATTTCTAGCTCACAAACCACTTATAACTCGAGTTCCAGGGAGCCTCATGTCCTCTTCTGGCCTCCATGGGCACCTACACACACACACACACACACACACACACACACACACACACACACACATGCTTTCTAAGCATTTTAAAAATATGATATGATGGCATACAATAACAGCCTTTTTACAGGTCATTGTATTGACCATGATGTCTTACATAATAGTCTTGAAGAATAAAAGGTTCTCAGTTGTGGTAAGAATAATCACCATTTATTAATATAAGTATATTTGAATGTACATAATATATAATATTTATTTTAGTTTTTTAACTCTGGAAATAGTGCAATATCATACTAGGAACTGTACTGGTAGAAAAACATTCATTTTACCATACAAACATACTCTATTTGTACATTTATTCTAAGAAAAAGATGTGATTCCAATATTCATTTCCTTTAGCCAAGGTTTTCAGTGTGTAGCTTTAGTTATCTGTAGCAAACTGCAGCAAAAGAAATAATAGGTAGAAAATTCCAAAATCCAATGACTGTAATTTTAGACAATATTTATTATGGTGGTTAATGTGAATTGCCAAGTCAATAAGAATCTAGAATCATCTCTCAGAAATTCACCAGGGAACATGCCTGCAAGGTTGTCTTGATTGCACTAGTTGAGGTAGGAAGATGTACCCTAAGTGAGTGGCACCATATCATGGGCTGAGTTCTGGAATGGATGAAAAGGAGATAGACAAACATTCGCTGCTGTCTCCTCCTGGCCATGGATACAAGAGAGTCAGTTGCCTAAGATTCCTGCTCACCTGACTTCGCCACTACAAGAGTATTTTATCACAGGACCAGGAAAAAAAAATAGTATAAGATTCTGCTTCATTATTATTTTTAATCTATCAAAAATCTGTATATATGGGAAATATATATTATTCTCAGTCTCAGTCACCCTCTGAGATCTTGAAATATATCCACCATTGATAAAAAATAACTACTCTATAATCAAATACGTTCTTTTATGCGATATCTAGATGAGTCTTTAAAAATAGCATAATAAAGGTGATTGTTATACTGAATTAGGATGTAATTCATTTATATTGATGGCTACAGTTCACATTTTTACTAACATAATGGGAACATATTTTGATACTATATACTAATTATACTGAATTGCTTTCTTAATTTCACTATAATTATTATCACTGTGTTTCTAGAAGAATAGATACATTTACTCCTTGTCTTCATTAGGGTTTCTTTTGCTGTGAAGAGACACCATCACCACAGCAACTCCTATAAAGGCAGAACATTTAGTTGGGGTGGCTTATATTTTCAAAAGTTTTGTCCATTATCATCATGGTGCGATATGGTGGTGTGCAGCCAGACATGGTGCTGGAGCCGAAAGTCCTACAATTTGATAGGCAGGCAACAGGAAGTGGTCTGAGACACTGGGTGTTATCTTGAGCATATATGAGACCTTGAAGCCCACCTCCACAGTGACATACTTCTTCCAACAAGACCACACTTACTCCAACAAGTGTCATTCCTTTTGGGGTCCATTTTCTTTTAAACTACCATACTCCTCTATTTCTAAAATGCCATTTTGTCAGACATAAGGGTCTTCATTGTTTATGGAACATGCCAGTGGATGAAAAACTATGGCCTACTGACAAAGCCCACTGACTGACTAAGTTCTGTTTTGTTTATTTTTGATTTATTTATTGTGTATATGTGGGCAAGTGCTTGTATGCCATGGCACATGTGTGGAGGTCACAGAATGTCATTCAATTCCCTCCTTTCATGTTAGATTCTGAAGATCAAACTCAATTTTTCAGGCTTGTATAACAATTGTTCTTACCCACTGAACCATCTCACTGACCCCACTACCTAAGTTCTTAAGTTCTTAGTGGGACAGAGTTATGCTAAATCCTTCAGTGTTAGTTAGGTCTATTTCTGCAGTACCAAGCAAACTAATTGGGACAAAGATAGTACAGCCCGAGAAATAGAACCCTTAAACAAAAAGCAAGCAGAAGCCTAGAACAGATGAATCATTCTATTTAAATTTCTTTGGGTAAAAGCAATATAGATACTACCAAACAATATCTGCCTGGCACATATATGTACAAACAAACTTTATCTTTGTCCCATTGTGAGTGAGATTTTTAAATATGCACAAGAAGCCAGAAGAATGGTTGTTGAATGAGATATTTTACTCTTGTCTCATAAGCACAAACATATGGTTTGTTTTCGTCAGTAGATTGAATGTTCTCTGGGGAGAAGAACTATGCTCTTTTCCACTGTACTGTTAGGCCCCAGAGCAGTATTAACACAATACAGATGCTCAATAAAGAGCTTTTGAAATAACATGGAAACTAATAAATCAATATTCATTTTCCCTGATTTCTATATAAATAGCTATTCCAACCATAAAGCTGCAAAACCATGATTTATAGAGTGATCATGAGGGATTTCTCCTCATTCTTCCATGGATTCTTCATGATAAAACAATCCAACTCACTCCGCCTATCATGCAGACTGCCTAGTCTTAAAGCATGGATATTTGTTTTCATGCCCTGGAAAAAAACAACAACAACATGAAGCAGACTTGGAGATGCTGGGATTCACTAAAATGAAAAACCCAGAGATAAACGACATGATTATACCAAAGGACAAAGTTTGTGCCTACTTTTGTTATACAGTGTTTGGTTGATATCTCTGGGAGGCCTGCTCTTTTCTGAAGGAAAAGGGAGGAGCAGTGGATCTGGGGAAGAGGGGAGGTGGGGCAGTGCTGGGAGGAGTGGAGAGAGGGGAAGCTGTGATCAGGATGTATTGTTTGAGAGAAGAATTAAAAAAGATTATAAAGAAATCTAAAAAAGAAAGAAAAATCTAAAAGCTCAAATCTCTGGACATAAACAGAGATATAGTTTTTTGTTTGTTTGTTTGTTTTTAAGGAGTAGAAACAATGAGAAAACACTGAGAACAAATGAAAATCCTCCAGACACTAGCTTAAAGATAGGCTTTACTTTCTGGTAGTTTGTATGGCTAAAGCTGATAGAGAGGCTGCTGGCTGGAAACTGAGAAAGGGCACTAGGAGAACCATGTGTGACACTAAGAAAGAATCTAGAAAGAAAGCAGCAATAAAGATGATTTATGGTGTATGAAGTGCAAGTGGAAGCCAGCAAACTAGAAAGAGATATTTAAGGAAAGGATGACTTAAGGGAGGGGAAGAGTAAGTTATGGGTAAAAATTAAATTAGAGATGTGGAATAGTAGCGGTAGGTAGGCTTAAGCAGTAAGGAACATGGGATTATCAAGAAGACTGCATGGTGGAGGGAGGGGAAACCCAAAGGAAGAATGCATGCAAAGGCCACACAGTGTCTGCTATCTCATAGTCCAATTCAAAATATAATGGGAGAGATAGTGGAATGCATATGACATGAAAGATGAGTGGGGAATACTAGAGGTCAAAAGATTAAGCATGGATACGAAGTTGAGAATGAAGGAGGAAAAGACAGTTGGTGGGTTAGATAAAACTAAAGATATGTGCAAGTAATTTAGATAAACTTATTAGTTAGTAAGAAAATTTCAGCATATAATTTCAAAAATTAAACAGTTGGACTGGATGTACCCTGCATAGGTGGACAATGTGGCTCCCAGAAGACATGGGTTATTAAATGAAAATCACAGTGCAAGGCATGGAATACCTCCTTGGGATACAAGTTATTGGGCAATGTAGTGGTTTGAATAGGTATTACGCCCACAGCCTTATGTGTTTGAATGCTTGGCCCATAAGGAGTGGTGCTATTTGAAGGTGTGGCTTTGTTGGAGTAGGTATGGCCATGTTGGCAGAAGTATGTTATTATGGAGGAGAACTTAGAGGTCTCATATGTTCAAACTGTTTCCAGTGTGGAAAATTTTACTTCATGTTGCCTACAGATCAAGATGTAGAACTCTCAGCTCCTTCTCCAACACTATGTCTGCCTGTATGCCACCATGTCCTGTCATGATAATAATGGACTAAACCTCTGAAACTGTAAGCCAGCTCCAACTAAATGTTTTCCTTTATAAGAGTTGCCGTGGTCATGGTATCTGTCCACAACAACAGAAACCCTAACTAAAACAGGCATGGAGGCCCTAGGAGTATCCAAAACATCATAAACTATTACCTACCCCAACTAGATGGTAAAACTCTAATATTGAAGACACCACATACTGTGACTATAGGACACAGATAAATCAAACCAACCAAGAAACTTGCTTACTTCTGGATAACTTTTATAGTGCTGGGGAGTGCTATGTAGGATACAAGCAGTGAAAGAGCACCAGTAGCCATAACCAGAACTGACCCTACATGCTAGAATACCAGCCTGCCAGCAGGATGTGTCCAGTAGTGCAGAAGTAACATGGACATTACTGGATAACTAGTCACTTTCTGACTAGATTTGAGGCCTGTTCTACAAGAGGGAAAGTCATGCCTGGTACTGTAATCCTGGTCAAAAGTCAATAGCTGAGGAGGTCATAGGCTCTATGATAGAATCTGCTAGTGTTATTTTGCTAAATGGTCATGTTGCCAAATTGACTTTTAAATACCTGGGGTACTCTCCAGTTTAGTCAGAGAAGCTTCTTTTGTATTGGGCAGACATCATTGCAGAGGCTAATAACTAACCAAAATGCTAATAAGAGATTGCAAGTGCTAAGCCTTAAATATAACACCTGTCCATGACCCCATCCTCCACCAAGCCTCCAGGAACATCATAGGAGGGGGTGAAATAAATGAATAAAGCTGAAGGACAGGGAAGAGTGCTATGAAATGCTGTCTTCTGTATGTAACATGGTTATTGCACTCATGAACACACACAGCTGTGGTTACTTGGACAAGACCTACACAAGATCAAGCCAACCAAAACTCCAGCATAGATGGAGAAGGTGCTGTCCAGGCCCCATTTGTAATTGAGGAGCTGGCAGTTGATAGTGCTCTGGGAAAAAGATGGCCTCATAATAATACATATTAGCTGCACAAATTGAAGTTAGTAGATGATCATACATACAAAAAGAAGACATGAAGTTGAAAAAAGGATATTTTGATGATACACAGGGAGTTGGAGGTGAAATGGGGTAGATGTGTATACATATGCCCGAACTGAAAAAATGCACAGAAAGAGAAGTGGAAGTAAAAGACAAGAAGAGAGACACAGGTTTAGAGCATCCCAAGTTACCTAGCTCAAGAGAGGGCTAGTGTAAGAATAAATAACACACTCCTCAAGAAATAGCAACCACTGTGCCCGTGAGTAAGGCTGGGAAGAATAAACACACACACACACACACACACACACACACACACACACACACACACACATGAGTCCATGTGTACAATGAAGAATAAGAGGAAAGCACCAAAAGAGAAATGTTCTGAATAAATAATTTGTATGACATTGTAATAAAACACCCTCAGCATCCAAGTCAGTGAGTATCAAGCTCTGCCATGACTAAACCCATCACAACCTAGTGAGGTTACTGTGCTGTAGTAGCAGTTGGTCCTATTTGTGAAACTGCTTCCTTCTTGCAATAAAGGTAGTTTGTCTCTAACAATAATTAAAGATTCTAAACAAAAATATTTTTACATCATACCCAAAATTTACAAAATTGAATCTTGTTAATAACACTAACATCATCCAGAAATGGGAACATCTGCCTTTCATTGAGTACCAGATCATCTATGATAAACTTTTAACAACTATGTGTCACTTAGCTCTTAAGTCCACATTGCTCTTAAATTAATTCTATGAATTTAGTATCATTATTCCTGCTCTTAAAATGCAGAGAACTGAGACATAAAAATAGCTAGAAAATGAAATGCCTATTATAATCCACAAGTCTAAGATTTACATTTATGTAAGTCTTGAGTATTTGCTAGCTTTAAATGATCTCCATAGCAATATCCATAACTGGATATTTCATTGTTTTTATTTAATGAAAGTGTCACCTATTTCTTTTAAAAGGCAGGTTTTAGTAACACCAGAATATATGTTAGCTTTCTTCATATTGTGAAACAGACTAGTTGAATGCATATATGGAGTTGAATTTTGCCCATTCTAATGGAAGGTAATCACTTAATTACTTAATGTAAAGTAAACACACAATGTTGGATGAATGAAGTTGTTTAGGTAATGAATAAAGAACTGAATGAAAATCTAATCCCCAGAGATATCCCGAAAGCCAAGGGACAATCCACAGAGCTTTCTAGTAATTCTAACTAGGCAAGCACTGTTGTGAAATAATTATTTTGAACACTGTGAAGATGTGTCACTTGGGTTTGTTTAATAAAAAGCTGAACAGCCAAGAGCTAGGCAGGATTTTCAGGGCAGGGAGGATACTGGGAAGAAGAAGGCAGAAAAACTAAGAGATAGAGAACAATCAAGCCTTGCAGGAGGAGAGGTAAAGGCCATGAGCCACATGGCAGCACATAGATTAATAGAAATGGGTTCATTTAAGTTATAAGAACTAGTTAGGAACTAGCCTAAGCTATAGGCTGAGCTTTCATAATTAATAAGTCTCCATGTTGTGATTTGGGAGCTGGCTGGTTGGGACAGAGAAATACTTGCAACAAAGTACTACCAGACAGAGTTGAAATTAGTCCAGCCAAAAGTAAAGACATTCAACCTCCTAATGTGTAGTTTTAACATGTTCAGATTAATAACTTCCCCAAAATGTCCAAAGAGCTTTAGCTTCCCAAATGAATACGCTAAATAGACCTATTGGGGTGCCAGGAATTACATCATGAAATTTTCCTGTGCTACATTAAGAATCAGAAATATTTTAAGGGTTTAAATAATATATAAATTTCATGTAAAAATGTCAACAAAGATTCTTTTCTAATCAATTACAGAATAAAATAAAGGTTTAATCAATAAAGAAATATAACTAAGAAGAAAATAGTATATTCAACCACACAAAGTAGTCTGGTCATTATGGAAATCAGTATGAGGGTTCTAGAAAAAGATAAAAGTGGAACTGTCATATTATACAGCTATTCTACTCAAGCACATATACACAAAGAAATAGAGTTTAGATAGCTATAGATGCCTATATAAATACCTATGTTTACTTAGGCACTATTAAAAAATAGATAAGCTATAAAATGGGCTCAAGTATACATATTTGGCATCATGATCCCTAACCTCAAACTCTACTATAAAGCTATAGTAATAAAAAGAGCTTGGTACTGGGATAAATTGATTTTAAATATGGTATATATGTGCAGTGAAATTTGATTTGGCCATAGAGTAGAGAATCATCCCATATTCAGTAAAATGGGTAGAATTTGAGATGTCTTAAGTGAAATAAGCCAAATTCTCAAATCAAAGGTCACATGTAGAATATTGGGTGAGGGATAGAATATGAAAGACAAGGAGGGAAGGAAAAGGAGTGTAGAAGGAAGGGTAACAAAGTGGTGGATGTGATCAGAGTGCATTATTTGCTGCATAGAAATATCATAATTGAATCTTTCTTGAGTTAATTAACTCAGAGCAATTGATATATGATAACAAAATAATGGTGTGGACTGCAAAGTGTATCATGTAACTGAAACAAAAATAAAGTTCAAAGTGTTTACCAGATACATTGCCATTGTGGTCCCAGAATGGAGGTGAAGGACTAATCACCCCACTTCTTCTTTTCCAAGGTAGCAGACTCTGATCTTGTGTCATGCTGTCGAGCCCATCCTCAAAATCACATCTTTCATAACTTTGGCCTAATGAAAAATGAAAAAAAAATACTTTTCACAACTTTCTTTCTCTCATATTAAAGAATATATCTGATTTCAAAGGTTAACAAAACAAAACAAAACAAAACAAAACAAACTGTGTTTCACAGCTCTAACTCTGCTCCTGAAAATCCTCTTGCACATGACATTCTAATAAATTACCAAAATACAAACCTTCATGCACTCAAAGAGAAGAATGTTTCACAGAGCCATAGAACTTGGACTATCCTATGAATTTGAGGTACCATTAACTGAGTGACTTTGCCAAATCCTCCAAATGCAGAAAGGCTTTTCCTTCACTTGTAAGATTAGGATATCAACAGCTCACCTTGTCTCCCTCAAATTACTACTGTGAGGATCAAATAACATTATATATAAACAATATTTTACAATATTGAGATACCATAAAACATAAGGGTTACTATTACATTTACACCTTCATCTAAGTATTGATTTGCCTGACACCTGGTGACAGCAGAATTTCAGGTTTCAAAGAGCAATCATAAAAGCCTCCCTGATTAATAGTCAACTGACTATGGTATGTACTTTTGAAATTAATTATAGCCTTTTGGTTCAGTCTCAGCATTGGGTAAATGTTGGTGCTTTTATCATTGCAGAGGTATTTCTGGGTCCCCTTCCCCTTCAGGTACAACTGATTGAGGAAGCTTGGGAGAAACAGAAGGATTTGAGGACTGGCTTTTGGTTGTTGTTGTTTGTTTACCTAAAAATGAGTAGGTTAATATTCTCTTTTCTACTATGCAACATCAGGAAATGTCATGTCCTAAAAGTTAAGGTTCTTGAGTATAAACAGCACCTTCCCTGGATGTCAGCTTCACAGTGACTCTTATCCTCAAACTGCTACCATTAAACAACGGCAGCTCTTTGCTGAATGCCTTTCTGCCTAGCTGCATTAGCCGTAGTGACTATGCTTTCTGGATTTCACTGAGCTCAGTGACAAATCAATGATTTTCATTTAATCACTTTTTCAGATGTAAATATGATTTGGTCATAACTGTGTTAATGGTGCATTTTCTTGACATCGTTTATGAGAATGAGAAGGTAATGCAGAAGTGTCTCTTTTACCAATGCTGTGTTTCACTGCTCCTCCTCCTAGCTCCCTTATTATGGAAGACTCTGCTAAAGAGCAGTGTTGTTACACTAGCAGGAATCCTCAGTGCTCACTGACATCATCTCTGCACTAAGCATGCCCTTACAACGGCTCAGATTCTAGCAGCCTCAGTTCACTGGGTTTCTCTGAAGAGAAATCTGAGATGATGTCTTCTAGATATTAAGTAACTTTAATAAATTGGGGCAGCTACTGAGGATGGGACAAGATTGGAACACTTTCTTCTTGCTTCTAGTTCCTAAAGCCTTCACCCTAATTAGTTTAGTTCTTATGTTATTTTTATTAAAGTTATAGACAAAAGTCACTAATTCTAGCCAACCTTAGGGAACCATCCTTTGATAGACAGTTGACACTGTTCTATCCAAAAGCAAAAATCACGTTAGTCTCTGAATTATGCCAAGCTAAAGTTATGATTTTACAAAGCCCTGAAAACTGTAGGTTATCTGGTTGCACAAACACTGAACTAAGCTGTGTAGTCAGTTGTATGACTGCCCAGCCATACTCCACATTCTCATTACCCAGGGGAGTACCGAGGGCAGATATAATGTGGTTATTTCAATTAGCACAATATATACAGACAATAGACTATCACATCTTGGTTTATGCAACTATATGCAAGGATATTCACAGAACTATGAGATCATCTAACAGGACGTTTCTCAAAACATATCCTTGTCTTTAATCAGCACAAAACTGTATGTTATCCACTCAATTTTGAATGTATTTGCATAAATATGTTGTCATTTTTCAAATTTTATTTTGGTTTCCAACAATTTTTACAATGATCCATAATTAAAAACTGTTCTTTTAGTCTCCACATTTCAGCAGTTATGTGTATAAATGTGCACACATTCTCACAGAGGTGGCAAACATTGTTTTAATACCAAGAGATTACCTTCACCCTTCAATGCCACTGCTGAGTTCATGTTCAGTTTGGTAAGTTCTTTGTTCTTTGTCACACAGAGGTAATGATGATTTCTGGGCATGTTAAAGCTAGAGAAAAATAGCTAAACAAAACATCTTCTCCCTCTGAATAGTCTCAATGGGAGTTCTTTTGTTATAAAATGAATCTAATCAGCACACATTTTCAACTAATTTTGTTTGAAAAAGCAATCATAAGCTACTGGATTATTCAAAGGCATCCAGAATTTTCATAAGTATTCATTTTCCCACCAGTATAGGGTGGCACATTTTAAACCATTTTTGTGAATTTCATTAAATTGTGGCTGCTTTGTTTTCTAATTCAATATGTGACTCGGCATTCAAATCTTAAACTGTTTGCTCTATTAAAATCTGCCACTATGTAGACTGCTGCTAATACAGCTACCAATGCACTGTGTGGGTTAAATCACATCTGGACAACATAATGAGCAGCGAAGTTCACAGGCGTTTTGTAGAACTCCTGTCTGTTCGTGTCAGCTTAGGAAACTCATTTCATTGCTTTCAGTTTTATGAAGCCAAAGGTCAGACCTTCACTAGCCAGAGAGGGAGAAAGCTTCCATGTTGTGTTTCAAAGATTTCTTGGAATCCCTAATTATCTGTTGAATCAGCTTCCACAATACCAGACTTGATCATTAAGGAATTTCTGAAGAATCTCTCACAGAGTCAGTCTTTTACAGCATAAAAAAAAAAAAAAAAATTATCAAAGTTGGTTTCAGTCATGCTTCTGAGAAAATCGGAAGCAATAGTTTTTTTAATTGTGACCAAAGTGAGTACAATCAGATAACCCAGAACTCAAGACGAATTCAGGAAAGTTTGTCTGGGTAAATCATTAGAATATAATGTTCTCAGAGGAAAGAACACACTGAAAGAATGAGGCTAGCTCTAGCAAAGCAAGATAAGGTAGAAAATATCAAAAGCAAATCATATTTCACAGTTTTCCTAGGCTTAAGTCAGCAAAGCTCATTTTTCTCTCCCTAAAAGTTCTTGGAAGCACAGTTCAATGAGTTTGTATTATGGAAAATATGAATTTGCATGGTCTAAATTTTATCATTTTAAGCATATGAGCCTGTGATGTTTATTTTTTCCTTTGTTACATCATCATACAGTTTAGACTGCTTTTCATTTTACCACACTGAAACATTAGATTCATCAAACGATCACCATTTCTTACCACCACAAGTTCCTGGAAGTTGTCAATCTACTTTGTTTCTATTAATTAGTCTATTCTATATGATGGAATCACATAGCACTTGTTCTGTAACTAGCATATTTCATGTAGCATAATGTCTTCAAGATCGACTTATGCTATAACATGTATCAGAGTCGCTTTTTATCAGAGGCTAATTATCAGTGGGATACACACACAAACACAGACACACACACACACACACACACACACACACACACACACTCCACATCATATTTAAACAATCAACTGTCACACACACACACACACACACACACACACACACACACACACACTCCACATCATATTTAAATAATCAACTGTCTAAGGACACTGAGTAGCTTTCAGCTTTGGGCTATTATGAATAATAGTGTCATGAACTTGGAGGAACAAATTCATGTTCAATTTCCCATTATTGTTTTTCTTGGCTATATACCCAGAAGTGAAATTCTTGAATCATATGGCAATTGTGCTTCTATGGTTTTAAGAAATTGACATCTATTTTTGTAAGAATTTATACCCCCATAACCAAAGCTTTATCTCTGTTTCTTCCAAGGTTAATAAACTAAGCCCTATTGTAGAGCTTTAATCAATCCATTTTGAGTTAACATTCTGTTATCACTCACCAGCCAATCAGTAAACTGGTAGTTGTTAAATCTCCCTAGTAGCAACTGATTCTGAGAAGCATTCTTCTAGAAATAGAGCAACCTATGTTTCTTGCCCTGATACAGAAAATATTTTTACTTTTATAACATTTCAGAATATTAGAGAAGCTGGACAAATCATACTCAGAGATGAAACACTAATCCAATGCTAATTTCATATGTTCAAAATGTCCTTCATATTTCTACTGCCCATTTCACAACTCTGAAACAATTCTAGCTAGCAAACTATATTCAACAGAATGATTCATATCTTACAAATTTGTGGATCAACATCCAGTCATTCAAAAGTTGCCCAGAATGAGAAGTCCCTGATTGTGCTACTTAACGTGAGAAAGATGTTGTGAAGATTGTTTGTGAACAACAGATGGGCTTTAATAGACACATTTACAAAAACAAAAAGAAAATAAGTCATTTCAAAGTTAAGTGCACTCTAAGGTTGATTTGGGGGGAGCAAGATTCAATTCAACTCACTTTCCAGAAAAAGAGTTTTGGAAGAAAGAGATAAACTAGCATAGAAATAATAATCATGTTGAAATGCTCATTTAGCTCCAACAAACAGCACAAATAAAACAAATATTCATATATTTATTACTAGTTGACATGTGTGGTGGTTTGAATGAGATAGGCCCCACAGGCTCGTACATTTGAATACTTGATCCTGTTGGTCAGAACTGTTTTGAGAAGGATTAGGAGGTGAGTCCTTGTTAGAGTAGGTAGGTCACTGAAGTTTCAAAAGCCTATGCCAGGCATGGTTTCTCTCTCTCTCTCTCTCTCTCTCTCTCTCTCTCTCTCTCTCTCTCTCTCTCTCTCTTTCTCTCTGCCTTTAACTTTCAGATAAGATGTAAGCTCTCAGCTACTGCTACAGCACCATGACTGCCTACCTGCTGCTATGCTCCTGACATAATTTCATAGGCTCAGCCTCTGTAACTATAAGCAAACCCTCAACTAAATGCTTTCTTTCATAAGTTGCCTGGGCCATTGTGTCTCTATACAGCAATGAAACATTAACTAAGGCAAAGTTATCCACTATCCACTTATAATTCTTGGATATCTGGAAATTTTTCTGAATCCATATCAGTTTGTCACTTCCAGTTCTAATTCACCTTAAAAGAAACATCCTAGAGTTTCTGTAATTTATATATAACAAATCTGAAATTATTGGGGAGAAAAAAAGAAAATTGGAGAAATTACTTGGGAGGTAATAAGGTACATAATAAAGAAAATTGAATTTTATGGAAAGGAAACATAGGTTAAGAGAGATTTCTGAGCATATTCTAACAGCTATAACTAGTGGGTAATTTTATTTGGAAAATTTGCTATATTTTATGATACCCTCTGAGGTTTACTGACACATGAAATTTAAATAGCATTCAAACAAATGGAGCAATTCCTATTTAAAAAATAGTAGAAGTCAGAACTCCAGTCATTGTTTCTATATATACAGGTTGCTGCCCTTAGATTTTACTTTCTTTACATTGATGATAGTAGCCAAGTGACTTAGATTATTCCTCTATGATAATATCTTTAAGATTATTATCACTCGCTCCTAAAATCCAAAGGGTCTGCAGAGATATTAATACTGGATGACATTGGCAATTCTGTGCATTAAGACAAAAGATAGTTGCTTGCTTTTGTTATTTGTCATGGAATGGCCAATTAGGTCACATAAAATTATGTGATAAGTTTGAATCTATATATATATATATATATATATATATATAGAGAGAGAGAGAGAGAGAGAGAGAGAGAGAGAGAGAGAGAGGAGAAAGAGAGAGAGAAGCGAATACTGAGTGAATTTTAAGTGTTTTCTATAGAAATGTTTTTAGAAAAGCCCTAGCCCTATGAATCTAAAAACTACAACTCCCTTTGGTCATTTGGTTCTGAAATCTGGGAATGACCAGTTGAACATTTTGTCTAGCAAACAGAAACTGTGATTTAGACCTAAATTCAAAGTTTCAAAATTAAGGAAATGATTCTGCATAGTCTCTGTTTGTGGCCTCCAGTGAAGCCAAACAGAAATATTTCCATAATGTAGTTATACCATAGCATTTCACTCCATATTCTGGTGGACTCCATGGTTATACCTGTGTTGGCTGAAAGAATTACAGGCTTAGCTCCCCCTCCCCGACTCTGTGTGTGTGTGTGTGTGTGTGTGTGTGTGTGTGTGTGTGTGTGTGTGTGAGAGAGAGAGAGAGAGAGAGAGAGAGAGAGAGAGAGAGAGAGAGAGAGACAGACTTTGGGGCTGGAGAGATAGCTCAGGATTAAAAGTACTTACTGGCCTTGCAGAGGACCCAGGTTCAGTTCCCCAGCACTGAAGTGGTAGCCCACAGCCATCTGTAACAAGGGCTCTGATGTCCTCTTTTGTATTCTTCTGACATCAAGCACTCATGCGGTACACACACACACACACACACACACACACACACACACACACACACACACAGGCAAAATACTTATGCACATAAAATAAAAATAACTTTAAAAGTCGTGACTGTTTTCATCAAATGATCTTGCCTCAGAGCCTATCATTTAGATCTACTAGGCTTTCTCTCCCTCAAGTCACTTATGCACAGGATCAGACCTGGGTTTGTATTCTGAAGCTCTCCATGACCCTTCCAAAGACACTGAAGATGGAATCTCAGTGTTCCTGCCTATCATCTGAGTCTCACCTGACAGATGCTCTAAGAATATTCACGGAAGCTGATATTAGCAGTGAATCTTGAAAACTTAATAACTATTTTTTAAATTTTCTTCAGCGCCTAGCAGCACCCTGTTCTGAGGATTGCCTCCGGGAAAGTTAAAGGAATTACATTAGAAATGTAAGAAGAAATGGGCATTGTTCAAATATGACTACATAAATTTGAGTTCGCCAATAACAAAGGGAAGTCTGGAGGATGCAGATGTAGGCTTAATGCTATATGACTAGATTTAGAAAAGGAAAAAATTGCAATGGAGAGGAAAGCCAAGAGAGATGGGAACAGGGATGAAGGAGGTACATTAGAAGTTCAAGCTTGAGAAGACAAAAGACTTGGTCTTTGGAAACCATGTGAGGCTGTGTGATGACCAAGCCATCTCTTATCCACTGACAGAGGTTAAAGGGGAGCCTAGTTCAAGTCCATAGATGAGTTCTCGTACTCAAAGTACACCAGCACAGAAGAACCTTTGGGCTGTGATCACTGCTGGGAGACGAAGTCCATTAGTGACAACCATTCATGGGACAGAAAGCTCACAGACAGGAGAAGCTGTGAGTGCTGCACAGTAGCCTTGAGCAGCAGCACACAAAGAGAGCATCCTAGCATTCTACTCCCAAAGAGAGTTGAAAATGCAGACTTCTTTTCACCCATATATGCAGGTATGGCAAAGGATAATTGCCAGGTCCTAAGTGTAGGCAGGAATGGACAAGGGCAGGGTGTGCTTCTGTTACACTAATGTGTTTCTTCTTATATTGACTCTTTTTCTAACAAATCTCTAACACACTACTTTACTACCCAATACTATGATTTTATATGCTGGTTCCCACATAGACTCTTCAACAAAAAGGAAAACCAAGCCTCTTTTTAGTATTTTTGAGGACAACAAATAGAAATATATATGAGAGAAAGGCTGTCCTGTTACTCTGCCAATGTGCCTAACAATACCTTGTTCTCATTTATAGAATAAATACAATGCTAATAAAAATGCTCCTTATTCAATAGTCTAAAAGTACTGTTTGATTCTGGCTATAAAAATGCATTTTAGAAACATAAATATGTGAAAAGGGAAAAAATTCAAATGTAATCCCAACATATAGACATCGCCACATACTATTTCCATGCAGTGGTGTTCCATATTTTTAGGTACACGTATTGATTATAATTGTTTTGTAATCATATAACATGCATTTGCTCATTTTAAATAGCATAAAAATGAAAAAAATATTCACAAATGCCTACAGAATAGATATACCATGATTTGTTTAAACGTTAACCTAATGTTAATTTAATTAATAACCTAATGTTATTTAATTAACCTATAATTTGGTTATCACCACCTTTATCACAACTGATAATGTTATAAAGTAGATAATAATGTTTATATAAACTTTTGTTTCTTACAACAAATTACTAAAAATGAAATCACCATTTGGAGAGTATGTTTTTATAATTCTTTTTACTATTTCAAAAGTGTCACTCTAAGAAGTAAAAGTTCAAAATATCCCTGCACTAATAGTGTGATGTTTTCTCACACTTTTTGCCAACAATATATTCCCTATGAATTATGTATACTTATTTCATTTAAAAGCTATTGACAGCTTTGTGCTCTCAATTCTTATTTATGCTTCCTGTGAGACTGATCGCTTCATTACATGTGGTCATTTCTCTTTGCTCATGACCTGCATTTTCAGAACATTTACTCTGGAGAAATTTCTGTAATGGAATGCTTTTGTGCTTTTTAATTTATGGACCTGGGACATAATTATTTGTCAGGTATGCTGCAGACATATTTCTTCTTTCATTTTACTTGTGATGTTTTGATACTTGCAACATTTGAATTAAATATTCTAACTTAGTGTGATTTTCATCTTCTTACTTTACACATAGAAGGCCTTGCCATGTCTATTTATATGTCACTGACCTTCAACAAACACATCATGAGGATTTATTACCCAGAATAATGAAGGAGAAGTTTTCCTTCACTTTCTGAACTGATCATTAAAAGCTGACAAGATGTTTTTGTGTGTTGAGCCCTTGCCGCCCAAGTCTGATAACTTGAGGTACGTTTCTTAAACCCATGTGGTATAAGGAACTGACTGTTGAAAGTTGTCCTCTGGCCTTCACACACACATTCTGATGCATGTACATGCATGTGTGTGCACACATACATACACACAAACACACACAGATACACACACAAACAATAAATAAATGAAGTATAATTTCAAAGTATTAAAATGGATTATTCAAAGCTACAAATACTATAGCTTCATTTTAACATTTAGTGTTTCAATTTTAGGAGTATTTTTTATGAATAGAACAGATAAATAAATCAATGTCACAAAACAGCCCTGTACACATGTATGGTCTGCATACAGTCTGTAATCAGTGTTAGATAGTATTTAGTGTCAACGGCTACAGAACTCTAATTTGGTGTGAAACCCAGATTTGTTGCTGCACAGCACTTTGTATTTTGGTGTTTTATTTTCCTTATTTCAGCTGCCCCTTTTCAGTCTATAAAATGGGAAACAGTACCTCCTACTATTTGGATACAATTACTGAATGAAAGGTGCTAAGAGGCACTTGGTATTCATAAGTACTGAGCACATATCAGCTGGAATAATTAACTATGACAATTTCTCAGCTGATCTGGGATACCACTGTTCTGTATTAAATGCATTACAGGCATGATTTCCACTTCTTTCAATTTTGTAAACATTAACTTATTTATATGTGTGCATATGTGTGGATATGTGCTTGCCATAGCATATGTGTAGAGATCAGTGAGAAACCTGCCAAAGCTGGTTCTCTCCTTCCTCCATGGGAGCTCCAGAAGTGAACTCTGGTCACCAGGCTGAGTGGCCAGTGCTTTACCCATTCAGCTATCTCACCTCCAATTCTTATTTCTAACAATCATATTTCTAACTTATTAACTTTCATAATATTGGGGTAATTTGTAGAATGCATTGCTGTGAGCCTATTCAAGGAATTATTTTCTATCTAAAACAAAAAGTGTATGTTCCATTAGTCTTTTTGCTTATTACATTTCTAGCTATTATTAGTCATTTTCTAGGTGACCTTGGAAGATACTTTGACATGTTCCAAAATTTCCCTTGGTTGGGTTTTGTACTAGAATGTAATTAACATATAAATTGATTCCATGAAAATATACCTGATCATGTGACTGAAACATCCTATTCAGAAGATTCTGAAAAATTATATAATTTTTCTCATTTGCTTCACACAAGCCTCTAATGCTTAATATTATATGGCTTGATTGTGGAACGCTGTTGTGCTCTATACTTGTGTGGTGCCTTCCACTTCAAACTGAGGTGCTGGATCATAATGCATTGGTATGTGGAAGCAGAAATTATGGGAGGTAACTGACAGGAGGAATGGGCTCTAAGGAGAAGAGATGATAGAAGTATGCCTATGTAGATGCAACAACCATCTGCAAACTGGGAAGAAAGTCCTCACTTGACAGTGAACCTAACACTTGCATATGGCTCTCCTGACTCCAGGTCTGTGACAAATAAACGTCTGTTATTTAAGCCACTCAGTCCATGTGTGCATTGAAGCATCCTGGCAGACTGAGACATGTCACCAGGGCTAGTTAGATTGTTAAATATTTCTGTTAGTCACTTCATGAAACACTTTGCATTTGAAGCAATAGCAAAGGAAATTCTACACATGAAACACCTCACATTTCATCTGTTTCTACAATATTTCCAAGAATCAATTAGTCTTAAAAGTAGTTAACTCTGATCCTACTGAAGAAACACTTTTGTACTTAACCTTATCTAGACAAACCTCTTAGATTTAAAATTGCACTTCTAAGACAATTTCTACTTTTTGCACGTACATTTATAATTTTGCACAGTAATTATGTTTTGAAAACTTGCTCCTTGATGCAAAAATGCAAAATACAGTATTTATAACCTCAAAATATCATGACAACTCATGTTAAGTCATAAATCTGAAAATAAATTCCTACTCTAAAAACCTTGCATGAATAGAAGTGTTCTTAGTATAACATATAATAGGAAAGAAAATAAAATTCCTGATGAACTGAATACATCTTTCTCTTCTGAATCATGAAAATGTAACTAAAGATGACTGTGTGTGCAGTAAATGTTAATGTTACCTGCAGATATATGAAGACATCATCTAAAAAGGTTTTTTTGAACTTTATGTTAACTGACAATTTTCCAGTGAGAAGGGCCCATTGCAAAGGCCCTTATCCACTCCCCATTAACAGTCCACTATATTATTACCTTTTGGTTGATTTAGATGAAAGTTATAGTAATAAAATAATTTTACAGAATTTATTGCTGAGAAAAAGTAAGTAAATAAATGCCTTTGTACAGGAAATAACTTTGAGCAATTGCTAGTAAAGAAACTATGGCATCTTTGTGTGTATTCAAATGGTCCTCCCATTCAAAGAAATAAGCCAATTAATATAGATGGTAAAAGAACATGCCAAAGTGTTGTCAGGAAGGTGGTAGATTAGGCAGCATCAAACTCCAACTTTCCTCACAGCATCTTTCAGTAACAATCCATGAAGAATACATATATGATGTTGTGGGATGTCTTTCTGTACACTGTGAATATGTGTTGCTCTGACTGGTTGATAAATAAAGATGTTTGGCCTATGGCAAGGCAGCTTAGAGGTAGGCGGGAAATCCAGGAGAGAGACAGGAAGAAGAAAGGCAGAGGCAGAGGAAATGCCATCCCATCGTCCAGGGAGTAGTATGTAATGGCCAACAGTTAAAGCCACGGAACACATGGAAACATACACATTAATAGAAATGAGCTGAGTTTAGTTATAAGACTAGCTAGCAAGAAATTTGAGCCATAGGCCATGACCATGTAATTCATAATTGATATAAGCCTCTATGTGTTTACTTGGGTCTGAGAGGCTGCAGGACCAGGCAGGACACAGGAAAACTTCCAGCTACAATATGATAACAGCAGAATGTGAGAGTGAGGCTGAGATGTATTCTTCAAATGTCCAAGTGAGAAGTGCCACATTTGAAGGGTAAGAGGAATGGTTTCACTCTGTTGCCCTTTACCCAGGCCAGCAGAGCACCTCCATAGAATATTCCCTAAGACCCAAGAGGAAAGAGTGGGAAGCCCATGTTTCCAACCTTTTAGGACCTTTCATAGAAGGATCATTCTTGCCTTACCATGTGGGAAACAATGGAGCATCTTCTCAACTAGATCACCAATTATCAGTTAGATAGCAAGAGTAGAAACAGTGGTGAGGCTCACAGTAAACCAGTCTGCAGATCGAGAAACTGCCCTTCCTTCCATCCAACAAAGGCACCGTGCTGCCAAGTCTCACTACTGTACTGCTCTGCAGTTAGCAAGTCTGTATGTCTGCTAGACTTGAGTCCCCAGGCATGTTCCTTGCCCAGCCTCATTCTCTCCTTCAGGTATCTCAAGATCAAAAGGCCAGCATAAGTGAGCAAGTATCAGAGACTCTCCTTCTTTGCCATCCTGCTCAGTCAGCAATATGACTGCTCAAAGTCTTGGTGTTCTGATTAAGGTCACCATAGGCCTAAAGGCAGGGCATATCTAAAACCCATATATATGTGTGTGTGTGTGTGTGTGTGTGTGTATGTATGTATGTATATATGTGTGTATATATATATATATATATATATATATATATTAATATAACATCAATTAATAAAAAAAGGTTATTAATTTATAAGAGAATAAAATGGGTATATAAAAGGGTTTGAAGAGATGAAAGGGAAGGAGGAAATGATGTGATTATATTATAATCTCAAAAATAGATAAAAATAAATAATGTGGAGCAATGTTCTCTGGACTTACCTCACCCAGGTGGCTAAGTAGTGACTCTGAAAACCTTGCTCATATTCACTGCCCAACACAGAATTTTCTTTGCTCAAATACAAATTACAAGGAGTATTGCTGTGGATAGCGCTCTGTGTAAATAAAGTTCTGATTGGCCAGTGGCCAGGCAGGAAGTATAGGCGGGACAAGAGAGAAGAGAATTCTGGGAAGTAGAAGGCTGGGGAGAGACACCGCCAGCCGCCGCCATGAAAAGCAACATGTAAAGACACTGGTAAGCCACAGCCATGTGGCAAAGTATAGACTAACAGAAATGGGTTAATTTAAGAGAGAAGAAGTAGATAACAAGCAGCCTGCCATGGCCATACAGTTTGTAAACAATGTAAGTTTCTGTGTGCTTTCTTGGTTGGGTCTGAGCGACTGTGGGACTGGTGGGTAAGAGAGATTTGTCCTGACTGGGCCAGGCAGGAAAACTCTAACTACAAATGGCGCCCAACGTGTTGTCAAGAGTTTCCACCTAAAACTTGAGAAAAAAGATTCTAAACCAGAGCTAAAAACAGCTTCCTAGTTGTCTTTCTTAAGTTAGCGGCAGCCTGCTGGTTTGAGCTACTATGGCAGGTTCCTGGCAAGTGCATCTGACCTGCAGTGCGGCAGGAATGAGGAGTCTACAAATGGCACTTTATTCTGCTGTGTGGTGGATTTAGCCTTTGCTAGTTTTAAAAAAAAAAAGGTTTTGGGCTATGCACTACTTTGATAGAACTGCTTCTGATAGTTGATGGTACACATGGCTCCAGACCCAGAGCTGGTGGTAAACTGTACAACCGCCATGTTGGGAAGCTGAGGTGGGCGGAGCCAGCAGTCACAGCAACGCTTCAGTCTTACAAAGATGGATATTACACAGAGAAACTGGTTTGTCTTGTCTTTGGGATTTTTAACTGCAGAAAAAGATTTGATCGTAAAAGCTGTTGAGTTAAACAAATATGTAAATTTTAAAGGTAACTTGACTTCAAAATTTGGATATAAGGATATGTTGCTTTGGAAAAGAGTCTCTGCTTTTGTTTCCACAGAAAGCCAGAGGCTATGGATTTGTTCCAGGTTAAGATACATCAGGTTTGATCAGCCAAGACCACCTGAAAGTTCTCTGATAACACCATGGCCCAGATGATCCAACATCCAAAATGGTTTCAAGGCAACTGGCTCAGAAGTTCACCCTAATGGACTACTCCATTATCCTAAAATTTTCTTTGTGTTCCCATAAGATACAGCACCCCCCTGCAGCAGGAAGTAGTAAGAGAAACTACGCCCAAATTCCCAGCTGGCTTTGGAGATGGAATTGGCTCACTCCTTCTCTAAACCCAGACATATTGCTAAAAGAAAAGGTTGAGAGATTCTTGTGTCCCAAATCAGAAGAGTCCTCTGGTGTGGGACAGAGAAAAACCACTATTTTATTTAAAACAGGTTGATTATAAATGCAATCTCTTTCTAAAGATAAAAAGGGGATATGATATAGATATGATAGGATGAAAGGGTAGATTAGGGAACTTACTTCTAAAGA
Source organism: Onychomys torridus (assembly GCF_903995425.1). Taxonomy (NCBI): domain Eukaryota; kingdom Metazoa; phylum Chordata; class Mammalia; order Rodentia; family Cricetidae; genus Onychomys; species Onychomys torridus. The sequence goes on along the minus strand of NC_050447.1, from coordinate 74,916,738 downwards.
GCAACAACTCATTTAAAATGTTTTACATTGGTATAGATTTTAGTCTTGATACAAACTAAAAGTTAATTTTGTTATACTGTGTGTATATTTCTACTCTTGTTTAAGGTATTATGTTTGTACAGCTCATTTTAAATTGAAATGGATAATTAAAAATAGATTAATAATTAGTCATCTATGATAATCATACTCGTAGCCATGTTAGTTAAGTCTTCTAGGTATACATAGGCATATTTCAGATAGGTAGGTAATCTTCAAATACTTCAAAGACCTACAGAATATGGCATTTAAAATACTTTTAAAATTTAGACTTTCTGGACAGTGAGACATGTCTGCTCCTGTGAGCACCGATTTACTTCAGAGAGGAGGATGGGCATTGAAGACACTTCATATCTTATCTTCACCTTTGCAAAAATAGCCATTTGGGCAAGAAACTGTACTTGCCTGGACTGCTTGATCGACTGGACATGCAGGACCCATAGAAAGGTGACCACTAAACTTTGCTTGACAAAATGGTCCTTCAGGTTCCTGCTTCGCAGAGGAAACTGCCAGACATTCTACACGACATTGAGAGAAGTGACTGAGAGACTCTAGCCCTGTGTGCTGAAGACAAATGCCCCAACTTTACAAAGGAACATTAGGTGACTGTCCAGGCTGCCAGCTGTCTCTGTCTACTCTTGCAAGACTCCCGAAAAATGCTTGCATCCTTCTCCCGGTTCTCAGGTATTATATCCTTCTGAGGTCTCTGAGGTGGTTGAAGAATAGATACTTATAATTTCCTCAGTTATGATAAAAGATAAGTTAGATATAAAACCTTAGACTCACAAATATAAGATAGATAGGATATCTTCTTTAATATTGTACCTGTAATTCTTGCTTGATAATTGTTTTGTTAAATGTAATTTTACTATGTAAAAGTTAAAACCGTCCTTAAAAAAAATAAAAGAAAAGGGGAAGTGCTGTGGATATCACTCTGTGTAAATAAAGTTCTGATTGGCCAGTGGCCAGGCAGGAAGTATAGGCGGAACAAGAGAGAAGAGAATTCTGGGAAGCAGAAGGCTGGGGAGAGACACCGCCAGCCGCCGCCATGAAAAGCAACATGTAAAGACACTGGTAAGCCATAAGCCATGTGGCAAAGTATAGACTAACAGAAATGGGTTAATTTAAGAGAGAAGAAGTAGATAACAAGCAGCCTGCCATGGCCATACAGTTTCTAAACAATGTAAGTCTCTGTGTGCTTTCTTGGTTGGGTGTGAGCGACTGTGGGACTGGTGGGTAAGAGAGATTTGTCCTGACTGGGCCAGGCAGAAAAACTCTAACTACAGAGTATTGTTGTCCAACCAGGGAAAATAACTTAAAATTCTGCTTTGCCAAAGGATATAATATAACCCAGTTGGTATTGCTGCATGAGACAGAATCCAACCAGGGGGTCTTACTGGGTCAGTTCCATTCAACATTAGTGCCCAGGCCATGGCTGAGTGCAATACTGTAGTCAGACCATGCACTAGCAAAATCCTGGACTAGACTCAGTAATGAAAACCTATCGCCATCCTCTAACACCACAGAGCTGGCACTTTCCTACATGCTCGAGCATCAATGTAAGAAAGCAGTATTATGAAACCTGTGAAGTACCTGCAAAGCAAGCTCTTAGATAGGTCCTACATTATGTTATAAAAGAAATGTTATTAAACTTAAATTTATGGAAAATCAGTTCAAGTATCTTTTTTAAGTCACAGCAGCATGAATCTTGAAATGAACAGCAAGAGAGATCTTGGAAATTTTACAAATATTTGAAAATGGAGACTGCTTGTAAATATTCCTTATGTGCAGCTGGGGAGATAGTTTGATGAATAAAATGCTTGCTGTGCAAGTATGGAGATGTGTATCATACTCCTAACACCAAAATAGAAGCCAAGCATAGCAGTGAGTGCTTACAGTCCTAGCACTAGAAGACACAAACAGGTCTCCAGGGTTCACAGACCAGTTAGTCCAACCAATTGGTGAGTTTCAGGTTCAGTGAGAATTACAGTCTCAAAAAATAGGATGTTGAAAATTGAGGAAGACACCTGACATCAACCTCTGGCCTTGAAATCCATGCATATACACATCATAAGCACTGTCACACAGATATGCATACACATGTATACACACACACATGTGCACACATACATGAGTGCGCACACACTATTGATTTCAAGTAAATACCATTTACTACCATTATATATCAAGGAGCTAAAAGGAAAGAAGAACAAAATAAACCCAAATTAGCAGAAGTAAGACACTAAAAAGATGATTTCAGACAACTCATGGGGATAGGGCCCCCAAGGCACAAACAACAAAAGCAATAATACAAAAAGGATTGCTTCAAACTAAAAAGTTTCTCCATGGCAAATGAAGCAATTAACAAAGTGAAGAAATAATCTTCACAGGGGAAATAAAAGGTGCCCATCATATGACATGTGAAAAGAATACCCAAAATACATAAGGAACTCAAATAACTCAGTAGCAAAAGAGAAATCCAATTTGTAAATTGGCAAAGGACCTAAACAGACATTTCTCAAAGAAGTCCTACATATACATGAGTACCTGCAGAATCAGATTACAGAGGGATACCATTTCATACCTCTTGGGATTGGTTGTTACAAAAGGGTAGGATAAAAGGAGATAGGCTGGTACTGCAGGTCTGTAATTCTAGGAACTAAGGAGAAAGCTGAGGCTGACAGACCACAAGTTCAAGGCCAGCCTAGAAAGCTAAGGGAGATCCTCTCTCATAACTAAAACCTAAAAGGGGGCAGGAGGTGTAGCTCAGTGATAGAGTACTTGTTTATCATGTCCCAAGATTCAGTTCTTACCTTACCACAGAAGAGAAAATAAACAGGTAAAAGAGTAGTGTTAGGATAAACAGGAAAAGGGGGGAGGGGAACCTGTACATTTCTAATGGGAATGTAAATACTACAACCATTGTTGAAATTACTATGCAACTAAAATTACAACTACCATATCATCTGGAAATGCCACTCTTACATATGTATACAAATAATTTAATGTGTCAAAAGAATGTCCCCATCACCATTATTGCATATTAATCAAGATAGACACCTAATCATGGCTGAATAGATGAAGAATATATGATGTGTACACTGTGAAATTCTAGTCAGACTTACAAAAAAGTGAATTATGTCATTTACCACAGCATTCTTAAGCTGGAGAACATTGTGCTAACTAAACTATGCAAGCCATAGGAAGAAAAGTATCTCATGAAGTCACTTATACAGAGACTCTAAACATTTTGTACTCTGAGAGTAGAAGGATGTTTCTAGAATCTAGGAATAGGATGGGACGTTATTACTCATGGGTACAAAGCTTCAGATAAGGAAGGAGTGCAGTTGAGATCTACTGCATAGTAAGACGGCTGTAATCAATAACACATATTTCAAAATAACGAAAAGGGAAAATCAAGTGTTTTATAACAAAAAAAGCAATAGTTAGATATGCCAATTTATTGATATAACCATATTCTACTATATACATCTAACATTGCTGTCAACACACACTGGGATGCTGCAACCAAACCATGAACACTCAACAATATGACCTCACAAGATCACACCAGTGAACTTGTCAGCATATCAAGTGGGAAACTCACAAGGCCCCAGCCCTAGATAATGAGCTACAACAGTTCATCACTACTGAGGAAGGGAGAATCGGTTTTCTCCAGCGACCAACTTGCTGGTAGTTTTCCCAACCCTAAGGAGTCAGCCCTAAATACATGTACACAAGGGCAAGACTAACTGAACTCTGTAAAGTGTTTGTTTGTGAGAGAGAGAGAGAGAGAGAGAGAGAGTGTGTGTGTGTGTGTGTGTGTGTGTGTGTGTGTGTGTGTGTTATATGTGGGGACCTTGGGGGTTGGGTGTGTGTGTATGTGTGAATATAACAATAATAGCTACAAAAAAATGAAGAGGGGGACATGAGAAGTTAGAGACGAAAGAAGAAGGAGAAATAATGAAAACACCATATACTTACCTATGACATTTTGAAACAATTTTAATAAAAAAAATAAGTCCATGAGGTAAAATGAGAACAAGAACATTTTCAAAACATATGAATAACATCAGTGGTGAATGGTATTCAACCTTAATTCGGCCAATTTTATTAAGAAAAGTCTCAAGACTTATATGCTGATCTATTTCTTTAAAGGTCACACAATCTGGATGTTCAAGGGGCATAAACTGATTTTTATTTCAACATAGCTACTGTACCATCACTCAAAAATTAATATTTTTAAGCCAAACTAAGCTTATCATCACAAGTTTCTGTGAGTGAAATTCTTTGTCCTTCTCTCCCTGGTGTTGTGTACAAAAAACAAACAAACAAACAAACAAACAAAAAACCCCTAACACTTTAAAATGTCTCTCGTTTTTATCTTCAAGTTCTTGTCCACATTTTAAACAAAATATCAAAGCAGAAAGTTTTCAGAAAATGACAATGAAAGTAAAAAAGCCAAGAGGCAGCTTCCCAATTTAAACATTTAAAATGAAATGTGTTTATTCGACAGGTCCATGGCTTTGCCGTTGCCTTCCTCAGAGACTGGCTTATTAAAACTTTTCCTACAGCAGAGACCTTTCCCACTCAGCAGCTTTACCCCTCTTTTTGCCACATTAACCTTTCTCCCAAAGCAAGACCATGCAAGACCTAAAGGAGGCTTCATAGAGATTAATCATAGAGGGATGTTGCACTTCCTGTCAAGCCAACAAAGTGGTTCCTCTCTACTGCCCACTAAGGACAAGAAGCACTTTGCAGGCAGACCTGAGCATGGGCCAGCATATCCACAGTTAGCATCACTGGGAAAATTGGACAGATACAAATGGATTTTGCCCTTGGTTATTCTCTGTATTTAATAGTTACTAGATCTGAACCAAATGAAAATCCCAAACTGGGAGGAAAATCATTACCTCTTCTTCAAGAGAAAAGTGTGCAGTAATCCTTTTCTTACTTTTTGATGTAATTATGACTATATGTAAAAGGAAGGCAATGGCAAGAAGAAATATAGAGCTGTATTTTCACAAAAGGAAGTGATAAATTCTACAAGCACCTATTGTGACTTTATCTGAATAAAATTAGAAAATGGCAATTTGAATAATGTAATGGGCAATAGTAAAAATCAGTGGTTCTGATCATTGCATCAATGGTTGTATGAACCAACAACAAAATCATAGCAATTTTATAAAAATGTCATTTGCAAAAGGAGGCAACATAAAAGAATGATACCAGTCTCCATGTGCACAGTGTGGTGTACCTTCAAGACTGTATGCTGCAGTGGAAATGTCAGATACATACATGTCACCTTCCCCACCCTCCTTTGGTAAGTGACTTCCCATCACTAACACTATTCTAATAAGCAATGGAGCATGTTTCCACCTGTTCAGAGATTTCTCTCATCTCACAATCATTTATAATAAAACAAAGATTCAAGTTCACACAATCAACAAGTAGTTCACCCCAGACTTGAATGCTCATCATACTCTCTACTGTTCTGTGGTAAAAAAAATACAAGCTGACATTGTGCTTTGCATATTAAGTCATTTGGCAGTAATGTCCCATAAGTGAAAATAAAATCTCTCATCCAAACCAAAATTAATTTCCATATTAAATCTACACTTTAGCTCATAATTTCCATCCTAGCATTCTGCAACCGAATTAATGAGTTTCTTTGAAATTTTGCTTCACTAGTCAAACATTAAAGCTAAATTTCTGTTTACTACTTCTTTACTATCAGCAAAAACTATTTTAAAACCCTTTCCATCTAGTTAAAGTTATAGTGATATGACATTATAACCATTTTATACATGAATCATATTTATTAAACAATATATCTCTACCCTTGGAGCCTCTGAAGTAAAACCATCCATAGTGCAGGAGTCTAGCTGGATCCCCAGGGCTCCTGTGAGCCTCTGTCTGAGAATAGACAGGGAACTAGAACACTTACATTGCTGCTCATCGCTGTTGTCACCACAGTGATCTGTAAAGTCACACACATGTTCAGAAGACAAAAAGACTCCATTACTGCACCAGAAGGCTTGGGCTCCTTGTTGACCCAGTAGAGAAATGAGAAGACAGATAGTCCAAAGGAAACACAAAGGTCCATTCATTGGGAATCCCAACATGGCAGCCGGGGAGAGGAACACCCCTTGGTGTTGGGGGATGCAAAGTCAGTCACTTACAAGAAGAGAGCTCATAACTGGAAGCCTTTCTTTTCCTTCTCAGTTTTCCAGATTTGTCTCCTGTGAGTGTAACCCTAGTTTTCTAACATAATTCTTAACAGATGCCTCTCCCGGAAGTAACTCACACTTTCAGGGGAAGGACTTTGGAAAATATTTAACTTGAGTAATTACACCACATCTGAAGGTAGCTGAACATGGCTGTTTATAACCCTGTGTAGAGTTTTATGACCTTGCTATCTACTGAAAGAAAAACTTAACAAAGAGCAAATACACAAACTGGGGAACTATAATAAAGTTGTAAACTTACAGAAAGATTTTCTGTCTTCATTATTATGTTCATTTAACCCCTTTCATGTTAATTTAGGGCTTTGTTATCAGACTAGAGTGTTAGAATTCCTGAATAAAACGCTTATTTTCTTTTGGGGGTTGCAAACAACTAATGCTTTGGGCATGTTAAACACATGTTCTACCACTAATCTTTGTGTTTTGATTTGTTTTGTTTTTTCCAAAGATGTTCTTCCTACTTATCCTATCCTGGCCTTGCATTTCAATCCTGCTGCCCTAGCCTCCCAAACACTAAGAATATGGTACAAGCATAGGAGAAAATAAAGGTAACTTTGGTGTCAGGAAATTGAATTCAGATACCCTGCTGATGCGCATAACACTGGCTTCCAACATGTACCAGCCCACCAGTCCATGCACCTCATGGCTTTTAAAAAGAAAGCATATGACTTGGGATGTACACTCAGAATAGTGTACTGAAATATCTAATATTGAGACATTAAATAAAGAATACCAGGAGGGGTCATGAACATTTCTATTTAAATATCTCTTTACATGTAATTTCTTGTGGTTCTTAACTTTTCTTTTTCTTTTCTTTTCTTTTTATTTTTCATGAGCAGCAGGCAGAGGAAATCATCTCATTTAATCAAGATTGCTTTGAACTCAATATGTTGCCAAGTTTGGCTTTGAATTGACTATCCTGACTCTATCTTGTAATGTGGTATTTAGAGGTATATGCCTCCATGCCTGGCTCTTAGAGTTACTTTTTAATTTCTGCAATGTAACCGCAAAAGACAAAGATAACCCCCAAGCCAGTAAGAAGCAACTGGAAAATGTAGACTGGGAAGACCAAGGTTTAAGGATAAAGAATAAACCTGTGCATATTTTTTCTAATGTTAACAAAGTAAATTTTCCCTGCATTCTAGGAAAAGAGCATGTATACATCCACAGTGTGAGCACTCAAGACTCACAGGGGAAGGGGATCTCTGTTTGTGCTTTATCGGTGAACATTTTACACAATCTGTATTATTTACACCTTCTGTGAAGTACTCTTTCCTCATAAATATTTCTCCTTTTAATTTTATATATGATGAATGAATACTGAACAATACATTCGCGTCAATTTCAACTGATTACACATTGTCACATTTCATCTATAGATACCAGAGTGGGTGAGAAATCAGAGAATACAGACACCATGAGGGTTGTTGTGTCTATCCAGGATCCTAAAAGGGTGAGGGATGGAGCCCTGTGTTCTAACCCTCACTAAAGGGTTTTTTTTTTTCTGTCTTGTCATCACATAAAAAAAAAATCCCACTTGTACTATTTTCTATTTCATCTTTAAGAACTGTAACTCAGATATAGTAGGCACTTGTCCCCAAGATCACATAACAATTAAAGAGAGATCCTAGACATAATGTAAAAACATCTATTAAGACCTACGTGAATGTGTTGAATTTTATTACCAGTGATCTCATGACGGATTATGAAGTCCTAGGGAAGATGCCAAGTGTGAAATAGTCAATAAACATCTTAAATGTGTATTTCTACTCATAAAAAAATAAAGCACCTATTCTTTGCTAACCACTGGAACTAGACAAAAGAGAGATGGGATACATAGATAAAATGCAGTATAATTTAATGATTCTCACCTTAAGAGAATTTACAACTTGTAGAAATTCATTTACAGATATTTATAAGAATGCACACACACTGCTTCTACTTTGGGTTTAAAAATTGAGGACTGTATTTTATGTTTTTTTGTTTTTTTAAAGCTACTCTGTGGTCTAACTGGATGGTTCAGCAGGTAAAGATGCCTGATACAAAAACCTAATTACCCGAGTTTTATCCCTGGAACTCAATGTGGAGGGAGAGAACCAACTCCCAAAAGTTGTTCTCTAAATTCCACACTCATATCATGCCATGTGCAGTCCTGCATGCAAGCACATGGATACCTACACCCACCCACCCCAAACACAAACACATACACCAATACTAAAAAAATAGACAAAAGAATAAGCCAACTCTAAAATTACCCAAAAAAAGTTCTATGTGAGGTGGAATAGAATATAACTTTTAAATGCAGATCTAAGTGCTAAACTTGAAAAACGAAAAGCAAATGTTAAGAACAAAAAAATTAATGAATATAGAGTTAATGAACAAGTTCATTATTAAAATAATACTTTAGGGGAAACCCCATTAACTAATGCTAAAATAATCACTGAAAAAAAAAAGTCTGATGAGGAGAAATAGTATCAAAGACAATGACACATTGTATTTAAAAAGAAACAAACCCTCAATATTAAATGTTGAAACAGAATGTATGATATAAGGATTTCAACCTGAAAGACTGAAAGTTGGTAGTGATATTGCTTCACAAAGGAAGAAAAGGAATATGTTAGAGGAAAAATTCCTGGTCTGTTTAAAAAAATCTAGTTCAAGATTTCCACACATTATGACCATTCAAATCAGAGATTACCATGAGACATCATCAACTATGGGCAAAGCAAGTTGATTACAGAGGCAAGAAAACCAACAAACCAAATGGACTGTTTGATACATCGACCCTGTATGATAAAGAAAATAAAGCAACTACCTATAAAATAATGGGAAGATTAAATCCTAAAAACAGACACAATAAATAAGAGGCTGACAGATAACTGGACCTGACTTTGTGAGTAACCATTAAAAATATAATTATTGCAAAGAAAAACGAAGCAGATGGTATAAACAGAGCATAATAAAAATGAACACAGGATTTAGCGAAATAAATATAGATATGCATAAACAATGCAAAATGCGGCATAAACTTACATGAGAAACATGAAATTATATAGTTTAAGAAATTGAAACACGGGATGACAAGATTCAACATGTGACTGAAAGAAGCTCACAGAAGTGCTATGCACAACAAGGAGGCAAGTTCATGTTTTAAATATATTTTCCCAAAGCGAGGAAGGATACAAAAAAGTGAGGAAGGATGCAAACTTGACATATCAGGGGGACATGATGAATATAAATAATTAAATTAAGCTTGATTCTGTGTTAGCAGACACGTTGTAAAGACATGAGAATCTCTTTAAAACAAAAAGAAACAATACACATCAGGTACAAAGCAGTACTGCCAACATTTCAACATCTGTGATGTGAACAAAAGGATAGTGGAATAATGTTTCATAGTGAGAAGAAAGAAATATCATTGAACCGACACTGACTAGTAATTCCAATCTTTATTCAGGATAGCTAGTGGCTTAGGAAAATGGTTGCCAAACAGTGACTTTTGGACATGACAGGGCCTATGTACTCATGAGCTCACAGCAGATGGGTTGCCTATGCAAGACCTATAAAAGATCAAGCCAATCAAAGATGTGGGATCGGCTCACAACGTTGTCCCTCAGCCTCCACAACTGAGAAGTTTTGGAAGTTGAAGGCTACCTGGGTAAGGTAAGTAGTTTCTTTTCTCCAGGGAAGTGGCCCCAGTTATAATGCCCAGGTTCCAGTGGATGGCCCTGCTCCTATGTGGATAGCACTGATTAGCTTCAGTGAGCTCTGAAAAATAGACATGGAGTTGGGAGGGAGATGAGCTGAGGGTGGGTCTAAGAATAGTTGGGAGAGAAATGCAGGATCTATGTGATCAAAATACATTGTATATATGTATGAAAATCTCAAAGAATAAATTAACAACTTGAGAGCTTATCCCCAACAGCTTCAAAATAATAAATACATTTCAAATTAGAACCCCTAGAAGAATCCATAGAAATAAAATACTAGCTCATCGAACTAGCTTGCATCTACTTCAAAAACTCAGTGTATCACATATGACTACTGGTAGTAATGCCATTCAGTGCCAAGTGAGAAGCAAAAACAAGTCATTTAGAAGAGAAAATGGTCAGGCAGTGGTGGCGCACACCTTTAATCCCAGCACTTGGGAGGCAGAGGCAGGTGGATCTCTGTGAGTTTGAGGCCAGCCTGGGCTAAAGAGTGTGTTCCAGGAAAGGCATAAAGCTTACACAGAGAAACCTGTCTCAAAAAAACTAACTAAATAAATAAACAAACAAACAAAATAAATAAAAGTGAAAATTTAGAAAAACAGAAAACAATGAGTAATGTTTTCTGTCATATGTCTTTGAAGAGACGCAATGCAAGTGAGAACAAACTGCATCTGAGATGTACTTGAGACTTGGGGACCTCTTTAAGTCTAGTCTTGGGCACTCTTCACCATTTGTTGGTTGGGTGCTTGCAGTCTTTGATGCATGGTGTGGGGCATCAGACTGCATCCCATTTACTTTGAGCAGCTCCAGTGGCAGGGTCCTTGTTGTCTCCCAGGTATTTATAGTCTCTACCTGTCCCCACTAGCCATTTCTCAAGAATAAAAGAAATGTTTGCTGGCTCTGATCCAAATAATAGCACCTGCCAATGTACTGGTGTTACATTAGATACAGTCTTGCAAGGTGGTTTAATTAACCTTCCACAGATGTTTATGTTGTAGTCTTATGCTCAAGAGCATTGCCTTATTTAGTTACCACACAGTGTTGCATTTCCCCTTGTCCACATCTTTCTTTAAAACTTCAAAGGACCCAACTGAGTTTTCCACCTCTTCCTTAGAGATATGAGGTACAGATAGAGCAAATTGTCTTCTGGTTTGGCTTAGCTCAATTCTCCATAACTTCATGAAAATGTCAGAAGTCGGGGGGGGGGAGGTGTTATCACTCAATTTCTGATCATGTAGACTTCAGCAAGGGCTCTGGAAAACCTTCTAATTAATGGTGCCCAGACACTGCCAGACTAATATCATGTTTGTCATGGGCAAACAATGCCTTGTCCAATAATGAGATCATTGAACCCCTGCAAACTACAAATGGAGTGATTGTGCCTTAAAGTAAGATTTAGGGCTGGAGAGATGATTTACTTAGTAAAGTGTTTGCCTCAAAAGCTTCAGAACCTTAGTGCAAATTGCTAGCCCTCATAGAAAAGCCAAGCATGGTGGAATTCTCCTGTAATCCGAGCACCAAAGAGACAGAGACAGCAAGCTCCATGTCTCAAAAAATAAAGTGAAGAGCTTTTGAGGCACGCTCCTAACTTCCACCTCTGAACTCCATATACCCAGTTACACACAAACACATGTACGTGAGTACACATACATGAACGCTTGCAGACACATATGCCACACATATACAGACATAGCCCCCTCCCCCCCAACACACACAGATAGTAAGGGAGTATTGTCTTCTTAATTGAAAACAAAATATTTCTAGAGTTGCCTGCTTGATGGGGTAAAGAAAGCAATGCATTTTTCCATGTTGATATTTGTATAGAAACCTGATTATTTATTTTGGTACAAAACCTGCATCTGGAGGCGCAGCTGTTACAAGAGTCTCAATTTGATTATGTTTTCAATAACTCTCCATTATTTTCCAAGGCTCATCCATCTTCTTCAAAGGACAAAAAGGCAGGTTAAATTAGCGGGGACAAGGAGGAGTGCCAATGGCAGGTCTAATTTCTCCACTGCCCTAGGAGTGCGCCTTCGCTTTGCGGATTCCTACATGCACAGAAAAGAGTTCATACATAGCAGATCTGAGTGTGCCTCTTAGAAAAACTTGTTTGCAGCTTTGCTTCTTTGCTAGCATCTGGAGTCTTTCATTTCAAAAGGTTTCCTACTATTCTGTCATGAACTAGGGTGAATTACCGTTCCCACTCTTAGTGTAAGCAATATGGATTGTGCCAAATGCTTGTTTTCCTTACGGGAGGCTCAGTTTTGGGTGCACACCAAACAGAATCTGACTACATGAATAAATCCTACTGACGCTATGGGCAGGGGTTTCTACAGGGTATTGCTGGTTGTAACATTTCACGTGCATTGTCATGACTCCTTACGGGGCAAATTGAGGCTGTCCTGTGTGACTCCAGTTAGCGAGGACTCTACAAGTTTGTTCCTGGTTTCCCCTACATTTCGCCTCATGTTTTCTTTCCCTCTAATCTTGCTCTGCATTCTTTTATAATAATAAAGTTTAACAGTGCATGCAATGGTGTGCTATGTTCTATAACTCCTCTATTAGTCAGTTTGCAGTGCTATAACCAACCAACACCATTATTCTCACAGTTCTAGGGGATGAGAAGTCTAAGACTAAGGTGCTAACAAATGGAATCCATTTCCTGATTTAGAGACAATTTCACTCTCCTGAAAATAATGGTACCTTATGATGATTCTAGTGTCCCTCATGACTTTAGAAGGGAAGACAGTGGCAGAAACAGATCCTACCTCTGTGAATCCTGTTGTAAGGGTATTAATCTCATCATGAACTAATCCCTTCCCAAATTTCCTGCCTCCAAATACCATCACATTAGGATTAGGCTACAGTGTATGAGTCTGGGACAATACGGACACACAGTCATATTTCCTAAAAACTTATTAGGCCTTATGGATCTCCTGACAGAAATTGAGCTTATTCATTACATTTGTATATTAATTAATTAATTACTGTGATGACAGTTCCAATCTGTGCATAATATAAATCTGTGCCAACTACCCACATATTGATGTGGGAAAGTAACCATGTGATAGCTTTACAGAATTATTTAACTCATTGGGAGATAAATTTGGTCCTGAAATCACTTATCAACCAATGTTCTTACCTCCCATCACTGATCAATGAGAAATAGTGCCTTTCTAGATATGACGGGTTTTATATCAATTAGAACCACCTTAATAATTCAAGAAACTACTAAGTATTTCCTTTGTTCCAATAAACCTCTCCATTCAAAAGACATAGCTATTCACCAGGCAAATCATTTGCTGTTTCTGTATCAAAGTACAGTGTATTTAAAGAGTGACCCACCCATTTTAGTGCTATGCCCTCCAAGGTCCATTAGCCACTGCTTAGATCCTGTGTATACCTGGCTTTGTTGAATAGTATATCATAGCAACCATATTAACCTTGCCTGCAATTGTTATTTTGTTACTAAGTCGGTATCATTTTGAGATAGAACAAAGTTCAAATAGATCATTCACAAGAGCATTTTGAAAGAATCCTGAGATCTCTTCATGATGAAATTTATAAATGTCTGATAAACAGGCTCTTCTAGGCTGTCTAATTTTATAGCACATAGGGTTCAAGGAAACAAATAATAGCAAATAATAATTCCATGGTTACTACTTGGCATTAACTACCAAGTCTACTTTGATAGTCCTATTTACTATGTTTTGAGTTACTTATTACCTCTTCATTATAGGCATCTCAAATATTCTAAATGCCAGTAAATTCAACTCAGTAGTCATACATCCTACATAGCCAAAACTAAAATATTCCCTAAATTCAGAATTGGGTTCTCACTACCAGAACCACACTAGCTCTCCCCATACACATTCCCCATGTTTGTAATTGATATGATTTGGCAGATGTTGAAATCTTCTTAGCTTGATCACTCTGCTCTTCACAGCTCCACCTGCTCTGGAGTAATAAGGTTGATGGTGTGAGTCCTGAGAAATGCTGGGTCACGAGGGAGATAACAAACTCACTGAAGACAGAAAGGACTGCTGTCTTCATAAGGGAAGCTCAGGAGGGCATTTGGAGGCAGAAATGCCTTCCACCACCCAAACTCTCCACAGCTCTTTATTCAGACCTCAGACTCCCACACTTTCATGAGCAATTCTCTAACTTCAGCACCGAGTTTTAATGAGTCTTTAAATTCAAACTATTTTTAAAAATCAACAACTTGCAAAAACAGACTCAATCTACAAGTAAAATTAGGTTGTTTTAGGGAGTCATAAAATTTGCTGGTCCTTTGACCATGCCTCAGCACAAGAATTTAACACCTTGAATGTGTCATTTTCTTTCTTTAAAAATGGCACTCACCCCACACAACAAGCCCTGTGTCCTCATCCTCAATCTTTTGTGTGTTTGGTGTGCTGTTTTGTTGTTGTTGTTGCTGCTGCTGCTATTTGTTGCATCTATCCCTCTTGGCTGTCCCTCAGTCATTATGAAGCTACTCCGAGTCATTGTGGGGCTTTACTGCCTTTTAGCTTCTGAGCAGTGGAATCTATTACCCAATCTCTCTTCCTGAGTGACCCATTGTCCTCATCACTAATGATGAGCCTAGCCCTGTGATCACTCACACCTTTAGCCTACAATGGCCAAAACTGAACATGGCAATGCTGATGTCCCATTCACAAGCACTGTTGTTGTGCTTTTAGCAAAGGTGTATCCTCAGAGCTTTCCTACATCCCTCCATATCTCCCCTTGCCGGGGAACCTCAAGTATTTCTTTATAATCAGTGTTGTGTATCTTCTCAACTCCTGGGTCTCTTAGCTGGAGTTTTAAATCCTATGTAGCAAGAGACTTCTCTGAAGTTAGTGAATGTGGGATTACATACATTTATTACCTTCAAAATCCAGACACATAGTTCTCTTTAACCTCTAGATAGTACCTGCTGGCTAATTCTTACAACTCCTGGTGTTCTTCCACAATCAGGTTCAACATGCCTACAGTCAAGTTATGCTGATTTCCCACTGAACAGCTGACAGCATAGAGAGCAGAGGCAGGCACAACTCCTACGATGGGCAGGTACCCATTGGTTTGTGAAGGAAAGGTCTCTGAGCATCCTACAGCAATGGGCAATGGATCATTCCTAAAAGGATACTCCACTTCCAAGCATTTCACTGTTCTTCATCTCTTTACAGAGAAAATAATGGCTGCTGAGAGGCCATTCATGCTTCTCCAGGGATGAGCCCCTGGTAAGTTATCCAATCCCAAGTGACTAGCCCTAAATACATATACATATGAATAACTCTAAGTAGAATCAGCAGGTTGTGTCTATAGACACATATGTATGTATGTATGTATTTGTGGCTGTAACAATAACAAAGAATAGTAAGTCATGAATTTGAAAGAGAATTAGTGATACATGGAAGGAGTTGCAGTTAGCATGGAAATTATATAAATGCAGTACCAATGTATAAAATCTCAAAATAAAAATAACTCTATAGAAGATAGGGGAAGGTAGAAGGGATAACAGCACAAATTCAAACCAAAGCAGTCAGCACAGTCACCAAGAACAAATATTCAACCCATTCCAAGTCCCATTCAGTATCCTATACACATCCCACTCCAGGACACACACACACACACACACACACACACACACACACACACACACACACACACACACATACACATACACACAGAGAGAGAGAAAGAGAGACAGACAGACAGAGTAAACATTTCCATAATTCTTTACAGTATCTCATGAAGTTCAGATACTTCCAAGAATTCTGCAGAGCAAAGATCTTGAGTCTCATGCATCTGTATTGTTTTGTTTTTTCCCCCTAAGTTTCAGGATATAAAGTAATCTTGGATAGGGCCCTTAACTTAGCACAGCAAACCTATCTAGCTTAGACATTTAATGTCTCTAGAGGAGCAGAAAAAAAGCACAAAGGTCTGTAACTCCAGTTCTAAGGGATCCAATGCCCTCTTCTGGCCTCTGTGGGAACTGCACACATATGATGCACATACATATATTCAAGCAAAACACCAGTATGGTGATATTTTATTTGTGCTGAAATGTGATTTTGTTTGTATGTTAATAAATAAAAGTGTCTGGGGGTCAGAGCTAATAGCAAGCCATTTAGCAGAAGTCTGGCAGTGGTTGCACACACCTTTAATCCTGATCACATGACAGGCAGATCTCTGTGTGTTCAAGGACACAGCCAGCTTGAAGACACATGCCTTTAATCTCAATATCAACCATAGAGACCTGGAGGTCTGTATAGACAGGCAGTGATGAGGAGCTCATGTGGTTGGGTTTACAACCAATGAGAAGGCAGAACAGAAAGTCAATAAAAAGACAGACACACAAGACGTAGGTCTCTTTCTCAGGGGAAGGACAGTAGCAGGTGGTAAGAAGGCAGTCTTGGTCTCAGCTCTTAGCTACTGCTCTCTGACCTCGGGGGATTTTAACTCTGCATTTGGCTCTGTGTTTCTTATTTAATAAAACTGTTCAGAATTACATCTACAACACCAATATACATGAAATAAAGTAATAAATGTCCCGGGTTGGGGATTTAGCTCAGTGGTAGAGCACTTGGCTACCAAGCGCAAGGCCGTGGGTTCAATCCTCAGTTCAAAAAAATAAAATAAAATAAATACCTCTTGAACTCCTCAGCAGTAACTATTTAACTCCCTGCTCTGGCCCACTCAGACTCAGGTCTACTCTAGTGGTTTGCATTGTTGACACTGGCTTACATTGATGTGGGTGAGGTTCTGGGCCTGGATGGTAGCTGGGCTGGTCAGATGGCCAGCTTTCACTAATTGTCACCACCTAAGTGAGTTCTCCAGCACTGCCTTGGTCAGCTCACCCAATGGAGCCTGCAGCAAGGAACAGGGCCCGTTCTCTTGCTCTCAGGCCCTCGGGGTCCAGCTCACCCACACTCACACCACCAGGGACAGCTCCACTGTATTGCTCAGGCAAGGTGCAGGGTCCTCTCCCTCGATTGCTGCAGCGAACATGTGAGGGGGGTTGGGTCAGCTCTCCTGCTCTCATGACCTCAGGGCTGGCTAACCTGCATCCCTGGCAACAGAGTTAGCTCTAGTGTGCTGCCCTGGCAGGGGGCAGGGCTCACTCTCTTGTATGCTGCAGCTGGTGAGGGACTAGACTAATTCTCCCACTCTTCTCACCCCAGAGCCAGCTCTTTCACCTGCTGGAGGTAGCAGGTGGTGGGAGGGGTGGGCATCTTATCCTCACACATACCACCACATGACAGACAAGGTGGGGAGGAGATCAGCTCTGCTGTTCTCATACTCTCAGGGCCTGTTCTAGGGTGCTGCCAAGGTGAGGTGCCCACCCATGGTGGGCGGTGGAGCCATCTTTCTTGATTATGCCTGTACAGAGGGGAAAGCTGCTCTTTTGCCAGGGTATCCATTGAGGGGCAGGGGCAGCTATCCCAGGGCCAGTGAGGGGCATTGATAGCTCAGCAGGGCTCTCAGATTTCAACACACTTGGTCTCTATGATCCTCCATGGTAACAGAGGCCATGGGCATCAACACAGACCTCAGCCACAGCAGGACCACAGACCCAGACATGGCCCTTGGCAGCAGCTGGGACCAGGGCATCATCATGGCCCTGGTGGTACACAGGCCAACCAGATAAGTATGGCCCTGGTAGCAGCCTGGCCCTCGGACAGCAATATGATCCCAGGTCGCTGACTAGACCCCAGGTATTCTCAGGGTCCTTGGTGGTTACAGGGTCCACAAACATCAACTCAGACCCTGGCTATTGTAGAGCCATGAACCCAGATATGGCCTTCAGTAGCAGCCCTGGCCCAGATGACACCATAGCCCAGGACAACAGTGCAGGCCACTCAGGTCAGCATGGCTCTAACAGCAGCAAGGCCCCCTGGACACCCACATGACTATAGGTTGAGGCCTAGACACCAGGCATCCTGTGGCTTCTGGTGGCAACATGGACCATGGATATCAAACACAGACCCTGGCAGTGGCAGGCCCATGGTCCCAGACCTGGTCCTAGTCACAGCCTGGGCTCGGATGTCACCATGGCCCCAAGTGGCAGTGCAAGCCATTCAGATTAGGAAGGCCCTCACAGCAGCATGGCCCTTGAACACCAACCTGGCTCCAAGTGGCAGCCTAGTTTATAGCCTCTGTATGGCCTTCAGTGGCGACAGGAGCCACGGACATCACCTCGTGCCCCCTCAGCTGCTTCAGAGTCTCAGGGCCTCAGATCAAGATTGACCCTTAGCAGTAGCCCAGGCCCAGAAACCGCCATGGACTCAGGTAGCTAGAAGGCCATTCACATTAGCCTGTTCCTCACCATGCTCACCTCTTCAGAACTGTCTCTCTCCTCTGCCATGAATCATCCCACCTCTCTCTTTTCCACCTCCTCACTCAGTACCCACTCACTCACCATCTGAATGTCTGATGCTGTAGGCACTGGGCAGGGGGAGCACTCGGTTGAGACCTGCCCCTGCCAGCCGGACAGCATGGAGGGGAGCTGTTGCTGTGTATTGGCCCAGGAGCTAGAGACCCATGATGGCCAACTCTACTGTCCTTAAAAGCATCATTTTCCCTGTTCCTATATCTTAAATGCTCTACCCATTGTACCCTAAAGGGCATTTCCCGCCCAAAACAGTATAGATAAAACCTTTAGTGACCAGGACACCACCTTCTACCAGTGGCTATGCTTTTCAACATACTCTTCAGGATCGATATCATTTCCCTGACACGTGATAAGGGTATCAGTCCCCTAGTTCCATCTTACCAGTTGTTTATGAAGAAAGGCTCAATACCCTTTGTGATTTGGGTTACCAGACTGTAGATGTGAAAGTGGGAAAGAGCTCAAAATTAGAAAGGAGAAAACATCCTAATTTATAATTCTGATTCCAAACGTGTGAGAAAAAATCTGGGGCTGAAGAAAGAATTGGATATGAGAATATGAGATCACTTTCCAGAAACACTCTGTTCACCATTTAGATATTCTAACCAAGATAATGAAACTATATTAGAAACAATTTTGTTTTATAATACCCATAATTCTTTCCTAAGCTCAACATAATTTTTACCTTGAAGACTTGAAAAACATTGCTGACAATTTTATTCCCCCAGGCATAGAGCATACAGTGTGAGGCTCCTATTCCTATTTGAAGAAGAGCCATCCGGAGGCTCTGGAGTAATCAAAATTGTATGATCACTCAAACTGCTTGGTTCTATTGCTTTTCTCCACAGCAGGGAGGGTGTTCCTTATCATTGGTTACTGCCATAAAAAAATACCACCCCATGGAGAGCTAGCTGTGCAGATGTGAAGAGAGCATAAGAGAGATCAGATTGTCAATAAATACTACTGTCCTTCTTTTCAAGATATGTGTAAACCCAGGGCCAGGCTGTTTGGCCCCTACATACTTACACTACATACATTTTTTTCCCTGAGGGAAAAGAGAGAGAGAGAGACAGAGACAGAGACAGAGACAGACAAAGAGAGACAGAGAGAGAGAAGTACAACAGACTGTGCCTGAGAAGCTACTAGGACTGTAAATGCCTGTTGTGAGCTGTTCCAGGTCTCTTGGACCACTTCGGTATGGAGTGAATGGAGTCCACAAGGTTGAGGTCCAAGAACAATCTGGTGCCATTACACCATGTATCATGTATCACTGATTAGAAAAGGACGGAGACACTCAATTGATTTACATAAAAATAGCTTGATAAATTTAAATTAAGCTTTATAACTGCAACATCCCAACCTTTCTGACATCTTGAAGTTCTAATATTTAATCAGGATGTTCAATAGAAGGTGTGGCTTCACTGGTGATTGACAACAATAATCCACTACTCAATTCATAAAGCCAAAAGAAAAACTAGTGAATGCTGTCACCATGAAGAAATGATACACACTTGATACAGATATAAGTAATCTCATTTAAACATTACACAATGTATGAATTATTGAAAAAATTATGCTCAGTACCTAATTAAATGTACTATTCGCAAGTTTTAATGTAAATTAGAAAATAATTTTGAAAAAAAAAAGAAGAAACCCTTCCAAAAGCAAAGTACATTTACAAAATATTCACACAGATATTTTAAATAATTTACAAGACAATCATATCAGACTTCTCTCAATTTTGAGCTGAAATTACACATTCACACCTCAACTATAGCTGCATTCATCCATCTGACAATTACTGAACATCTACGGTTTGTCAAGGTCTCCACAGAGTGTTGGGCACACAGCAAATGGTGTTATTCCTTATGCATAGAAATCATAAATTCTCAATAGCTGCATGCCTAACTATCCCAAAATATGTACTAATGGATTGAGTCTTTTGTTACTCAGTTTTCTATTACTCTGAAAAATACCCAAGACAATGAACTTCTTAGGAGAAGAGGTTCACTCTGGCTCGCAGCTTTGAAGGTTCCAGTCTCTGATTGGCCCTTTGCTTTTCTGTGAAGGAGCAATCTGTCATGTGGGAAGTACATGGTACAGGAAACTGCTGGGTTTATGGCAGCCAGAAAACAAATAGAAATAGATAATCCAACAGTTCCTTCAAAGGCCCACTTCAAATGACCACAAACCTGCTAGGCACCACCTTTTAACATCCCTACCATCTCCTAAGAGCTCCAACAGGCTAAGGAGCATGCCTTCAATACAGGTCCTGTAAAGAGACATTACAGATACAAACTACAATAATCTGTTTTTAGAGTTTACATGCAACTCTGTTGAAGGGTTAAAGAATATAAACAACATTGGCTACAGTGGTCATATCTGTAGGTGCCATTATAGGGCAGATGATGAGCTGTTGTTTATCTTCCAAAATTTCCCCCAAAAGAGAATATGAAATTACTAGAAACATAGTGGGGTTTGAGATAAGTTGATGTGGAGAGTGAGGGGGTAATATTACTGAAATGCATTTTATGCATGTATGACCTTCTCAAAGAATAAATAAAGACATATAAAAAATAATAAAAAATTAAATTCCCAAGTTGGGGACTATAAATAAGTATCATTCAACTCACATGATTCTTTATTATATCAAGCATGAATAAATACATTTGAAATTTAAAAGTAAAGATTTAAAGATTGATATTACCTGATACAATTTAAAGAAAAACCTGAAGTCAAACCCCCTATAAAATGATTGTAGCAATAGAGGGTGGGAGTGACTAAGAGCCAGTTCTGGCCCTAAAGAGATACATGTATGGCATCTGACTTAAACTTTTCAGTGATGAAATATAGTCTCAAAACCATGAATCAATCATAGGAAGGAGGTCTGGCTTCATCACCATTAAGGCTCCTACATAATCCATCTATTTAAGTCCGGACCTCACTGTGTCTCCTTGAAATGAGGGCTGATGTATTCAGTTATAACAATATGCCCAGGGCAGGATTTTCAAAACCTTTGGAAAGCTTTAGCTCTACTGAGTGACATAAATGGGACTCTGTATACAGGACGTGGACAGCTATTGACACCAAGAATTCACTACACTATACGAAAACAACCAGAGTTTTCAAAGGTATGGATGCTTTGAAAATGTTCTTAAATAGGATTTTTTTTTTTTGCTTTTTATTTTCCTTTCCTTTTTTTTCTTTTTATCTTTTTCAAGACATTCTTTCTCTGTCTAGTTTTGGTGCCTTACCTGGAACTCACTCTGTAGCCCAGGCTGGCCTCAAACTCACAGAGATCCACCTGCCTCTGCCTCCCAAGCACTGGGATTAAAGGCATGTGTCCCCGCCACCACCACCCAGCCAAAATATGGTTCTTAAATATCTCCCTTCACAACAAAACACTCCAATTTGCCTTTTCTTTTTAATTTGTTTAACTTTTAAGTAGAAAATTCATACTCTCGTACTTAGAATTGAGAACCACTATTGATGTGAGATTGTTTAAAGGGTTAATCTATATTCTTACTTTCCTACTCCATCCATACCAGTCTAGGATTTCTTTCCATCTATAAAATTAGCTTTACATCCATTTGGAAGTAGCAGGGCTATAATTGTTGCCTCCAAATAAGTTTAGACCTCCCAGAAATTAAAAGCTAGAGGAAAACACACAAATACTGAGTTTTTGCAGTGTTAAAGCTCCTATGTGTTTAAATGTGGTTGCTATACAAAGAACACCTCACCTTCTGAGAAGTTCACAGTCATAATCAGAGTGCATTGCAGTGGCACTCCTGTCTGCTCCCACTAGAATTAAAAAGGTGACTGAGATGACTGTGTGTGAGTGTATGTGTTTGTGTGTGTGTGTGTGTGTGTGTGTGTGTGTGTGTGTGTGTGTGTGTGTGCACGTACGCGCATGCGTGCATGCTCATGTGCACATATATGAAGGAGGCTATACATATGTGGGAGTGTGTTTGGAGGACAGTGTAGTGGATAGACATCCCAGCATTGGCCTGGAAGTTCCAACCCCCATTGAGGCTTCAGTAATGATCACGCCCACAAGGCGGGGCAGAGCAGGGAGCGGAAGACAGAGGATCAAGCGGAGGTCGCTCTCTTGGTTCGGGGATGCTGGACGCAGGAGGTAGACCTAGCATAGCAGAGTTCTCCAGAGAACACCGCCGGACTGTACTATACCTTTGCCAGACCCTGCAACCTACCCCTTCATTTGTAAGTTACCCTACAAAATAAACCTCCCTTTTAACTATGTGGAGTGGCCTTAATAATTTCACCAATAGGACAGAGGTCACATTGTGTGTCTTTCTCAATTGTTTTCCACCTTACTTTTGAGACAGGATCTCTCACTGGACCTAAAGATACTGATTGGCTAGACTGACTGGCCACCAAGCTCAAGCAACCTTTTGTCTACATCTCCCCAGCACTGGGATACCAGATGTGTGCAGCATCACCAACTTTTTATGTGAGTTCTAACTTTTTATATGAATTCTGGGTATCAAACTCAGGTCTTCAAGCTTACGCAGAAAGCACTTTCTCTTCCAAGCCATCTCCCCAGCCCCTGAGACCTTCTAGATCACTGTATCCACAGTTCATAGTTCTATAACCCAGGAAAAAATGAGGTCACAACAAATAAACAATAGGGATCCCACAACTGCAGACCAAGAGTTGACATCAATGGAGAAAAATGTATATAACAGTTCAAAGCAAGGATATTAGTCCTTAAGGAAGAAAGCAGTCTGACTTTAGCTAGTCTTTCATAACTTCTGATATAATTGGAACTAAATAGGAAAAGGTTTGCTTAAGAAAACCACAGCTATTGAGAACTGAGTGTTTCAAAAATCCCAAACAACTCTACAGTACATGACATGAAAGCAGTAGACAGGTGATCCCATGGTACTACCCTGCACTGACATTACTGAGCATAAACTGAGGGGTTTCTAGACGCGTTCTTCAATAGCTATAGGTCATGAAAAGCAGCTAGTAATTTATATGGGAGAGTCACACTTCTGACTTAGTATATGGTATTTAGCTTAAAAGACATTTTCAGTGTTTATGAAAAAAACCAGCCAAGCACTTCTACATCTTAAATTTTCTCTAAGGAAAGACATGCTATCCTGAAAATTTTATATAGGAATTTCATCCTAGATTTCTTACCATAGCAATAAATGTCAAAAATTTAATAAGTACAATGCATTTATAAGTGCCATCACTGAGAAAAATCAAGGCCAAGCATGGAAGTTGAGGCAGGGAGACTATGATTTTGATATTACCCTAGACTACATAGTGAGTTCAGCTTGACCTAAACAGCAAAATTCAGTCTCAAAACAACATTTTCAAGAGACAGATGAAGTATTGGTTGCATCCTACTTTTTAATATTTTTCTAGTAAACACTGTCTTCACATATATTTAAAGTATAAAACAATAGCCAGGCAGTGGTGGCGCATGCCTTTAATCGCAGCACTCGAGAGGCAGAGGCAAGCGGATCTCTGTGAGTTCGAGGCCAGCCTGGTCTATAGAGCTAGTCCAGGACAGGCACTAAAACTACATGGAGAAACCCTGTCTCGAAAAACCAGAAAAAAAAAAGTATAAAACAATAATAAGAAAACAGTACAAAATAGACTACATGCTGTTTTCAAAGCTAAAGGAAAATATATCCTACCTAGATCTTTACAGGGAAAAAAAAGTTTGTTGACTTTTGTTACAGATATGCAAAAATCAATATGGAAAGACATTTGCATAATGGTTAGTGTACAAGAGAGCATGTGAAGTGGTTTACCTCATAAAATGTTGAAAATGCCATACAATGTTGAAAATGCATGTGTGCATATATACCAAATAGTCTAGAAGATACTGGGTACCTTTCTGATCAGGCCATGGTTGCTACCCAGGGAAGAAACTATACTTTAAAAAAATATTTTTATTCAATTATATATTGATGCTTAAAAATGATCATACATCACTTTTATAATCAAAGGTCATTTTCATTGTTAAAAATAGAACTACCTAAAATGTAATTAATGCTAATGCTTTGGTCAGGCTTCTGTTACATACTAGTCACAAGACTCAGGCATGCATTTGTTCACATGAATGCTCACAATAGCCAAAGAAATAGGTAATCTGTATATCTTATTTTCAAATTTCAAAACAGAATTAAGTGAGTTAAATCCCTTAGCAGTTGAGAGCTCAGGGTAAGGTGTTAGCCCTACTAGACCTATGTATTCACCCACAGCACTGCATTGCCTCATAAAGATCACACATGGCCTCACAGAAGGTCTCTTTTGATGCTAACATTTCTAAAATGTAATGTGTGATTTGATGTTTAGAGGGAGATAATTTAACCTTTTATTTCAAAATGTGCAGAACCACAGAGTTTGCAGTCCCCTCCCAATCCAGACTCCAGAACAGCTTTAGGAAGGAATAATAAAAATGATTAAAAATAACAATAGTACAAATGTTTGTCCAAAAGTAGCCAATAGATGAAAAGATAAACTAATGAAAACCTCTAATTGCCTTGAATCTTTGAAGAATGTTTATGAGGGAGAGTGTGAGTCCCGTGGAAGCTGCTCTCTTCCTAATTCATGTAAGGTAATTTTTTTTTTCTTCTTAGCAATCACAATACAGGATATAGATTGCTTACTTCCATACTGGACCACTTCTCCAAAGTGTGAAATGAAATATCTGGAAATTCCTCCATGGAGATAGTGTGTGCTAATCTTTAGATGGTAGCCACAAGTGGCATGGTAAATGTGGCAGTAATGTGAGATTGCTTTATACACTAGATAAAGCTGGACAATATAGAAAGTCAACAATAAAGATGAGTGTTTGGGGAACTTCATACTGGAAAACACCTGTCAAAAGAAAGAAAACATTATTTCTCTGTGCATGATGAAGATGTCAGAAAAGGTGTCCTGGTTTTAGATACTATAATTATGCAAAAAAGTAAAAGAATTAGAGAAAGAATGAGGAATCAAACTATTAACCCCAATCCTCAGCCTAGAAACTGAACCAAAAAACATTCATTTCATTATCATTGCTTTACTCTTCATAGACTACTCATGGGGTTATGCCATAAACTATTCTGAATCTTCAACTTCCTCTTCTATCAATCCTGACTTATTAAGTCATGATTCTTACCCGATTCTACTTCAAGTCACCACATTGAAGACTTCTTTTAGCTAAGCAAAATTTCCAGTTCTAGATTTGTCTAATAATACTTTTCCTTTTGTCGTGTTTCCAAAACCCCCTTCCCATGGGAAGCAATATATTTATTTTTGTCCTATCCCAGTTGTAGGTGTGGATGTGATGTGGTAAATGGCATATGTGTGTATGTGCATATATGTGTATGTACTTACACATGTACAAGTGGAGGCCAGAAGTCAATGTTAGATGTATTCCTCTTCTGCTCTGGCACTTCCTGTCTGGTGAGACTGGCTGACCACTGAACTCCTGGGATGCTTTTATCTCTATCTCCCAGCAACGGAGTTAGTGGTGTACAGTGTCGCACCTGGCTTTTTACACAGTTGCTGGGACTTTAAACATGTCTTCTCATGCTTGCACAACACGCACATTATGCATAGAGCTACCTCCCCAACCCATCATTGGGTTTTGTTATTGTGTTTAGAAGTCAGATGGCTAAAGGCCTCTGGAGAACTGTAGAGGGAAAGACTTAGAAATTAATATCTGAAGAAAAAACATTGTGTTATGAAAGAGTTGGAAACACCACACAAAAATGACATAACATTCTCATTTTGAAGGTCAGCTCAGGAAATACAGTTTCTAATAAACAAATTACAATCCATTCAGTTGTATTTGGAAATGTGCAGTTAGGATCATGCTGATTTTGTTATTTAACAAATGCCTAAAACTCTCACCCCTCTATGTGACATATGGAAGACCTGGCATTGTAGGCTCAGGGTCTAAGCACATAATACATCAGTGATGGAATATGTCAAGTGCTGAGATGAAATCTTGGTGATGTGTAATCCTTGACATTTCCTTTCTACTCACCCTTTACCATTTGTTCTCTAGCAAGCATGCAGAGGTAAAACCAAGGGAAGAGAGAGCAGAGCATAAGACTCGCCTTATTATTGCAAAACTGCACAGAATTCAGTGTCAAAGGCTTCAGGGAGAATAAGAAGACCCAAGTGAACAATAAAGATATTTATTATTATTATTATTATTATTATTATTATTATTATTATTATTTCTATTGGTCTTCTAGTGTAACAAAGAAAGATGTGTCTGTTCTTTCTTCCTTGATTTACTATCTTGCTTTTCCCTGAACAATTTTTCCTTTAGCTTTTTTAGATGTTTGGAGATTTGGTAATTAGAGCTTAACAAACTCCTGAGGGAGGAAACGTAAGCTGAGTATCTTGTAGGGTTAATGTGAGAGAGCCTGGGCTTGAGACACAAGACAGATATAAAGAAAATTTTGAATAAAAGAGAGTTCAAATTTTGTGTGGGAAAGGCACAAGAAATCTAAATCTGAAATGGGTGACCAAGAAGTGGGCATTGCATCTGCAGTGGAGGTTAATAGCCATGATATTCTTCCTAAACAGTAAATTAGGGAAGAAATTAATACTTAAGGTACTGTTTCATTTATTATGTGTTGTGTAGTAATGTAGAAACATTATTTATGAAATAACTCAAAGGTATACAGTTAGTGAAATTTTACACAGAACACAATCCTAAATAATATAGAAACTGCTGGAGGTCTCACCTCTCCTGATTTCAAGTTGTACTACAGGGATATAGTAATAAAAAACTGCATGATATTGGCATAAAAACAGACATATTGATCAATAGAATCAAACTTAAGACCCAAATGTCACACAAAACTCAAGTCCAATGAGTGGGTCTCGGGTTCTCATGCCTGCTCTTGGGACTCCTTTACTTCTGTTGGGTTGCCTGATCCAGCCTCAGTCTGAGGGAATATGCTTTATCTCATATATTATTTTGTCATGTTTTGCAGTTGAAAATTTCTCCAGTCCTTTCCAGCCCCACGGTCTCAGCCATGTATAAAATAATCATTCTGAGGCTTGATATTAATTACCAATTGCATTGCCTATGGCAAGTTTCTTGCTAGCCAGCTCTTATAACTTAACCCATTTCTATTAACCTATGAGATGCCATGTGGCCATGACATTACTGGTCTGCTGGCATCTTGCTGCTCCTTAGTGCTGGGGAATGTCTTTCTGTATGCTGTGAATATATGTTGTTCTCATTGGTTAATAAATAAGCTGTTTTGGCCTATGGCAAGGCAGCTTAGAGACATGTGGGAAAACCAAGGATAGAGATAGGAGCCTGCCACCAAGGGAGCAAAAAGATGTCAGCAGACAGGTAATGCCATGGCCACGTGGTAAAATAAAGATGAATAGGAATGGGTTAATTTAAAATATAAAAGCTAGCTATCAAGAGGCCTGCTATAGGCCATACAGTTTGTAAATAATATTAAGCCTCTGAGTGATTCTTTTATGAGCGGCTGTGCGACTGTGAAGCCAGCCGGGACTGGAGAAAACTTCCAGCTACAACGTTTGATTGTTGTCTCTTGGAAGCCTATTCTTTTCTAATAAGAGACAGGAGAGCAGTGGATCTGGAAGGGAGGGGACATGGGGAAGAACTGGGATGAGTAGAAAGGAGGGGAACTATAATCAGGATATATTATATAAGAAAAGACTCTATCTTCAATAAATAGAAAAAAAGATCACAGAAGATGATTGTTGTGGACAAGTCTGCAATCTGGCGATATACAACGTGTTTCTAAGTCTGTTTTTAATGGAGAAATCCTTTTTGTATGGGCTGCTTTACAGAAAAGTGTAGATGGTATTATTGTCCACTCTCATTCATGGAAGAAGTATACAGCAGCAAGGAAGACTGAAATCAGAGGATGGGAGGTTTACATCAGCAGAAAGGGGAGAGGCAACAAGTGGGAAAAGAGAAGAGTTGACCAGCTGAATTTTACCTGCTTACAAAGGGAGGTTAACTGGCTACATGAATGGCAAAAACTGAAAAGACCCCAAATGACAGAGACTGGAATAAAAAAAAAAAAACTTTCTTCCAGTGTGTTTGAAATGCAGTAATGGGGGTGAAAACAACCAAAATGTCATTATATAAAATTGCCAATTAAAATAGAATACCCAAACTATGTAGATTGTATTGATATTTTTATTCAAATCACAGGGAAGAAATCACATTATTATAAATGTTATTGCAGGAAGGCCAGGGAGACAGCTCAGTGGGTAAAGTCCTTTACTGCTGAGCCTGATAACCCAAATTTGATGTATAGGTCCCCTGTGGGGCAAAGAGAGAACCCACTCCCACAGGTTGTCTCTGACCACTACTTGGAAGTCATGGCATGATCCTCTTCCCTAATCAAAATAAGTAAACAAAACACAATTTTTAAAAAATGGAGCTATTGGTAGAAATTTTCAAAACTTGGTTTACATGTATTCTATCCATATCATCAGCTCAACCAAATATTTCCAACAATTTTGAAATATTTTAAAAGACTAGAGACCACAATACTTAACACAATTTTTAGTAGGGCAAAGGGAGTGTGATTCTACTTTATTTTAAACACTTGAATAATGTTTACTTAAGAAAACGTTTCTTCTAAAATTAAGATTACAGTCATTTTGGTTTTAAAAGCAAACAAACAAAACAATGACAAAAATAGAAAAACAGCCAAGCACGTCTAACCTTTGATACTGTGACAAAATGTTGTCATCTACAAGGTCTGCATTCAATAACCACACATCT
This sequence comes from Onychomys torridus, assembly GCF_903995425.1. NCBI lineage: Eukaryota > Metazoa > Chordata > Mammalia > Rodentia > Cricetidae > Onychomys > Onychomys torridus. The sequence goes on along the minus strand of NC_050447.1, from coordinate 74,887,587 downwards.
GGGTCACAAAAGAATGACAAGAAACCCATCCTGTTTTAAATAAAGTCATGTTTTTGTGTTAGGCGGCATGCACAGCTACCTTCAGTTGTGGCCAGCAAGTGGAACATACCCGAGAGTTATGGCACGTGAGAGATCTACAGGATAAGCTGGTACAAGTCGGGCTTCAGTTTTCAAGCTATGGCACAAAATTTAGAGCTGGGAATATGGTGAGAGGAGATAGAAATTCTACTCTGTGTCCTTTAGTGTTCAGAATTCAGAAAAAGTATAAACCAAAAGTGGTGGAGAGCTAACAACTGAGGTTAATAAATGAAAGCTGGGAGATTGTGAGATCTGAGAAATTAAACTCAAGAATGGAATGAAGAAACTTACCAGTGAAGTCAACTGAAGGTGAGAGATCCGTAGCATGACCACTAGATAAACACATGATATGGAGGTTATTAATGGATTTGTCAAGAGCACATACTGGAGAACCCGTGTGTGGAGTCTAAGCCCAAAGGAGAAGAGACGAGTTTAGGGAAATAACTTTTCCCAAAAGTTTTATCTCAGTGGAAGAAAAATAAAAAGATGAAACACTAATTGAAAACATAAAAAAATATGATATGAGTGAATGCAAAAGATTCTTTTTTTAAAGACTTATTTTATTTTTAATTTTGTGTAGGGGTAGGGATGTATATTCACATGAGTGCAGTGTTTGCAGAGGCCAGAAGAGAATAACAAATCCCCTGAACCTGGAGTTACAGGGGTTGTAAACCAGCAAAACCTGGTACTAGGAACCAAACTTGGGTACCTGGCAAGTAGAATATAGGCTCTTAACCACTGAACTGTTTTCCAGCCTGAGCAGATTCTTTTAAGAATAATGATGTTATGTCATGTTTGTGTGTTTGTGAGAGGATTCATGGAAAGAAAAAAGCAAATGCAAAAAAAAGAGATAATCCTGGAAAGTCATTCTTATGTGGGTACAAAGGGATATACTTTGATGCCTAAGACAGGTGTCACAGGGCAGCTTACCACATTCTCTGGAAACAAGGCTGAATACAGACAGATAATTTAGGCAGGGAAATGGGTGTTTAAAGACTGCCTCTGAATTTCTTTAATTTTCCTAGAGGTATAAAAAGTGAAGTAAGTGCTAGCCTGTACACAAACCCAGAAGAGAAGGTACTGTAAGCTTGCAGTGAAAAGAGATGGATGGAACAGTAGTCCTACAGGACATGAGGGGAAGGAAGGGTACCATGGACAGTCATTTGACAATGATATACATTAAGAGCCCATAAGAGTTGAAGCAAAGCTTATAGAACTGATTGGAGTAGAAGTCTTAATTATGACCAGCTTTGAACTGTGTGACTTATACAAAAGAGTTATCATTCCTACACATGTCTATGAAATAGAGATAATATGTTTTTCATATAATAGAGAATATATATTTTATATATATATATATATAAATATATATATATTCTTCATGTACATATATTATTCTTCAATATATTGTAATTATTGTTTCATTCCTCACACAGACACAAATGTATATATGTTTCATATTCAAAATTGAACTTGAAACAGGGTTTTATATTCAGTGGCTATTATGTACATTAATATTAGTGACTATAAATTTAAATATAATATAAACCCCAAAGACTATAATTTATCAAAGTTGCTTAACTCCTTTTAGTCACCTAATAATAATCAAATATTATTCATTTTATAAGACATTTTCAGATATAAAATTGGATCTTCTAAAATTGATTATACTCAATTGCTGGGTTACAAAATATGTATACACAGTTCTGTTTATTATGTCCCCAATTATTGCTGAGGGACCCAGGCCCTAACTAGCCTTTACATGGTGCTTTGTTGGCTTTAGAGACCAGTGTTCAGCTATATCCACAGCATTTGCATGACTTTTTCTGTTTGTGTCTTTTCTAATGTGTTTCCTAGCACTTCATAACATTCAAACAGGCATGTATAAAAAAACTTTCAAAAACTTTAAGAGAAAAAAATCTTTGGCAGAGAGTATTTTTCTTAACTGAAGAAAGAGGCATCTAAGTTAGTCAGGAGAGGAATGAGTGATGAAGTATCAGAAGCTGAGAGGAAAGTGATGGATCCACTGCTGAGAAAGATCAATGGTACCCCAGAGGGAGAGAGGGAACACAGCAGAGACCACCCCCAGGCCTGCCTGAACCAGAGATTTCCCTGAAAAATGAGCCTTGAGCTGCAGGCTGAACAATGAACCTCAGAGAGGCAAAGGCTTGGAAACAAACCAACCAAAAACCCTGACACAGTCAACTCTCAGTTAAAAACAAAAACAAAACAACCACCAAGAAAATCTCTCTCCAATCTGTGACAAAATGACTTGCATTGTTTCCCTGCAATGTGTAACGTGATGGGTTCTATAAATCACACATCCTCTCCAGTCCCAAATCTCCAGGTAGTGCGGCTACTCCATCCTGGTGCCATTAAAGGAGCAGATTTAAAAATGAACCTGGACTCTTGGGAACAGGTTTATGTACTTGCTGGATAATAATTTACTTTTTAAAACATGGGCACAGTTTCTGAAGAGTGAAAATACCATTTAAATTCAATCCATCGCTTGCTTTGTCAGGGAGCCTGTATGTGCAGAATCCCTATGCTACTGCCTTCCAAGCAAAGAGCAGAGAGGCACAGCCCGCTACAGACTTCCCTGGACTCTGAACTCACCGGTAGCATTTCAGAAGCATAATCAAGTTAAAAACATGCAAGCTTCTGCCTCTGTGGACATAGGGACAATTTCATATTCCAATTTAAAACAGCAAAGAGAAGTGCTGTTTCCAGAAGAATTCCCATAAACTCCTTCATTTTGAAGTTGAGGCTCTAACATGCACAATGCAATCTATGGGATTTCTACGCATTTTGATTGCCAAATTCAAGTGGAAAGAACTATATTAATGAAAATTCAAGCAGTTGCAGTAACCCTTGGCTTAATCCATATTTAACAAGTATTGACAGGCATTTTCATATTAAGAAGGCAATAATCACATACCATCTGCTGCCAGTTAAGTGAAATTAATTCAATTGTTAAATTACAAATGTAGGGACTGGGTTATAAATGTGTTTGATTAAAATGGACCATGGGAAGATTTTTCTTTGGTAGTGGCTGTTGTACCCAGTTTAACCTCATTCCAAGCAGATTGCCTCAGTCTCTCTGCTGCTTCCTTCTCATGTTTTGCTATGTCAATGTATTTATACTCTTGCCAGAGAATGAGTAAACTGAGAAGACACACACACACACACACACACACACACACACACACACACACGCACCCGAGAGACTCCAAGGTTAAAACCACCAGTGCTACTCATTGCCTAGGCTCTTTCAAACAAGAAGTTACTATATGAATCATTACCCTACACAATAAACATTTATTGTAATGTACAGTGGTCAGATCCATAAATTTCTATAGCTAAGACCTGTACAATTAATGAAATTGATATTCATAAGTTTCTTAATGTATTCACTTACTAGTCAATATATAAAAATTCATTCTGAATCAATTTATAAAATGTCTAAGACTATTAGTAACATATCACAGCTATTCATTGATACCTAAGTCTGATAGTAGGATAAAAAATAAAATTTATATATATATATACATATATATATATATATATATATAGAGAGAGAGAGATAGAGAGAGAGAGAGAGAGAGAGATATATGTGTGTGTGTGTGTGTGTGTGTGTGTGTGTGTGTGTGTGTATAATTTCCAAAAACAGAGAAATTAAGAAGATAAAGCAAATCAGATCTAAAAAAAAACAAAACCTGTAACTATGGGCAATAGATGGGAAATTTGCAGATAACTTGGCAGAAATGGGGATGATTAAAAATAAATTACCCTTCAGAGATCTTGAGATTATCCAGTGCCAGAATCTAGCTCCAAATTTTAGAAATAAAAATAACAATTATTTAAAGCCCCCAGTATCCCAGAGCACCCTAGACTCTACTCCTCATCCCAGCAACATCCTCTACCCACTCTATAGCAGACCTAAGATTGGCTTCCAAAAAGTCCTAGATGTTCCTACTTGCTCATAACTGTATTGGTAATGAGTGAGGAGACAGCCAAAGGTCACTAGTGTTTAAAGAAGGCTCTAAGCTTTCCCTAAATTTGTCTCATCAGAATTACCTCTTTTCCTGTAGTTAGAGTTTTCCTGCCTGGCCCACAGTCAGGACAAATCTCTCTCACCTGCTAGGCCCATAGACGCTCAGACCCAACCAAGTAAACACACAGAAATTTATATTGCTTACAAACTGTATGGCCATGGCAGGCTTCTTGTTATCTACTTCTTCTATCTAAAATTAACCCATTTCTATTAATCTATAAATTGTCACATGGCTCGTGGCTTACCAGTGCCTTACATTTTCCTTGTCATGGCAGCTGGCGGCTGGCAGCTTCTCTACAGCCTTTACTTCCCAGAATTCTCTTCTTTCTTGTCCCACCTATACTTCCTGCCTGGCCACTGGCCAAACAGCATTTTATTTATACAGAGCAATATCCACAGCACTTTCCTTCTCTGCTCTGTCCCATGAGCCAGGAGACTGTGCCCTAAGGGATGCTCTGCCAGACTCCCAGGTGTCTAGGTTGAAAAGGAAGCCACAGCAGAAGACACAGGTCCCCATTAACGACTCTCTCTTTGGTGGGATATAGGTTAGTGGGACTACATCTCATTATTAAGCAATGTAATAACAGTTTAAAAACATTTGTAGTTAGTGTGAGCTAGCCTTCTCTTCCAGTGGCTACTATAATTAATGTTGGTTCCAATTCCATTCATTTAATTTCTCCTTTTCCTTCCTCATCTCCTGGCCACTGAAACTCTCCATGACTGCTAACTTCTAGTTTATCACAATGACCTTCCATTGGCCTAACCCTGTAAACAGAGAAACCTGCCTATTTCTTTGCTTTAAGTGTGACTATTACTACCTACCTGCCCAGTCTAGTCTATCTGCCTCTGACTAGAAAGAGACAGATCAAATAGGCAGAAGAAGAAAACAGCCATATGAACAAAGTTTGCAAAACCTATATCCAAAAAAAATGTAGTAAATCTAACTAATTTCAGTAAGAAGAGAAAGCCAGAGAACCAAGAAAACACTTAGACATTAAAAGACTAATTAATTAAAATAAAATCTAATAGAGATGAAAGAAAGCAGAGCAAAAGAACCTTCATGAAAATACATGAGAATGACAAAAATTAGGGAAGTGGAAGGGAGAAAAATAAGGAAATTTGAGCATGGATTCAGGACACCCAGCCTCCCTCCAGTAGGTATCTCAAAGAGAGAAAACTCAACAGGGAGGGGAGAAATCATCAAAGGGATGCATCAAGACATCAACTTAAAGGTCTTCATCTGAACACACAAACCTCCAGACCAAAAAGACCCCAAGGTAGCCCAGACGTCACTGTGGAATTTCAGCACTTGGAACTTTTCTAGAAGAAATAAACAACTAGTGATAAATGTAGTATAAGGAGCAATTTACAGTGTTCGGTCTTCGGGTCAGAAATTGTTTTCTTACTTGCTAAAAAAGAGGGTGTATGCCAACTAGACAACAGAATTATATCAAAGTTAATTTCCTCACCTAATAACCATGTTTAAACTTGGCACACAATATGGCCTAACTTTCTGACTGAAATGTATTATTATTCTAACCATGTCTGTAATCTATTGTAAAGGAACTTAGGCAAATCAAAGACCTAATTCTATGTTACTATGCTATTGTTTATGGGATACAGAAAAGCCTGTTGCCTACATCTTCAGTGCAGTAAAAGGTCACCATCAGACTAAATAATCACTGTGTTGCTTTAGCTTTAGCATTAAAAAAAAAATTACAGCTACTATCCTAGAACTGTAGATCTAGATCTGCCTCAAGACCACTCGCCACTGTTTGCTCAACCTTTTCATAGCTAAATCATGAGGTGAATTACAAGTAAGGTAAGCAGCTTTAAAGAAGAATAAATAAATGATGGACATGAGGCAAGGGGGGATGAATGAAAGGAGACTTTTATATCCATCAGTTTATTGTGTTCTCTTATCAGTAAGGGATTACCCACACTACTCAAGAATCTCACATCAATTTAAAAGAACAATTAAACTAACATTTATTAAGCAATGGCTGTATAACAGATACTACACCACAAAACAATAAGAATACAGATGTGGTGGTTTTCCAGGAGCTTCTATGTCAGAAGAACATGAAAGGAAATCAAAAGAAATGGATACCCAGTATGCTAAGGAAGCAACTGAGATGATAGCCAGGGTAAGCTTCCCCAGGAAAGCTAGTAGATAAGAGGGACCTGCAGTAAAAGGTGGAAGATATGAGTAAGCCAATTTAGGAGATTTCAGAGGAGGAAATGGAAGATATCAAAAGCCACAGCTAACCTCACTTGAGGATCCAGGTCTTGCTTTAAGTTAAGTTGCCATCACTATCACACTCAATAGCATTTAATGATAATTATTTTTTAGGGATTCCTACTATAGAAAATACATGGTTCCCATTTTGAGGAAGCAAGGGCCCTACCCTCCCAGGTGAAGATGTTCTTTGGAGGTGAGATATTAAGAGGTAACTGGGTTTAAATGAGGTCATGTAGCTAAGGCCCACATAGCAAGATCATTCCTTAGAGAGGAAGAGGTCAGAGTGCTCCCTCCTTCCCATGCCTCCCAAATACTGTGAGGATATAGCAAAGAGAGCAGCTATCTACAGGGTAGGAGGAATGAGAGGAATTTAACCCAACCCAAAGAGGTCAGCACCAATAATCTTGGAGCCTCCACATCCAGAACTGTGGGAATACTTGTTTAAGCCCCAGTTTCTTGAACTGTGGATCGTGAGGATTGCAAAAAATATTCAGGAACAGTAAAGAGTTTCCAAGTGCCCAATGAGCAAAAACTAATTCAAAAGTAAACATTGATATTTGTGCCACTGACTTCAGTTCCATAGAAAATGCTAAATTTTAGCTTGGTAGTGAGAAAGATTTCTAACAATTTCTGAAAGAGTACTACTATGTGTTTATGCAAAGGGAAATTCTCAGCATAGATGGTTATATAATCAAAGTACTGTTCAACTCTAAAATAATTGAAAATGCTATTTATCGTGGTATCAAATATATAGCTAGACTTAATTCTTTATGTGAAAATAAACGCATCCATCTTGTTTTTATGAAAATGAACTTTTGTTTGTTACAGATGGTAAATATGTAGACAAGAAAATTGTTTTAAAATTAATTTACTTATAATTTATTATAGAAATATTTTGTCTGTATACCTACTTTACAGACCTATGTGACTGGGAGTTATGTAGTAATTCATGGATGAAAAGAAGTCATAGCCAAAAAACATTTACAAAATCCTGATTTAAACCACCCAGTTTATGGCATTTTGCTATACTTTACTAATACATTTTTTAAGGTTATACTTAGAAGACAAGATAAGACCACAAAATGTGAATAATCCAAAAACTTTTAAAGGTTCAGGAAATGAGTCACTACTTTCATAATTATGGGGCTGAAGGGATAGGGATAGCTCAGCTGCTAAAGGCTAGGCTCACAACCCAAAAACATAATTATGAAAGTTATTAACTTATCACAAAGTTACCTAGCCAATGACTAGCTGATGTAAGAAACACATTCAATTTCTTCTTCAGCATCTTTGCTCTTCCTTCTTCTGGAACACCAGCAATTCCCAGGCCCAATCTCTTTGAATATTTAGATCTTTATTTATTTATCACTGAGTGTATTCCTCAACTACTGGGAATCTAAATAAGATCTTTATTCATCTTCAATTGTAATTTTACCAATCATTTAGTGGTGGTGGTGGTGGTGATGGTGGTGGCAGTAGAAGTAGTGGTAGTGGTCTAATTCTATTGTTGAGCATCTAACATTAAACCTTACCATCCCACCTGTCATTTCCTGAGCCTTTGAAAAGGACTACATATGCATTATTACATCAATTCACACAACACTCTGTAAACTGAGTTCCTGATCCTTTAAAAGGACTACATATTCATTATTGCACTCAATTCACACAACACTCTGTAATTCTGAGATTGATTCTCTAATTTCCAATCAGACCATTTGGGCAGCAGCTCCTGCTTTTCACTGGGATTCTACATATTTTTGGATTATTAATTTGTTTTGTGCTCTTATCTTGCCTTCTAAGTATAATCTAAAAATAATGCATTAGTTAATTATAACAAAGTGCCATAGCCCAGGTGGCTTAGACTCAGCAAGTTCTTCCATTGAGCTGCATTCCCTAGTGTCATATGTAGTAGGTAGCCATCTCAGCATTGGCCTGGAAGTTCCAACCCCCACTGAGGCTTCGGTAATGGTCACGCCCACAAGGCGGGGCAGAGGAGGAAGCGGAAGACGAAGGATCGGGAAGAGCTCTCTCTCTTGGTCCCCGGACTCTGGACGCTGGAGGTAGACGGAGCAGAGTTCTCCAGAGAACACCGCCGGACTGCGCTATACCCTTGCCAGACCCTGTAACCTACCCCTTCATTTGTAAGTTACCCCACAAAATAAACCTCCCTTTTAACTACGTGGAGTGGCCTTAATAATTTAACCAATAGTCATAGGCACTGGCATCTAGGGACTTGGTACTACATAAACTTGTTTTTTTACTTGCATAATTTTATTACCTGTCTAAGTAGCAGGCTTTCTCAGACCACCAACCACCAAATCATGACATGGAGACTTACTATTAATTATGAATGCTTAGCCTTATCTTTCGCTTGTCGCCACTAGCTCTCGTAGTTTAATTTAACCTGTTTCTTTTTTGTCTACGTTTTGCCTCGGGGCCTTTTACCTTTCGTTCATTCTATATGCTCTTCTTTTCCTGCTTCTTCCATGTCTGGCTGGCAGGCAAATGGCTGGCTGGCCCAGGAGATACCCCTCTTTTTCTCCCTCATTCTTTCCTCTCTCTTGAGCTCTTTCTGCCCACCAACCCCACCTATCCCTTCTCTGCCTAGGTATTGGCTGTTCAGCTGTTCATTAGACCAATCAGGTGCCTTAGGAACACCAGGTAAAACAGCAACACATCTTTACATAATTAAACAAATGTAACACATCTTTATATCATTAAACAAATACATCATAATCAAAAGTAACACACCTGTACACAGTTAAAGTAATATTCCACAAGATAAACAAATGTAATACATATTACATAGTTAAAGTAATATTCCACAATGTATCTCCTCTGTCCTGCTTGGCTTTTATTATTTGAATAACCATCATGACAAAAAGAAACTTAGAGAAGAAAGGGTCTGTAAGACTCAGTGGCTCTAGTTCATCAGCCAGGGAAGCCAAAGCAGGAAGTCAACTCAGGAGAAAAGAACTGAAGCAAAGACCTTTGAAGAACACAGCTTACGGACAGACTTACTCTCCATGGCTCTATTGGCTTTCTTTCTCTTTTTTTAAAAAAAAAAATATTATTATATTTGTGTTTTATTTTTACATATTATCAGCCATGGGTTCCCCTGTCCTCAACCTGGTAGATTCAGTACAGGCAGGTCCAGTCCCCTCCTTCCAGGCTGAGCAAAGTGTCCCTGTGTTAGCCCAAGGTTCCAAACAGCCAGCTCATGCACTAAGGACAGGTCCCAGTCCCACAGCCTGGATGCCTCCCAAACAGTTCAAGCTATTCAATTGTCTCACTTACCCAGAGGGCCTGATCCAGCTGGGGGCTCCACAGCCATTGGTTCATAATTCATGTGTTTCCATTAGTTTGGCTATTTGTCCCTGTGCTTTTCCAATCTTGGATTCAAAAATTCACACTCTTACAGTCCCTCCTCTTAACAATTGGACTCCTGGAGCTCCACCTGGGGCCTGGCTGAGGATCTCTGCATCCACTTCCATCAGTTATTGGATGAGAGTTCCAGCACGACAGTTAGGGTGTTTGGCCATCTGATCACCAGACTAGGTCAGATCAGGCTTTCTCTCAACCATTGCCAGCAGACTACAAAGGATGTATCATTGTGGATTTCTGGGGACCTTCCTAGTGCTTTGCTTCTTCCTGTTCTCATGTGGTCTTCATTTATCATGGTCTGTTATTCCTTGTTCTCCCTTTCTGTTCTTGATCCAGCTGGGATCTCCTGCTCCCCCAAGCTCTCTTTCCCTCGAACCTTGCCCTTCATTGCTCCCACTGTCATCCAGGTTGTTCATGTAGATCTCATCCATTTCTCTGTCAGTGGGCAATCCCTTTGTCTTTCTTAGGGTCTTGTTTTTTAGGTAGCCTCCCTGGAGTTGTGTAGCAGTCTAGTCATCTTTGTTTTACATCTAGTATCCTCCTATGAGTGAGTACATACCATGTTTGTCTTTCTGAGTCTGGGTTACCTCACTCAGGATGAATTTTTTCTAGATCCATCCATTTGCCTGCAAACCTCATGATGTCATTGTTTTTCTCTGCTGAGTAGTACTCCATTGTGTGTATGTACCATATTTTCTTTATCCATTCTACAGTTGAAGGGCATCTAGGTTGTTTCCAGGTTCTGGCTATTACAAACAATGCTGATGTGAACATAGCTGAGCAAATGCCCTTATGGTATGATTGAGCCCAAGAGTGCTATAGCTGCTTGCTTTCTTATACAGCTTAGGACAACCTGTCCAGGGGTGGTATCATCCCAGAAGGCTGGGCCCTCCTAAATAAATCATCACTCAAGCAAATCTCCCCACAGACATGTTCAAAGGACAATCTAGGGTAATAATTCTTCAACAGAAGTTTTCTCTTCCCAGAGGACTTTATTCTGTGTCAAGCTGAAAAAACTAACCAGCACAACCTCCTAATAAACAACTCCCAGACTCAAGATATTTCTTCATCTAGTGTCTCATTCTAATACCCAGGAAAAAGTGATATCTATCATCCAGCAGCAACTTGGGAAACATTTTGGACAAATGAATGATTAAATGCTATTGTGGTTTAAAAGTATAAGTAAAATACATAGAATGAATTGTTTCATAGGGAAGTTTGCATCTATGTGGATTGCAATGTGTGGAGTTCATTTTAAGGAGAATAATATTCTGTCCAGGAGTCTTGTGCCCTCAAATCTACTAGCTGCTCCCCATGCATCATTAGAATTTATCTTGATCATGACAGTCAGTTCATCACCTTGAAACTTTTTCATCTCACCCAGTAGTTCCTAACCAGGAACAATATGACCCCTTTGGGCATATTTTTTCCATTATATTTTGTTTGGGCTGTAGGGTATGTTTTGACAAATATATACATATATATAATGAATAGTATCTGGAGATTTTGGTTGGCACATGGGCCTGAGAATGAGAGATTCTAGATGCTCAGAAATGCACTGGGAAAATGAAGGATATCCTTCACAGTGAAGAATATCATAGAGTAAAAGTTTACAGCAGAGACACTACGGGGCTTATCTTCAGGGCATATTCTGCTGGGAGTCTGAGAACATGGGCTCCCATTCTGAAACAACTTATCTGTTTACTGTCTAGCTAGGGATTCTCTTTCCTCTGCTTCTAAGTTTATATTGAAATGAAAAATGTTTCCTTTCTTACCACTGATTATTTTTGATTAAGAAACATTGTATATCTGATGCATTTAAGACACAATATGTAATAACTACCTGACAAATGAAGTGTACCCATATCAACTGACCTCCAGAGTAATTAAGATGACAAAATGGACAACTTAATTTCTTAAATAAGTGTTTGAAACAAATATACTAAATAGGCACTAATCCAGTTTGGTAGCACTTGGGCGGATGTAGACAGTAGAAAAAGGCAATGTAATTACCTACTTTCACTTAATAAATATTTTGTATTTATCTCTGAAGCATGTATGTGCACTAGAATAGGAACATGTGTGACACAATCATAAATGAGACTTGCATTAAAGACACTAAGAGACATAGGTCCCTTTTGTTTCTACACACAATACTAGACAAGTTTTTGCTGTCACCTACTTTCTTTGAGGAAGTTTTCAGAGTAAACAGCAACCAGTAGTGAGAACAGAAATGAGGTTTATTAATTATCTGGTATTAGAAATATAATTCCTTCCTTTATCTAAAAACTCTTTGAAAGACATCTAACCCTTATAATAGATTCAATTTTATAAATTTTGAGTTTTTTCAACATTGAGATAAAGCTATTGGACACATAGTATTCACCCAGGCTTTTCAGGTCCCAAGGAAACAAAAAATCCAAGAATTACTAAGGCCATGTCTCAACCTAAGTGTCACTTGTCTCCTGGGCTTTGGCAATTGCAGATAAGCATGCGTGAAATTGAGAATCACAAATGTTATCTTGAAATTAAGATAAATCGTCAATCTGTTCATAATTGACAATAAGAAATAGTCATTACTGTGTAGAACAGCACAGAATACAGTTCATGAGAAATATAACAGACAGCAGGTCATCACACATGCCTGGGGGAAAATGATCTTAGCAGTGTTTGGATGAGATCCCCAAAACAAATACTTAAGTGGTAAGAAAAATGACTTTTACTCAAGGAAAAAAAAAACAGTATTTGAAGAAGTAAAAAACTTGAAAACTAAGGATCAAGTTCAGGAGGTGACATTTCTTTTAGCTGGACTGCAGAGTTGATGAAAGTGAAGCCAAATATAAATGTGTTGCTGACTGCCTTGCTGCATTTATTCCAGGGACCTGTGTTGGAGCACTAAGTATCTATTACTTCAATACCATGAACAAGCAGAAAGTCCTTTCTGTCTCTTTTTATAAATACTCTAATTCTAAAAAAAAGTGGTTGCCTACCAGAGTCTCAGCACTCATTTACATGACTGCCATTTACATGACACTTTCTATGTTTGTTCCACCCACCATCCTTCATTCTATCCATGAGGTGGTGAAAAGAGTCTCTTCAACTGACAGATAATAGTTGCACATTGATTGGAGTACAATGTGTTGTTTTGACCTATGTGTAACTTTGTATCTACTAAATCTAGCTAATTAGCATATGTATAACCTCAATTGCTAGTCCTTTATGTATGTATAGTGAGAATGCTTGAAATCTACCCTTTTAATAATTTCATGATCTATGTTAACTACAGCCACCATGTTATGCCATAATTCTGTTATGGTTTGTTTCTTGATATCACCAATGGCTTCTGTATTAAAGGCTTAATCTCTGGCTTGATGCCATTAGGATGTGGTAGAATGTTTCCAAAGCTGGGCTGTACTAGGAGAAACTTGAGGCATCGAAGATATGCATTTGGAGTGGGGATAGTGGGACTCTGGGCCTTTTTCTCTTCCTCCCTTTCTTTCTCCTTTTCTGTCTCCCCATTTCTCCTCTCTCTTTCTCCTTCCCAGATACCATGAGGTAAGCAGCTTTGTTCAACTACTAACTGCCTCTCATAATGTTCTTTCCCACCACAGGACTAAACACAATGGAGTCACTACAGTGTGGACTGAAGCTGTGACCCACATGTTCCTTATCTCAGATAGTCTGTTGTGGTTACAGAGGATGACTAATACAAGACAACTACAAAGAAAATATATTCCTTATGATAAAACTGTGTTCCATGTGGCCACCATTACCCCTTACCTTTTGCAGCTCCTAAACTCTGGGAGCTCCCATTCTATCCCCAATTTCCATGAGCGCAACCCTCTAAGTGAGCCTGGGAAACATCATAAGTGAAATAAGCCAGACACAGAGATGCAAATACTTTATTACTCAGTTATATATGGCATCTGAAAAATAATAATCTATTTAAGTTACAAATCACAATCAACTGCTTCTGCCATAACCCTTTTAATGGCTTTCAATGGTGCATAGAACAAAATTAAAGTTCCTCTGTAAACTGGACCTGGGCAACACTTCTGGCACTCACTTTATTTCCGTTCACAAAGACCATTTTGTCAGCTCTTCCTGATGCTGTGAGTCCATTCCCATAAATCTTTGCAAAGCTAGTTGCTGCATCTTCTCAGCTGACTGAGATATACTTTCTAGAGACATCATATCTGATCCATGAGAACATGATTCAGCTGGGCCTGCTGAATTACCCAACAGTAAGTACAGTTGACACCAAAGGCTATGTGAGCAACACACTAAACTCTCCAACATGTAATCTGAGCAGACACATACAAAGGCCCCACACTCACTCTCTACCACATTCCTCGTTTTGCTTTCATCATATCCCGTATTACAACGTGGTCTGGTCTTATTTTCTTCTCTGAGCACTTGTTGTTTATCTCCTTGGCTTGGAGACAAGCTCAGATTACCTTATTTTATCCAGAACTATGAGGCCATGCTATATATGCTGTTTACTATTTCTTAGATGAAGCAACAAATATAGCATGGGCTTATTTCTCTCAATCCCATTATGCAAATCCATTCATAATATAATAAGCAAAACTTTTTTCTCATAAGAGGAATGTAGATATTGTGCCAACTAGAAAAGAAAGGTCAAGCTTGTCCCAAATGTCTCCAAATATCTAAGATAAGCAATTGTAGGAAAACAGTCACCACACAGTAAGAAATTGCTAGAGCTGCAAGTGATAGAATCAGGAAGAGAATCATCTCTGTAAATATAATTTTAGCACAATTTCTAAGAGCTAATACTCTTTTAGAAAAAATAGGGTGTCTGAAGAGTTCTTCTATAATTAATGCAGAATGATGTCAGAATAGTTTGGTCAGATGAATGTTGCCTATGTTAGAAATGAAGGGGTTAAACTTTCTCACTTTCACAACTGAATTTAGGTTCCAGTTCCCTGAGAAGGACAAATAGATGTATTTTCCAACAAAGGGCCATTTATCTACAAGGCCCTTACATTCAGGGTCAAAGGAGAGAACGAACACAGAGGGTCTAAGTCAGCCGCACAGTATCTCAAGGACAAACCGAGCAGCCCCTTTCTGAGTCATGTCCAAGCTTGTGCAGCTATGTCCAAAAACAATAAGACCTCAGCCAATTAAAAACATACTAATATAACTGCTGCTGGCTTAAACCAACTATGTAATTGACCATGAAACTCCCCTTAGCTGTGCGAAAAAGGAGCCTACATGTTCCTCTCAGGGTTGTCATCATTTTGTACAGGCAAACAATCCCATATGCATACTGTGATAAATGCCCTTCAATCTTACATACTATTTGAGTATGGAGTCTTCCTTCAGTGTTTCCTTGGACCCAGTGGGATACAGAAAAAAAGTTACACAACAATCAACATAACCTTGCATTTATGTGTGCATAAACTTCATGTATCACATGCTGAGTGGCTTAAGCCATAGAAATCTTTGTCCAACAGCTTCACAGGCTAACATTCCAAAGTCAAGGTGCTAGCAGAGCCTTGCTGCCCCCAAAAGCTCTATCAGTTGAGTTGTTCGGTGCCTCTTTCAGTCATTGGCTGACTACTGATTTCCAGACTGTCATGAGTGGAGCATGGATATCATCATTTGCAACGAATAAAAAGCAGAATAAATGAAAAAGTCAATGTTTCTTCTCAGCTCACTCAGGGAAGTCACAGGGAAATCTGCTAACCCTAAAATTGGTGAAGAAATCGAGAAGAAAACATAAGGTAAGGAGAGAGAGAAGAAGAGAGCAATCATCAGGCATCAGGACTGGGATTATGTTTATAAAGGAGATTGCTATGTAGAGGAGGTCCACAGGGCAGTCATTAGGCAGCAGGGCTATGAGGTCTATGAGAGTAGGAATTGCTGCCCGAAGGCAGTATACTGGAGTCAGACAGAACATATCTCTTTTCAACTCTGTGCTTAGTAAGCCACGAGCCATGTAAGAATTATCAATCATATATCCAAAAAAGAATTTTCATAGGAATTGATAAGATATATGGAAATGCAAATTGTGTGAAAAGAAACAATAATCCAGCAAAAAAAAAAAAAAAAGGTGGGAAAGCATATATAACCTGACTTCAGGATTTACAATGATACTCAAGGACTTCATATGAATTAGGAAAAGAAATGGATTGTTGAAGACAATAAGAAACAGACCCAAATTTATGGATAATTGATTATTGACAAAGGTGTACCTAAAAGGGGAAAATGTCATTCAACAAGTAATATTGAAATATGGGTATCTAAATGATAACGAGTAATCTCTATCCCAAATTCATGCCATACATAAAACCGTATAGGACTAGCAAACTGACTCAGGGGGTAAACTTACTTGTGGCCAAGCTTTATGGCCTGAGATTGACCCCCTGGATCCCCATGTTAGAAAGACAAAATCAACTTCCACAGTTTGTCTTCTGGCCTCCATAAGTGGGCTTGGGCACACTTTCTGCTGACAAAAATGTAATTTTTAACTTGAAATTATGCATAGATAAAACAGAAGCCAAAATATGAAGGATCTCATCCTAATACAGTTAAGAGAAAACAAAGAAATCTCTTTGCAGAGTATGGTTAGGAAAAAACTTTCTTAGGAAACAGAAATAATAGGCAAAATTGCAGGCTATACTCTCTTAACTTTAGAAACTCCTCATTAAGAGATGTCATTTAGAAAGTTCACCACAGGCCACAAAGTAGACAAATACTTGTGACAATGCAGTTAATGGAGGTCTTATAAACAGAACATATTGGGTACTTTTACAAAGACACTTAACAAGGGAGCAAGTGATAACACTTGAAAAAAATGCTCAATATCATTTTCCAGCAGGCAAATAAATTAAAGCCATAAAGCACTGCTAATGGAAATGTAAAAATACTACAACTACTTTGTAAATATGTTTAGTATTTGTTGTACAGCTAAACACACACTTGGGCCTAACAGTTATTACACTTCCACATATTTATTGAAGGAAAAATGAAAACACATGCCTCCCCAAAGGACTTGTACAATAACATTTATGCTGGCTTTTGGATAACAGCTGAAAATAAATTCTTTTCAACTTATCAATAATAATTCAGCTGGATAGGCCATTTTCTGGGTCATGAAACAATGTCAGATGTCCATCACTGATAAAATAGAATGATAAATCACCTTATACTGATATAATAAAATACTATTTTTCAGTGTAAAGAAACTAATTTTGAACACACAGGAAAGCATGAGTGAATATCACAGGCATTATCTGCATAAACGGAGACAGAAAGAAATGAAGAGACCTGTGGCAGGATTCAACTTACATGATGCTCTAGAGCAGGGAAAACTAAGTTGTGGTGAAGAGACATCGGAATAATTACTACTTGGCCTGGTGGGGTGAGGGGGGCAGAAATGCTTGCCTTGCATGAGATCTGAGAGAAATGTCTAGGCAGATAAAATGTACAGCATAAGTCAGCTGATGACACTAGTTACATTTGAAATGGGAAAAATATAATTCAATTAATGATATTTAAAAATGGTGTCTAAATGCTAATAAGTAACACTTGGTGGTATTTCACTCCATCTATAAGCACTGTACAAGGCCAGCTAGATGGCACAGTGTCCAAAGCCACTTGCTGTCCACCTGATAGCCTGAGTTTGGGCCCAGGGACCTCTGGTGAAGGAGAGAGGGAGAAACCTTAGATGAGTCAAGTAAGTGGCATAGAATCCATATCCTTACATCGCATGTGTTTGTCATGAATTTTATGTTACTGTATGATGATCATTCATGTAGTTGGCTCATTTCCCTCATGATGTCTCTGTACGTGGTACTCTTCTCATTTCTAGTGATAATAAGATGCACAGAACTTGCATTCTTGTGGAAGAATAGAAGAATGGATGAATTAAATAGTAGATAAATATGTGGCAATACATTTTTAAAAAGCATGGCAGAAAAAGAGACATTTGTGAGAAGAGGTGAGGAACAGAGGTAAAGGATGTAATTGTAAACAGAGCAAAGAAAGACTCCCCGAGAAGGCAGACTATGAGGTGAAGCTTGAAGAGTGTAATGGATAGATGGCAGTAGGAAGGTAGCAGCAAGAGCAAGGCCCCCAAGGTGGTGGCACTCCTGACATGAGGCAGCAGAGAGGTGGGGAAGAAAGAGCACAGATCACTGAGGAACCCTGGAGGCCAGTGTCACACCTTTGGCTCTTAATTATAATAAGATATGAAGCCACTGAGGGATTATAAACAGAGTAGTGTCTTGGTCTTATTTACATTTTAATAGAATTGCTCTGGCTCCTGTGTTGAGCATAAATTTAAGAAGTCCAAGGTGAGAGTAGGGAGAACACTTAGATAAGAGAGAAACCAGATAAGAGAGTGTTGGATTGGACCAGTCATGGCTGTGAAGTGTGGGAAATAATCAGATTTGCAGCATGTTCTGAAGTCAAAGTTGCAAATTATTTCAGGAATATCAGAGTAGGGAGGAAATAGAAATGAGTCAATGATGAGACTGCTTTTGCAGAAATAGGAAGAGCGCAAGAAGGAGATCCTTGTGGAGGCACAATCCAGCAAGTCAGGGGGAAGTCTGAGAGTTCTAAACATTTGTTCCTCTGAAGACTGGGCACCTGATCTGGTAGTCAGTGAAGCATTCCATTTCTTACAAGTAGATCTCTGCAAGATGCACCAAACTTTCCTGACTCACCCAAACCTTGTCTCCCAAAGTAGTAACCATGGGAAATTCAGAATGGAACAAAGAAGAAAGAAATAGCACTTCTGTCTCACAGAAGGAAAAGAAGAGGCAGGGGACTCTGAAAACAGAACTACAATTATCTATGTCCTAAGTGTAACTCCAAATTCTGTGTAGATGGGGAGAAAGAAGGTGGGTGAAAGCAATTAGTATGAAGAGGTGGTGGAAACAAGAGTATACTGTGGAGATGATTCAAAGGGATGAGCAGGAGAAGCGGTGGATAGAAGGGCCAGAGGGAGGGAAGAAATCAGGATGAAAGGAGCAATGGATAGTTTTGCTATTTCAAACACCCTGGGTGAAACAAAAGCCAAAGGACCTTTTCCTAACATCACATGCAGTTTGTCTCTGATGTTTGTTGAGTTCCCAAAGGCATCATTCCAGTTGCTTCTCCTCACCATTCTTGGCTAAAAGTGATGCAGTCATAACTGACAATGAAGATGTTTTAAAAAACATCTTAGAAGACACTTAATGATCCATTGTACCACTGGATGCTCTTTGACATTTCTTACAGGTTGTGGAGTCTGTGAGAGATTATTTTTATATTAAATCACCCAGGTCAGCTGTCCCATTACTTGACACATAACACATCACATTGGAAGCATTTCCCATGTACCAATGACTCTCCTTGTGACAGCTGGGTGCTAGTAATATTAGCATATATGTTATATGCTATACTAGAGTAGAGAAGATGAGAGTAGAGGTGAGTAGAGAAGAGTAGAGTAGAGATTAAGAACCACTGCTTTTGTACCTTAATAAACAGGAGAAAAGGGGATGCAGAATTTTTCTCTTGATTCCCCTAAACTCTGACCACCAAAAGCAGATGCTCTGAGAGCAGTGAGAATCAGCTTTAATTTAAAAGATGTATGCTAACATCTCAGAAAGTAAATCTATGCTCATGATCATAAAAAGTTTGAAGCCTCTATTTGGCCTCTACCACTGCTTCAGCATCCTATGACTAATTATTCATGAGTAAAGCAGAAAACTTAGTTATGGAAGGCAGAGGGAGGCTTGTTACCCTGATATAGGCTGAAGAATAACCCTATCCCTCAACATCCCACATCACAGTCAAAGCTAATTTCACAGCCATTGCTAATACCATTTCTATATTCATATTGTAACTACTTTAGCTGTAATCCCCAAACTGGGCTAAATTTATATATAAATTTATATATCAGGTGCTAGCAGCAGGTAGAGTGGTTAAGCATGACCAATCACATTCCATAATACTCTGAATTTAAAACATTTGAAACTAATTTAATGGTTATGTCTAGCATTAGATTTTTAAATGCAGCAATAAACTCTTATTGCTTTCCTGACTGATGGAACATGTAATACAATTACCCCTGTATATTCTGATGTCAAAATGGATTCATTATATACTATATATAAAACTTTTTTTTGAAAAGGGAGCACCTTCTGTCAGATACTTTAAGTAAAAATTCAAACCCAAGGTCATCAGAGTGCCTCAGACACCTTTTAGAATTAATTGAATTGCATGCACCTTCTCTAAAATGATTTGAAGTCTTTCCCCAAATATACAAGTTGTCTGGAAGCACAACTGAGCATGGTGCAGACTGATTATACAATTACCTGTGACCATTGGAGCTCAGGGATACACCAAGCAAGACCTGCCTGCACACCATCAGCTCTGGGCTGACAGGTATGGGAATAAAATTGGGCACAGTTGAGGCAGCTCTCCTTTATGTCTTATAATGGAGCCCCAGGGTGTAAAATCCACTGAGAGCCCACCCAGTGCTAGGCTCTGAACTACATCAATTTGCATACTTTATCTCCTACAACTTCAAAAAGCGGCAACTAGAACTCAGAGAGAACAAAGTGTTTTCTCAGAGCTCTAGAATGAAGTGTATTCAACTCTGACTCCAAAGTTTCTTCCTGGCAGAGCATATTTATGGTTACATATAAATGATTTACCTAATTCTTGAAGAAGTTGGGTGATAAGCCTACATCCCAGTGTGGAAGAAGGAATAAACACACCTGCCACATTCCACCGTAAGTTTTAGAAGGTGTAATCTAACTATGGGCCAGTGCTCAACCAAACCATAAATGGTTTCATTACGCTCCAGAGTCCTCCCACTTCCTTTTATGGGCAGAGGGGGCTAAAGGAGAACAAGGATTCAACCAGTCTTTGACACATAATTGAGAGGACACCAAATCATCTTACACGTTATCCCAATTCCTGTCATTCTCCCAACAGCAAGGGAAGCAGATATTTGTCCCAGGGATGACTCTGAGTCAGGCTGGTGAGGTAATTTACCTACAGGTTGCAGAACTATTTAAGTGCAATTGGAATTAAAATTCATTTTTGCTTGATCCAAAGCAATTGCTTTTCCTGGCATAAATTCAGGATATATTTACTGCCTCCTCCATATTCCTGAGGGGGGGGATCCTCATATAGAATCTCAGGCAATATGGAACCTCCCAATCCCCATGCTGTAGAAAAATGATTCCTTTGGTTCTTATTTATAGTGAAAAATACATACTGCATCACTTTAAGACTCCATTTGTAGCTAAGCACTTTTACTCCTATGCCTCCCTAACTCTCTGCTACAGAACTCTGTGGTTGAGTTTTCCCAGTGTTAATTTCCCCTGGGCATCTTCCCTGACAGATGCACTGTGAATGACTAAGGTTAGAAAAGAAAACAATCCACCGAAGATGTTTACATTATTATGATTGGGAAGTTAACTGTGACTCCCTTATTACATATATGTCTTAAATCAGAATATTAATTACAGATTGGCCAACTTTAAGTATCATATCGTGTTTTTACAAAGAAAATGCTAAATAGCATACCATACTTTCTCTTACAAACTTCTGAAATTCTAGGATGTATTAAAAAGCCTACTTCATATATCAAGATGTGAAATTTATGTTACATTTCCTTCATCTTAATAAAATTCTCCTCAGTTCTCAGTACAGTATTTATCAATGCACATTCATTCAAAATAAAAAGTGTAGCTGCCCACATAGAGTTAATCTGCAATAATTCTCAAAAGTGCTCTGATTGATTTAATGCCTATTAAAATTCTATTTTGAAATATAAAACACTCCAACAAGTAATAAATAAATGATCAGCCACCTAGCACAATCAGAAAAAAAACACATTGATTATAAATTATTCAAAATGAAATAGTGTCTCAGCAAAAAAAAAATCTTTAGATCATCTCTAGGAATTAAGTAAATAAGAAAGAAGAAAAATCAGGGTTTTAAGTGGATTTGTCATGGTTGGGCTGGTACAATATTTTGGACACGTGGTTAGGGGTTAGTGCTCAATAAAAACAATATTGAAACAAGCCCAGGTTTTTATATTAATTTTCTTATATTTGATTGAAGAAAAAGAATTCTGAGGTCATCTAGAAAAAACCTGAAAAATGATTAATTCTGAGGTTTTATGTAAAAATAAATCATCTTCTCATGAAACTAATATATAGCATATTGGGATGAACTTTGATATACCTAAAGATATATTTTTTAAAAAGAGCAAATGGTATTTATGAAAAAAGGAAAGAAAAAATCCTAACATATTTCAATCAATTAACTCCTTAATATTTTTCTCTCTCCCTCCTTTGCTGTGGATATCACTCTGTATAAATAAAATGCTGTTTGGCCAGTGGCCAGGCAGGAAGTATAGGCAAGACAAGAGAGAAGAGAACTCTGGGAAGTGGCAGGCGGAGGGACAGACACCACCAGCCGCCGCCATGAGAAGCAACATGTAAAGACACTGGTAAGCCACAAGCCATGTGGCAAAGTATAGACTAACAGAAATGGGTTAATTTAAGATAGAAAAAGTAGATAACAAGAAGGCTGCCATGGCCATACAGTTTGTAAGCAATATAAGTGTCTGTATGATTATTTTATACATGGGTTGTGGGACTGCAGGGGCTTGGTGGAACCTGGAGAGAAGCTCTCCAAATGCACTCCTTCTTTCCTATTCTACTTCTATTCCCTTCTCAACATTGATGAGTGATAATTGATAGATAGATAGATAGATAGATAGATAGATAGATAGATAGATGATACATGGATGACAGTCAGATAGATAACATATCCACAGACACATAGATAAACATATGATAGAGTTATAGATAGAAACATTTTAAATGTATAAATGGATGGATGAATGGATGGATGGATGGGTGAATGAAAGAAGACCATAGAGTCTACCATATGTGAATATGCTAGATAATATGTCATAAACCTGTTGGTTGAACACAGTGGTATGGAATGAGTTATGTTACCCAGACCATAATTCTTTGATTATAATTCCTCTCATATTATGAGTGTATAGGTTTGTCCAAATATGATAAGTTAACTGATGCTTATACATGTGTCACATGCTCATATATTGGACAAGATGAAAGCATATTCATATATGATGAGCACTATAATTTTGCCCAATACATGTAAATACCGACTGCTGTTTTCTTGGGAAAATTATCTTTCCTATGTGTCTTGGGAATGGCTTAACCACCCATGTATGGATGTTCATTAGATGTCTGAGCTCTAGGCTGATTTGTTAGAGTTATTAGAGCTTGGATAAGTGATTAACTAAATTTCTAAAATTACAATATGAGAAAAAGCCTATAGGAAAATCTGAGAAAGAAGGGTTCCCATTCTCTTGAAAAGTTTATAGAAAGATTTTTCTCCTTCATGATGTGGACAAGAGAGCAAGGAGCCTTGGGAATACCTGGCAGCATCATTAAGTAACCAAGGGGAAATAAAAATAAAGTTGACACTGTCAAATACAGATTAGGAAGACACACTCTGTCTTTGATGAACTAAATTAAGCTCTATAACAGACCAGGGCCAAGGAAACTTTTCACCTTTAACTTCCTGTGTGCGTAGGCCCATTAGAAATGGCAATTTTTACATAGATCTAAATCCATTAAAAAATTACATTCTCATTTTAACCCAAAATATTTAATGTCTACTTTTACAAAAACAATAAAAATCTATAAAAATAAAAATAAAAATTCATATGTCTATACCATATCCACTCAGTAAAAATAGAGGAACCTGGCATTACTCAGCTTTGGTAAGATTTACAATGGAAACAAAAATATGTACATCCCAGTTCTCCCAGCTTGTGATAACACAAGATCACCTCTCATTTATGTTGCATACCAATTCTGTGTCTTCTCTGTGTTTACCTCATCCTGTGAGCATTATTAGAGCAAAAACCAGAAAGCCACACAACTACTTTTAAAGTTGTATATGAAAGTTCCATGGAGAAATTCCCCTGAAATTTCACTAGCCAGAACAACTCATGTAGGCAATCCTGATGTCACATGAGTAGTCAAGGGAAGGCATATAAATAATTGCAAAACAATATTAGATGATGTCATGTGCCCTACCAAATGTTACTGTTCAAGAAAAGACACATCTAAATGAATTATCTTAAAAATTACCAAATAATGAAACTAAGAAGACAGTGGAGTAATATCTTTCAATAGATGAAAGATGATAATTGATAAGCTAGGATTCTATCCCTAGTGAAGCTATCCATCAATTCCAAATGTTACTATGATGTCCCCTAGGTTCATGTACTTATCATAACTGGTAGAATTAGAATTTTCTTCTTAAGAATATAGATTTCATTGTTTGTAACTACTATACTTTTAATTATCCATTCATTCATCAATGAACTGAGAATGTATCTAATGACATTAAATATTATGAATAATGCTACAGTGAACACAGCAAGGAAGATAACTGCAATGTGCTCATTTCAATCTCTTTCTATAGACAAAATTGCCATGAACACATTTGTATGAGGAATTTAAAACTGTCAATCTGATAGAAGTATGAATAGGAGTGTTAGCTACCAAGACTTGGGATTAGGGGTAGGGAAAGAGGAAATGACTGAAGAGAAAATGTTTCAAATGTAGAACATAAATATATTATATATATATGATGTCTAGCTTAGTGTCTATAGTTAGTAGTATCCAAAATTTTGTTAAGGTTTATTTACATGCTTACTTGGCATCAAAATAATCTTGTCACATGTGAAAAAAAAGGGGATAAAGAATAGAGATGCTGGATATGTTTATGGAAGAGATGGTTTTATGGATGTATATTGTTGCCAAACTTATCAACTTGTCTGTATTTAATGTGTACAACTTTATAAATGTCAATCATGGCATATAAGATTGTTTTCAGAGTTCACCAGAAATAAACTCTGGGTGAATTCTATTTTTTGGATTATCATCTATTTATTTATTGACCAGTTCTTCCCCAAACAACTATAAACTCTGAACAAAATGTAAAAGAAAAACATTGCTTGGAGTCATGCCAAGTTTCAAATCTGAAACTAATGAAATCCTAGAGCCTCTTTGCCCTGAGGTGCAGAGTACTTCTTCTCATGCTTATGTAACTCATGAGGTGGGTACTAACAAGTGCCCACTTAAAACATGTTCATATTAGTGCAGGAAACATTACAGCAGCTAAAGCCCACTGTAGGTTATCAGCTGTGGCATGCTTGAAAGTCTTAGGACATCTCCAGGAGAATGTAGGCAGTAGTTCACGTCCCAAAGTTCTTTGAACAACATATTTTTCTTTCATTAAATGCCTGCTAACAACACAGAAACTAGAGCTAGTGTTAAAAGCATAAATTTGAAAACGATTTTCTTGGTAGTATAACAAAGCCAATGTTATAAAGGGAATAAAAATCTCCATAAAACAATGAATCTACCATCGACAGAGATAAAACAGAATGTAGACAAAAGAATTAGGCTCACATAACAACTACAATGTTTTTTGTAATGTTGAAATTTTTCCTAAATATATTTAAGGATATAATTATATTAAAACATCACTAGATATTTAAAATACATCAATTATACTTTATTAATAAAGAATATTTACAACTTTCTCCTTTCTTTGCATTTTAATCATTAGGAAGCATTTAGCTCATACCCCAGAAATAGGAGGAAGATCAAAAATCTAAACTAAGCTAATAATTGCTAATAATATGTCAAATAAATGATATTTTATATAGACAAAGTCCACTAAATTTACACTAGATATTTTTCATTTATACTCTGGGTGTTGAGTTTGTGCTGATTATAAACTGTGTAAGAAACAAGATTAACTCAATAATTAGGTAAAGTCACAAATTCTCTAATTTCTTTATATACAAGTCAAGTAACTTATATGAGCAATATTTCCTCTAGTCTCAAGAAAATTAGAATACCATTATGGATATCAATAATAAAGGATGAAGAGTAGAGTCATAGAACATAGGTTCTGAAATCAAACTCAAGACATTTCTCTGCTTGTTCTCAGAACACTTTAGGCTAGTGACTTCAACTCTTTTGCCTCTGTTTCTTCAATGTTAAGCAACAATAATAACAGGCCTGCACTATTAGGATATGGTAGGAAAAAATGTAAAACATGTATAACGTTTGTAAAAGCATGAGGCAAACAGCATTGATAAAGTTAGCATTCCTTAAAGTGGTGGTATTGAATAAAGATATATCTAAAACAACACTATTTCCAAACTTTCCTACTAATTAGAGAGTTCCTCTTTTGATAATTGCCCAATTTATAGATTTTCCCTTCAGTGAACATTTTTAGGCTTATACTAACAATAAAATTATCCATTATTTTGACACTTCTATTTTATTTCCCATTCCATCTCTAAAGTACGTGCTACTTTAGAGATAATAAAATGAAGGATAAAAGATTAAGTCAGCCAAAGTCACAGAGCTACCAAGATAAATAAAACTAATAACCCCTTAGCATATTGTGGCATCTTAGGTTTTCCAAATCTGACTACAGAAATGTACCCCACGACACATTAACAACATGATTTGACAAGTTTCTCATTAATACATGAACTTGGGTTTGGCATGTGGTTCAACTAAAACCCAGAGAATATGGCAAAGTGGATGCCTATGACTTCTGAGATGAAATTTTCCAGGCAACATAGCTGCTGTTTGGTTATTCTGAGGGCTTTATTTAGGGTATTCTGCTACCATGTAAGAACTTCAAATACTCTGAAACTACTGGAGAGGTTATGAAAACATCCTGACCTTCCCAGTTAACCCATCTTATCAGGAATAGGCATCAAGAGCCAATAGTAAAAATAAAACCAACTTGGAGATTTTAGATTAACTGGTCAATCAGTTCAGAATCAGAGGTTCACCTGCTAGCATACAGTGCAGAAAAATTACATAATTGAACTCTGCATGATGGCCTCAACTATACAATGCATGAGATAGGATAAACTGCTTGATGTTTTAAGTCGCTCAGTATGAGGGGAGGCATTACACAGCAATAGTCAGTGGAACACACATGAGTAAATTGGTTTTCCTAGGCTGTCCATCAATTTTAGAGTTTGTTTTTGTGACAGCATTCTGGGTATTATTGTTCACATGTGAATTCCCAATCCTTTCTAACTAAAATCAAATCTGAATTCTTTACTGAAAACTTAATATTCTTCTCTCTGCCTGGATAACCGACTCATTCCAAATGTTCTACATTTTTAAGTCATTCTACCAAGGTGTTGAAAGTTCACTTCTGAAGCAATCAAAAGTTAACAAAAGATAGCTGTTGAGTTCTAAATGCAAATAAGGGTAGTGTGTTTGCCCTAACAAATAACTATCATTTTAGTGAGAGCAAGTTTTCTTGCTTTCTGAAATAAGTTTGCCAACTGAGTTTACTGTGTTAAGCTGGCCAGAATGCTAATGAAGGAAATCACTATCCACTGCAGATTCTGAATGGTGGATTTTTTTTCTGGAAAATTTTAGTAGGAAAACTTTGAGATATAAAGGAAAGACTGAGAAATATGAAAATAGCTCATTCTCTAATCTAAATGTAACTTCAAATTTTATTCCCTGTTGGTGTCTTAATTTCTTAGCATAAAATAAGTGAGGGGATTAGCACTGAAATATCCTTTATTTCATGTGGGAGCTGAGGGAATGAGCATGTACTTACCATTTGAAAAGGAAAAGCAAAGTAATAGATAAGGTCAAAGTACTTTTTAAATCAAATTTTATCATCTGTTCAAAGAAAACATATTTTATGAATTATAAAGGTGTTTAAATCAGAAATAATTTATAGCTATATTTTAATGTGCAATCCACATTAATAATTATAAACTCTAAATAGGATAATTTTGTTTGAGGCTTATTTGTTGCAATGTCTTCTTCTCAAGCCTTTTGTTTAGATAGAACAAGAAAATGATGCCATTGTTTCTGAATTCCCATCTCACCTTGAACTAGAAATCTGCAAGAACTATGCATCATTTTAATATAAAAATGAAAAATGTGACCAACAGCACTGTGGAAACACATAAAGAAAAAGCTCTGTTACTATTCCCTTGGCTAGCTTATTATAAGCCTAAGAATTATGAACTCAGTCTAAGAGCACTTGGCAAAGGATTTGAGAGGTAAAAATTGCCTCTAAGAACACTGTAGATTTAGGATTTAGAGATCTGTTTCAGGTAGCACAAAATAACTCCTCCTCATATAATGAGGGATAGCAAGACTACTACAGCTAAACTGGGGTGTTAGTCACCTCTATCTTGTCCCAAGTCCACATTAGCATGAAGCTAAAGAACTTTTCAAAAAGAAAATTCAAACATGCCATAATAATACCCATACATGGGCTGAGAGGTGGCTCAGTGGTTAAGAGCACTGGCTGTTCTTCCAGGAGTCCTGAGTTCATTTCCCAGCAACACAGTGGCTCCCAACCATCTATAATGAGATCAGATGCCCTCTTCTGGCATGCAAGCATACATGTAGGCAGAACTCTGCATGCATAATAAATAGATAGATAGATGATAGATAGATGATAGATAGATAGATAGATAGATATAGATAAATTTTTATTTAAAAAAATGCCCATCCCACAAAAATCAATCTACAAATTCAATGCTATTCACATCAAGATTCAATACAATTCTTCCAGACTATAAAAGGACAATTTTTAGCTTCAAATAGAAACAAAAACAAAACAAACAATAACAACAACAACAACAAAATCAAGATAGCTAAAATAATCCTGAATAATAAAAGAACTGAGGAAGGTATCACTATTTCCAATTTCAAGTTGTACTACAGAGCTATATTAATAAAAACAGAATGGTATTGGCACAAACACAGACATATTGATCATTGGAATTGAACTGAATACCCAGACATAAATCCATATGCCTATGAACATCTGAGTTTTGATAAAAACTCAGTTTAAAAAAAAAAAGCCAGAAATACATGCTGGGAAAAAAAAGACAGCATCTTAAACAAATGGTGCTGATCAAATTGGACAGCTGCATGTAGAAGAATCCAAATAGAACTATAATTATCACCGTGTATGAAACTCAACTCCAAATGGACCAAAAACCTCAACATAAAGCCGGATACACTGAACCTAATAGAAGAGAAGTGGGGAATAGCCTTGAACTCATTGGCACAGGAAAAGACATTCTGAACAGAACATAGCATAGGCACTGAGATCAACAATTAATAAAGGGGACTTCATAAAACTTAGAAGATTTGCACAGCAACGGACACTATCATTTGGACAAAATCACAGCCTTCATAATGGGAAAAGATTTTTTTCTGTTTTTTGTTTGTTTGTTTGTTTGTTTTTGTTTTTGTCTTTTTTTTTTTTTTTTTTTTTGAGACAGGGTTTCTCTATGTAGCTTTGGAGCCTGTCCTGGAAACTGACACTGCAGACCAGGCTGGCCTCGAACTCACAGAAATCTACCTGCCTCTGCCTCCTGAGTGCTAGGATTAAAGGCATGCACCACCACTGCCTGCTGAGGAAAGATTTTTACCAGCTACATGTCCAATA
This sequence comes from Onychomys torridus, assembly GCF_903995425.1. Classification (NCBI taxonomy): domain Eukaryota; kingdom Metazoa; phylum Chordata; class Mammalia; order Rodentia; family Cricetidae; genus Onychomys; species Onychomys torridus. The sequence goes on along the minus strand of NC_050447.1, from coordinate 74,858,275 downwards.
GACATCTAATATCCAAAATATATAAAGAACTCAATAAATTACATAAAAAGAAAAAAAAAACACAATTAAAAAATGGGTTACAGATATAAACAAAGTTTAGATCAGGATAGAGGAATCTTGAGTGGCTGAGAAACACTTAAAGAAATGTTCAACATCCTTAGCCACCAGAGAAATGCAAATAAAAACTACTTTGAGACTTCATCTTACACCCATCAGAATGGCTAAAATCAATAAAACAATTGACAGCTCACACCGGCAAGGATATGGAGTAAGTGGAATGCTCATCTGTTGCTGGTGGGACTACAAGCTTTTGCAGTTGTTATGGAAATCAGTTTGGCAATTCCTCAGGAAGATAGGAATCACTCTACTTCAAGATCCAGCTATACAACTCAGGCATATATCCAAAAAGAAGCTTCATCATACCACAAAGAACCTTGCTCAACCATGTTCATTGCTGCTCTAGTCATAATAGCCAGAAATTGGAAACAACCTAGAATGTACTTCAACAGAATAATGGATAAAAAAAAATGTGGAGCATTACTCAAAAATGGAGCATTACTCAGCCATTAAAAACAAGGCATTATGAAATTTTCAAGTAATTGGATGGAACTAGAAATAAAACATTCTGAGTGAGGTATCCCAGATCCAGAAAGACAAATATGGTAATTTGCTTCTGTGTGGATATTAGGTGTTAAGACCATGATAACCAAGTAACAATCCATAGAACCCAGAGGATAGGTGTGGATTGATGGACTAGAGAGTACAGATGGAACATGTTAGAAGAGGAAAATAGAATAGCTAATTATGGATCAAGAGGGAGTGATGGCACGGGAAGATCAAGAGCTGAGAGGGAGTGGAGACGGGAATGAGGGAGGGAACAGAGAAAGAGACAACTACAATTAAGGGCCATTTGAGGGGTAGTACAAAAACTTAATACAGTAGAAGCTTCCTAAAATATGCACATATATTATTAATAAGATCCAAATGAAGTTTCCAAATAATGAAGGAGACAGAGTCCCAACTGGCCATCTCTTGTCACCAAATGAAGCTACCAATACCAGCACTGGGTTACATCTAAATGAGTTGTTGACCAAAGGAGCCCCTCAGGAATCCCCAAACAACCCAGGCTGTTGCCAAGACAAAGAAGTTGCTGTTTCTTTGTGGAGAAGTCCAACTGGTTCCTATATAGAGCCTTTACCCCTATGTTCTAGCATCTTTGGTACAGTATAGTACTGAGCATATTACCAAAAGAGAAACATAAACACCAACCCAGACATAACCCCTTTGATCTACAACAGTGTCTTTCCTGAAAGTTATGGAAGGGCAACTCTTGTACAAAGTTTGTGGGAGTAACCAATCAATATCTGATTTGACTTCAGGCCCACACTCCATAAGATGAAACCTATTCCTAACACAGCTTAGGTGACGAAGAATCAGAGACTAGATAGCCCAGGTACCTAGGATAAAACCAAATAAATGAAAACAAACACTATAGTGGGAAGAAAAAAATGGCATTCTGCTATACTCACAGATCAGTGCTTTGCTCAGCCATCACCAGAGAAGTTTCCTCCTGCAGCAGATAGGAACAAGTACAGAGACCCGCCAGCCAGACATTATGCAGGTATTGAAGACTCACCCCAAATGGGATGTCTTCATCAAATCCCTCCCCTCAGGTTCAGGGAACCCTGTGGAAGAGGAAGGAGAAAGAGTGTAAGGGCCAAAGGGTATGAAAAACAAGGCCCTCTAAGTCAACTGAGCAAAGCCCATGAGAAATCACAGAGACTGCAGCAGTATGCACAAGGCCTACACAAGTATACACTAGATTCTCTGCATATGTATTATGACTTCTGGTTTAGTGTTTTTAATGGGATTCCTGAGTGTGTGAATATGTGGATCCCTTGTGCCTCCTCAAGCCTTCTCTTGGGCTCTTTTTCTTCTGTTTGTTTGTCTTATCCAAAACCAATGTGAAAGTTTTTGTTTTTTCATATTATATTTTCTTTGGTTACATTTTATTATTATCTGTTGGAATGCTGTTCTTTTCTAAGAAGAGACAGAAAAAGAGTGGATCCAGATCAGAAGGGAGAAAGGGAAGAACTGAGAGCAGAAACTGGGAGGGAAAAAAATGATTAGAATAGATCATGTGAGAAAATAATCTATTTTCAATAAAAGGAAAAAATAAAATAAAAATTTAAAAGAGAAGAAACAGGAATTATATCATATGGGATAGGTCCACATAAAATTGGAGATGGACAGCAGATGGAAAAGCAGTAGTTGACAGCAGGAGGTAAATCAACCTCCTACAAAAGAGTCCAATAGTATGAAAACCAATTTCCATCACAAAGCAGAGCAGTAGAGACTTAGAAAGGAGCAGGCTGCATATGACTGAATAATGACTTGTTAAAGACACAGTCCATATTTCTAACACCGCTAGTCCTGAAGGGAGGAAAGGTCACTCTGTAAAGATGTTGAGCATGAGACTCTTAAGACTCAGAAAAAAAGGAAGACCCAAAGACAAGAATGAGGGAATTTAAAAAAACAACACTCAAACTTAACCTCTGGTCTTCACACATGTGCACAACTATCCACCCACATACACATGCACACACAAACACATACACATGTATATGGAATTACCGTCATTGTTATTATTATCACTATTAATATTGTCAGCAAGTTGAAGGTGAACCAAGCCTGGCAATCTAAGTTTAATAACCAGTACCCACACAATGGAAGGAGAGAACCAATTCCAGAAGTTGTGTTCTGACCTCCCTATGAGCTCCCGGGCATGAATGTACCCACATACACAACACACACATACACTCACACATGTGCAAATAAATAATAAAATTAGCTTAGCCAATTTTTCTATGTTATCTCTCAATTTACTTTTTCTTTGAATCTATATGTCCGTATATATTATCTATTTGGGTACGCTGGTTAAAAAGGGATCAAATTATTGTTTGTAAACAATTATAACCACCATTATTCATATTTTTTACTATTCCTCAGATATCATGTTTACTAAATTACTACCTGGTATAATTTAACTGATGTCTGCTTTTGCATCTAAGGCCTTCAAAAGCAACATGTTGTAAAAGCTGGTTAGTGCCCAGTAGATTTTATAATAGACTTTTTAAGGATTTGACCCCTGACAGTTAGCAGTGCCCATCCCTGAACTTTCCCACATTCTCTCTGGATGATTTTATAATTTTTTTTAATTTTCCTGAATTTATTGCAGAGCTATGTTTCTTAAAATAAATTTTGGGCAGAAATGTAATATAGTACAGGGAGCTTTTTCTGGTATAGTATAAGGGAGCCTTCCTTGTCATGAAAAGAATTCTGAAATCGAAGCCACAAAATCTGCTTTTTCATGATAAAGGCCAAATTTACAAAATGTTTTCTGAAGCCACAGTTCTCCCTGTGGACTTGATCAGATAAGAGCTAAATGTACTGATTCTGTACTTTGATTGGCAGGTCATCTAGGTAGTATATTCCCTACAAGGAGTATTAGCTAACACTAAATTACATTCTCCTAACAGACAGTAAAGCTTAAAAGGCAGAACTGATTTGGCAAAGATAAGCATAAAATCTTTTATAGTCTATAAACTTTATCTTTTTATATGGAGCATCATAGAAACAGACCAATTACATCTTGACCTTCCTGTTGTAACAAGTATACAATATGAAGATGATCATTTGAGTTTTCCCACATTTTATTTCTAAGTCAATTAAGTTATTTGTAACACAATGAATATAATATTTTCCCTAAAATAAAAAATATGTTTAAAAGCATGATGAAAATGTAACTACTGTATATTTGTTATCAAAATAATCCATGGCATCTCATTTTAAGTGCTTTCAGTCACAAGTTAAAATTTAGGTAAAGAAAACTATATTTGAGCCACTCTTTGACATGTTCTATTTATTGGGCCATGAGCAACCTGTCAAAGGAAGAAATACCTAGTATATACCTTGTTCAAAAACAAGTATTATGTAGGCTGGGTTACATGAGATCCTGTCTCAAGTATACACCTGCTGGAGTAGTTGATTATCAACCACTCCAGGTTAGCCTCATGTTCAGGAGAAGTGGACCAACATACAATGGACTCCACAGTTTTTTGTTTGTTTGTTTGTTTTGTTTTTTATTTGTTTTTTTGTGTGTAAGTGTGTTTGTCAGGTTACAATTGGTGTTTCTTTGTTTTTTGTGGGGTAGAGGTATTTTATTTTGTTTTTCTGGTTTGGGGGTGTTGTTATATTAAGGTTTTGTTTGTTGAGAAAGAACTTAATATGGATGGGAAGAGATGAGGAGAAAATCTGGGACTTGGGGGAAGAGGGGAATTTGATCAAAATATATTTAAATTTGAAATTGTTTTAAATAATAAAAGTATAATTAAAAAGGATACAACCCTTGTTTTTACATCATGATTGGCAGATGAGAGACAAGATTTGAGGCTGAGTACTCTCATCTCTCATCAGTCCTGAACCTCAGAACTTTAAATGATAGAGCATCTGCCTTTTAGAACATGGTTAGCCATAGATTAAAAACCTTATTTCAAATTGGCATTTTACAATGAAACCAAAAAATACAAGGAAAGCATTGCTTACCCAGCTGAACAGCCTAAGCATACGTGAGCCAGTCCTGGGCCCCTTTCTCCTTCACTCAGCTCTGCTGACCCTTGCTCTGGCCTCATTATCAGATTTTATCAGAAGTTGTGCACAGAGCAGGCATGCCTCATTCTTGGTGACAGGGAGTTAATAGGGCTAGGAAGTCATGTTTCCCTTTTTCAATAGTCTCTGCACATATGCCCTTGGCTCCACATCAGCCCAAATCCATTAGTAAGCTAATTCCAACGGCCAGGAGAAAGCAGTACTTTAGAGTGTCCCAGGCTCAGCTGGGCTCTACATGGATGAAGAACAGGTGGGTGAGGTGCATCTCCTGAAAACAGCCGGAGCAACTTTGATAGAGGTAACCAGCAGTTCCCTCTTTCAGAGTTTCAAAGATATTTTAGACATATCTTGAAAAGGTAATTCAAATTACTGAAAATATTCCCTTAGTTTGATTTTAGGTTGGTTTGTTGTTACCATTTGGTTGGTTGGTTGGTTGGTTGGTTGGTTGGTTGGTTGGTTGGTTTTGGTCTAAGGTTCTATATGATTACCTGAGCTTGCTAATTTTGGGTGATGACCAAGAATTAATCCAGGGCTTTGTGCAAGTTCGGGAACTATTTTACCATAAACTATAGTACCAGTGGCCTCATAATTGTTAATATTACCTTATTTGTTTATTAACTATTAATTATTTTATTTCCATCTAATCAGTGATAACTTGGGATGGGCAAATAGTATCCATATTTTGTTCTCAGATCCCTTTACAAAGTAGATTCCAATGGTCTTTCCAACCTTAGGATCCATCCATGCTCCCATACAGATGACTTGCATGGATTGCCATTATTCAAATAGGACTCTGGCTTTTTGGCTACTTCCTTCTTTCAAATCAATTCTTTAAAAACAACGATTTGCTTCCTGCCACTGTCTAGGAATTCAGTCTTTTTTTATTCCATAATTCTGACTGATTTTCATATGGCACAACCCCCTAAAATAACCTGGAAATATTGCAGACACATCTAAATGCACAAGCCTCCCCCACCTCACTCTGTATATTCAGTTTAGTCTCATTGTTCTCTGTGGTTGTGTTCTGGAAGGCCAGTAATTAGAAAATAGTGAAGATGCCTAAGAGAGACATACTAATAAATTCATGTGAATCTCTAATCACAAATTCACTCAACTAATTCAGAGGTAGCCTTGTTCTTGTCTTTCTGTTTAGATGCTTTCAAATTCTTCTTGCTTCCTTATATATGTGCTAGTATATTTAGAGTTGACTGATTAGCATTGAAAATATAACCATTCACACGGTAACACATCCCTGTAGGAAACATCTAATGTGCAGTTTCTTCTGATGATGGAAACAACAAAGAGGAAAGAAATGAAAAACAAAACAAAAATGTAATACTAAATACAACTCACAAAATCACTCACTTATAAACACTGAGAAAAGAAATCAGAATGTTACCTTATCCTACCTTACCCGGAAATACATGTACTGGGCAATTCAAATTTCCTAATACTACATGTCTATGAATGGCCACAAAACACAGAAAGTAGTATTTTTCAAGTACACATAAATCAGTTCGCAATTAGTGGCATATGCTTATAATCAAAGCACTTGGAGACAGAAGAGGACACCCTGAACAACAGAGTTAGACTCTGACTCAAAAAACAACAACAAAAAAAAAACTGTGAAGACAAAGAAAAGGAGAAAAAGATAGAGAAGGACAGGGAGAGAAGGAGGAGGAGAAGGGGGAAGAGCAGAAGAGAGGGGAGGAGGGGGAAAAAGGAGGAGGTAGAAGAAGCAGAGGAAAAGCAAAAAGAGAACACAGACAGAAGAGGAGGAGGAGGAGGAAGACCATATCTCCTCTCTGACTACTAAAATCAGTCTCTAACATTTTATAATGTTTTCACATTCTCTACGCAATGTAAACCAACATTTTCTGAATTTATTTTCTCAAACCTTTCATAGCCATCTTTCCATCTGATGGTTTATTTTAAAGAGTCAAACAAAATGTGTTTTATTTTCCATTGTCTTATGTCTCAATTCTATTTTGGAAGATTTAGGAAAACACATAAAATCAGAGGTCAGTATGTGACATCTTGTCATACTCTAATCTTTGGAAGGCATCTAATTTGATTTTTCCCTAGTTCATTGTCAAATTGCAGTCTCTACACCCATTAGGTGAAAATTCAATCCTCTCTAAAGGGCTTCCAATGCCTCAAACCCAATAATGTTCTAGGAACTCACACTTAGGGCTTGAAGCCCACTCTAGAGTGGAAAGTGTATTTGTAAACAAGCTTTCATCTCGCTGTCTCCGTCCAAGTCCAGGTGAAAGACAGAGTCAGTAAATACCTAAAATTAAAATATGTGCCCAGTGATGGCTTTGAATTATCTCAAGTCTCCTTATATTAAAGATATTTTTTCCTTAAATGTAGATGAGGGAGTACCATTAAGCTGCTAAAAGCTTTAGATTAGGCTTTAAAAATCCACTTAAGCATCTGGAATAACTCTTTTCTAAATACCTGGCTTAGCTAAGCATACATGGTAAAATGAGAAAATAGTTTTCACACTAAGTTTCAGTAAAAGATAAACTAGAAATGCAGGTGATCTACCTTCCTACTTACCAGACTATTTATGTTAAGGGATGGAAATAGTTAATTTGGGGATAGTATACATTCAGCCCTGAAATATTAACGTCTACAAGATGTGAAGAAAGAACCCTGAGGCTGAATGCTGCTGACGTGCTCCAGAATTTTCTCTGCAGCTCCTGGCTGTGGCATAGCTATCCTCTGCCTCTCTTCCTGCCTCCGACACATGGCTTTTCAGCCTGGTGTCACTGTGCTTGCCACTTAAAACTACTGGGGAAGCAGCCCCACATCAAAGTTCAAATGTGTGCTGTTTCTTCTTTGTTCCTTGTGTCTGCACTTCGGCCTAATAATCCCCAGCACAGCTGTAAATCACAGGGAAGATCAATTTCCGGATAAGGCTTCAATTGGTGTTGTTAAAGATAAAAGAATCCCAAAGAAGGTTGACGGTAGCTTTACCGTTGTCCTCTGTAGGTGGTTCTTATCACATCTGTCCTTGGCTGCTTATTAAACTAGAGTTTTCTGAACCCATATGATTTCCCTCCCTGAGAAAATTAATTGTCCTCTTGGCTGCTGACAATGAAGTCTTGGAATAACTATGTAATTATTCCTTATACTTTAGTAGAATAGAAAAAAGCCAAGTATTTCAATTAAGAATGTATGTTCATCTGTAGTATTTACTCCATAAACTGGAAGGAGAGCAAATCTACAGAAGTCCTCAGCCTCGAGTCTACCCTTCGACCCTCAAAGACAGGTGTGTTTGTTATCTTCTCACTGCTGTGATAGCACTACCTGAGAACATCAGCTTATCAGGAAGGAAGGTGCCCATCGTTTCAGTGTTTTAGCCTGTAATTGCTCAGCTGTGTTGCTTTAGTCCTGTGCTATCTATAATAGCAGGGCCCATGTGTTGGACCAACATATTCGCCTCACCATGGTCAGGAAGCAAAAAGATTGGAAGGGCCCCAAGCATCCTTACAGGGTGTGCTCCCAGTAACGTACCTTCCTTCTCATGGGCTTCACTTTTTAAAGGATCCAATGGATGCCAGTAATGCTCTGGCAGGTGACCAAGCCTCTAGCATTTAGGCCTTTGATGATCATTTCAGATGAAAATAATAGAAACACAGGCACTGGTGTACTAGGGCTGGCTCCTACTGACTCACAGGACAATCAAAGAATACATTTCTTCCCACCCCCAACTCTGGTGACTTCCTGTTGCTTGCTGGAAACTGACCTTGGCAGAACTCATGCCCTGCAGATCAGCAAATGCAAATCAATATGCCCTGTTTCCTTTTCTTGAACATTTGACAGCACCCCACTGTTGAGGAGGTTTCAAACCTTGGAGTAGTTTATACAAATTGTTATGTGTACAATTCTTAAGGAGATGTCACATATTAATTAAAGCTTTACCAAAAATGGTATTAGATTATGTTTTATTTCTCCTTGAAAAAATTTTGTAATTGATCTTTTTCTGTACTTAATTATTTTTGTTTTTTGTTTGTTTGGTTGGTTTTTTTTTTTTTTTTTTTTTTTTTTTGAGGCAGGGTTTCTCTGTAGCTTTGGAGCCTGTCCTAGACTAGCTCTGTAGACCAGGCTAGCCTCGAACTCACAGAGACCCACCTACCTCTGCCTCCTGAGTGCTAGGATTACAGGTGTGTGCCACCTCCACCTGGCTCCATACTTAATTTTTTTTTATCAAATTTCAGAATAAATCTACTCAGTATTTTATTATTTTTGAAATTTCCAAAATGTCTACAGGTATGATCACTTTTTAATTCTGTACATTTTTTTGCTTGTAACTTCTCTCATTTTCTGATAACTCTTAATAGTATCTCACTTTTTTTATTAGTTAAATGATTTTACTGTTTACAATCATATTGTAATAAAAAGCACTTTCCTCTGGCTTAATACCATTTTGGCTAGACTGAACATTGGGTTGGAAAACAACCACCACATTTTGATATTTAATTGCTTGTGTGTGTTTGTGTGTGTGTGTGTTCCTTTGTTGTGTGCCACTGCACTTGAAGATCATACTTCAGCTAGAGTGGTGCTCAGTAAGCTTCAGTGATTCTCCTGTCTCAGCTACCTCACCCCAGTGTCTAAGTAATGGCCGGCATAGCCACCCCCAGCTTTTTACATGGTGGCAGAAGATCCATACCTATGTCCCCTATGCTTGAACATCAAATACTCTTGCCCACTGAACAGTCTCATCCACCTACATTTTGAAATTAAATGGAAATTTATATATTTATGTTTTATTCATATATTTTAAAATATCCATTCTTAAAAGTGGCCATATCTTAGAGCCAGCCCTGCTGGCGGACATAAAAGTGAGCCAGCTCCGAAGTTGTGAGCAGGGAAGAACTATCCCCATTACTCATCTGTCATGTGGTAGCATGGGTGGGGCAGAGATAACCTCCCCAGTTCCCCAGCCACCAACCCTACCCATCAATTCCTGAAGCAGATGGGTGAGCTGGCCTGCGGTCATAAGACCAGGAGAGCTGTCCCAGCCCCTTATCAGCTGCAGCAATCAGGGAAGTGGCCCCTACACCAACCATGCAACTACCCAGACCCAGAACCATAGTTATGTGTTGGTGGACCTCAACATCCACCCCATCTGTGATCTGCTGGAGCACTTGAAGGGACAAGTCCTGCAGACCCAAAGCTGTAGGATTTTCCATAATGCAGGGCAACCGCAGAATAACCAAGAAGAGTTCCAGCAAGGGCCTGGCATTGATAGTATAGCAGAAATCGGAGGCCTCGAACCAGACCAAGGACTCTTTGCAATGAACACTTGCAAGTAAAGATACGTTAATAAAAGGGGGAGAAGTGGCCATTTCTATATTATTGTTGCTGTGAGAGTCCTGCTATTGCTGACTGTCATAGTTCATCGTTACAAAGAATTCCTCACACCTCCATCAACTCACTTACTTGCTTCCTGAATACCCTTCTTGCTTCAAGATGTGAGACCCTGATTCTCGACATGCATCCTCTAGCACCACTTTCAGGAGTGATTTGAGATAGAAACGAAACCAGCCTAGGATCTGCTTATCCTTTTACTTAAACTTCACTTGCAAATGCAAGTCTGGCAGTTTTGAATTTTAGGTTACACCTTCTAAATATAGTCTTCATTTGGAGAGGCTTGAGATGCAAGTGTGCTACCAGCACAACTCTCGGTCTTTTTCCATGACTGTCTTTTCTCTCTGCTTGTATTAAAAGTTCCTCCTGTGCCAAATGTTCTGTGTGTTCATATTGTGACTATGTGGGATCTATTTTATGTATCCAACTGAAGAATCAATGAGTATCTTCAGTTCTGACTCTTGTCATTTTCTTTAAAAATATTCTCTATCCATTACCTCTGAGTTTTGTCTCTCCTCTACCGTATACTTTCTCTTCCTGGGCTTCTAATGCGCTACACTTGGCTATGCCTGTACAGCATCTAGATTTCTTTATGTAGCTAAATCCACTAGTTCTTTATGGCTGTCTCTAACCATCTTTCTGTCATTCTATCACGTGGACAACATTAACGAACAATGCCAGCTCTGTTTTTCCTTCTCAGTTTTTAATTCATTGCTTCAATTGCATTTGTATTACTTGAATAACATGACTTACCATGCATACTCTTAGGTTCTCTCTCTCTCTCTCTCTCTCTCTCTCTCTCTCTCTCTCTCTCTCTCTCTCTCTCTCTCTCTCTGTCTGTGTGTGTGTGTGTGTGTGTGTGTTAGTGGTGGTAGAAATCTAACCAAGAACTGATTGGCTGCTAAAGAGGTACTCTTTTGCTGAGCTAAATAAGCAGATTATTTTTTATTTCCAATTTTCAGAGTTTCCTGCAGTGAGTAGCCATCCCAGCCTTGGCCTGGAAATTCCAACCCCCATTGAGGCTTCGGTAATGGTCACGCCCACAAGGCGGGGCTGAGGGAGGAAGCTGAAGACCCAGGATGGAGAGGAGAGGTCGCTCTTGGTTCTGGGACCCTGGACACTGGATTTAGACCAAGCAGAGTTCTCCAGAGAACACAGCCAGACTGTGCCATACCTTTGCCAGACCCTACAACCTATCCCTTCCTTTGTAAGTTACCCCACAAAATAAACCTCCCTTTTAACTACGTGGAGTGGCCTTAATAATTTCACCAATAGTTTCCATTTCCCCATTATTATATATGCTAACTCTTTTGTATAATGGTTTCTTCATTGTGCGATCTGTAATCTTTTTTAATTATCAGGTTACCTTTAATGAAGTATGTAGGAACCTACCATCCTGTCCCAGAGGTATATTAGCAAGCACATAGTGTAGCCCTTCCTTCCCTGAGATTCCAGATGATCTGCCTCCTCTGCACTAAAAAGGTACCTTCAAAGCTTAGTTTGGGTACTCCATCAGGAGGACTTCCTGTAGCTTTTGATGTCACTTCCATGCCTATGTCTTGGTGTTTGCCTTCTCTCAGAAGCATTTTGTGAATATTTTGACTAGGTGTTTAGATTATCATTGCTTCTCAATATGTAGAGGGTACAGTTATCCACAACTTACTGCTATAGTTGACTGTGGACAGCAGAAGTATCTCTGTCTATGATGTTTCAATATTTGTATGTTGTAGAATATTCTTTTACACTGTGTGAAGATATGTCATTGTGATTGGTTTAATAAAAAGCTAAATGACCAATTGCTAGGTATAATTTCTAGGCACAGAGGACACTGGGAAGAAGAAAGGAGGAGTCACAAGGAGACATATAGGAAGCATGACATGCTGGAGATGAAATAGCAAACCATGAGCCAAGTGGCAGCATGCAAATTAATAGAAATGGGTTAATTTAAGTTACAAAAGATAGTTTGAAACAAGCCTAAGCTATTGGTCAAGCTTTTATAATTAATAGTAAGTCTTCATGTAGTTATTTGAGAACTGGATGGTGGGACAGAGAAAGACTCACTACATTTGTATTTGTATATTAACTAATAGAACTATTTAAATTATCTTTTTATTGAAAAAAAATTATACAGTATATTTTGGTCATGTTTTCCCCTCCCCTCAATTCCTTCCAGGTCCATTTCATCTCTCTGTCCACACAACTTTACCTCTCTCCCAAAAAAGAAAAAAGAAAAGAAACAAAAACCCAACCAACACACATACACAAAAATACCCACAAAAGCAGAGACCTGAAAATCTGTCCAGTTATTCCAAGCCATACCAAACCCAGGAAGAAGTCACACTAACTGCAAAATCTGAGATCGTGGGACTAGAAAGACAGTTCAGGGATTAAGAACACCTATTGCTTTTGTAGAAGATCAGGGTTCAGTTTACAGGACCCACATAGTAGCTGATACTACAGTTCCAGGAAATCTGACACCCTCTTCTGGCCTTTGCAGGAACTGCATGCATGTGGTGCACTTTCACATATACATATACATATACATATACATATACATATACATATACATATAGACAAAACACTCATATACTTAAAACAAAACTAATAGATCTTTTTTATAAAATTATGTTGTACACTTTAGGTGCATGTAAGCCTAAAATTAAAAGGAGCCACTTTTACCAGTGAGAGGGTGAAGCCTGCATGAGAATCAACTCTCCAAAAGGAATGCTAATGCAGGAACTAGAGGGTGGAAGCTCCTGAGCTGCCTACACGTACCATGCCTAAGAATTAATCTCTTTATTTAAGTATCTGGTACTTAATATTCCTACCTCTCTCCTGCTTGTACCATCACAAAGTTGATCAGCTTTGCTTCACTGTTATGAATACTGAGACAATCAGGTTTAAAGGAGTAAATAAACAGTTCACATCTTCCCAGCTTTCAGTCCATGGTCACTTAGCCCTGTTGCTTTGAACTTAGTGCAGAACAGAACATTATGATAGGAGCACATCAAAATGGGAACTGCTTCCCTTCTGGTGGCCAGGAAGCAGCAAAGAGAGAAGGAATCAGAGTCAGTAACATTTTCAAGGATACATCCCAATGATCCTACAGACTAAAAATAAAGTCATAAGTTTCCCAATCTACTAATAGTATTCCATGGGTGACTAAGACTTCAACATATGAGCCCTTGTTGGGGTGGGGCATTCAAACTAAAAACCATAGTGCAATCTGAAGCCGTCTATCATACTGCTGTTCTTCATGCTCTTTATGTCCTAGTAGTCCACACATTATAAATGCAAAAGCTGTATCTGTTTGTCATTCAATGTAACATCCCTAGTATCCATCAAAATGACTTTTATAGAATAGCAATTCACTGTTTACTGAGTCAATGAATAGACTAAGGAGGTAAAAATTGTATTTCTTTTTAACAGAGTAAGAATGATAGACCTTCCCATTCCATTCTAAATGTCTTTGACTACTTAATATTTTGAGCATAACACAGTGATGATAAGGATATGTTCCTGAGTACTCTCTGTTGCTCTATGACTGTCAACTTCTATTTCTCTTCATTTTCTTCATTGATGTTGCTATCATTGAAGGGTCTAAGCCCCAAGTGCTCCTCTTCTTCTTCTCCCCTTTAAGCATGAACAAGCACATCCTTATGTCCACATAAAGCTCCCTAGATTCCAAAGAGGCTCAAAATGGCACAGTTGCCACCACTGAAAAATTACCCCAAGGTCTTATCGACGCACTCCAGATGTCTTCTGAGCAAGTCATGTAAATAAGTGCAAGGAAAGGAAAGAATAGGAATTTCTGGCTCTCTAAAAACCCAAAGAATAGTTCTGCAGGTATAAAATGATATCTGAGGAAAGCAAGAAGACAGAGGAAAAGCAACAGTAAGAAAAAATAAGCAAAAATGCTGCCAAGGAAGAGAGATAAAATAAACAGAGATGAGGAAAGTCAGAAGTGTGCAATCAGGACTAGACTGGAAGCTTTGTGGTAAGAAACACTGCTGAAAACACAACTCACAACAGTCAATAATTTCTAAGATCAGAATCTCCATATTTCCCTTCTCAGAAAATCACCTGCCTTTGGCTAAAGCTCCAGGGAATTGCATTTATGGTAGGACACTAAACAGAGTTGGCACTGCTGTTGATGTTATGATGTTGTATATTTATATTGTTGAGGGTATATTTAGTCTCTACCTGACTGCCCTCATCCATAATGTAAAAAATGTAGACTCTCTGGCATCTTAACTTACCTTGATGCTAGAGAAATCAAATAAGATGATACATTTGAAAGTAGAGCATATACTCTAAGCTTGATACAAATAAAGAGAGAAAGCAACAGGGTCACTAAGTCAAGAAACTTATTTTCTATGGAAAAGTAGTGTCATAAAGTCTGCATACCAAAACACACATTTCCTTGATTACTGTCAACCCCAGAACTTGCCCTTTTCTTCTCCAGGTCCTATAGACTCCCCCACACCCCACAACCCCAGGCACAGCAACAGTCAAAGAGTTCACAGACTGAAGATTAAAACCTCCGGAGTACATGGAAAGTGTTCCTAGGCAACAGACTCCAGGAGTAGGTCAGGAACTTTAATAAGGAGCAAGATTCTGATAACGGCCTGCATTGGCTTGTGGATTGACAGGAGTCGTCAGAACTAAGAAGGCAAGTGTCCAGCTGGCATGGGGACAACTCCACCACACTGCTACAGGTACCCAGGCATGTGGTTCCTAGTGTCTGAAAAAACAAGCCAAAGTTGATATTTTCTACACGTACATATCTTAGAACATATTTCCTGTCTACTAAAAATAGACAAAAGTAAGGGACTATATAGTATAAAAAAGAGGGTCAGAGATGGATGGCACAAAATCAGGACTGAAAAAATGGGGCCAGAGTACACAATGCTGAGTCATCCATGGTAACCACAAATATGCTAAACAGTGTGTGTGTGTGCATGCACTGGTGAATATGATTTGTATGTATATACTTATATGCATGCCTGTGTATATGAGTGTGATATATATGCAATTTTCAATTAGATGGCTGACAATAGTAATGAAATTATAAGTAAAAATGAACAGATCTTATTTCATTGCTTAAACTCAATCAATTGGCTAGTCATTAGGTTATCCTTTAAGTTTCCATATTTGGAGCTGGAGAGATGGATCAATAGCTCAGCAATTAAGAATACTTGCTGCTCTTCCAGAGGACCAGAGTTCAATTCCTAGCACACACACTGGGTGGCTTACAACCAGCCATAATACCAGCTCCACAAAATCTGATGCTCTTGTCTGTTCTCAAAGGGCACCAGCACACACATGTACACAAACCCTCATGTGTACACATACACATAAATACTAAATTAATCTTTAAAAATAAGATTTATTTCATCTTGAACTATCTATGGGCTGAAATTTAAAACACGACATAGCATAAATTTTCAGTTGTCATACTAGGTGATAATACTATTTAAATAGCTCTTTGGTTAGAAGGAAGAGATATAAAAGACACTGAAGAGTAAGACTATTAAGAAAGCAACTTTTTAGTAACTGTTTCTAAAGTATAGCTGTGTGCTAACAGATGATCTACATAAATAGTGAAGTCCACATAAACAGTGGCCACCTTCTGGCTATGTGTCCTCACATGGCTAGAAAATGGAAAGAAAGAAAGCTTTTTGGTATCTTTTCTTAAATCCTATGTCATGAGAGATCCACCCTCATGAACTTATCTAAACCTAATTATCTCCCAGAGGTTCCATCTCTAAATACTATCACATTGGGGCTCAAGTCTTTAATATATAAATCTTAGGACCCAAGTTAGTACGTCATAGTAATGAGACCCCAACCAAATATAATTATGCGAAGAAACAGACCATCATCTCAGTTCATTAACCTTCTGGTTTAGCCATACAAAGCCCTAAGATCCCACCTTTGTATCAAGGACAGACTTGAATATTATCTCTCTCTATAGTGATTGAAATCATGTTTCTTCAAGAATATTACCAAATTACAAAATCCCTGGTTCCCCAAGCAAATGTAAACTTCAAAAGAATTAAGTGGAATTTTTGTAAAATTTTAATTAGCAGTGATCATTAAGTCTTATTCTAAAGAATATTTCTTTTGGAACAAAACAAAACTCAGTAAAATATGAATGAATATGGTTTAAATTGGAAAATCATTCACTGTGTAATAGAGGCACCAAATGGATTTATAGATGGAAACTAAATGAGCTGGAAATGAGGGAGAAATGCACTAGGGATACAATTCTTCATATAATGTTTCAAGTGTCTGGTAGAGAGGATTGAATTGGCTACCCTGTCAATATCTCATTCAATAGAAATGCCAGCATAGAGGGAAACACTTGGAGAGAAATTCATATTGTCCATGCTATTAATTTTACTCATACCACAAGAAGCCAAGAGCACCTGTTAGCAGTCCACATGTAAATGGACTCTCCACCTGCAATCAAGTTATCAGCCAGGCCCCTGGATGATTGAGGCCATATCTCAGCAGGACATACCTTTCATTTTTGAACCTGAGTAATAATTCAACATTATAGCAACTGAGAATAAACAAGGGCCAATCTTACTTCAACCAAGATAACACTGTGCATATTTTTCCATTTGTCATTAAACACTATCCTCCATATTTGCAGTTATCTATCATGATTGCTTAAATATAATTTCATGTTGTCAAATCCTACCATATCTTTAGATACCGCACTAGGATTTTAAACAGTTACTGTGTCATTTTCTTTGTCCCTGAATTGTTTTTTTTTTCAAAAATTATAATTAAATCTTCCAAAAGTTAGTCCATGCAAATAGCTTCTGTTTTATTTGAATTGTCCCAAGGTTAACTTTCCAGGGAAAGGTGTTTTCTATACACCACTCCAGAGTCTGAATTTCTTTGTACACAATAGTAACAACAATAAATGTTTGCTGATAATGGTGGGGGAAATGTGAAGAAATTCTTTCACCCTTAATACTTTTTGCCTTAGTATTTTCTCACAATAAGAAAAAACTAAACTGAAGTTAAACTGCACTTAAAATTATGACAACTTTTCAGATAAATTGGCAAAATCACAGCTAAAAAATGAGGAAGACCTAGTGTTCTGTGTTTGGATTATTTAGTTGGGATGTAAAAAGACTTCAGTGAGTCCTTACTAAAAAGAAAATAAGTTTCAAATTTAGATGCATAATGATCAATTTTTCCCAGAGTAAAACTCTACTTCAGTGTTCTAGTTTCTAATACTATCGTAGCCTCTTTCCTGCTGCCAAAGCAACTTAAGAGAGAAATGGTTGAGCTCACAATTCCAGGATACAGTCTATCATAGTAGAGAACTTACAGCAGCCGGAGCTTGAAGCGGCTAATGACTTTCAATCCACAGTCAAGAAACACTGATTGAATGCATGCCTCTAATCAATCTGTTTCTCTACTAACACAATCCAGGACTCCTATAAAATGGTCCTATCCACAATTAAGATAGGTCTTCTTACCTCCATTAATATAATCAAAATAATAATTTAATATAATCCCCCAGTTACATGTCCAGAGGTTTGCTTCCCATGTTAAGTCTAGACTCTATAAAGTTGACACACTATCACAAACAGCATTCAATTATATATGACCCACATAAGTTTATATAAACAATAAAGCTGCATTTCAATGTTATCCACAAGCTCTTCCCTTAATTTATCAGTTTAGCAAGCATGGATTCATATCTATCATGTATGGTGCCCTTTATCAGATATCAGAGCTAGTCATGGTGGCACATACCTTTAATCTCAGTACTCTGGAGGCAGAGGCAGGTTGGTTTCTTTGAGCTCAAGGGCAGCTTGGTCTACATAACTGAGCCCCAGAACAATCAGGACTACATAGAGAGACACTGTCTCAAAAAAAGCAAACAAACAAACAAAAAACCTAACTAAAACAGTAAGGAGAAAAAAAGAGACATTGTAACTGAATATATTCTTTTCTAAAGCACAGAAGGTGGTAAAAGTTTAGGAAGTAGAGCCTAGATGGAAGAAATGGGTCACTGGGGGCATGATCTTAAAAATGACCTTGGCCTGTTTCCCATATGCCTCTATTTTTTCTGCTTCCTGTCTACCCAGTGAGTTGCATCTTTAGAGCCATGATGTCCAACCTTGCCTCAGGCCCATAGCAATGCAATCAGGTAACCATTGATGGAAACCTCTAACACGGAGCAAACTAAATCATCCCTGCTTCTCTCAGACATGTGTCATAGCCAGAAAAGTCTAGTTCTCCCTGTAACTACAACCTAAAAACTTATGTCTTAAAAGATCTATAATCCTCTCCTAAATTCTCCCACTGCAGAAAGACCTGATCAACAGGATCAGTCAAATATAAGTTTTGATGGGGGAATATGCCCTCATTGACTTCTTCCAAATATGATTTTTAGGAAGTTACATGATTCACTTAATTTGTTAAAAAGAAGAAACCTAGTATCCTGTTTTTATTTTGGTTTGATTTAGTGTCCTGTAAGTAAATCTTGAAATGAACCAGGGGTGAGGAAAAGAACTGATCTATAGAGAGGAATTACAATTAACTTGTTAGAGAATATTATTTTAAGGTGTGCTACTTTTGTTTATGTTGCATTTGTCTAACTCTGTGAAGCTGTGTTACTGTGCATGACTAAAACACCTGATCATCTAATAAAGAACTGAATGGCCAATAGCAAGGCAGGAGAAAGGATAGGCAGGGCTGGCGGGCACAGAGAAGATATAGAAGGAGAAATCTGGGAGTAGAGAGAGCTAGGAGCCAGAGAAGGAGGAGGACTCCAGGGGCCAGCCATCCAGCTACACAGCAGTAAGAGAAAGATGAAAAGCCCAGAGAGCAAAAGGTTGATGAGATAATAAGTTTAAGAAAAGCTGGCTAGAAACTAAGCCAAGCTAAGGCCACACATTGATAAGAATAAGCCTCTGTGCGTGATTTATTTGGGAACTGGGTGATGCCCCTCCTCAAAAGAGTAAAATACCACCAACAACATTAACTTCCTCAAATCCCCATGCAAGCAAAACATTATATCTAAAACATTATAAACCCAATAAAAACAAACAAAAAATCCAAGACAATTAGAGCCCACCAATATAGAATTCTAAAACCTGTGAAATTGTCTCTAAAATCTTAAACAGAATGTAAAACACTCCAGGCAAGCAGAAACTCAGTAGCCTATTGCCAGTAAACCTGAGTTACAAGAAATGTTAATACTTTAAGAGAAAAAAAATGATACAGTTCATAAACTCAGATATTCGTGAAAAGGGGGGAAACAATGAAGGAATAAGTGAACATAAAATATAAATTTAGTTTTCTTATTTTTTTTTTGAGGTGACAGAACAAATTATTTAAAATAGCAATATACTCAAATACTCATTTGAATTATGGTAAATTCAAATATGTTATGATGATGATTCCACGTTATACAAATGATCTGATTTTATATAAATATCTGTGGTTATAAGACTATTTTTACATATTATTATAGATAAATGCAATAAAATTATACAAGGATGGGAAACAAAATTATGATTATTTTGTTATTAATAAGACTCATATTTATTCATATCCATGAAGCAGCACATTTATTTAAGAATAAACTTAGATTAATCATAAATGTTTGTAAACTCAAGGGTAATCATGAAAACATAAAAGAATAAAAAAATGAAGAGCTGGGGAGATAGTGCAGTGAGCCATATGCTTGCTACATAAAGTCAGTGAGACAGACTAAAGACTCTAGAAACAGATGCATAGTAATATGGTCAACTGGCCTTTTTTGTTCATACAGCAGGCTGAACCCATGCACTCATATACTGGGTAACCATTTTACAACTCAGTTACATTTCCAGCATAGTCAACTGATTTTAACAAATGAGCAAATTTACAGAATCAGGAAAGACAGTTTTTTCAACCACCTGTGCCAAAACTACCAGACAGCCACCTTCTAATACATGAATCTAGACACAGGTTGGGCTGTGGACCTAAACCAAAGAAGACAACACAGGAGAGAATATAGATGACATTGGTTTGACAATGACTCTTTAGCTAGTATACTAAAAGCACAATCCATGAATGAATGATCAAGCAGGTTTCTTTAAAATCATAAAAGTGTTTGTAATAGAGGGTGCTGTCAGAATGAGAGGACAAGCCACCAATGAGAGAAAAAGTATGTGAAACATATTTTCAAGGTGACTATTATCAAAATGAACAAGAATCGTTAATACTCAACAAGTAGATAAAAAATGAACCAGAAGCATCACAGACATCTCACCAATGAAGATACACACAAATAGTAAATAAGCCTGTGAAACAATTTTTAGCTCCTGGGCCACCTGAGAAATGCTAATTAAAAAAACAATGAGAGTGGCCAAACTCCAAACACCAAGGACAAAGATGCTGGCAAGAATGAGGAACAGCAGTAGCTCCTACAGTACTAGTGGGACTGCAAAATTTCAAAGCTATTTTGGAAGACAATTTGATAGTTTCTTACAAAACTAGATACCCTTCTGCCATATGATCCAGCAATTATGCTCTTTGGTAACAAAAATAATTGAAAAATTATGTTAATAAAATAGCCTGTATGCAGATAGTTACAGCAGCTTTGACTGAAGTTGACAAATTTTTCAAGTGTGAGGAGAGAAGACATAAAACTAGAAAGAGCTTAGACTCTTACAGCACAATAAACTACTCTGCCCATTGCTACAATGGCTGATGCATATTTATACATTTGTCCAAACATATAAAATATTCAGCACCAACAGTGAGCCCTTATAGACACCACTTACAGTTTCTCCACGGAGCTTGATCAAATATGAAAAAAAAAATGCATTACCAGATAAGGCATGTTGACAGTTGGGGCAGAAGTACCTGTGGGGAGTTGGAAGTATAAGGACAAATTCTGTTTATCTCACTTCTATTCATGATTGCTGTAAGCCTAAATATGTTCTAATGAATAAATCCCTTTAAAAATTGATGGGAAATGATGTAAAATGTTAAGAGGGAGCCGAGTTGGAATCTGAATGATGATTCACAGCATGGTGGGGAATAGCCTCTTCAAGAATGTATCTCTAAACCATCATCAATAACTACAACATAGACTACAGCTGAGATGGGTAGAATTGTTCTCGCTATTGCAAGCCACATGGAACTCTGGATGATGTAAAATTCAACGTTTTTACTGAAATTTTATTAATTCTTTGAGAATTTCATACAAAGTACATTGATCATATTCAGCACCTACCTCATCCATTTCCTCCCAGATCCAATGTCGAACCTACCAACCAAATTCAAGTTCTTAAAAAAAAAAAAACCTCAAGCCCCGTTTATGTTGCCCACCTAACCCTGGGTGTGGGGCCTTCCCTGGAATGCAGCCTATCTTGTAGAGAGAGAAGGCATTCTTCTACATGGGCTATCAACCAGTTTGATCAGCACCGTTTGTTGAAGATTTTGGGTCTCTTTGTCAAAAAACAGTGGCTATAGCTGTATGTACTTATATCTGGGTCCTCTATTCTTCTATTCCATTCATCTGTGTGTCTGTTTTTAAGCAAATATCATGCTGTTTTTCTAACATCGCTCTATACTCTATCTTAAAATCAGGTGTGGTCACATCTCCAGTTTCCCTTTTTGTTCAGGTTTTTTTTTTTTTTTTTTTTTTTTTTGCTATCTGGGTTTTTTCCCTACCATATGAATTTCTTAATCTTTTATTGTTTCTGTGAAGAATGGCTCTGAACTTTTGGTTGGTAATGAATACATCTGTAGATTTCTTTTGGTAGGATGGCCACTTTCACAGTATTAATTCTTCTGATCCATGAGGATGGTGCTTCCCATCTTTTAGCATCTTCCCCAACTTTGTTCTCCGGTTGTTGTTTTTTCATCCCTTTTATCATAGAGGTCTTCCATTTCCTTACCTAGGTTTCAGCCAAGGTAGTTTTGAGTTTACTATCAATGGAATTATTTCCCTGGTTTCTTTTCCAGGCTACTGTCATTTAATCTATTGGAAGCTCCTGACTGATGTATGTTAGTTTTGTATCCTGCCATTTGTTGGTTCTAAGGGTCTTCTGGTGGTCTTTAAAGTCTCTCGTGTATAGAATCATATCTAAAAGTAATGGTACTGAAGCTCTTTTCCTATTCACATCATTTTATTTACTTCTCTTGTCCTACTGCCCCAGCAAGTATCTTTAAGCATCATACTGAATAGAGATAGAGGCAGTGGATACCATGTTTTGGTCTTTATTTTAATGGAAATCATTTCACACTTTTCTCCAAATGATATAATGTTGTGAGAGGTTTGTTGTGTCTAGCCTTTACTTTGTTGATACACATATCCTCTATTCCAAGTTTCTTCAGGGTTGTTATGAAAGATGACAGATTTGTCAAAAGCCTCTTCTGTATCTGTAGAGATGACTGAGTGATTTCTGACCCTGAGTCCATTAATATAATTCATAACATGTGTTCATTGATGTATTGTGTTGGTTTGAATGAGAATGGTACCCAGAGGTTTATAGATTTGAAGGTTTTGTCATTGGGAAATAGCACTGTTTGAAAGGATTGGAAGATATGGTCTTGTTGGAGGAAGTGTGTCACTGGAGGTGAGTTTTGAGGTTTGAAAAGCCCATGCCAAGCCCAAAATCTTTCTCAGACAATGGATCAGGATGTAGTTCTCAGCTACTTCTCCAGCAGAGTGTCTTTCTGTTTGCCACCATAATGATAATGGACTAAACCTCTGAAACTGTAAAGAAGCCCCAATTAAATGCTTTCTTTCATAAGCGTTGTCCTGGTCATGGTGTCTCTTCACAGCATTAGAACACTGACTAAGACAGAAGTTGCTACCAGGGACTGGGGTACTGCTGTGACAGGACTAACTCTTGTTTGTTGGCAGAATGTGGACTTTGGGACTTTGGACAAGAAAACCTTAAAGACTTTAAGCAGGGCTTAGTGGGTGATAATAGAAGGAGCATGGGAAACAGTAGTGCTGAGAGCAGTATAAATTATGATGTCCCACCTCAAGAGGTTTGAGAGGAGAAGTAACCTAGAGACTGACTATTCTTGTGACATTTGGGGGAAGAATATGGGTGCTGTCTGCCTTGTCCAAAAACTCTGCCTCTAGTTAAACCGAAGAGTTCAGAATTACTGGTGTTGGCAGAAGAGATTTCAAGACAGCCTAGTATTTACTTTGTCATATGGTTATTAGTGGTCATTCTTATGCAGATCTATCATGAAGAGGAGTAAGCTGAGAAAGGAAACACTCAAAAATGTACAGTTTGAGAAAAAGAGGAGCACCAGGAAGTGTATTGGAACTAAGTTCAGTACTCAAAAATAAAATGTTTAAAGAAAAGCCTGACGCTAAATGGAATAAAGGGAGTGGTAACTACAGGGCAAGACCCTGCCCAGTTAAGCTTCCAAATTAGAAAAAGGAATTGAAAAAAAAAACTTTAAGCAATGAAGTAAACCACTAACAGAAAGCTGATGTAACTGAAAGAGAGGGGGCAAGTTTCAGTGGCAGCAAGCAGCAGAATATGGCAGCGCCAGCCACTTGCTTCTAGATTTAGAGTCAGGGGTACAAGGAAAGGGTCATGGTATCTACCTGCAGCTAAAGAAAGCCTCTGAGGCCAGGTGTATGTCAGGGGTGTCCCTGCATGGAGGCCCAGAGAGGCCATTCTGTGAAGCTGTGAAAGTGAAGCCGGGATTTCACTGGAGACCCCAAGATGCTAGAGAAGTCAGAGCCATGAAATACCTGTCAAGAAGACTAGAGAGGGGAACCAGGCCAAGAGAAAGAAGTGTGTTTCAGTGAACAAAGATAAAAGGAGTTGGATAGCTAGAGAACGCTTTAACATCAGACGTGGAAACACAGAATTTAGAGTTTGCCCTGCTGGCTTTCGGTCTTGCTTTGCTCTATTATTTCCTCACTATGCGCCCTTTTCTCCCCCTTTTTTTTTTCTTCAAATGGTAAATAAAGTATATTCTGTAACATTATATGTTAGAAGTATGGAATCTGCTTTTTTATTTGGATTTTATAGAGGTTTACAGTTAAGAGGTTGACATGTGTCTTGGAAAAGAATTTGAACTTTTAAACAATGTTGAGACTGTGATAGATTATGGGGAATTCTGAAGTTGAACTAACTACATTTTGCATTGTGATACAGCCCCAATCCAATGGGGAAGAAGGGAGTGAAATGCAATGGTTTAATGAGAATAATCCCCATAGACTCATAGATCTAAGTCCTTGATCACAATGGAATGGCATTATTTGAAAGGATTAGGAGATATCACATTTGTCATAATGATTCCTGCCTTAGTTAGACTTTCTATTACTGCAATGAAACATCATGACCAAAAAGGAAGTTGGGGAGGAAAGGGTTTATTTGGCTTACACTTCCACATTGGTGTTTATCACCAAAGGAAATCAGGACAGGAACTCAAGTAGGGCAGGGAACTGGAGGCAAGAGCTGAACAGAGGCCATAGAGGGGTGCTGCTTACTGGCTTACTCTCCATGGCTTGCTCTGACTGCTTTCTTATAGAACCCAGGAACACCAGCTCAGGGATGGCACCAACCACAATGAGTTGGGCCCTCTCTCATCAGTCACTACTTAAGAAAATGCCTTAAAGCTGGATCTTATGGAGGCATTTTCTCAGTTGAGATTCCCTCCTTTCAGATAACTCTATTTCATATCAAGTTGACCTAAGACTAGCAGCACAATTCCCTTTTCATTTCTAACTTTATCTTCTCTCTTTTCAGTTACTTTGTCTACAAACATGATAATCTTTTCAAAAATATCTTTGTTTCATTTATATTTTGAATTATGTGTTTTATTTTCTTTCCATTTCATTAATTTCTGCCCTGATATTAATAACAGCTTTGTCTCTTTTTCTCAAGCTGATAGGAAAATGGCAGACATTCAGACCAAGCATGCATGCTAAAAGCAGCCCACAATCTTTAAAAACAAGAAGAGGATTCTGCTGGAAGAAATCAGCAAGGAGAAGCTCCCTCAGTACTACTGGAATATCAGTCTAAGCACCGAGATGTCCCAAACAGCCACTGAAGGCACTGCATAGACAAGAAATGCCTCTTCACTGGCAATGTCTCCATCGGAGGTCAGATCCTGTCTGGTGTCATGACCAAGATGAAGATGCAGAGGACCATTAATTTTCCACAGGGATTATATAACTACATCCAAACGTACTGTCACTTTGAGAAGCTCTACAAGAATATGTATGTGTACCTGTGCCTGTTTCAGGGATGTGCAGATTGGTGACATTGTCACTATGAGATTTTCTCAATGGTTTTTATTTTAACGTCTATTTTGTCAGATATTAAAATAGTGATGCTTGCTTAATTTTAAGGTCCATTTTCTTGAAATACCATTTTCTATTTTTTCACCCTAAAGCACTGTCTGTCTTTTATAGTGATGTAATTTATTGGAGGCAACAAGTATATGGTTTCTGATTCCAATCCATTTTATTACTCTGTGTCTTTGGGGAGCACAGTTTGAGAGCATTAATATTGTGACAGATAGCTTTGCTAGGTGTAGTAGTCTGGGTTGGCAATTGTCTTTCAGAAGTTAAAATATACCTTTTAGGCCCTCCAATACTTTAAAGTTTATGTTGAAAAAAATCTACTATTGTTCTGATGAGCCTGCCTTTATGGGTGGCCTGGGGTTTCTATCTTGCCACATTCAATATACTTTCTTTGTTTTTTTTATTTTTCTTATAAGAGTTTTTTTAATGGCTTTGTCTGTTTGGTACCCTAAATATCTCCACAATCTAGATTGACATCTCTTTTCCTAACTCTGGGAAATTTTCCATATGACTCTTACAAAAATATTCTCTATATTTAGAAAGATTCTTCCCCTTCTAATTCCATAACCCATGGATTGGTATTTTCATAATGTTTGTGAATATATGAGAATTCTTACTCATACCTTCTTACTATTCCATCTTTGTCCTTGTTGGATTTTTCCAACTCCTACATCTTTTTTTTTTTTTTAATGAACTTTTTATAAACAAAATTGTCCAGGTTTATTCACAGGCAGTCTCCCTTCTGGCCTGTTGCTGTGTACCTCTCCACACAGTCAAGGGAAGGCTTCTCTGGCCTCCTCAGCTGAGATCTCATGGGAGTAGAGATCTGTGAAGAGAGCTGGCAGCCAGTAGTGAGCCTCCCCTGGAGCCTGCAGGTCCAGCCAGGCTAGTCCTTCCTTCAGCAGGTGTTCCAGCACTTGCTGCGCTCGCTCCGTCTCCCATTTCAGACTGGCTTTGATTTCACTAACAATCACGTACCTATTTTTCTCTGCCAGCTGCAGCACAACCATGTGATCCATATTGAGCTCAGCTGGAACAGACTGAATGAGGTAAGTTCTGCCCACAGGGATGATGCCAAAGCCAGTGCCCAGCGCTTTCAGCTTCTTGATGGCTCTGATCAAGGCTGACATCCTGAGCAAACTTGCCCCTTCCTTTCAACACCTGCTGATGTAACCCCTCCAGAGTTATCAGACCTCCATTCCGATGTTTCAGGGCCAGGCACACTTCAATAATCTGGACGCCCAGCTCATAATAGAAGTCCCCAACGCCCAGCATCTCAGACCAGAACCCTTTTCCAGAGGCCAGAGGATCCACCCCAATGGTAGCACACATGTCTTGGAACTGGACTCGGAACTCAAGGTTCTTCCGGATCTTTTGGTTGTGCTTGCTGGCAAATTCTTCTAGGTTGGTCTTAAACATGTCCAGCTGTTTTGACATCTGGGCCAGCTGGTCCTCAGCCAAGACAGTCCCTCGCTCCTTATACTTGGCCTCGGCGAGCTTCTTCTTGGCGATGGCGCCAGCTCCCACCCCACGCCGGTGCATCCCCAACCCAGGCACGCGGGCCACTCTGCAGCCGGGACCCCAGCTCTCTCAGACCCCTCCAACTCCCTACATCTTAAAAATATCAGCTATTCTGTGTTCTCCTTGATCCAAGTTATTGTTAAAATTTTCTACAAAGCTTTTTATTTTGTGTATTATATTTTTTCATTTCCAGCATTTCAAATTTATTTTTCTTCAGTATTTCTATCTATTACGTGAGTTCAACTTTTACATCTTGCATCACCTTCTTTAGTCCATTTAGCTGTTTGTGTTTTCCATCAGGAGCTTTTTGTTTTCTCTGATTTCCTTGAACATACTTCCAATCATTTTTTGTAGTTCTGTCTGGGATTTTGTCTATCTCACTCTCAATGGATGTCATTACTGTAAGCTTAGCAGTTTTTGGAGGATTTATGATACTTTGTATTTTCATATTTACTTTGCTGCACTGGATTTATGAATTGGGGGTTATTTCATTGCTTGAATTTTTAACAGCTGTATTTTTCTTTTTCCTTTTTTTTCCTGAGACAGGGTTTCTTTGTGTAGCTTTGCACCCTTTGCTTGGAACTCATTTGGTAGCCCAGGCTGGCCTCAAACTCACAGAGATGCACCTGGCTCTGCCTCTCAAGTGCTGGGATTAAAGGTGTGCACTGCCACTGCCTGGCAAGCAGCTATATTTTTTCAGGTGAAGTATTTGCAGTGTTCAAGTGGGATATGGATGTGGTCTAATTGAGGCTTATAGTTTAACAAACAGTTCCTAAGTCTAGTAATTCAGAGTACCTGATGCTTACTACATTATTCTCTAAGTAAATATTAACCGTTAACCACCCCTGGCTGTATATTACCACTATACCAATGTTGTACTAACCTATTTACAACATTGGCCTCTTTGACTTAAATAATTATTGAAGGATAAATAACAAAGTATAGTATGTTGTATATTCAGATTTAGTTTAATAAAATTAAGAATGAGAGAAAGGTAGGATGGGTAAGGATAGCGATAAATAGATTGACTTTGAAAAGAAAAAAGCCAATGTGGATAAAGTTGCTAGGAGAAAGGAAGATGAGACACTGTTATACTCTCAGATTCTAGAGATCACTAAAATTATGGACATTTATTTAGAAAGTAAAAGGAACAGTGGGAAAGGAAAAGATATAGAAATAAGGGGGGGGGACATTTAAGAGACGTCAGGAACAAGTGTAGTAAAGAATGTGTTATAGAGAACACTTCAATCCTAAAACCCAACTGATCAGCTTATAAACAGCAACACCATGGAGACAAAACAACAAAAGGTTTGAAATAAAAAGAATCCCTTTGGAGTGAATTGTTGGCACCATTGCACTGGGTTGTAAGGTAAAGTTCTCTGGTCCAAGGACTTACCAGAGTAGGAGCCAGAGTCGGGGGTCTCCGGTGCCTTGAGGGAACACAGCAGTAGAACCCTCATCTGCTCTTCTACCTTTCTCATCCTGTCCATGTTTGGGGTTGTTTTATTTTAAAGAGCTATAAACTGTTGCTATTTATCAGTTTATGTGATTCATTTGAAACAGATAATGAAAAGTGGAGAAGTAATTGCTCATCACTCTACACTGGGTGTGGCCTGGGACACACTGAACTTCATATAGCTACTAATTCAGCATCTCGGCCTCAAAAGCAAAGGTACCCGAGAAGTACATACACTTCTACAGGACCCAGAATTCTTTACCTACCTCAGAAGATGGAAATGAATTCTTCCATTTGGCAGGCACGGACAGATACAAAATCAGAAAATCAAGCACAATAGCACCAATTTAAGCTGTTTATATTTTATGAAGAAGAGCTCCCAGGCAAGAAAACAATATCACTCAAAGAAGCAACAATTTAAGGGTATTTTACATCTCACACTACAAAGTTCTTACATTTTAAAAAAAAGTCATAAATTTCTATGAGGGAATCATTGTAAGTATCCAGAAGTCTCTGTGGCTACTCTGTGACCCACAATACCATGACTGACACTTCTCACAACTTTCTGGTGCTAATGCTATTCAACTTCCCCCATTTGACACCTTTAAACATTAAACATCTCACTAGATTACAGATTACATTAAAAGCAAAATAGACTTCCCAATCAAATTTTTCTGAATGTATACAAGATAAAGTCTAGCCTATAGTATTTGTAATAGATGTATTTGGTGCCAGAGAACTCATCCTGAGAGTGTGGATCATTTTTTCATTTCTACAGAGCCAAGAGCAGCACAGAGCAGATTGCTTCTTCCTTTTCAATTTCAGTTACACTCTCTTAATCCTTGCTCCCACCTCTGCCCTGGAGGATATCCAGATCAATAGATTTTTTTTAAGACAATAAACTCATATAGCCATGAGTCCTTAGAGAGTTGGTACATCTCTGAGAAAAATAAGAGTCAATATACATGAGTAGCAAGAACCAATCTTAGCTTAACTCGGGAAGCATTATAAGAGGTTGGATAAAATTAACTGGCTGGCAGTTCTCAGAAGAAATCTACTGAGGATCTGCACATATTAGGAAACTGTGGAGTGGGGCTGGGGCTCTAGAATTTGATGTTTTATTGTAAACTTGTTAAATATTTGACAGACTGATTGATGATGGCCACCTTAGGGCTCAGATATGCAATAACTTGACATATAAATTGACTTCCCATGAGTGGCTGGGTCGATAGGGCGATGGCAGGAGGGATTTGAAACACTAGCAGTGGCTCAAAGGTCAAGGGAAAAAATTTTGGACCCATTTAAAGGTGACAGAAAGAAATATGAAAAGATAAGACGAGCGATTCACAAAAGGGAGACATATGAGACTTGTGACTATATGTTTAGGGAATTATTGGAGCAATGGAGTGATTTCTAAGATTAATTGGGTTTCATCTGAAATGCAGACACAAGAAAAGACTGAAAGGATGCCATATAGATTTAGGAACATAAACAATGAAAAAGACATGGTGGTTTGTTTATGGGGTTCCCAAAACAGAAAGACAGTGTTCTCCTTAGGCCTGCCTTTAGTTTGCTCACGTTTGCTAGAGCTTTTCTACATTTCTTACAACCTTGAAGCTCCACACACGCCGTTTATTTGTTAAAGTTTGCTCATTTCAGAATAACGAAAGAAGTTTAAATGTTATGTTTGTCGTGATTTTTTAAATACTTTTTTCTAGCATAGGACGACCTCATGACACCACACTTTCCTTTATTCTTGGGATAAGCAGCATCCAATAGACAAATTACTTTCTTCCATTCTTCTGGACAACTGCAATGACTGTCTTCCTATACAATAATGTCTCTGATCACATTTGCTGAGAGTACCAGCAGAAAAACCTTCAGAATATCTGTAAGACACGAAGAACGTGATAATTTCTAAGGGGAGTATTAAACTCTTGCTGTCAGAATCTTGGTTCTGGGTTCTCCACACAAGTGTGGAACAGAACTAGATAGTGATGAATGAGTATGAAAAGTCAAGGATCATGATTTCACATAAGCAACAGCTCAACAAGCCCAGCTAGCAGCAGCAACTGAAACCAATGAAAGATAAGTTGGTGTACACAACCCATACCCAAGAACCCCAACTCATTGCTGCCCAAGTTGCCAGTCAGCAGGAAAAACTCCTGCGGGCATGCTTATCCACCAACACCCCCTATTAGACCCTGAAATCTACAAGACCCACTCCCTACACCAAACCTCAATCCCCCTGCAACCTCAGTGGCTTTTGGAGACACATAATTCACCAGCCCTGATTGGACCAAGAGTAGCTCCCTAAGACAGAGAATCCACCAGCTCAGATTGGATCAAGAGCAACTCTCTAAAACACAGAATCTGCCAGCTCCAATTAGACCAAGTGATATAATTGGACCAAGAGTGCCACCCTGAGAGACACAGACACAGCAAGCACAGATCGGACCAAGAGCAGCTCACTCAGACACAGGCACCTCTTGCATCATTCGAAGGAAGAGTTTGGTAGACACCAGTGCAAAAATACATACAACAGCATAAAGAGCAAAATGGTACCACCAAAACCTATAACAGCAAGACCTGAACATCAGAAGCAGAAGAAAGCAATCTTAAAAATAACTTTATGAAGATTACAGAAGCCTTTAAAGAGGAAATAAAAATTTCCCTTAAAGAAATTGAGAAAAAGACAAACAAAAAATGTAAGAAATCAATAAATCCCTTGAAGAAAGCCAAGAACACCAAGAAAAAGCAGAAAAAGCAATTAAACAGGTAAAGGAAACAGTTCAAGACCTGAAAATTGAAATAAAATGAATGAAGAAGACACAAACCAAGGGAATGCTGGAAATAGAAAATCTGAGTAAATGAACAGGAACTACAGATGCAAGTATAACTAACAGAATACAAGAGATGGAAGAGAACATCTTGGACATGGAGGATACAATAGAGGAAATAGATTCATCAGTCAAAGAAAACAAAATGTCATAACACAAAATGTCCAGGAATCTAGGATACCATGAGAAGGCCAAACCTAAGAGTAACAGGGGTAGAAGAAGGAGACTACCAACTCAAAGGCACAAAAAAATGTATTTAACAAAATCATAGAAGAAAGCATTCCCAAGTTAAAGAAAGAAATACCTATGAAGTTACAAGAAGCTTATAGAACACCAAATAGACTTGACTCCCCCCCCCAAAAAAAGTGCCCTCACCATATAATAATTAAACAACTAAACATACAGAATAAAGAAAGAATATTAAGAGCAGCAAAGGAAAAAGACCAAGTGACTTACAAATGCAGACCCATCAGAATAACACCCAACTTCGCAATGGAAATTCTGAAAGCCAGAAGGAACTAGACAGACATAATGCAGACATTAAGAGACCATGGGTGCCAACCCAGACTACTATACCCAGCAAAACGTTCAATAACCAGAGATGGAGTGAACAAGGCATTCCAAGACAAAACTATATTTAAACAATACCTATCCACAAATGTAGCCCTACAGAAAGCATGAAAAGTAAAACTCCAATCTAAGAAAGTTAGATGCACACATAAAAACACAGGCAATAGATAACCCCACATCCACAAATCCCAAAGAAGGAAAATCCACACACACTGCCACCAAAAGATAACAGGAATCAACAATCACTGGTCATTAATATCCCTTAATATCAATGGAGTCAGTTCGCCTGTAAAAAGACACAGGCTAACAGAATGGATATGAAAACAGGATCTATCTTTCTGTTGCATACAAGAAACACACCTCAACTTCCAAAACAGACACTACCTCAAAGCAAACGGCTAGGAGATACTTTCCAATCAAATGGACTTAGGAAGCAAGCTTGTATAGCTATCCTAATATCTAACAAATAGATTTCAAACTAAAGTCAATCAAGAGGGATCAGGAAGGAAATTACATATTCATCACAGGAAAAATCCACCAAGATGAAGTCTCAATTCTGAACATTTATGCCCCAAATATAAAGGCGCCCACATATGTAAAATAAATTTCAGTAAAGCTTAAATCACACCTAAACTCCCACACATCAGTAGTAGGAGACTTTAACACTCCACCAATGGACAGATTTGACAGATAGAAACTTAAAAGAGAAATAAGGGTTCTAACAGATGTTATGACTCAAATGGACTTAATAGATATCTACAGAACATTCCATGCTAACAGAAAAGAATATACCTTCTCAGTACCCCATGGAACCTTCTCTAAAATCGACCACATACTTGGTCACAAAGCAAATATCAAGAGATACAAAAAAAATGGAATAACCTCCTATATTTTATCAGACAACAACAAAAAACACAGAAAGCCTACAATCTCATGGAAACAGAATAATGGTCAACTGAATCACCTATGGGTCAAGGAAGAAATAAAGAAAGAAATTAAAGACTTCCTAGAATTCAATGAAAATGAAAGTACAACATACCCAAACTTATAGGACACTATGAAATCAGTGCTAAGAGGAAAATGCACAGCACTATATGTCCACATAAAGAAGTTGGAAAAATCTCATACTAGCTCTAGAACAAAAAGAAACAAATAGACACCAGGAAATAATCAAATTGAGGGCTGAAATCAATAAAATAGAAGCAAAAAGAACAATACAAAGAATCAATGAAACAAAGAGTTGGTCCTTTGAGAAAATCAACAAGATAAGCAAGCCCTTATCCAAAATAACCAGAAGGCAGAGAAAGAACATCCAAATTAACAAAATCAGAAATGAAAAGGGAGACATAACAACAGACGATGAGGAAATCCAGAGAATCATCAGGTCATACTTCAAAAACCTGTACTCCACAAAATTGGAATATCTAAAAGAAATGGACAATTTTCTGGATAGGTACCACATACCAGAATTAAATCAAGACCAGATAAACAAGTTAAATAGACCTATAACCATTAAAGAAATAGAATCAGTCATTAAAAGTCATCCAACCAAAAAAAGCCCAGGATCAGATGGTTTCAGTGCAGAATTCTACCAGAATTTCAAAGAAGGGCTAATACCAATACTCTTCAAATTGTTCCACACAATAGAAACAGAAGGAAAATTATCAAACACTTGTTAGAAGCTACAGTTACCCTGATACCCAAAACACAAAGATGAAACAAAGAAAGAGAATTATAGAGAAATCTCCCTTATGAACACTGATGCTAAAATACTGGCAAACCAAATCAAGTACACAAAAAAGTATTTTAAAAAATTTTATCCACCATGACCAAGTAGGCTTCATCCCAGAGATGCAAGGATGGTTAAACATACGAAAATCTGTCAATGTAACACACCATATATACAAACTGAAAGGAAAACAAACACATGATCATCTCATTAGATGCTGAAAAAGCCTTTGACAAAATGTGACAGCCCCTCATAATAAAGGTTTTGAAAAGATCAGGAATACTGAGAACATACACATAATAAAGGCAATTTACAGCAAGCTAACAGCCCACATCAAATTAAATGGAGAGAAACTCAAAGCAATTCCACTAAAATCAGGAACAAGACAAGGCTGTCCACTCTCCCCATATTTATTCAATATAGTACTCAAAGTCCTAGATACAACAATAAGATAACAAAAGGAGATCAAGAGGATACAAATTGGAAAGGAAGAAGTTAAACTTTCACTATTTGCAGACAATATGATACTATATATAAATGACCCCAAAAATTCTACCAGGGAGCTCCTACAGCTGATAAACTCCTTCAGTAATGTGGCAGGATATAAGATTAACTTAAGAAAATCAGTGACTCTCCTTTACACAAATGATAAATGGTCCAACAAAAAAAAAAATCAGAGAAACATCACTCTTTACAATAGCCATAAATAATATAAAATACCTTGGAGTAACTCTAACTAAGCAAGTGAAAGACATGTATTACAAGAACTTTATGTCTCTGAAGAAAGAAATTCAGGAAGTTATCAGGAAATGGAAATATCTCCCATCATCATGGATAAGTAAGATTAACATAGTAAAAAGACACTACCAAAAGCAATCTACAGATTCAATGCAATCCCCATCAAAATCCCAACACAATTCTTCATAGACCTGAAAAGAACAATACTCAACTTTGTATGGAAAAACAAAAAACCCAGGATAGCTAAAAGAATCCTGTACAATAAAGCAACGTATGGAGGCATCACCATCCCTGACCTCAAGCTATACAGTAATAAAAACATGTAGTAATAAAAACAACCTGGTATTGGCATAAAACCCAACATGTGGACAAATGGAATTGAATTGAAGACCCTGACACTAATCCACACACTTATGAACCCCTGATTTTTAACAAAGAATTCAAAACTGTACAATGGAAAAAGAAGAAAGCATCTTCAATAAATGGTGCTGGCATAAATGGATGTCAACATGTAGAAGATTGCAAATAGATCCGTATCTATTGCCATGCACCAGACTCAAGTCCAAGTGAATCAAAGACCTCAACATAATTCCAGCCACACTGAACCTGATAGAAGAGAAAGTAGGAAGTAGTCTTGAATCATTGGCATAGGAGACCACTTCCTAAATATAACACTAGTAGCACAGACACTGAGAGCAACAATTAATAAAGGGGACCTCCTGAAACTAAGAAGCTTTTGTAAGGCAAAGGACACAATAAATAAGATAAATTGACAGCCTACAGAATGGGAAAAGATCTTCACCAACCTCGGATCTGACAGAGGGCTGATCTCCAACATATATAACAAGAAACTAGACATCAAAACACTGAACAATCTAATTTAAAAATGGGCTACGAAGCTAAACAGAGAATTCTCAACAGAAGAATCTCAAATGGCCGACAGACATTTAAAGAATTTCTCAACATCCTTAGTCATCAGGGAAATGCAAATCAAAACAACTCTGAGATACCATCTTATAGAATTGCTATGTTAAAAAACACCGAAGACAGCTTATGTTGGAGAGGATGCAGAGCAGGGGAACACTCCTCCACTGTTGGTGGGAGTGCAAATTTGTACAGCCACTTTGGAAATCAGTATGGTGGTTTCTCAGGAAATGGGGAATCTATCTTCCACAATACCCAGCTATACCACTCTTAGGAATATGCCTAAGTAATGCTTAATCATACCACAAGAACATACGCTCAACTATGTGCATATCAGCATTATTCATAATATCCAGAACCTAGAAACAACCTAGATGCCCCTCAAATGAAAAGAGGATAAAGAAAATGTGGTACATACATACAATGGAGTACTACTCAGCAGTGAAAAACAAAGACATCACGAAATTTGCAGACAAATGTATGGAACTAGAAAATATCACCCTGAGGGAAGTAACCCAGACTCAGTAGAACAAACTTGGTATGTACTCACACATAAGTGATTACTAAATGTAAAGCAAAGGATAACCAGACTACAATCCACAGCTCCAGAGAAGTTAGCTAAAAAGGAGGACCCTAAGAAAGATGCATGGATCGCTCTGGGAAAGAGAAATAGATGAGATATCCATGAGTAAATTGGGGGTAAGTGGGGGCAATGGATGATAGGAGATGAAAGATAATAACATAAGGGAACATTATGGTTGAGCTGGAACAGGGACAGAATGGGAAAGCAATGAAAGAGATACCATGATAGAGGGAGATATCTTGGAGACAGGGAGAAACTGGGTGCTAGGGAAGTTCCCAGGAATCAACAAGGATGACCCCAGCTTAGACTACTAGCAATAGTGGAGAGGGTGTCTGAACTGGCTTACACTAGTAATCAGATTAATGAATACCCTAACTGTCATCATAGAGCCTTCATCTAGTAACTGATGGAAGCAGATGCAGAGATCCACATCCAAGCACCAGGCTGAGCTCCAAGAGTCCAATTGAAGAGAGGGAAAAGGGACTCTGTGAGCAAAGGGCATCAAGATCACGATGGGGAAACCTACCAAGACAACCAAACCAAACTAGTGGGAACTCGTGAACTTTAGACCAACAGCTATGGAGCCTCCATGGGACTGGACTAGGCCCTCTGCATAGCAAGACAGTTGTGTAGCTTGATCTGCTCAAGGGTCCCCCTGGCAGTTTGATCAGGTTCCATTCCTGGTACATGAGCTGGCTTTTTGGAGCCCACTACCTTGATGCAAGGGGAGGGGCTCCTGCCTCTACTAAATGTACCAGGCTCTTCTGACTCCCCATGGGAGGCCATACCTTGTTGGAAGAGAGAATGAGGAGTGGAGTGGGTTGTGGGGGGAGGAGGCTGAAGGGGTGGGAGGAGGAAAGAGAGGGGGGTCTGTGGTTGGTATGTAAAATGAATAAAAAATTCCTTAATAAAAAATAAAATTAAAAAATAATTTAAAAAAAGAAGAAAAGCCAGTGGTAAAGTTAATAGACAAGAAAGAAAGAAAGAAAGAAAGAAAGAAAGAAAGAAAGAAAGAAAGAAAGAAAGAAAGAAAGAAAGAAAAGAAGAAAGAAAAGAAGAAAGAAAGAAAGAAATGGGAGGCTCTATCCAAACTGTGTTCCTAAAAATACTAGAGAGGGTTCTAGCATCACTTATCAGAAATCTAAGGACATTGCCTCTGTCCTCACAAAGAGAGAGGATTGCAGATACCTGCACAGGTTTTGTGGAAATTGAAATTGAAGCTATCTCAGAAAGCAGTTAACAGTGCCAGCCATGTTAGAACCAAATGTGTGGATAGCAGGAGCTGTCCAAACACTGAACAGCAAAAGTGATAATAAGACATTTCCAGGAAGTTAATGGTGTAACATCTGAAAACAAGGATGATAATTTTGGGGTGTTTCAAAATGGTAATTGCAGTTTGGCTTGAAATTTTCACAGTTTCAGCTGTGAAATTATTAATTTAGCTGCAACTTCTTAGATAATAAAATGAAAATATAGACATTTTAAAAATATCATTTTGTATTAGAATAGTCCCTGAAATATTTCATTTAAGTATAAGTTAAAAATAATTAGCACAAACCTTCATATTCCTTTTTTTTTCTTTGAGCTGAGGATTGAACCCAGGGCCTTACACTTGCTAGGCAAGTGCTCTACCACTGAGCTAAATCCTCAACCTTATATTCATTCTTATAGTAACCATAATCATACAATATTTCTAATATTTCCAAAGATGTAAATGTGAGAAGTATCAAATCATATAATTGTAAAATCAATAAAATTAACCAAATTACAAAAATCTAACCAAAATACCAAAGTTTAAAGGTGGAAGTAAGCTGAAAAAGAACTGCACTGTTTTTACAAATACAGATTCTAAAGTGGATAAATACTGTTTTCCCCAGTTACAATCATTCCATATTCTTAATAAAAGCAACTTGCTTTTCATTACAGAATTAATTTCAACTATTTTGATATAGTCAAAAAGGGATATTAAAACATTGAATCACTTTCTCCTATAACCTACAGGTGAGACTGTGATTCCAAGGAGTAATCAAGATTCCATCCCAGACTGTGAACTTAGTAGTGTTCTGAAAACTGGCCCAGACAAAGCTTATTCATTCCAGCTGAGGCAAAGCAGAAGCCTGGTGCTACTTCATCTGATGAAACATTTAATCTCCCACCTAGCCATTACAGCCTCCACCCCTCGCCAAGCCCTGTTGTCGAAACTTTTCATTAGTCTGTGAACTCTTTTATACCCATTATCCTTCCCATGAATGTCTCATTTTTTTAGGTTTTCCAGATTAGTTTTTATTGATTGCAAGTGAAATATTATTGTGTGAAAAAACACTTGAAATATATATTCCTATGAATCCTAATACCATTGATCATAAAATCATGAATTACTGAGATAAAATATAAAAGTTAATCAGAAAAAAATCTTATATTCCCACCATGAAAAACATTAGGTATTGGCTAGGGAGGTTAAACTGACTCTAGAAAGAAGGACGATTGTTTCTTCACTGAGAAAATCAACCCTACATCACAGGAATGAAGTGATTTAATACAGGGAATTCAGCAGCCACAGGAACTCAGCCTGAATTCAAGGAAACAGAAATTACCTATGCATGCCATATAGTATGAATCCATTATCAGTGGATCATTTCTAAGTCCATTAACACTAATCTTCAGAGACAACACGTTTTAATTTTTTGAGTTTAAGAACAATTGTCTTATGAATTTTAAAAAGTGGCAAATGTCATTTTGAATTGTTTATTGGGAAAACTAAAGTATACCTTTTGTAAATTCACCTTCATCATAACATATCAGCCTCTAAAAACTGGAAAATGTCTTTCTAAAAAGTCTGATAGCATAGGCATAATAACCTTCCGATCTGTTTTTCTTAAGTAGTCTTTGTAACAGTAATAAATATCGTTTAATTTTTCCCAGGTTTTAATAAAGAGACTGTTTTGTTACTTTTTATTACTATGATACAATTCTGTGACAAAAGCAGCTATGGAAGGAAGGTTTTCATTGGGCTATGATTTCAGGAGAGTCCATACTGGAAAGGAAGGCATAGCAGCAGTAGTCTGAGCCAGAAGCTGAACAAACACATCTCCAACAACACACGCAGAGAGCAGACGAACCAAATGATGAGTGAGGAGTGGCTGTGATCTCTAAAGCCCATGCCCAGTGACACACTTCCATTCCAGAACCTCCCTAATGGACACCACCACCAGGGGACCAAGCATTCAAAAATGTGAACCTTTCTAGGGGGCAGTTCTCATTCAGACCACTACAGGGACCAAGAAACATTTTAAAAAGGAGCAACAAGATGGGAGAATCATGAAAAATTCAGACTGTGTTCATCATCTCAGGCAAAGTAAAAGTTTGCCTACAATCACTGTAGTCACTTACACAGAAAAAATAAATAGGCAAAAAGCTGGATAGTGTTATTTTATTTCTAATCCTGGAACCCTGAAAAACAACTGAATCAGCCTGTTTGAAAACAACATCCTGGTCCAGGTATATGGCTTAGTAGGTAAGAGTACTTGCTGAGATGGGAACAGATGCAGAGACCCACGGCCAGACATTATGCAGAGAAAGAGACTAAGTGGAAAGTCTCCATCAAATCCCTCCCCTAAGAGTTCAGAGAACCCTGCAGAAGAGGAGGTGGAAAGATTGGAAGAGTCAGAGGAGGTGGAAAAAAAAAACAAAACAGGAGAACAGGACCCTCCGAATCAATGAAGCAAGGTGAATGCGTGCTCAGAGACTGAAGAAGCAAGCACCAATTCTCTGCATATATATCATAGCTATTAGCTCAGTGTTTTAAGGGACTCCTGACTTTGAGAACTAGAGGTCTCTGACACTTTTGTCTGCTCTTAGGACTCGTCCTCCTGTTGGTTTGTCATGTCCAACTTCAACGTGAAAGTTTTTGCTTCATCTTATATTTTATTTTGTCATGTTTGGTTGTTATCTCCTTGAAGCCTGTTTTTTTCTAATGAGAGGCAGAAAGGGTGTGGATCTGGATGGGAGTAGAGGTGGGGAAGAACTGGGAGGAATAGAGGGAGGGAAAACTATAATCAGGATATACTGGTTGAGAAAAGAATCTACGAGAGAGAGAGAGAGAGAGAGAGAGAGAGAGAGAGAGAGAGAGAGAGAGAGAACTTGCTGCAAAAACATAAGGACCTGAGTTCAGTCCCAAGCAGCCCCATTCAAAAACTATGAGTCATACAGCATGGATCTATAACCCCAGCACTGTCAGGGACTGAGACAGGAAAGTTGCTTGGTCTTGCCAACTGCCAGCCTAGCCCCATGTTCAGTGTGATACCCTGTCTCAAAGGAATAAGGCAGAGAAATGACAGAGCAGGACACCTGACATCTTCCTCTGGCTTCCATGTGAACACAGGTGTGGGTACTTACATATATACATGTGCATATACCACACAGATACACACTAAAGGAAAACAATGGAAACTACATCATCACTATGGCCTGATGAAAATACTGTTATTGTCTTTTTTGCTTTTAGAGTATATATATTTGTGAAGTTAAAAGACTCTGAAAACTATTATTAATTTATAGACACAATTCAGGATAAGAAATTCATTTTCTATACTATCTTAGACTTGCAGACCCAAAGCAAGTTTCTTCCGAGATATCATGTCATCTACCTTCAGCTGAAATCCATTTTCTTCTGAAACAACAGGACCTTGAAAATAATATTGGGAAGAAAAGCAATTTTATCCAAGTCAAAGAACAGATGAGGACTGTTTGCCTCTGATGTCTGCATAGGTGACATTTAGACAGTGTGTTGAAAATTAATTGGACAAAATGGTTCAGAAAGTCTAAGACTTTTATTTCATAACTATTCCCTCCAAAACTGATTGTAGCAGAAGGTGAAATGAGAGTCAATGGTAATTGAAGTGATAACTCAAAGATATTGCTCAATAACCAAACCTCAATATGTTTTTTTTTATTCAGAGAAACATCTAGTTTCTCTCTCCAAAAATGAAAAGTCATTATTCTTAACTTTACAGAGATGTATTTGGGGCACATAATTTTTTTAATTCAAAAATTTATGGTGGCCAATCTCAATTCTCCTGGCTCCCCATGCTTTGGAATCATCCCCAAAGCATTATGCAGCTCTCATGGTTTGGATGTTCTCACCAGACCAAAATTCTACATTCCTATTTTTACTATTATTCATCCATAGCTCCCGCAGTAGAATAAGAAACATATCCTTTGTGTTGAGCTTTTCTCTTGAAGAGATCCAAGTCTGAAAGGGAATTCTATGTGCATTTGAGTAATCCAGAACAAGGTAGCCAGTTCGTTCTATGGAGGGTCAGATAGGAATGACTTTCTGCTATATGGGCTATCAGTCTCTGTCAAAGCTACTCAGTTCTGTTGCAATATGAAAATATCACAGGCAACATAGGAATAAATGGATAAAACTGTTTTCTAATTTATTTACAATACAGAGAATAAACTAGATTTGTGTGCCAATATTTTCCCTAGAGTTATTACAGTACTGTAGCATTCATCACACCAATTTAAGTTGGCTATTTGAAGCTTAAATGAATTGAGTATGAATTCTCATATTTGTTTAAGAACCACAGAATATAATGTTTGATAATTTTACTTATTTTTTTGCACCAGACAGGAACTTTAGCTTCTTAGGCTAGATAGATCTCAATTCTCTGTAAAGTGTAAACAGATACACTGCTACTCAAAATAAACTAAGAAAATATATCTGTCCTAACATTAAGTCTTATGGAAAAAATAATTGTGGCACAAATTGAAAAAAATACATACATAGGTGATATAGATAAAGATAAAGATGTTGTAGAGTAAATATAGATGATATAGGCCTAAATATCAATGGACTATTATTCAGCCTTTCAAATAAATTTATTACTGATAAATGTGACAACTTAGATGAACCTTGAAGATGCTATTCCAAGTCAGAGTGGTCAACTCCAAAGGTCACACCTTACACAATGCTATCTATGTATTACCTATGATAGGAGTATCATGTGAGCTATCTAGAACAGCAAACAAACAATCAGACAAAAATGTGTCAAGACACAAATCATATCAGTGACTACCATAGAGCCAAATAGAAAATAAGTGCATAATAGGATTCAGGTCTTTGTAGGGGGTTAATGAACAAAGTAGAATGAGACAGAGATGGTAAATTAAAACTAATGCAAAAACATTAAATGCTACTGAATTCTTCTCTTAGCATGTTAATACATAGTAAGAACTCTATTTCAGCTATACTTTTTTAAAGTCTATTGCCAATGTTTTTTCTTTCCAGTTAGGAAATTTTGAGTCTATACATACAAACATGTCTCATCAGTTCTTTGATGATTTATTCATAAGGTCCTTTCCCGAAGCAAGTGTGTACTGTATTCTCTCCTAGGGTCTGTCCCAGAATACAAGGGAAGACCCTCATTGGAATGGCAAGAGATGTAATGAACATCAGTGAGTCTGTAATTCCATGAGCTCAAGTATAATGAAGGAATATGTTTAAAAAACAAGGCAGACTTACTGTAAATTTGTGGGGGAGGGTATGAGAAGGGAATGTAGGGGTAGATAATTTAGGTTTCATGAATGGACTGAATGATTTATCAGAGTCCACCAAAGAGCAAGAGAGAAATCTGTGCAAAGGCTCCAAACTGGAAAACTAACACATGTGATCTGAAACCTACCAAGTGCAGAGAAAGGCTCCTCCACGTGGCTGGTCAGGTAGGTACAAGGCAAGTACACGCAGCATTTGTGTGACATGGTACCTATCTCTATTCCCTAACAACAATGGGAAAACACTTCAGAGTTTCTTCAAGGAAATCACAGTATTCAGGACACTTTCCAAATGATAACTGAAACCATGGCAACAGGGGGACTAGAAAACACTAGTTGATATGAAAAGACACAGGAAGAAACTATTGAGAAAAAGAAAGAAAAGAAGGAAAGGAGGAAGGGAGGAGGGAGGGAGGGAGGGAGGGAGGGAGGGAGGGAGGGAGGGAGGGAGGGAGGAAGGAAGGAAGGAAGGAAGGAAGGAAGGAAGGAAGGAAGGAAGGAAGGAAGGAAATACATTCACAACAAAGGAAACATTTACCCCTACAAGCTAAAGATGATTTCATGTCTCAAATGACTTTTTATGTAACATTACCTCAAGATGTAACATCAACTAAGTCTGCAAGTCTTTCTTTTGCATACACAAAACAAGAATGCAGCACTGTGACTTTT
Organism: Onychomys torridus; assembly: GCF_903995425.1. Lineage (NCBI taxonomy): Eukaryota > Metazoa > Chordata > Mammalia > Rodentia > Cricetidae > Onychomys > Onychomys torridus. The sequence continues at coordinate 74,815,327 of NC_050447.1, read as the reverse complement.
TCAAGCCCTTCAGGACATTTGTGCCCTCTCCTTGCCTGGTAGTTTCATTGTGGGGGACATTCTATGGAAGAAATCCTCTGTGCAGTGTAACTATCCAGAAAACATAGATGAGTAAAGACCACAGATGAGGAACTTGACAGTTCTTTCAAACACTTGATAAAAAATAACAGTAAAAAATATTACTGCAGGATCCAAGAGGAAATCTTACTGGTTTGAACTAGAATAAAAAAAATGGAGTTTAGAAGGAGAAAATCTTAAAATGTTTCATGTAGGAAATCTCTAGGTATTTTTTCAGTATTCTGGCATGTGATTATGTAACAGGATACAAGGTAGGACCTTCTCTGTTTCCTTTCAGTAAATCCAACTGTACAGGTATGTGGTCGGCTTCTTTCTTTATTAGCTATTTTCTCACACAAACGTTCTATGTATAACTTCCTCTGCCACCCAATGTGGGACACAAGACAAAGGAGACAGGTAAAGAGGACAAGTTTTAGAATATTTCTGGACTCCATCTCACAGGTTCCTTAATGAAGCAATGTTCATGGGTGGCTCCTTTTCCTAGGGGACATGTTTCTAAGGATATATGTAACTTCAAACTATAGATCATTTGGAATAAACAAATCATTTCTCTGGTCATAAAAGACTAATGAAGCTGCCTTTCCCTCCAATGCCTCATATATGGAATCCTAAAATGACTAGAGTGGATTCCCCAATAGCAACCTGTGCATCACACCTAGAAGGCACTGGGGACATTTGTATACTTAAAAGAGGAAGGAGTCATTGGGTGCTCATATTTCCTGCTTGAAAAAGTTCAGAGAAACTGCTATTCACTGCTGAATATATATGAAGATAATAAGAAGCAACAGGAGATGAGGTGAGTCTATATGATGAGTTCATATTTAAATGCAGGTATGTACCACATAATAACTTTTCAGTTGATTGGGAGTTGCATTATATAATTCTGGCCTCTTAAGATTTATGCTACCTAGTGGTATCACTGCTAGTGTTGTTCATGTAATTGGAGTCCATGCTGTTCACACAGTAAGAAAATCACATAATATGCTAGTTCTCAGACCACACTCCTCCAATAACGTCATGAATGACATATATCAACCAATGAGATGCAATGCAGATAATAGGATGTGTTCATCTGGAACTCAGAGGAGATGTCAGGATACAGAAGATAGCCTAGAAATTCCTATCCCATAGTAACACAAGCAAAATGGCAGATGACTTGGGACCCAACATCATAGCGTTCTCTTCTCAATACCCAAGGAAAAGGTTGTGAATGAGCAATATGGGGAAATGGGGAGGGCTAGTGAGTTGGCTCAATAGGGTAAGATACTTGCCATCAAGCCTGATAAGCTGACTTTGATCCCTGGACCCACGTGGTAGAACATAAGAACCCACTCTAGCAAGTTGTCCTCTGACCTCCTCATATATACTATGGAACATCCACACAAACAAACACCAAATAAATAACTATGGCTGGAGAGATGGCTCAGAGGTGAAGAACACTGGCTGCTCTTCCTAAGGTTCTGAGTTCAATTCCCAGCAACCATGTGGTGGCTCACAACCATCTATAATGAGATCTGGTGCCCTCTTCTGGCCTGCAGGCACACATACAGGCAGAACACTGTATACATAATAAATAAATAAAAAAGAAAGAAAGAAAAAAACAAAGAAAGAAAAGAAAGGACAACTGAGGAGTGGGTAGTAAAGTAAGAAAAGACTGCTTGGATCTCAGAAGACGCAAGGATGGAAAATGACTTCGAAAATGTCAAACTAGTAAGAGGTTAAAGGTGATCCCTGCCACACCTAAGGACCGGAGTTTGATTTCCCCAGGACTCACATAGTAGAAGGAAACCTACTCTCAAAAGTTGTCCTCCAACCTCCCACCATGTGTGTGCGCACGCACGCGCGCACGCGCGCGCGCGCGCGCGCGCACACACACACACACACACACACACAATCTAATAATAAAAACATTAAAGGGTGTGGCAAGTAGTGGCGTAGCAGCTGCTCACACATGGAACGAGCTGAAGACTAAAACCTGCTTCCTAAATCAGTCCATAAGAGTGGCCTTTGTGATTTAAGTCTGTCTGGTTTTATTTGACAAAACTCGTCACTTGGACCACAAGGCTAGGGAAGGATGGTAATTGGGTTAGTCTAGATGGGAGAGTGTGCCAGCGGTTGCTGCGATGGTTAGGATGGGGGGAAAATGTTTTTAAGAAGTTAATAATACATTGACTGATTTGCTTTTCTTTTAAACCTATAGGCATATCTGGTACAGTGGAAAGTAGAAGAGTGGAGACAGGAGGCTGTGAAGAATTCAGCGAAAATATCTATTTCAATTTCCCCCTTCCCCAGTAGAGCACTGGATCACCATCAGGAAGACCTGAAGACAAGGGACACACTGAGAAGGGAAACATCATGCTGTGCTCAGCTGTGCATGCAGGTCATGGCCTGGCAGCAGATACTCTGTAACTGAAACAGGAGGTGAAAAGCAGACTGTGTGACAGGCAGCTACACAGGAACTTGACAAATCAGCACAGCTGTTAGGGTTTTGTGTTGTTAGGGATTCATCCTAATCCAGTCTTGAGGGCTTTTTGTATGGTGAGTCGGATGGGATAAGGAAATGATGAAACCAAACAGCATGAAACAGAACAATGCAATACTTAGAAACTCCAGAGAAGGACCTGCCAATTGGAAGTCTGATAGTGACAGCTTTGCCAACAGGCGAGGATAGAGAATACTGTGGGGATGCACTCTTATTAAAGGCCCATAGGCATTTTTCTTAGCTTTCCTCAAGGGGATGTGGATTGCCTAGTTTTAAAAGCAATACATGCAAAGGGTGAATTTATTTACCTGACCTCAGTGCCAAGCCTTCGATGTTGTGAAGGTCAGCAGTTATGAAGTGTGGTGGGTGTAGAATGTGTAGAACAAGGCACAGTATATTTGTATTGTGAACAACCACAAAGAGAAGGGAGTGTTATTATGCCAAAGGTTATGATACAAGGGAATTCTACAATTTAGAGGTTTCAAAATGTGTATGGAGATAGCAACTATATTAAACAGATTCATGATGTTCCTCATCTCTCCCCTACATGCTTCAATTTATTAAAATCATATATTCTTCTGTGGATTCTGAAAGTTATCTTTTCTTCTATTTGGATCAGATATAAATATAATTAATAGACCACATACATTATTTTTATGAATAGTGACTTTTATTTTGAATGACTATTCATTCAGCCAACAACCTAGGGGATCTTGAAAAACACTGATAAAATTGTCTAATGCATACTGGGAACAATACTTACAAAGACATCTAAAATATCTGAATATTCACTTCTCTGTGTGTCCTGTAGAATGTCCAGCAGTTTCCTCTTCAAAGCAGGAGCCTGAAGAACCATTTTGCCTTGCGAAGTTCAGTGGTTACCTTATTATGTCCAGCCGATACATTTTTTTTCAAACAGTCCAGGCAGGAACAGTTTCTCGCCCAAATGGCTATTTTTTCCAAGAAGAAGATAAACTCCATATAGGGTGTCTTTGATGCCCATCCTCCTCTTTGAATTAAATCAGTGCTTCCAAGAGCAGACAGGTCTCAGGGTCCAGAAAGTCTAAATTTTTAATTTTAAAACATTTTAAATGCCATATTCTGTAGGTCTTAGAAGTGTTTAAAGATTACCTACCTAACTGAATTATTTCTATGTACACCTAGAAAACTTAACATGACTATAAGTTTGACTATTATAGAAGACTAATTATTAATCTGTATATTTTATTTATCCATTACAATCTAAATGAGTTACATAAACATAATACCCTAAACAAGATTAGAAATATATAGAGAGTATAACAAAATTAAGTTTAAACTTGTATCAATAAACTAATTTTTGGATGACTGTTCAGGCTGCCAGCTGTCTCTGTCTACTCTTGCAGGACTCCTGAAAGTTGCTTGCATCCTTCTCCCATTTTTAAAGTAATAGTATATTCTTCTGAGGCCTTTGATGTAGTTGAAGACTAGAGAGTTATAATTTTGCTTAGTTATGATAAAAGATAAGTTATATATGAAACCTTAGACTCACAAATATAGGATAGATAGGATATCTTCTTTAATTTTGCCAAATACAAATAGACTAGATATTATAACTATAATTCTTGCTTTATAATTGTTTTGTTATATATAATTTTACTATGTTAAAGTTAAAACCTTCCCTTTTGAAAAAAAAAGGGGGGGAGTGCTGTGGATATTGCTCTGTGTGCTGTGAATGTGTTGCTCTGATTGGTTAATAAATAAAGTGCTGATTGGCCAGTAGCCAGGAAGGAAGGATAGGTGGGACAAAGAGAGAGGAGAATGCTGGGAACAGGAAGGCTGAGTCTGGAGTTGCCAGCCAGACACAGAGGAAGCATAATGTAAAGATACTGGTAAGCCACAAGCCATGTGGCAAAGTATAGATTTATAGAAATGGGCTAATTTAAGTTGTAAGATCTAGCTAGCAAGAAGCCTGAGCCACAGCCATACAGTTTATAAGTAAAAAAAAAAAAAAATGTGAATATTGACTTTAGATCCAATGAACTCAAAACCCTCAGTTGAAGCTGTTGTTTAAAAAATGGGAGGGACGGGCAAGCACAGAGAGGCAGAAGATTCTAGGACCAGAGCTATCTGAGGCCCAGGGGCTGGCAGGGAAACTGAAAAGGCAATTATGAGGATGCAAGGACAAATCAGAGAGAAAGACATGTATACACTTGGAACTGGTCCTGTGGGAGACTGGCACTTTTGTAAGTGTTGCCCTGGGAGATGGTCAGGTCTCAAGGGGAAGACTGGAGGAAAATCCTCACACCTCACAGGAACAGGAAGGAGACAAGTAAGCTTCTAATAGATCCCTAAAGTCTGTCCTCCCTACCCTCCTCAGGTTCTGTCCTCAACTGTTTTTATCAGATTCTATCCAATGGGGTTTTGCCCCAGATTTAACCAATCCCCAGTCCCCGCCCAGTCTATCATTCATAGCAAAGTGGGTGGGGATCCTCAACATCAGCCATGTCTTGAGTAAAGAAGTGTGGAAAGCTGAGGAGCACTTGAGAACTTTGCTGCCCAGATGTGTGGCCTCTCCAAAAGACCCAGACCTATTCCAAAGACCTCAAGATGTTCCACTTACTTCACAGGTAACCATATCAACCAGGCTCCTGTGCAACCAGAACTGCGGCTGAAAGCACCGAAAACATGATTCGCTGTGCAGACCCTTTCCCCAGGTAGGCAAAGGGACAAGGGCTGAAGTAGGCTCCGCGAAAGAGTCCTCAGCTGCATTCGCAAAGCCCTGGGTTCTGCCTTAGCAGAGAGAATATTTGCATCTCAGCCAACAGCAGACATGGAACTTCCAGTCCAATCAGCAGAGACATTGGAACTAGAGGCCTGTTTAACTTCCATTTATTATATACTATCTATCAACCAAACATGTCAAGACACACTGAGCAGTGAAAACACAATGAAGCAAGCCTCAGAAACACACTGCAGACAAGGCAAGGATATAGCTGTTATCAGGCCAGACTTTAAAGCAGCAAAATTGTAGGAAGAGCTTGAATAAAAACACATTGCTGAAGCAGAGAATGCAGGCGGGGAACTGGTATGGCCTGGCATCAATGTAGGGTAAGGCTGCAGCTATCAAGACAGCAGGGAGCAGACAGGAAAAGGCAAATAGATCAACAGATAATATACAGCCCACACTAGCCCTGACAAACATGGCCAACTGAGCTTCCACAAAGGAACCAAAGCAACTCCAGAGCCAAAGGGTGGTGTTTTCCAACAAAGGACACTGGGGTGTGCATAAAAACATATCAACAGTTTCTATGTAACACTATACAAAACAATTTCTACCAGTTTCAAAAATATTAACTCAAAAAAGATCAGAAGCCTAAATATAAAACACAAAAACACTATAAATTTTTCCAGACAATAAGGGACAGGGAAAAACTCAAAGGACAGTCATTGGTGATGGCTCTTTAGCTAAGATAACCAAAGCACAATCCGTGAAGGGAAAAATTAAGTTCGACCTCATTGCAATTATCCATCAAGCACACGTGTATGTATTTAGCCCAATGTGTTGAAAACTCAATCCACACTGAACTCACACATGAATATTTATAGCAGCTTCATTCATAAGTTTCAGTCACTGTAAATGACAGTTTCCTTCAGTAAGTGAATAGGCAGACATCATACCATGGCGTGTTATCCACTAATACAGAGAAGTGAACTCTCGAGACACAAACAGACAAGGAGACACATGAGAAACTACTAGCATTAACACTTGTTTATTTTAGAGATTTGAGACAAGTTCTCAATGGTAGACCAGGCTGGCCTTCAATTTACTTACCAAGTTAGCTTTGAACTCACAGTGATAACTCTGCCTCGATACTTGGAGTGAGTGGATACAGGTATTTAACGTGCTATCTCTTCTTTTTCTTTTTTTTAATTGAATAATTTTTCTTTTTTTTAATGTTTACAGTGATTACATTTATCTAGGCAACACAAATACATGTCTAGTTGTAATATGGTAACTAAATTCCTGTGATAAATATGCTTTTGTTTTTTAATACCAAGAACATTATAGAGTTAATGCCAAGTCCTCAGTATAATCTAGTAGTCTCCACATTATTTTTCTTATGGTCTTCACTTTAGATGCTGTTATTTCTAGCACAGGTAAGCAGGCACAGTCTTTCAAATGCTCAAACCCTGGAATCTCTGGCTTGCAAACAAGAAACCAGCCATTGGAAGGATGTTTTAAGTGGACAACCTAGGAATCCTAGGGGTGGAAATAGCCTAAGATTGCACAGTTGTGAACATGAACAACTATCACAACTGTGACTAAAGACTGTTCATGCTATTCTTCTAAAATGATATCTCAAAGCAGTATGGTTCAAAAAAAAAAGCTTTTAACAAAAAAAAATGGCATATTCACAATTTCTCCACCAATTCCTGTGTCAAATATTTAGTTAACTTTTCCACTTGGGGAAAATAAATGCTATAGACCACCAGACACCATATTTCACTACCTCACTTAGTATTCATTATTACTGCAACTACAGCTCAGGACCAACATCAGCAATGCTGCCTAGAGCCAGTTTATATGGAAATCAAGTTCTTTACACCAAGTAAATGGTTGTTCACAACCACCAGCACTGTACATATGAACTGAAAGTTCTAGATTTGGGGAGAAACAAATGCTGCTCTAATCATCTACGCTGCTGCTTCTCGTGCTCAGTTTACACCCAGATAGTGTTCCTGTTACTCTTAGCTTGTCAGTGTGCTTGCCTGTGGGGGATTGGACGTGCTGCCCCTGCCCCCTGGAAGAGGTTGTCTGCTGTCCCACTTTCTGCTTTAACACTATCCAATCAAATATCGGTAGTTCAGGGTCCTGAGGAGGATGCTGAATACTGTCTCAGATGCATGCAATCTGGAGCTTTCTCAAGGCACAGCCCACAACATTAATTTACGTACATGCCTAATTCTGCAGGAAACCACATACACAAAACTTCAATACCAGTGGACCTTTCACTAATCTTTTCACATTTCTGTTTCTTTATTGCAGGCTTTAGCCCTTGACGGGCAGACTGTTCCTATTAAAATACATTAAGACATACCCTAAAGATTCCATGTCTGCTGAAGACCAAAATGTGTACTGATGCTAGCATATTGAGCAGTGCCATTGAGGTTTATATCTTGTCTGAATGGGGTGTGTAGCTTTGCACTGTGGGTTCTGTACTTTTTGGTCAAACCAAAATCAGTAAGGAGTAACCTTACAGTGATGCCCAATACCCATTAAGAAATTATCTGCCTCTATGTAGAAGATTATTTGTATGCATGTGTTCAGTTCTACTTATCATCTGGTCAGCTAACAAAAGTAATCTTCATTGTGAACCTTCTTAAACAGGAACTGAAGAGACCTTCAGAGTGTGGCCCTATAAGATCCATGACGAGTACATATGTGAGGAATGCCATATGTGAGAGATGCCAACCATATTGTGAAGAATCATATACAGTTTGTTTTCATACAGCAACTGAAGATGCCTGGCCTTCTGGAATTCTAGCTTCACAACCACATCCTTAAATAACAGATAAAAAGAAATGTTTTGAACAAACTGAGAAACCTGAGTTTAATCTTCCTTTCTATCAAGTTTTTTCCTTTCCAGGAAAATAGCAGCATAGGTTGCTAGGCCAGGAAAACTGGATTGCTTTAAACACACACACACACACACACACACACACACACACACACACACACACACACACCAAAACAAAAAAAAAAACAAAAACAAAAACAAAAACATTTTTTTCATATAGTACATTCTGATCATGTTCTCCCCTCCTCTGGTTCCCCCCCTCAGATACTTCTCCCACCCAACCAACTCTATTCTCTCTCTCTCTCTCTCTCTCTCTCTCTCTCTCTCTCTCTCTCTCTCTCTCTCTTTCATAAATACAACTCCCCCACCCACACCCACACAAAAACCCCACAAAAGCACAAAATGGGAAAGCATGCTATTACCACCCTCACCATGTCATCACTTAATCCTTTTGGAATACAGTTACCTACAGGAGAGCCACTGGAACTGAATTCAAGGAACTACATCAGAGTTTGTGCTGTTCACTTGGAAACATTTGTAATTATTTTAACTGAAGATTTAAACTTTTAACATGCAAGGCACTAACATTCTGCACTGGTGGGCACATCATCTTCATGCTCCAATGACTACAATTCTTTCTTACTGAAAATGGGAAGCTTCTGCATTACTCAAATACAGTTTTATTGTCAACTTGCTCAATATGCATGCAGCAATATTGCCAGTAGCTGTGTGTTTAAGGGAATTTGCAGTATGCGATGGTCAGATCAAATTTTTGTCAGCATTACTGTATAAAGAAAATAATGAGCTCATGAACAAATAACGAAGAGATAGACCATTTGAAAGAGCTAATGTCGTAAAATGCCTGGATAAATTCATTCTGAAGGCTGGCACACTGCCTGTTGTTGAACATTTTTATCACATTTTCAATCCTGCATCTCCAATTACAACAATCACTAGAGGAGATTTTAGAAAGTGGTTTCTATTAAAATTTCCCATTTTACTGATACATTATCCCTTCCAACAATCTCTGCTGATTTCTAAACTTTACCATCCCTGGTTAGAGCTAAAGAGTTAATTTGCAAAAACAGTGATATCCTTTTACCTGTAATTAGTTTTGCCCATTAGATTTACCTATGCATCAAATGAAAAGTCTTACAATAAGATCTTTTTTCTCATTTTTTTCAGATTTCTTGATGGCAGTAAAATAATAAAGTGTTGACAATTTGAGGTGAAAATAAATTGAATAGGAAAGATTATGAAAATATGTCAGTGAGCAAACGAGCTGTTAGTATAGAAAGGTAGCTGGGCAGTGGTGGCGCACGCCTGTAATCCCAGCACTCGGGAGGCAGAGGCAGGTGGATCTCTGTGAGTTCAAGGCCAGCCTGGTCTACAAAGTGAGTTCCAGGACAGCCTCCAAAGCTACAGAGAAACCCTGTCACAAAAAAAAAAAAAAAAAAAAAAAAAAAAGAAAGGTAATAGTATCTATTTATGGTCCTATAATTGTAGCTAACGATACAGGAAAAATCTATCCCATATATCCATTTTACGAGTACTTGCCACTTGCAGAGTCCACTGTGTGCAAATACAGATTAAAAACTCAGCATGGCTTTAGCAGGATCTATTATGTACTAGTCTGGTAATTGGCATATAAAGTAACATAAATGTCAAAGAACAAAATTATGACTGAGTTAACAATCTGATTGGCTTTATTTTTTATTCTAGAATCAGGCTATACATTCATAAAACAGAATAAATAAATATTCCAATAACCTGAACAGAACCAGAAGGAATGTGGAAGCGAAAATGTTATTTTCCTCATATGCCCAGAGCAGAAAGGCAGAGCAACAGAAAAGCAAATGGTTGGTCAGCACCAGGTTGCTCAGTTTTCTCTGTGTGTGACCGGACAGGGAAAGGAGGAACTTCCCTATCATGCCAGGTGGGAAACTGGGAGCAGCTACTCTAACCTAATTTCATAGAAGGTCAAATAAGACATTCAGTTTCAGCTTCTTGGGGAACTGTTTTATGAGTGACCCTGTTTTAATTTTAGCCTGGTTTGAAATTCATTCCAAAATGATGGCATCTTTTAAATTTTATTCAGCAAAGTTATTGACATCCCAAATGAAGATACCAATGTCCACAGCCTTCAAGGGTCTTACACAGGCACATCCAACTATTTAACAGCTGTAAGTGTTGATATAGAGACATCAAGAATGCAGCCTCCTACTCATTTAAAAAGAAATTGACCCTCGGCCATATAATTCTCACTTTGGAGATCACTAGATTTTTGCTTTCTGTAATTCTTTTGTCAGGAATATTTGAAAAAAAAATGAAAGAATAAGAATTTCAAAAGGATCAAAACTATTTAAAATACAAATAACAAAATCTACTAAATTATAATCATTTTAATATAAAGATTGATCACGGGAAATCAGAGAACTGGGTTCTGCTGCCCAGTACTTCCTCTCTCTTACTCATAAGAACTCCTAGGTCAGGGCTGGAGAGATGGCTCAGAGGTTAAGAGCACTGACTGCTCTTCCAGAGGTCCTGAGTTCAATTCCCAGCAACCAGATGGTGGCTCACAACAATCTGTAATGAGATTTGGCGCCCTCTTCTGTATACATAATAAATAAATATAATAAGTAAATAAATCTTTAAAAAACAAAAGGAACTCCTAGGTCCAGGCAGAAGGCTCACAGGGGCCTTCTGTGTGTGTGTGTGTGTGTGTGTGTGTGTGTGTGTGTGTGTGTGTGTGCAGGTAAAACATTCATACATATAAAATAAATTAAATAAATCTTCTTAAATGAAGGGGAAAAAGTCTTCATCTTTGCCAATTTTAAGCAATCTTTTTATGTCTTCCAGAGACTGCAGTAGCAAACAGATTGATTGAAGAATAAAAGAAGACAATAAATACATGCATGCATAAGTCCATCCTTGTAAATGTCACGGTCTGGTTTCAGTTTCAGCTTTTTGCCCTTGTCTTTATTACTGTGATGTTCTGAGGTTCTAATAATTTTACTCAGTGATTTCTCAGCGAATACCCTGTCTCGCCAACAGCTGGTGGGTCAAGCCTGCCTCTGTTTTTAACCTTTATCTCTTGAATGAACTTTTCCTATAAATCAGATCAAAAGCAAATACTAAGGGCTTGGGTGTCGCCAGGCCTTTTCCTTCTGCCACTCACTCACTCCTGACTCTTATTTCCACCCATTTTCCTCCACCTGCCTCCTTCATAACTCTCCACCTGCTGCTCTTAGCACAAGGCTTATCCTGCAGATAAATGTCAAGCCTTCTAATGATATCAGACCATGGTCCCAAAGTACACATTATTTTATAATTTCCATAGTCCCTCACCTTTACAATTGAATCCTTCATCTCATTTGCATGTCTGAATGCCTCACCTGGAAATGGACAATTAAGAAATCCCTTGTGGCTGATACTCTCTCAAGATAATTCCTTTTTGAAGCCATTTTATTTCCTGCATGCATATCCAGGTAAATGGTGGCCTAATTTAATTAAATACGTGAATCAAATTATGTTGCTCTTTCTAAGAAATAAAATTTTAAATATCTTTGTTAACATATTACTAAATAAAGGAATTGCAATTCTACTTCTATTCAAAACTGTTCAAAATGCCTCCGCTATTTTTATTCCCAGAAATGGTCAATGAGATAAAGCTACTTTTTTCATATTTTTGTTTTTTAATTTATCAGTATTACTCTATTCTTCTCAGATGTAAATTGCAGATTAGCTGATGAGACAGCTCATGATCACCTATGTGGTGTTATGTATGCCAGTGTATCTGTGGGCTTATGCAGGGGTGTGTGTGTGTGTGTGTGTGTGTGTGTGTGTGTGTGTGTGTGTGTGTGTATTTGTTTATGTGGGCATGACTGTGTATGCGCTATTTGGGAAGAACATAAAGTATAATTCTACAATAGCCTTAAGTTATCCTTCTTCTTTGATTGAAATCCAAACAGATGTAGAATAAACTAAAAAAACGTTTAAAGTATAGATAATAAATAATTTACTTTGAAGTGGTTCTGTTGGAGAGAGAAGGCCTTCATAACCCTAGCCTAGACATAGTTCATTCTTGAATTTAACTCCTGATTACAAATTTTAAAATTTATGAATATGTTAGAAATATTCTCAGAAGTGTCTTGGGTGTTGACTCTAATAACTCCAATAAATATGAAAATTCTTTTAAAACCACACAAGAACAGCCAAACATTAAAACTTTTTAATGATCATAGTAAATAATTGCTCCTTCAATTAATATTATTACAGGTGGTTGAACAAAACAAATATAAGCCTCATAATGCCCTTGCACACATTTGACAAATACAAAGTAAGACACCCAGAAGCTTATTACTTAGAAGGACATTGAAGCCTGAAGCACATGTATTAAATTTGGGCAGTCTTGGTGAAAATGAGAACCGACTTCCTCATTATACACCCTGACATCCTTCATCTCAAACCGAACGAGAAAACAGAGCAAGAGAAACTGTGGATATTTTCTGCATAAAGAACCATATAATCCTTCACTCATCTGAATAAAGATTTATAGCTTTATTCCCATGGCACAATTCTGTGGCATCGGAAAATGCCTCAGCCACATGCTGGAAAACATGCTTATTTTCTGTGTAGATGTTATGTGCACGAGGATGCGCTTGTTTTGACTTTCATTTAAGTAACGGTTCTAGGGCAGCAGTCCTCAACCTTCCTCATGCTGTGACCTTTTAATACAGTTCCTCATGTTGTGCTGACCCCCCAACCATAAAATTATTTTCATTGCTACTTTATAGCTGCAATTTTGATACTGTTATGACTCATCATGTAAGTATCTGTGTTTTCCGATGGTCTTAGGTGACCCCTGTGAAAGGGTCCTTCAGCCCCCAAGGGTTCATGACCCACAGGTTGAGAACTGCTATTTTAGGGTTTTACATATAGTTCTTCCTGAAAATTTGAATTTTCCACAAACAAGACTGAGTTAATGAGAATGAAATGACAATGTATGGTGCCCTAGGGAAATTGTTTTAAAAAAAAAACAAAAACCTAACATTCACTGTATCTAGACTATCCCATTTAAAAATGAGATTTTTACAACCAGATGTAGGATTAAAGTATCAATTCATGAAAATTTTTTAAAAAGTCATGTAATTACATACTAAGAGTTACTACTCATTATGCTTCATTCTTATCTTCAAAATGACTTTCAAATCCTGAAGGAAATTAGATAGTAGACACTAAGATTTCATATTATTTTCCATGCTTTCCTGAAAGCTTAAAAACTTTCAGTAAGTGATAATGGTTTTCAAATACTTTAAAAAAAATTTCCAGCCAGGTAGTGGTAGCGCACGCCTTTAATCCCAGCACTCGGGAGGCAGAGCCAGGCAGATCTCTGTGAGTTTGAGGCCAGCCTGGTCTACAGAGTGAGCTCCAGTAAAGGCGCAAAGCTACACAGAGAAACCCTGTTACGAAAAACCAAAAAAAAAAAAAAAAAAAAAAAAAAAAAAAAATTCCACAAAGCACCATAAGTCTCTAAAATGTAGAATTTTATAATACCCCATCTACAAACATTATGAATTTTACATAATTATGTGTAGCACAATATTATACTTGTAAACATGGACAGCAAACACCCAACTAGTCAACTTTGCTCACCAATATTATACCCATAAATAAGTGTAACTCTCACCCCTCATCAAAGATACTTCTTTTTGCTGCAGATATAGGCTACCACAGAGATTTACAACTGGCCAAAATGCAGAGAATGAGGGGCTGTGGATTTCCCAATGCCAACAGACGCATATACAATACAAGCCCTAAATAAATCATGTGCTTTCTTAAACTTATCTTTCTGTCTATAAAATGGACAGCAAACCATTACCAAAATTAAATGATGTAGTTACTGATTCATTTTTGTGATACTGGCCATTGGACTCAGGGCTTTTCCCATGTTAGAGCAGTGTTCCACCACTGCTCTGACCCCTCTAAGGCTGTTTTTAATATTTGTTTATGTAACCATGGTAATATCCTTGAATACTTTACCTTAGGTGCTAACTTCCCATTTCTCAAGGGATCAATAAGTTCTACATCATTCCCTAACACATCATCAGTGGGCATAGGCCATCTCACATTTGGGTATCATTTGTCATGTTCCTTTCTGTGTAAGTTGGGTTGTTTCTCTCCAATAATCATGACTCAGAACTTGACTGCATTTACAGATAGGATGTTGAAACAGTGAATGAATTTTAAAAAATGTCATTAAAGTGGGTCCACATCTAGTGTGGTGTGTGCTCCCATGAGAACAAAGATATTTGGGATTGTCAAGTACAGAGAAAAGACTCAGTGAAGAAGACATGCTAAACATGGCCATGCAGAAGTTCCAAAGATGGGCTCAGAAGAAGACACTTGCTGATAGCTTGACCATGGACTTGCAAAAACGTAAGTCTCTGTTGTTTTTTTACTAGTTTAGTTACAGCCATCCTAACAAATCAACACTTCTTTTTTTTCCTCCTGTTACATTTGTATTTTGAATGTGACTAGCCACAGGAAGCTTAAAATATGTGCTAAACTTAAGACATGGTATTTTTTACTACAAGTGATGATGGTGTATATATGTATAGAAATTGTTTTCTACATGTGTTACATTTGAAAACATAGACCATTAGTAGATCTGATTTCCCCCCTACCCCCCAAAAGACCACAAGCCCTATACCTAGGCCTCAAGAAACATCACAGAAGAGGGGCAGAAAGATTGTTAGAGCCAGAGGACCAGATTGCCTGCTGTGATAGCATCTTCAAGACAAGACAGGGAAGCTGCACCAATGAAACTTCAATAATATGGTTGCTAAATAAGATCCAAATAATGACCAGCCCAGCTAGCATGCCAGTGAGAATAGAGAGAAATCCACAGGGTCCAACCTCAAGATGAAGAACTAGGTCAAGGGCAGCTAGAGAGGGAGAACTGGTCAATTCCAGGCATGAGTCCTCAGATAGACCTACTCTAATCCCAAGTGCTCAGCCATTAATACATGGACATGCAAAGGACACTAAATGAACTCAGAATGTGTGTGTGTGTGTGTGTGTGTGTGTGTGTGTGTGTGTGTGTGTGTGGTGGAATATTATTAGTTGCATATGTGTTAATTCATTTATGCAATGGAACATTGGTTTACTGATGCAAAGATATATTGCATTCTTTTATGTTGCATTTGCTTAAGTCTGTGAAGCTGTGTTACTTTGCCTGTCTAAAACATCTGATTGGACTAATAAAGAGATGAATGGCCAATAGCAAGACAGGAGAGGGATAAACAAAGCTGCCAGGTAGAGAGAATAAATAGAAGTAGAAAAAGACAACAGGGAGAAGTGAGGAAGGAGAAGGAAAGAGGACACCAGGGCCAGCCACACAGCCAGACACAGAATAAGAAGGAAAAACATATGCAGAAATAGAGAAAGATAAGTGCCTGGAGGCAAAAGCTAGACATGATAATTTAAGAAAAGCTGGTTATAAATAAGCCAAGCTAAGGCTAGGCATTCATAAGTAAGAATAAGTCTCAGAGTATTTATATGAGAGCTTGGTGGTCAGACCCCAAAAAAGTAAAGAGTAAAAAAGGAAGGAAGGAAGGAAGGAAGGAAAACCAGATACATGTATATACATATGTATTCAGAAGGAAGGCCAATCACAGAGTGGTGGAAATCATGCAAAGACGTGAGCAAGTTCTAATGTAAGGAACAGAGAGCAAAAAAAAGTGAGTGAATTTTGGGAACAAATCAAACAACACTATGTCATACAAAACAGCTAGAATCAGCCTGTGAAAAGGGAGTCCAAAAGAAGAAAATAAGCTTTGAAATAGTAATGGCTGAACTAGAAGGAAATTTGTGAAAATTACAATAACCCCAAAATTTAAAAAATGGCATACAGAGACATAAAACCAACAGCAAACAAGTTAATACTACTCAACTCTGGCAGAACTAGCAAATGACAATCATTGTCATCTTATTTATGAAACCCTTATTTTTTAAGTTCTTTATTTTTCTGGCACTTTCTGCTTTGCTTTGTTCTGTTAATAGCATGTAACATTTAACTTGCCATCTAAACCTTTTAGAAGTGTACTGTTGAGGACTTTCAAGTACTCTACAACATTTTTATCATTTGGTAATTAAATGTTATCTCTGTTGGACATTAATTACCAGTTATTTATCTGTCTGGACCATGATAATCATCTTTATACTTCTGATTCTATGAGTTTGATTACTTCTGATGCTACATAGTAAGTTCGATGCCAGCCCAGGCTACAGGAGATTCTGTCTCATAAACATAAATGAATAAATTTAACTAAATAAAAACTAAAAGTGGTATCCAACCACCAGTTTTTCATCTGGAAGAAAACTAAAGCAAATCCATTCTTTCACCAGCTACAAAAATAAATTTGAGAACAAAAATGTAAAATTTGTATATCACATAAAATGTGAGAAACATTTTAATGAAGGTAGAAAACTGGTACTATAAAAGAGGAAAAGTTATTTGAAGCTATATATTTTATATGAATGACAGATATTTCATAATCCAACCAACAGAATGAGTCTGAAAATATTTCATGTAAATAAAATGATGAATATGTTATAAAAGGATATGATAATATGCTGAGAGACTTAACAAATAGCTAAGGCTGATATAAACTACAGTAAGAATATGGAAAGGCAATCTTCAGAAAACTCTACCACAAAGTATATATTTATATAAAATATATATGTTTATATATTAGAAAAAGCCAAATATAATAGCAGATATAAGTCCTAACTAAATATGCTGACAGATATAATATTATTCCCAGAGGTGATAATTAAACATTATTTTATCATATTTTACACATAGAATGTGAGGCAAATAGCACTCATATACACCTCCCATGGGAAACAGGCTTATTATACTTATGCAGGATGTAGGCATGTGTCTATTTATGTGTAGAATCTAACCATTAGACAACAAGGACCATCTGAACCACTTATCAGACAACAATCAGCTCATTAAGTCATTGTGGTTAACTGGGAAATGGGTTCATTTTAATTAAGCTCAGTGACCTACTCTCGAATTTCCCCTTCACCAATCACTAACTGTGCAATTTTGCACAAGTTAGTAACTGTCCTGAACCTCTGTCTCCTCATTTACAAAATGCAAAGTCATCTACTTTCACAGGACTACTACCAGGGTTAAAGTCTAGAACATGCATTAAGTTTTAACAAATTATAAATTTCACAACACATAACTTGTTATTGTTGTCTTATAATTAGTGTCATAAATTTTGTACTTTATTCTGACATTTCCATAAGCCATTCACATTGTGGCTGTGCAGAAATGATTCATTATTTCAAAGTAAGACCAAAATGGAGAAGAGTGGTAAAAATTTTAACCACAAGAGTAGATTTAATTTATGGTAATGTTTCCCTGTAACCATCACCATCATTACTATAGCCTACCTATACCCTGAATGTTAAGCTGAATCTAAGCCAGCCTGTATTTCTTCAGAAAGGTCTGTACTCACCATTCGTACTTGATCATAGTAATAACGCAGCAAAATACCAAGCAGGTATTATTTTATGGTTCTGAGTAAAGACTGCTTTCTTGTCTATTTAATTATCCATGAAAAATCAAGAATAATAAAGACTGATGTATTTTCTACATATCACTATAAACACCAAGTGTAACCCCTGCATTGACCGACTACTGATCAAGCAAAAGTTTCCATTGCCTTATAGGTGTTGGTCCCCATCTCATGAGCCATGAAGCAGCAGTATCAGCAGCAATGAAGAACCCATGAGGACTGAAGAGTGAAGAATCTGCATTCTGACAAGGTGGTCATTTTGTGTACTAAAGTGTGAAAAAGAAATGCCTGAGCCATGTTGTGGAAGGGTACGTGCCATGCATCTGAACATTAATGCCTAACCTATGCGAAGGACACATCAGAAGTTCGTTTTCCTGAGACAATTTGAAGGAATCTTTCATGAATAAAGTCTGAAGAAGGTGTGTGTCCATGTACACAGTGTGTGTGGTGGATGCAGATAAGGAATTAAGGTGAAAAGGATTTAGCAGCTGCTTGCTGTAACCTGCAAAAGCCTACAGACTTATTTCTAACTGCTAAGGAGAGAGGTTTCAGTCAAAGCCACAGTTCTAGCCATTGGGTACCCTAGGGTCAGGCACAATAGTACACAAGTAGAATGGCTTTGCTTCTGGGTGGCAAAATGTCAGAACAAAGAAAAAGGCTGTATTTAGATTCTGCATGGAGCTGAGTATTGTAAGAGCATCCACTGGGACGAAGGATCATCAGGCAACTGCATAGGTTGTCAGTGCTCCTGTACCAGTGACTGCTCTGACAGCCCTGGGCAACATTTAGGCAGCTAGCATCAAGGAAGAAGTGCTGGGAGCATGGTGAGGAACAACAGTTGTGCATCAGAGGATGAAAACCTTACTTTTCAGACATGTGTGGGATTTTGCTGAAGCACTAGCAGTGAGTGGGCCCTGGGTTCCTCATGAACAGATGGTGTTGCATAGGCCAATATGGACCAGTGATTCTCAAATGCTACCTCTTGGACCTTGTGATACCTGGAGAAATACATTACTATGCAGCATTTCTTAGGAAAAGGAGTTCTTCTAAACACTGCCTAAATGTAACTAAGTCATTATTTCTCAGCAGCAGCTTCTAAATTTCTGGAAGGAAGGAGTTTCTATGAATTTAACCAATATGTCCATTAAAAAGCACAAATCTAGTAGAATGATTTATATGTTGCTAATAATGTTTATAACTAATAGGAAAATCAGCTTTATTTTAACAATTTTTCTAGGATGTCAAAAAAAAATGAGTGCTAATATGTTATCTTGTTTTAGATTTTTTTTATTTCTGGTTACAACAAAAGCATGCTGCTTTTACAGACGACAGATTTAAAGAGATGTTTCTACAGTCCTAATTAAATTTGGTGATTGTATAATCATCTCTTCTCTAAGGAAAAATGGGACTCTATTTTTTTCTCTATTCCTTGAACCACATTTGACAATAAAAGAAGGAGAAGGCAGGGCACGAGTGTCTATTTAGGAATAAGTCAAAGAAATTGATTCTTGGCTTATTAGTAAATTCAATTTGAAAGTAGGGGGAAAAGTATATTCTTCACATAATGATGATATTTATCAGTCTTGCATAAATCTGTTTCCTTTACATTCTTAGCTTTTAGGCATCAGTGATTCTCATTATAGCTAGGAAAATTTTCTTGAATTGTTTGATCCACACACAAGGCCTTGAGCTCTTTACAAATCCATTTATAATGTTTTAGTCATATGACAGATTCATAGCTGAGCATGAATGGAACTATGGAATGGCAGAGAATTATTATTCTAGCATTTTAAGCACTGACTAGATGATCAAGGAAAACAGAATCCTTGCCTGTGGAATACTATCCCAAGAAGCCAAAATGTCAGAATTTTCTAGATCTTGGGTATCAGTTCACTTTTTTTGGTCACATAATCTCCCTTATGCTCAGAACTAACTGCATATGTTACAACAAATTTTCAATATTAATTGAGTGAAAATGTATTAAGTACCTACTATATGATGGGAAGTGATCCAAACCCTGTGTTTAGGGCATGAACAAGATATGTAAGATTTTTAGTGATTCTGAATGCCCCAATGTCATATTTAGTTGATTCAAAAGAAATAACTACCTATGATAACCAAAAAAACCTTAACCTTTTATTCTATGTGTATGGGGATTTGTCTACATGTATGTCTGTGCACCACATGCATATAGTGCCCATGGAGGCCAGAAGATGGTATCAGATCCTCCTGAGACTTGGCTTATAGAGGATTGTGAGCTGCCATGTGGGTGGTAGGATTTGACTCTTCATCCTCTACAAGATGCTTAGGGGCTATGTCTCTCCATCCCCCTAAAATTCTAGTTGAATGGAAAAAACAAAAACATAACACAAAAACATTCACCTGAAATTATTTTCTTACTGGACCTACTTCAAATCACTAAGATGGTTAGACAAGAATTAACAGAAGCATGCCCTTTGCCCTTTGCCCTTTGCCCTTCACAACAACAAGACAAACCCTTAATTTTGGGGCATAAAGTGTTAGTTCCAAAGACAGAGAGCAGTGAGTGAGTTTGAGAGGACAGCTTTCTTGCCATATATTTTTGGGGAAAAAAGAAAGACTATATTTCACACTCTTTTTCTTTCACTGAAAGAAAAATACCAGATTTTTTAAAAAATATGCATTACTATTCTAAAATTAAACGTGAACATAAGTTTCATGCTACAGCATGCTTTTTGAAGTAGTGTCTGCCTCAGTAGAAGCTAGTGGTACCTTGAATGTCTAACCAGGGGTTCTGAATTAATCAAGTTGGGTATGATATTACTAGATCATGCTACATGGAATCAATAACATACCACTATGATAAATTGTATTGATAAGCCCTATTGCAGATAATCCACAGATACTGATAAAGGAACTATTTATTTAGAAATTATATTGAGGAGAACAACCCACTAAACAGACAAAGGAAAGTCATGGCAGAGTCCTGGAAGTCTGATGTTCTGTCCCACACTGCTCCACCTGCCTGAATCAATCCACACCATCCAAGCCAATGAGGGAGAAAAGAGACTGAAGCATTTGTGCCCCTCAGGTCTTACCCTAGGCCCAGGGCCATGCCCTAGGGGCTGGTACCTCAAGGTCATAGGTGGAACAGGTACCCACTACAGACCCCTTTTTCAATTTCCATCATTAACACACTTTATTCCTGTATGTATCTGCTGGTCTAGGCTTGACCTAGTGATATGATAGGACTGTAATAAATTTTATGGTCATAGAAGTTGATGAACTTCTCATATATGTCTATATGAACCCCTGCAACTCTTCCTGAACCATTGCAACATGCCTTTATAACACTGTGCATAGGAGATGTGAAAGAGACATAGCCAAGTTTTCTAGCTGTGGTATCATAGATCTGCCATCTTGTTACCAACATGCCAATAGGTACATTTAAAAAAAAAATAGGCAAACTATCCAAAGAATCTCCAAGTGACTATCCACTCATAAGAAATAAGAAATGAAGGCTGGAGAGATGTCTCAGCAGTTAAGAGTACTGGCTACTCTTCCAGAAAACCCAAGTTTGATTCTAAACACCCACATGGTGTCTCACATCCATCTGTAACTCCAGATCTGGGGGATCTGATGCTCTCCTCTGACCTCCACATATACCAGGCACAAATGTAGTCAGTGAAAAACATACAGGAAGACAAAACCTCAGGATACATAAAATACCTTTAAAATAAAAAGTAAGTCGTTATCATTTAAAGTCATCAAATTTAGAGATATTTTGTTACACACTGTGTGTTAGTCTACTGTCTAATGCTACAACCAATGTCTGAGATGAAGCAGGTTAATAAAAGAAAAGCTTGTTTTGACCCACAGTGACAAGATCCTAGTTGGTTACTGAGGTGATGAAACCTTTGACTTTAGGCCATGGGTGTGGTAAGCAGCAAGTCACAACAAGAGGGGGTACCCTAGAAAAGCTGATCACCTCATAGGTGGAATACAAAATCCAAATCATTGCACAGAATTAAGCTGGTAATAGAAAATCAGGGTGTGGTAATGTAGCATATTTAATATTTCATTGTCATAAAAGCACATCACAGGGAAATGATTACAGAATGATCACACCACATTAAAACTATGTCCAATATGTGTACAAAATAAGAGAATTTTTCTAGAAGGTGGGTAGCTGTGGTGATATACTGTATATCAAATAAAGCTTGCCTGAAGATCAGAGGATAGAACAAGCCACTAAATTAAACATAGAAGCCAGGCAGTGGTGGTACATACCTTTAATCCTAGCACTTGGGAGGCAGTGATCTGTCTGAATCTCTGTGAGTTCAAGGCCACACTGGGGGACATGAGATTAACTCAGTCTAGGAGAGAAACAGATCCAGGCAGTGGTGGCACACACCTTTAATCCCACACTTTAATCACATGCCTTTAACCCTAGAACTAGGAAGGAAGTAATATAGCTGAGTGGAGAAATGTATATAAGGCCTCAGGAGACAGAAACTAAAGGCTTTTCGACTGAGGAAGCCCTTTTGGCTAGAGGCATTTTGGCTGTGCTCTTTCGCCTTTCAGCTGAGAGGACTCCCTTTCGGCTGAGAACTCAGAGACATTCAAAGGGTTTGTGGAATTGGAGAGGTGAGACGTGGCAGTCAGTGGCTTGTTCCATTTTCTCCCTGCTCATTTAGCATTTACCCCAATATCTGGTTCTGGGTTTTTTACTAAAAGACCTTTAGAAATTCGTGCTACATGTAGCACATTAATAATATTTGTGGCAAGGGAGAGAGCAGATTTAATATAGATGCTATGGCAGATTTTCACTCTAGAAGTACATAATCTCAGCAATTAAAATTTTTCCTCAGTGTTACTCATATAATATAAAGAACATCTTCAAATTAGAACATAGCTATAAGAAATTACTCCAACAAAATATATTTTCTCTCTGTTCCACTCATTTGCTAAAAGGACATTATGCTGTGGATGATAAATACTTCAGTGAAAATTCATCCAACTTGCAAAAACACCGTGGAATTCTAGGCCCTTAAGAAAGTGGAAATAAGATAAGTGCATACACAGTGAGCCTAAAAGTAGATCCCTGTCTTAGTACATTCTTGATGCTATTAAATGTGTTACTACTAATGGCACAGAGAAAACAACCACAGCAGAATCTTGTTGAAGCCCTGAGGAGGCTCCGCACTGCTACCATGTCAGGTATAAATACTCTTTCCCTGTTTCCTGAATTGGTCACTGTCCTTCACTTGGAAATGCATCATTTGGGGGAACTTAATTCTAAAGCATCTTTGTTGAACACATTCTGGATAAGAAGTCATCACATTTTTTAATTAAAGTTTATTTTATTGAGTATTTCATATGTCAGTATTATATTTTACATAATTTCCACCACTCCCTCTTGCCCCACCACTTCCTCTCAAATTCATGACCTTTGAGCTTGTAATAATTATTGTTTTATACATACACACACACACACACACACACACACACACACACACACACACCTACTGACACCATTTAGTAGTCTTTGTATGTGTGTGTGTTTAGGGATGAGCACTTGGGATTGGAAAACCTATCAGGAGCTCATCCCTGAAGAAAACTGATTCTCTCAGCAGCCATTGACTGACAGTCATCACTTTTGAGTTAGGAAATCAGTGCTGTTAATTCATCGAAGACACCTTGTAGTGTTGTTCTACACTAACAACACAGGATAATTATAACTAAGTAAGATTCCTTCCATACCATATAAGTAAATGAAGTTGTGTTGTTTAAACACCTTGGAAGTTAACCAATAAGATATGCAACACATGACAACCCATGGAGCAAGATTTCAAGAAAGCCTGAGATTATTTTCTTCACTCTAAATACCTATCTTTCTCATTTATCTTGTATTGCTGACATTTTGCATCAAAGAAGCATTCACTTTGCTTAAAATCTGTTCTATTCTAAAAAAAACCCCTGGAATAATTCAAATCTTCATATAAAATTAGTAATGCTGACATTTAGGAAGTATCTAGTAATAATGACAATTTAATGAAATGAAAGATTCCCCTGCACAATTGTAGGAACCAGATATGACACTGAAAATAGCCATGCATAGCATGAAGTCTTGCTCACGTTATTTTTTTTTATTCCTTGAGACAACATCAATTCAGTACTTTATACTTTCATAGGTCAGATGTATGTCACTTTTATTTCATGCTAATGTCAAGGTGTTGGGTTAGACTAATTTTCTTTCTGAAGCTCAAAGGAAGAATTTCTATATTGACCATTCAGATGTTAGAGGCCATCTCATTGTTTGGCTCAGAATACTTTACTCCATCTTCAATGAAAGTATCTGTAGGTCACATCTTGCTTGCATCCTTCTGACATCTGTTTTTCTCTTACTTGGAAGCCTAAATGAGATCAGCTTAGTACAAACAACCCAAAATAGTGACATATGAAAGATGGCTATTTGGCATCCTTTGTAACTATAATTATAATCCCATTTTTTTCATATACATAGCCACAAAATCCTAGAGATTAGAATGTTTTGCTACTGAAAACCATACCTCTGACTCTCTTGGGCTTTTTAAAACTATTTCTAAAAGACATCTATTAAGTATTTTCACATTCAAAAGATGTAAATACAAGAGAGAGAATATATAGCAGGTTAGCCTTTATCTACAGGATAAAGCAATGCAGATCTAGCATCCATTATTATGATATATATGATGTCTTATACTAACATATTCATTAGATCTGTGTCCTAGTTTTGTTTACTGTTGGTATGATAAACTCGATGGCCAAAAGCAACTTGTGGAAGGAAGGGTTTATTTCATATTAAACTTCCAGGTCACAATATACCTCCAAGAAAACCAGAGCAGGAGCTCAAGGCAGGAACCTGGAGGCAGAAACTGAAGCAGAGACCAAGGAGGAATGCTATTTACTGGCCTGCCTCCAAGCTTACATTCAGATACTTTTCTTATACAGTCCAGGATCACCTGCCTCTGGATGGTACCACTCACAGTGGGCTGAGACCACTACATCAATTAACAATCAAGAAAATGTGTCCAATGGCTGCTCACAGACCAATGTAGGGGAGACAATTCCTTCAATTAAAGTTCCTTCTTCCCAGGTATAAAGTTGATAACCAAGATTATCCATCACAGTCTGTAAACATAACATAACACTTCATTTTAATTACATCATTCTTTCCAACAATAAAAGTTAGAACATTGGGATTTATATGCAAAGTATCTCTAGTTATAAGAGCAGAAAATTACTATGTGCTTTCTGGCTTATAATTAAGAGTTATGATCATTTTGTGAAACACACAGGTCATCCCCTCAAACCTCACCTCACCCCATCCCACCCTTCCCTACCCCACCTCAACCCCACTCACTACTTTGTCTGAGTCCTCAACTCCAGCAGACATTCCTTTGGAACCCAAAGGCCACTCTGGCCTGGGAAACAGGTAGCATAACTGTAGATTTTCACCCTTCTTCCTCCCTTCTAGTTCTTATCAGATCTAAAAGAAATAGATAATTTTCTCAATATATTCCACTTACCAAAGTTAAATCAAACTCAGATAAGCAATTTAAAAAGACTTATAATCACTAGTGAAATAGAAGTAGTAGTTAACAGTCTACAAACCAAAAAAATCCCAGGGTCAGATGGTTTTGCCTAGAAATCTACCAGATTGTTAAAGAGTTAATTCCAATACTTCTCAAATTATTCCACAAATATAAACAGAGGGAACATTGTCCAGAGAGACCAGAGTTACCCTGGTACCCAAACCGTATAACAACCCATTGAAGAAAGAAAATTACAGATCAATTTTCTTTATGAACATAGAGGTAAAATTCTCAATAAAATACTTGCCATACTCATTCCAAATATAAGAACACACCAAAAATATCACACACATTGCCATGATCATGTAGGCTTCATCCCAGAGATTCAGGGATTGTCAATATGTATAAACTGATAAATGTAATCCATCATATAAAGAAACTGAAACTTAAAAAGCACATGATTATCTTTTTAGATGCAGAAAATGCCTTTAACAAAATCCAACACCCTTTCATAATAAAAGACCTGGAGAGATTAGGGATGCAAGGGATATACCTAAACATAATAAAATGTGTTCATAGCATTCTCACAGACAACATCAACTTAAATGGAGAGAACTCAAAGCAATTCCACTAAAATAAGGAATAAGATAAGGTTTTCCACTCTCCATACCTTTGTAATATAATGTTTAAAGTCTTAGCTACAGCAATAAGACAACTGAAGGAGACCAGGGGGATACAAATTGGAAAGAATGAAAGCAAAGTACCATTATTGATAGGCAATATGATAGTATGCAAAAGGGAGCCAAAAAATTCCACCAGGAAACTCCTACAGTTGATAAACACTTTCTGTGAAGTAGCTGAATACAAAATTTAACTCACAAAAATCAGTAGCCATCCTATATACAAGTGACAAATAGACTGAGAAAGAACTCAGGAAAACAATACCTTTCATATAGCCTCAAATAATATAAATTATTTGGGAGTAATTCTAACCAAACAAATGAAGTAGTTGTATGATAAAAACTTTATGATATTAAAGAAGATATCAGAAAATGTAAAGATCTCCCAGGCTCATAGATCAATAGAATTAATATACTAAAAAAGACCATCCTACCAAAAGCAATCTACAGATTCAACACAATCCCCATCCAACAATTCTTTACAAATATTGAAAGGACAATAATCTTCAACTTCATATGAAAACAACAACAACAAAACAGGACAGCTAAAACAATCCTGTATAATAACATAACTACTGGAGGCATCACCATCCCTGATTTCAATTATACTGCAGAGCTATAGTAATAAAAACAGCATGGTATTAATAGTACATTGATCAAGGGAATCAAATTGAAGACCCAGACATAAATCCATACACATATGGACATCTGTTTTTAATAAAGAAGCCAGAAATGCATACCAGAAATAAAGAGCATTTTCAGCAAACGGTGCTGTTCAAATTGGATGGGCTGCATGTAAAAGAATAAAAACAGATCTATACTTATCATCCTGCACAAAATTCAACTCCAAATTGATAAAAGACCACAAAATCAGATGGACTGAACCTCATAGAAGAGAAAGTGGGGCATAGCTTGAACCCATTGTTACAAGAGAAGACTTTCTGAACAGAACACTATTAGCACAGGCACTAAGTTCAACAATTAATAATAGGACTTAATGAAACTGAAAAGCTTCTGCATGGCAAAGGATATTGTCATTCAGTAAAAGCAGCAGCCTATAGAATGGGAAAAGATTTTATCAGCTACACATCTTTTAAAGGGCTAATATCCAAAAATATATAAACACATATATAAAGAACTCAAAACTCGATACCAACCACCCCCTCCAAAAAAACCCAATTAAAACATGTGGTACGGATCTAAACAGAAAGTTCTCAAAAGAAGATTATCAAATGTTTGATAAACCCTTAAAAATATTCAACATCCTTGATCATGAGGAATACAGAAAATCAAAACTACTTTGAGATCTACCTTACACCCAACAGAATAGCTAATCAATAAACAAGTGACAGCTCATGCTGGCAAGAATGTGGAGCAAAAAGAGCACTCATTCCTTACTGGTAGGAGTATATATTTGAACAGCCACTATGGAAATCTGTGTAGCAGCTCCTCAGGAAGATGGAAATCAGTCTACCTCAAAATCCAGCTACACCACTCTTGGGCATTACGGTAGTTTGATTGTAATTGGCCCCCATAAGCTCATCGGGAGTGGTACTATTAGGAGTACTATTAGGTACCTTTATTGGAGTAGGTATGGCCTTGTTACAGGAAGTGTATCACAGTGGAGGTGGGCTTCAAGGTCTCCTATCCTCAAGCCATGCCTAGTGACATAATTCACTTCCTTTTGCCTGCAGGTCAAGATGTAGAATTCTCAGATATTTCTCCAGCACCATGACTGTCTGCATGCTGCTGCATCCCACCATGATATGATGATAATGGACTAAACCTCTGAAACTGCAATCCACCCTAATCAAATTTTTCCCTTCACAAAAGTTGCCATGGTAATGGTGTCTCTTCACAGCAATAGAAATCCTTAGATGGGCATATATCCAAAGATTGCTTCATCCTACCAGAGAGACACTTGCTCAACCATATTCATTGCTGCTCTATTCATAATAGCTAGAAATTGGAAACAACCTAGATGTCCTTCAACAGAAAAAAGAATAGATTTTTAATGTACATTTATACAATATAGCATTATTCAGCAACTAAAAATAAAATCACAAAATTTTTAGGTAATTTTGGGGCATTTGAGGTGTGGTAGTATGGAAATCTAACACAATAGAAGTTTCCTAAAGTATAGACATATATGAAAGGTATCTAAATGAGACTGCTAAATAATGGGGGAAACAGAGTCCCAGCTGGACATCTCTTTTCACCAAATGAAGCTTCCAGTACCAGCAGCACTGGGTTACATCTAATTGAGTTGTTGGCCAATGGGGTCCTTTGGGAATCTCTAAACAAACCAAGCTGTTGCCAAGACTATAGGCACTCCACACACCAATGGCAAGGCCCCATTGCTGAAGACACCTACACAACTCACTGAACTTGGAGAAGTCAAGCTGATGCCGGCATTGATTCTTCACTCCTACATTCTAGCATTTGGTAAAGGAAGGTACTCTGTATGCTACTGAAGAAGAAATATAAACACCAACCCAGCCTCAAAGCCTTTGATCTACCATAGTGTCCTATCTGGAAGATATATTAGTACAATGGTGGCACAAAGCTTGTGGGAATAGCCAACCAATAACTGATTTGATTAAGGCCCACTCCACGAGATAGAACCCATACTGGACACAGCTTGGGTTACCAAGAACCTGATACTAGACAGCCCAGGGACCTAGGGTTATACCAAATACTACCATTCTTTTAAAAAAAAAAATGTATCAATAAAATCATTCCTTGTAACATTTTGCTATACTCATAAATCAATGCCCTGCTCAGCTATTCTCAGAGAAGCTTCCTTCTACAGCAGATGGGAACAAATACAGAGACCCTCCATAGATATTATTGATAGAGTGAGAGAACTTGGAACATTCAACCTTAAAGGGGATGCTTCCATCAAATCCCTCCCCTGAAGGCTTGGGGAACATTGCAGAAGAGGAGATGGAAACAGTGTAAGAGCCAGAGAGGAGAGAGGACACCAAGAAAACAAAACCTTCTAATCAACATGAGCAAAGCTCACATGAGCTCACAAAGACTGGGGCCGCATGCACAGGGCCTGCATGGTTCTGCACCAGATGGGGTCTTAGAGCTGAAAGGAGAAGTTTACACATGCACCATTCATCCCCAACCCATAAACTATCTCCAGTTGATAACCTCTTGCAGATGAAAATGTAGTTTCCTCCAAGGGAGTCTCACTGGAAAAACAAACTACTCTTAAGGGTAGGCTGCATGATCAGCAGTAGGTGGCCAAGAGAGGGCAAACTCAAACACCTTAGGGTTCCTTGTCTCTTAATGTTTGAGGTAGGACTCCTCCTTTTAAAAAAAAAATTATCTTACTATTTTTGTTGTGCTTTTATTTTCATTTTATTTTATTTATCTATATTTTTCTTGTCTTTTTATTCTATAGGTCCTTTACATGTATATGATGGCTTCCACTTTAATGTTTTTATGGGAATCCTGAGTGTGCAAATGAGTGGCTCTCTGTTTCTGATACCTTCTCTCAGCCTCTTTTGCTTCTGTTTGTTTTGTCCAATTCTGATGTGGTAGTTTTTGACTTATTATATTTTATTTTATTAATAAAAAATAAAATTACATGGTATTTGAGATATCCTACATCTATCCTCCAACTTACAATCATTTGTAGATTACATATGTCTAATACAATTTAAGTGATATGTAAATGGTTGTTGTACTGTACGGTTAAAGAAATAATTACAAAAACTAAGTCTGTATGTGTTCAATAAAGGAAAACTTTCTTAGTATTTTTAACTCATCACTGGTAAACATGTGGATGTGAACTTCCAGCATAAGGATGATTGACTATGTGATAAAGCAGACCTAATTAAGGTCTTGCCCTCTGGCAAGTGCCACAAAAGTTTTAAACCCCAAATTCAAATAAAATAAAAATCACTGTCTCCAAAACATCCACTGTAAGCCAGAAAAAAAAAATGGATGAATGGGAAGTCATTAAATAATATATTACATTCAGTCATGCACAGTTAATTACCTTCAGCGTGCTATGTAACTGTGGAAGTTACCAGCATAAAATACCCTCAATTTCTAAATGCACCCGCACACATAGCACAGCCATCAGCTGTATATAAGTAATGTGACTAAAAAACATTTTTCATTTTACTTTAAGTAATGTAAATTGAAATTTAAATCACTATAAGATGTCAGTTGCTCTCATATTAAAAGTGTAATTCTCAACGTTCCTGTCAATACAGAAATGTTCATTAGAAAGCATTGCTCTACAGAGGGATCAGCATGATGTGTCTATAAGAGGCCAGAATGTAAATATCTTAGTCTTTATAAAACTATGATCTCTGCCACAACTATGAGGCATAAACAATGGGTCTGGCTCCATGCAATCAAATCATATTCATGGTCGCTGATACTCAACTTTCAAACAATTCTCAGGTGCCACAATGTTACTTCACTTTTGATTTTTTTCAACTATTTGAACATATAAAAATTTATTCTTAACCAGTAGGCAAAGAGGAAGTAGGTAAAGAATGGAAGAAGCAAGGGCCACACATGGGAATGTATGATGAAGTAGAGCACATCCAGGGACCTACAAATATAGCAGTATATGATAATGAAATAATTATGGTACAGACACAGTACAATATCATTCAGCAATGAAGAAAAACAAGAAAAAAATATGACATTTTCAGGAAAATGGGTGGATCTTGAAAATATTATTAATATAGGTAATGCATACATATGTGCAGGGGTATTGTTGGGAGTGTATTTGTGTGGTACATGTGTGCATATGTGATGGGGTGTGGAGAGTATGGTGTGTGTGTGTGTGTGTGTGTGTGTGTTGATGTATAGGTCATAAAACTATAAAGGAGGAACAAAGAGAAGAAAAATAAAGCATTGGAACCAATAAATTGATGGCAATTTTAAGAGTTAGAAATAAAGAAATAACAAGTGTATTTGCGTGATATTGAAAGTAGCTGAAACCTAAGAAATAAGAAAACTAGGAATTGAACCTAGGTCCTCTGGAAGAGAACCACTGAGCCATCTCCCCTTCCCTACCATTCTTTCTTACCACATCGCTACTACTCAACAATTGGTGCATCATTTTCTCATTATTGATGCAAATTCCTTGAGAGCTACAGATGTAACTCAGTGGTATAGTGCATACAGAGCATGTGCAAAGCCCTAGATTCAATCCCAAGAGAAGGGAGAGGGAGAAGAAGGAGGGGGCAAAGGAGAAGAAAGAGGAGAAAATTTTTTATGGATTCAATTTCCTTATGTATGGACTATATTAATCTACCAAAAGTTATCTTTATCAGAAAGTAATATATAATTATGTTGTCTCTCTCATTGACTTTAGCTGATAGATACTCCATACACATTCAGACTTAGTAGGGAACATAGCAATAATTCAGTTTAATATCCATGTTTCTGTCATTACACTATGTTTGCCCATGTTATAAAACAAATTTTCATAATCCCACTATCATGAAAACTGTAAAAAGAAATTGCATTCTGCCATTAAAGTAATGTACCTGTCTAGCAGCTCTACCTCCATTTTCACAAATTTGACAGATTATTTTCTTATTCTGTTCATGCTTTATGCAGGGAATTAACTTGCCAGTTGAAAAATACACAAGTTGCATTGTTCTTTGTTATTCCTGAGAAGACATCAACTATAGCATCTCATAATTGGGTAACAATTGAATTGAATTGATGTCAGTTGCATTAGTGCTTTGTGCACTTTGTATTTGTTTACATAAAGCTGACTATTGCAGCATCATTACCACACTTTCATATGGAAAGCATGAAAAGTATATTGGTGGGCTCTTTGGCTACTGCTGAGGAAATGCCAATAATTTTCTTCCTGGTCCTTGTTTGGCATCAATTTTAGTCTAACTACATAATGAAGTATGATTCTTTATAAAAAGATAGCTTTATTGGTATATCATTGATATACAATAAATTTTATAATTTGATTGTCCCTACATATCTATGGGCATCACGTGCAAATATTTAACCCACCATGTATTTAAAATATTTGGAGAGAAAAATTACATCTGAACTTGTAAGGACTTTCCTCCTTATCATCATTCCCTGAACAATGTGGTAAAACACCTATTTACATGTCAGTTACATTTAACTGGATTTTATAAGGAATATGGGGATGATTTATAATACATACACAATAACAAGAGGAATTTATATGTTGTGGTCATATATTACATGATTTTATGTGAGGCTCTTGGGCATCCTTAAATTTGGGGAGACACCAGGAGTCCTGAATATAACTCCAATAGGTACTGAAGGATGGCTGTTATTTAATGTGTTTTGCATTTCTGTTTTGTTAACTGAGACAGTCTTCTATATCCTAGGCTGTCCTTAAACTCATTATGTAGCCAAGAGTGATTTTGAATTGTTGATCCACCTGTGTCTACCTACTAAATACTGAGATTATAGGTGTGTCCATTACACCCAGTGTTTGTAATATTGGGGATAGAACCCAGGATCTCATGCGTGTTAGGGAAGTGTTCTACTAACTGAGCTGCTTAATAAGTTAGAACATGTTTACAGTCATGAAGCTGCTCTCGAAATCATCACTATGGTCAAGATAGTGAATACATCTATCATCCTCAACAGCATCCTTGATCTTCTTTAGAACTATCCCTCTTTTATCCATTTTGGTCCCATTACATCTCCAAATGTGGCAGAAAGACTCTGAAGAGGATCTTATTGACCATGCTTTTGTATCATTATCCCCTGATGAGTGTGAGCTCAACTTCTGATTGGTGATCACCAAAAGAATACAGCAAAGGCAGCAGTATATACATGAGTACATATATTACAATGTCAGTTTTGTCAGAAGAAGCTTTCTTTTGCTTATTTTGAGAAAGTTAACTATGACTATGTAAATGGCCATCTTGAGTAAGTCATGAGCAAACAAAATAAAACCATGCCATGAGTGCAACAAGTCTCATGAAACTGCATCCTCCTGGGGACTACAGGAGACCAAAGTTATTCTTCAAATGAGGACCCTGCTCTTGCCAACAACCTTAAAGTCTTTCAAAGGACCCATGTCAAATCTACCTTAATTATTAACCCATGGAAACTATAACATAATAAATGTGTGTAATGTAAGCAGCTGATTTGAGTAATGTGTTACACAGCAACAGCAATAGCAAACTAATATACCAGATGTGATATTTAATTGGGGGGGGGGGGCTTTTGAATATTGAGTTACAGCACCAAGCAAGTCATGAATCCTCTGGGCCAGGCCAGGATTCTCCAAAAGAATCTTGTAGGTGCTCTGATTCAGTGTCTAATATGTGCTCCTGTTCCTCCTAGAGCCTTAATTCACAAGTCCAACTCACAGGGTGAAAGGAGAGCAACACACCTCTCTCTGTCTCCCCCAGTTCCCACACTCATCTGTTCTGCTGGTCTACTTGTCTTTGTTGCAGACTTTGGTGTGTTTAAACTAAGACATACAACAATGATTCCATTGAACTAAAAGTGAAAGTTGCCACTAGACCACTTTCGGTGTCTGTCTTCATGCCTCTGATTCAACAGGCAAGTCAAGGAGTAATTGAGCTTGCTAAGGTGACTAACCCTTAATTTCCAATGAAAATCAGAATCCTTTTCAAGGGATTAAGGAAAATCATGTCTCAAATGCCAGAGGTTCTTAGGGTACCTCTGAGTAACATCATGTTTCTTTATTTTGGATTTTGGACCCCAAGAATCACCTATTTAAAACTAGATCAACTATTGAGAGGGAAAGGCAACATTAAGAGGTGAGGACTTTGGGGAGTCTCTAGATCATTGCAGGGAAGTAATCTTGAGAAGAATTGTGGGATCCTGGTCCCCCGTCTCTCTCTTGCTTCCTGACCATGGGGTGGGCGCTTTGCTTCACTTGCAAGCTCCCTAATAGCACCATCCAGAAAACCTTACCAGAGCCTTGAAACAATTGGTCCAAATTAGTCATAGTTGGACCTCCAAAGTCATGATGCAAAATTAAGTTTTTCTCTTGATAAGCTAATTCTAAGGTGTTTCATTTATGTGACAAAAGCTAACTGGTACACATATCACATGATCAAAGCCAGTTTAAAAAATGGCAACAACTCATTCAAGTCGGTATAGGCTCTTCAAAAGCCAAGATTTGGGTCTGCCATTTGGGCAAACAATTATCCCCAGTTTAGGCATTGGCTGAAGGCAAACAAACATAGGATTGAGAGTTAAAGAAGATCATTGTAAATTTCAGCAACATCTAACCAGTAGTTAGAAAAAAAGACTGTAGTGGCCATGATCATCTCCTTGTTTTGTTAGGAATTGCATTCAAGTACAATGGCCAGTTACCTTGTGTTCTTTCCACTCATTGTTTGGTCAAGTAATCTAAGACATTGACTCTACATCACTATGTTTCAGTTATGACAGGTCAAAGGCAAGAGTAAACATTATTGAAGACCTTTTTTTTCACTTTTAGGAATTATTATGTGTTCAGTCAAACACAAGATATGGTGTCACATTAAGCACAAACTTATTAATAGTTTTATTTAAAGACTATTTCACTGAAGTGTATCTTTGCACATAATATTAGCATTTACCTGGGAGACTGAGTCAAACAGATTTACTCCCCAGTATTAGGGGGGTGGTAGGCAACATCAAATTTTTTAGTACCTGAATAGAGCAAAAGACAGAGAAAGAATTCCATCACTCTCACTTCCCTCTGGTCTTCTAGCTCTCTCTATGATTGCTGAGCTAGAGCATTAGTGATTTCCTTAGAGGGAAAACTTAAGTTATCAGTTTCTTTGGGTCTTCAATTTTCCAACTACAGATTGTGATATTCCTTAGCCTTCAAAATTGCATAAGCTAGTCCTTTCAATGAATCTATATACCAGTCTGTATTTATCTCTTTCTTTGAAAAAACCCTAACTAATACCAAGTACACACTAATATGGTACCATGTATTATTTTGTGTTCCTAGAATTTTATATAAAAGGGAATACAAGCATGTATTCCTTTCCTCTAGAAACTTTCAGTCAATTTAAATTTGTGATTCATCTGTGTTGTTGAGTATACCAGTAATTCTTTTTACTACCTGTAATATTCTATTAGGCAGATATACCATGATTTATCCATCTGTGATAGGTTGCTTCAATTTAGAGACTATTGAAAACCAAAGTGCTATGACAGTGAAAGGCCTTGTGTAGACAGATGTGAGTTTGTCATGGGTAGGTATTTAGGTATGAAATGGCTAGAGAGCAATAGGAGGATTGATCTTTGTAAAAAAAAAAAAAAAAAATCCTGTGTCCATACATACGTGGTTCTACTTTAGCACGATAATTTAATTGTATAACATTGTTTTATTTCGTGTGGGGGTGGAAGGCTACAAACAGTTGCTGTTCTTTAACAATCTAAAAGATCTTTCAGTCTTTTTGTCATTCAATCTATGCTAAAACTTCTGCTCCGTTCAGACTGTACTTCTCATACAAGAGATCACAAATCCAAGGATTCTAATAAACAGGGTATTCCCTACTTATACAAGCCATGCCACTCTTCAAATCCCTCTACCCGGAGACTTGATCAAGTTGTCATTAGTTGTGATGACTTATCTTGAATCCATACAGCTTAATAGTAATAGTTTTCAATTACATACCCCACCAAGAATAGGGTTGACCTTCTAGCTGCTGTGCAAACAGAAACATGGTCTGTGTGGGGTCACTAAAATATCACAGGGGTCACAAATAATACCTAAAAACAGCAAGCTATCAATTAATATTTGCCTCCAAATATAGCCTTCTGTGTTATTTCTAAAATGTAAGCCTTGATAGAAATCAAGTGTCATCATCATCATACGATAATGATTAGAAAAAGAAAAAATGGAAGAGAGGAAGATATAGCAAAAAATCTGATATTTTCAGTGACACACAGTGACTGATTTTTTTCCTTTTACTCGATGATCATTGTAATAATTTCATATTAAAACAAACCCTGATATATATGAGATAAAACTATCTAATTTGTAGTTATAGTTGAACAAAATATTTAAACTCAATATTTAAACTTGTACTGATTAATTGTCTGGTTTTTTCTCAACTTGACACAAAGTAGAGTCATCTTTGAAAGAAAATACTTAGATTAAGAAAATACCTTTACCATATTGGCCTGTAGGCAAGTCTGTGAGACATTTTATTCATTAATGATGAATGTTGGAGGGCCCAATCTACTCTGGGTAGTGTGATCCCTGGGCATGTGGTCATGGATTAAGGAAAGCAGCTGAATGTGAGCATGAGGATAAGAGAGTAAGCAATATTCTGCCATGATCCCTGCTCAAGTTCCTGCCTCCAGGTGCCTGCCTCAACCTCCCTCAATGATGGACAGTGACATGGAAGTGTAAGCCAAATAAACCTTTCCTCTCTAAGTTATTATATCATATAGCATTTTATCCTAAAGATAACAAGCAGACTAGAATGATTCTCCTTATACACAGTTTTTTTAATAACTGAAATCCATGAGACATAAACTGTTAAATATATATAACTTTAGAAAATATACTATCTTAAATCTTCAACTTGTGCTTCATTTCAGACCAGATCAATATCCATATATTGAGTTCTGACTGTGGAATGATCATATTTAGGTACTGAGAATGAAAGATAAATGGGAATGGTCATTGTCTTTGACCAATTATATCTGCACTGTGAGCTAGTACATACTCATAAGCAGCTTGGACACACACTTAAGTGAATCATTCCAATACAAATATTATAATACAAGGAAGCAGAAGACACAACTACAATGATTTAGTATTTACATTATAGGGAACATCTATAGAGGATAGATTTGTTTTCTGGGACTTACCAGAAATGTTTCCATATAATTCTCTTGGTATTAAAAAGATACCACTTTGCCAATATAAGCTCTACATCAGAAAATATATATATATATATATATGAATAAATACATATATTCTGTACATATTCAAGAATATATATATAGATAGATATATTCAAGATTAGCTAATTTCAGAATGAAATTAGAAGTGAAAAATTCACAGTTATTTTCCTATTACTGTACTCTCACCCCTACCAAGTCCTATCTCTGCACAGCATGGAAGGCCCATACAGCCCATGAAATGGCTGATGATATTAAATTAGGTTGAGAAAAATCCCTTATTTAGATTTGTTGGTTCAGCATTGTAAGTCAAACTACCCGGCAGGTGGAAATGTTACCTCATATACTGATAATCCAAATCTATCTGAATAAGAGAAACAAGACCACACACACATACATACACATATCCCTAAGATCTGCATCAGCAGCTTGTATGTTCTGATGTGCTCTATCTTCTCCAAAAGCCAATTTTGAGTTTAACCATCATGGTGGGGCATTATAAGGGTGGAAATTTAGACTTCAGGTCCTTGGAATGGGATTAGAGAATTATGACAAGAGGAAGACAAACCCAGAGAGACAGAGGTAGGCTCCCTATCTCTCCCCAACATGATTTCTGGTGCCACAGTGGGGTTCTGCAGGCAAGAACACCACACTCAGATGGAGCCCAGAACTGTGGGCCAAAATAAACAGATCACATGTGTCATTAACAACAAAAAATAAATGAATACACAAAAACAGACAATAAGCCAATAACAGATTGCACTGCTGACACTTGAAAAGGAAAGTTATCCACAGAGGGGGACCTCATACTTGAGGTTACTTTTCCCTGGAGACACTTGGTGGCCCAGGGGAGGCAAACTGTAAGAAGCAGCCTCATTGAGCAGAGCATGATGAAGGTTCATGGGGATAGAAATCAAAAAAACTCAGAAATCAAGGCCAAGTCAAAAAGACTATAAACGTGGGAGCTTCTCCATGACTTCCCACATGGCATGTCATATCCACTGCACCCCAAAAGGAGGCGGCTGTGGAGTAAACACAGTAAGTAGTCCGGGTAAATACCACAAGTCTCCCTGCAGCTCCACTTCTACAGCTATGCAGTATGATGTTTTCCATATTCTCCTGGGGAAGATCGGTCCTAGTGAGGTCAGATCAACTTCAGAAGAGGGGAATACATGAGAGAGCCACCAAGAAGATTCAGCCCAAATGGAGATGGCTGAGGATGGGGAAACATTGGTCAAGGAGGACAAAGCTTCAGCTATAACAAATTAACTTGCGATCTCTTGTACAGCATGGTGACAGTAGTTAACAAAAATGGATTATTTGCTCAGTATTGCTAATAAATAATGAGCCCCATGTTAAGTGATAAATGTGGTGATTATCTTTCATAACATATGAATGGATAATGTTATAAACTACAAGTGTGTGTAATTTTTATTTGTCAATTATATCCTGATAAAGCTATAAAGTCCAAGAGAGAAATTCCCTTCATTACTATCCCTCAGAGTGAGAATATCAAAAGCGATACAGCAAACCTAGAAAAAAAAAGAAAATTAGAAAACGAATTAAAATATTAAGAAAATATACTCGTCAAATAAAAACAAAAGTTCAGCCCAGCTGAGTCTCCAGATGATCTCCACTCATCATCTACCTGGAGCCACATAGGAGAGGCCACAATAGAACTGCCACATAAGCCACAGTCACCACAGAAATGTAAGAAACCAAAAAATATTGGCTTATGGCATTAAATTTGGTGGCAATTTTTTGTGCAAAAAAATGGATAGCAGAAATATCTTATGTTTCCTAAGCAACAAGAATACAAATATGTTTTGCAACATCCTAAGTAACCTCTAAATGAAAGGAAAACGGCTATTTCATTAAAAAACTAATGGGAAAAAAAGACTGAACAGCAGTAAAGATATCCAACCCACACAAACTTGAGATCTAGGTCTGGGATACTAATGTGTAGAGGACCACTACTCCTGCATCAGTAACTACAAAAAAAAAAAAAAAAAAAAAGGTAAGTAAATGAATCAAATCATGTTGTCTAGGTACTAGAAATCAGTGAATAATAAATAATCAAAATGAAATTTAAAAACTAGGAAAAAATTAAGGAGACATATGTAAAAGGGGTGACATCCTGATGAAAGCTAATAATACCCAGATCTGCACCACACCACCATCTCCCTAGGACATGAGTTAATTTCAGCTGCAGGCCAAGATCTAGTTTGTCTAAGCTTGTCCAGGCTTGCTGTGGCACAGTCTCAGAAGTGAGGAATGTAAACTAGAAGAACTTTCAGTGTTCCAAAATGAAGACTTGTGGCTGGAGGGAACTGGAGCAGTAGTGATGTACTCACAAGGTGTCTCCGCAGTCTGATGCTAGACACAAACAAGGGGGTGGAGATCGAGTGGTTCTCTACAAGCCAAAATGCAATTGGTTGTCAATACTGTGAAAAAGTAAGCTTGCTTCAAGCACACTCTCAAGATGCTCCTGAAAGGGAGAAGGGAGAGTAGAAGACAGTTGATACAAAGCCACAAGGGAAATCATGACGGGAAGAAAGTGGAAGAACGGGGAAGAGGCGAGGCTGGGGGGAAGGATAGCTAAGACAAAGGATGTTTGTAAAAACTGTGCAGAAACCTACTATTTTATAAACTTTCATATATACATATACATACAGAGAGATACACATACATTCATTCATTCATAAATACATTAAAAAATGAATGAGAGTAAATGGCATTACCTGACATGACTACATAGAGGATAATGCTTCTTTCAGGGAAACAAGGGAAGGTTCTCCTTAAAATAATTTACCAGACTTCTAAGACATCTAAGGTGTGAGCCTGGGGATGTGGGCTGTGATTAGTTTCTTCCCTGACATAAAATTTTGCTTTATTAAAGTGGGAAGAGGAATGCCCACAAGACCCCAACCCTCCACAAAAAAAGTACCTAGGCAATGAAGGAATGTTGAAAGCAGAAGAAATAGTTTTCCATGCAAAGAACGGAGCACACCAATTGGCTATGCAATACCAAATGGTCAGCTCTGAAAACATGATAGTTACAACACTGTACAGACTGAGCAGGTATCACTTATGCATTTAGGAATATATGTATGTACATACACATACCCAAAAATGAAACAATAGTAAGCAAACAAGGCCATGAGTTTGAAAGAGAGCAAAGGAGGGGTAAATGGGAAGGTTTGGAGGGAGGAAAGGGAGGGGAGAATGATGTAATTGTATTATAATCTCAAAAAATTAAAATATTTTTTTGATTTTTAAACCAACCATTTAATTAAACTTATTTCATGGACTTAGGAAAATCCTTAAAAGAGATTAGTTTTCTTCTGCTGACTATTGTGAATAGCACAATATAACAAGTGTTACACTGTTCTAGGAGTCTAAACACAAGCTTTCTAATGTGACCTCACCTCTGGGCTTCTTTTGTGCTTATGGAAAGCATTTCCTGTCTGTAGTACATTAATAAATTAGGGGGTGTGAAAACTACAAACTTAAATATTTCCCTTCCTCTGCACTGGAATTAAGTAAACTAAAGAGTGTGGAACATACCTTCATTGAAAAATGTCACTCATATATTCAGACTAGAGCTTTCTCCATAAAACCAAAGTATTTCATTGATTCTGACTCTGTAAACACAGTAAAAATGTGTTTTCACCATACATGGATCTGAGAGGTCTGGAAATATTAGCAGTGTGATGTATTATGAAGTATCTATAACATGAGTAAAAGGGTATATCCATTCATTTAAAAAGCTATAATGAAAAGAGCTTTGAAGAAACGGACTCTCAGGCTAGATAAACCCTCTGCATTCTGAACTCATGCCAGCATTTTTGCTCCTTTCCTGTTTAAAATGTTCACTGGTATTCAAAAGTCTTTGATACAATCCCATCCCTGGAATGATGGCCATAAATTATTAGGATTATGGTGATTTTGTGAACTTTAATAACAGTGACCTAACATGCAGGAAAATGGGACCAATGATGTGATTAAGACGGACTTGCTGAAAGACTTATGCTCTAACATGTAATTAGCTTTCTCCTTAGCAGATGGCGTGGGGTTATCCAGTTATCATTGGACAACAAAGGGGGTATTTAAATGCTCCCCTTCAGATCCTGAAGACTTGATAGGCAGCGGAAGTGCACAGGTGTCATCTTCTTCACCAGTGAAATCTTTGCTGATGTTTCCCTCAGTCTTGGTAGCATTATAAATAGTGAAACAAATGGCCAGTAAACTGCTTAATGGTGACATTTATAGAGTATGAAGAAAATGATCTTTCAGTAAGAATTATCCAGAAAAGAGGAGTCATTTAGACAAATCCACTGTCAAGCCATCTTGAATATCTTCTTTAAGTTTAAATAAGCAACGTTATCTCATGCTTTCATGACTACAAAAGAGATATGTTTGAACCATGATTTTTTTTTTTGCCTCTGATAGCAAAAGAGAAGCACGATTTAACAGGGTTTTAAGTCCAGTTCAGATCTCCTTGCCACTGTTATTTGTAGAAATTAGCAGCATTCACATTTGCCTTTTAAAAAAAAAACTACTAAAACTCAGGAGAACTGATGAAAAAAACTATTTGAACCATAATTATATTTGTGATTGAATAAAAAATTTTACTACACATGATGACACTTGGTTACGTCACAATTTAGTGAATGGATTATGCCTTTGGTGTGAACAGCTTACTGTGGTTGTGGTTGTTGTGCTTTTAAGGAATGAGTTGCATGAATATGCTCTGTGAGGTTAGAATACCAAGCTTTAGAAATTCCAAACTGAGCTCTAACATTTAATGCCTGTAACCTTAAAAGTGACCTACACTAAACTTTGGTTTCAGTAATTTTCAAATGGGACTATTACTACACTCCATGCTTTTCCTCTGAGAAATGGTTGGCCTAGTGCATATACACTGCTCAAAGCATGATATTAATTGGTCACTGTCTTAGTCTGTGTTTGGCTGCTACAATAAAACAGCACACATTAGAAAAATTATAAACAATATTTATGTGCCTCAGTTCTAAAGCTAGAGAAGTCCAGGGATGAAGGGGTACATCTGGTGACCTTTCAGTTGAAAGCTATCTTGCTTTATCATGTGACATATTCCTTTACACTGTGTGAATAGGTGTCACTGTGACTGGGTTAATATAGAGGTTGACTGGCCAATAGCTCGACAGGTAGAGGTTAGG
Organism: Onychomys torridus; assembly: GCF_903995425.1. Taxonomy (NCBI): domain Eukaryota; kingdom Metazoa; phylum Chordata; class Mammalia; order Rodentia; family Cricetidae; genus Onychomys; species Onychomys torridus. The sequence continues at coordinate 74,773,295 of NC_050447.1, read as the reverse complement.
TGGGACTTGCAGAAAAAAGAAAGTGTGAGGAAGAAGAGAAGGAGTCTCTCAGAATCTGGAGGAGACATGGAGAGAAGATGGACCTGTTGTACTGAGAAAAAGTATCAAGCCACATGGCAGAGCATAGATAAGAAATATGAATTAAGTTGAAATGTAAGAGTTTGCTAGTAATAAGCCCGAGTTACTGGCTGAGCATTTATAATTAATATTAAAACTCTTTGTGGTGGTTTGGGAGTGGCTGCAAGACACAGAGACACTCTGTCTACAGTGTCATACAATGAAAAACATCATGTGACAAGTGACATGATGAGAAAGAAAGAAAAGTAGCACAACTTCCCTCTTTTATAACTATCTCACCCCTGTGATTAAGAGCCTTAATCTGATTATGAAGGCAAAAGGTTCACATTCTAATCATCTGCCCAAGGATTTACCTTACAATATTGTCATGAGACAGTTAAATTTCACAACTAGTCTTCGAAAAGAAAACTGCTTCACCATTATTTTATGTGGCTATTAAGAGATAAAGTCACATAATCCCTAATTATCTAATGTGTCCCTAACATAAGTCACTTCAATGCCAAGCAGATAAACTAAGCTCCAAGCTGTGTAGGTCCTTACAATGTCTTCAGAAAATCTCTTATGAAAAAAAGCAAGCCCCATTAAATTCTGTTCTGGGAATTGTTTGTTGCTCAGTTTCTCAGAAGCTTCTAAGAAACAAGTTGTGTTAACCTTGGGGCAGACCTCCAGATTAGAATCCACAGTTCTACAGCTGTGGAGTGTACCAAGTGGAAGGAGGGAGATAGGGAAAAATATGTAGAGACAAAAAGTTTGCCAAGATCATTAGGAGAATGCTTAATCCCTAAGGGCTTCTGTATGTGCAGCTTTATGATGATAACACAATTATTTCTTCAAAACTATCCATAGGTTTGACAGCCATGAATCCAACCAAATAAATCAAGAAACTCTTTAAAGGAAAAAGCAAATGTGTCTGTACTAAATGTGCACAGGCTTTCTTTATGGATGCTTAAGGAGATGATGTCACACACGTATAGAGAGCTTCCTGCCCAGCGTCCACCACATCAGACGTAATGAGTGAGTTTTCTTCTTGTTGCATGGGGTGACAATGTCCACATAGTACATAGGAGAATCTGTGTCACTCAGAACAATGGTAGGCAGGATGAAATAAGATGCCTCAGTGAGGCATTAGTGGAATCAGGCACCAGCAGAAGAAATAGTTCTCATAAAGCTGCATGCTGGTAAGTGAAGACCCCAAGAATCACATGGACAGCAAGGGGAGTGGCTCTATTCACACAGGCAAATGGCCAGTATATCCCCGGATGCTGATCTCAACGGGACTGCCAATGGCAATGACGACTGACACTGTCAGCAGTGGCTTCTCCCAGATCTTCTTCAGATTTATGTCACTTCTCCTTTTGTCAATGTTCCATTTCATCTGGAAATCAAGGGTTGGTATCACCTAGGTGCTGCCAGGAATATAAGAGTATCCTCTCCTGCCATTTGCAAGACATCATGTGGGTTTTCACTTTGAGTCCCAAGGAGAATCAAGAACAACATTGTGTGATCCCCTCTCTGGGCAGTGTGAAATCCTCAGCTTTTCTGTAAGTTACCTGACCATGTTCGGATTCTTGTTTTTACAGAAGGAGGAGGAGGTTCTGAAAACAATCCACTGTGGGTTCTAAGGGATAATTGTATACGGTGAGTTAATCTATCTTAGATATACTGCACTAGAGTCCAAGGACAGGATTAGAATTCTTGATGTTAATGCCCTCAAAGGTAGAAGACAATGGTAGAGAATGGCAAGGAAACTGGGGTAAACAGTTGGAGTAGAATAGTTAAAACTGAAAGCAAAGTTGCAAGGGGTGTTTTAAGGTTAAGGAATAGTTCCTTCTGTAGGCAGAAGGAAACCCTTAGTCAGGAGAGCCATGGGTCTATCCAGGCAGGTTGTTGATTGCTTTGACGTATTTGTCTCACCAGATTAAAAACAGATCCTAAGAAGTCCAACACGGGAGTTGGAAGACTATGTACTAGCATTCACAGCCTCAGTTTCCACGTTTGCAAAGGGCAATGTATTTCACAACTGCCTGAAAACTTACACTTGATAAGGTATAAAAACTCTAATATTAGTCATTAGTTACTCAAATAGTAACTGTCATGCCAGTCAGTCTGTCAGTCATGACTGTATTTCTGTAGTCCATGAATGATAAACTTCTCACATTTGCACCCTAAAGAAATACCAAAGACCGTCCCCCGCTCCACCTCTAGGGTTTCCTACATTCTCAAGGATAACTCATGAGCTGTTAGGAACAAAAATACTCAGAATATACTGAAGGAGTAATTTGAAGTTTTAGGAAAGTGGTGATTTATAAAAATATGAATATGACTTTAAAACATGCTTACTGGGGGATTTTATGCCACAAAAATAATCCTAACATCTTCTAAAGAATAAGATTCCGATTTCAATCCACAGTCAAACCTCATTGTCTAAAAATGAACAGTGAATATGAAAGAAGTAGAAATATCCTTTGAAAAGTGACCTGTGCCTTCCCATACAGTGTCTACTGTAGGACATATAAAGTATCTTAGATCTTCCTTGCTTTAGGCAGGGGCATAGAATATACTGAGCTGAATATTCCTGAAAGACTTGCTTCATCGTCCAGAATCTCATTGCTCATTGTTGGTTTCTATGCATGGTCCTATTATAACCGTTAGTGTTCAAAGCTGTTTGCTACTATAAACGTGTGCCAAAATGTATGAACTTGAATTTATTCCCTGTGCTAAAATAATCTCTTCAGCCTCAGAAGTCTTGGATCTACAATAAAAACCACTGCTTCAACCCAATGACTTCCATTTCACCATTCCGACAATGTCTTTGGAAGTACTTCAACACAGTGGTTACTAGCTGAGACATTCTACCTCCCTTGCCCATTGTGGACCAACAAAGAGATAGACCAAGCATTTAATTCAGTTATTCTCCTGACAGATGCCTCCTTCTTAATTAGTAAAGCCACACTTTTATTTCATTTTATTTTATTCATTGTTATTCCTTAGATGCCTCTTTGTTTTCTAATGAGAGACAGAAAGGGTGTGGATCTGAAGGGAGGGGAGATGGGGAAGAAGTGAGAGGAGTGGAGGGAGGGAAAACCATAAGCAGAATATAATATATGAAAAAAATCTATTTTCAATTTAAAAAAAAAGATTAAAAGGCTACATTTTTTGTCATTTTCCCTACATTATTTTTCCTATTGTTGATTTACCCTATCCCCCAGAACACAGGGTCTCTATTAAATCTAAACTCTGCTCCATCATCCTGGGAGATGTACCAGACAGAAAGGTACCACATGAATAAATAAACAAGCGGCATTCCTGAAGACAGCAGTCCGCATGCTCTCTGCCCGCCGTCTGCTCCTCTGCAGCCCCCCATCGCCCAGTCTGTGTCACAGCTTAGGCCCCACCACAACACTGCAGGACTACTTGTGCCCCTTTGTTATCTGCTAACTGCATCTGACTGGAATGCAGGGAATGGTGTGTGCGACTTTCTTCCCACTGCAGTAACCGCTGCCATCCTCTGATCGTGTGTCTGACTACTTGGTGTCTGACAGTTTCATCTCTGAGCAGAATTCTTCTCATTTCTATCCCCTTCACTTTTTCCCGTGGCGCAGAGTGAGTCAGAGCTTCTCTAAACTGAAGTTTCCCTGGACCGTGTGATTATACTCAAGTCCTTAACAACTCCGGCTAGCGGAGATAATCTCAAGGCCCAAAGGTGAAGTGGACTGTGTAGATAAAGGGGAGAGTGAAGCCCAAGTTTTTATGGCTTTCAGTCAGTCCATCCTATTAATATGCAAGCTATAAAGTGGTTGTTATGCATTGCAGGTAAAAAGTATTCATATTCTGAGCATTGGGGAAATTTCCCTGTAAAACCTAAGAAATAGCTAGCATACCAATGAAGTTTCTGTCCTTTGAGGACTGCTTAGCTTGAAGAAAAAAAAAAAAAAAAACAAGACAACAAAACCACAGATTGCTGGAGGCAAAATATGTCAATCTTTTATTTCTTAAGGTAAGGACATTAAAGGGCTTCTTACCAGACATAAAGAAAGTCTTCTAATGTAGATAGAATTTGTAGTCGCCATCAGTGATGCAGTCTGAAAACCAAAAGAAATGTGTTAGTATTAGATGTAGAGTTCCCAAGACTATTGTATTTAAGTTCTTTATTTGGAAAGCTACCTGAAATTAGTTCATTATGACTTCAATCTATATTTCCCAGGTTCCTCCTGTACCCACCTCTGGGTTCTATATGACTACCTATGTAAACTTGAATGATTGATGTCTTTGTGGTCAGTTCCCTCTGTGCTATGCTCTGAGTCTGAAAAGTCCTCCCTGGGATCATGTTTAGATGCTCACTTCCCATCTGGTAGTGGAGTTTGGGGAAGTTAAGGGTATGGGGCCCAAGAATCTAGCTGGCAGAAATAGTCCACTAGAAGTATGCCTTTGAAGGCCAAACCCACTTCCAGTTCTGGCTTCTATGCTTGTTTCTGCCTGTCATCATGTGAAGAAGCAGCTGCCTTCTTATACAGCCACTATGGAAGGCTCACATCTTCCTCTGCACCTTCACCATGACAGACTGAAATCTTACAACACCCTCGGCCAAAAGCTTTCCCTCCTTAAGCCATTTTCTCTAAAAGAGTATCGTGGAAATCAGAAATGATACATACTGACCTCACAGGTCATTATAGGTCAAATACAGAACTCCAGACCAAAGACAAGCAACTGATTAATGACATTCGAGTGGATTATACCATCTCTTGTTACTGTTTATGTTGTCTTTCCCATGCCTTCCTGGATTTTCCAGGCAAGGCACTCTGCTAAATGTGATAGAGGATCAGAAAGAAACATTACAAACATAACATTCATGGCTAGCCTTTCAAAACTTTTGCTATCCCAGGAGAAGTGTACTGAAGTTATACAATAATAATGTCTTATAAGACATATAAAGTGTTTTTTGAAAATTAGAAAGAGAATTGGTTACATGCCTACGCTTCTGTTATGGTCCTTACATTATCATATGATTTTTTTCATGTAATTTTGCTCCCTCTTTTCCATTTCCCTCATTCCACCTGACTGAATAGCACTAGAAATGTCAGAACCTATGCTACTTCATCTTTGACTCATCCTGCTATATACAAAATGCAGTAATAAAGGAAGGCTTCCATAATCAGACTTAATGGTGGCAAAAAGCTCTAGATCCAGATTGGGAACAATTGATCTCAAAAACATCCAGACAGGAAAGAATGTCTCCCAAATAGTAACCACAACAACTAACTCAAGCTTCTTTAGTAGAAAAAGGACCAGATACTGACATTTGTTTTCTTAAAGAAAATATTCTAACAGTTGCCAGTAGGAAAAATTAGACAAAACAATAGAAGACCATCTAAATTTTCCAGTGTTATGAAGAAATTTCACTAGAAAAATCTTTTCAACTTCCCTTGAATATTAAATACTTAATAAGACTTATAGAAAACACTTCATTTCCATTACCAGGGTGGGCTTGCTTGGTTCATTACTAAAATGAAATTAGTATATTATAACTATGAATTCATCAGCAAATACTGAAGTTATATCATACCTAAGAATCTCATTGTAAATAAGGTTGCATTGAAGAGTCTTGGAACAGAAACTCTGATGAGGAAGTTTGACTAGGAAATCTATGGAAGATATTTTTCTCAGAAATCCTTGTTTGCAGGTTGGCCCTGATATATAGCTTTTAAAACATAGAGTGGCTGGAGAAATGCTTCAGAAGTCAGGAGTGTGGATTGCTCTCGCTGAGGACCTGTGCCCAGTTCCCAGCATTCAGGAACTCACAGCATCCTGGAAATCAAACTCCATAGAATCAATTGCCTATTTCCGGTTTCACATGCACATACCTACACACAGACACATACACATATACACAATTTTTAAAAAATAAAAATTTAAAACATAGACGAATCTTCACACTTAGAGAATCAAGTTAATAAATCAGTTTCCTCTGTCCTACAGAAGCTATCATTCAAGCATAACCTGTTAGTAATATTTATCACACCCCACACCTCTGCCCATCCCAACTTGCAGTTGTTTCAATAGAACTTCTCACATCATATATTTCATTTTCTATTAGAAGTGGAAAGTAATTCAAATATTGGGCATTTGTTTTTCTGAAATTATGTTAAACTTTTGCATCTAGCCATTTGGGAATTAGTACTCCAAATTTCCTCTACAAATGTATAGTGTTTTTAAAAGCAGACACTAACTAAATCATCTCCCCAAACCCCATATTTGTAATGTAATGCTAATGTAAAAATATCTGGGAAGAACCCCAAAGGCAAAATTAATGATAATTAAAAAGAAAAAGCAAACTAAAATTTGACTGAAAAGAGATGAAGTTGGCAATATATGCTGGGCAAATGTCGATCCCAAGAGTGCGACCTTTGGAGACTAAAGTCTTGTGATACTGGACACTTAGGATAAGGCTGTGAGGGTTGCCAAGAGAGAAATTGCTGGATATAAGACCCCTAGAGTATGAGCATAGCATGCAACCCAGTCCTGCATACAGGAAGCTGAGAGAGCTAATGAAACACCTGCCTGAGCCAGCCCTCTGTTCCAGAATGGCAGAGACACAGGAAAGGCAAACAGTCTCTTATTTGAAAGCCTAAGCATAGTAGTATTGCTATGTGCATCTGGGGCTGAACATCATACTATACAGGGACAAAGGGAGATGCACCAGTGGACTTCCCTTAACAATATAACCTCTTGGGAAGAATATGTCTTATACTAAGCTGGCACATAATTTCCTCACAGTCACCTATCAGCCCAAATAATGATCAAATGCATGAGAAAACAAGCCATCTTGTGTGGGAATCAGTAGAGAATTGTAAACAAATTTAGATCTCAAAGGATTCTAAAACTAAAATGCGTAGTATATAAGTTAGCGAAGGAATCCAATGTTTAAAG